>NC_067282.1:190682213-191307213 GCF_020740795.1 Apus apus
CAGGGGGGCAATGGGAAGGTCCAGCTCTGTCAGTTGGCTCCTCAGTGTAGGCACCACAGAGGTGGTATAAATGGGGGCATTCCTGCACCAGTAGTCCTCTTTCCCTTGTTCTGTCTTCTGTAAATCTAAATCCTGCATGTCCTGTAGGTGGTGTGGATTTATCCATAAGGGAATTGAGTAGCCTGGCTGACAGTACAATCACACAGTCCTCGCTTCTGAGAACAGCTTGATTCTAGACAGATTACAGCTCTAGAAAGAAGTGTAAACAAGTTGTTTTCCCTTTACAGAGAGAGAGAGAGGGAAAAGGCCAAGGATAGATAAGGTCAGTGTCAGCTGCTCCAGCCACAGTGAACTGCTGGTAAGTGATCTCAGATGAAGAATTACACTTTTAATATTTAGGCTTTAATACTTAAAATCTTTCATATCTGGATTTTTAAGGCATATTTCTCTCATTAAATGTATTTCTTATTTCATACAGAAAACTCAGATGAATCCAGCAATTCCAGAAAAATACAGTTATGGGAAATGTGTATTTTATGCCTTCAGAAATCTCAAACACGTTATGGTGGGGATTTTTTTCAGTTTTTGCTTTAGAACTGTAAGGGTTTCTGTTTTCAGATCATCTGAAGAAAATGCAAACATTTATTTATTAATCCTTTGCTCAAATGCCTTGTAAACACTTTAACAAGTGCAATAGTACCAGCATAAGTGGTAAAATCATGTAGCTGGTATCAGTGAACAACAGTGATATTGGCAGCGCCTGCAGCAGAGCCAGTGCTCCACTCTGCAAAAGCGCAGGCAGGAATAGATCCACAAAAATAATCTACTCTACTTGTGCACCCCAAGCACAAGATCTGCTGCCATCTTTTTGTCATGCCTCAAGAATTTATTTGAGCAGTTGCAGCTGGTAGATATGACAACAAAAGGATTGTTTACTGCAACCTATTAATTAACTCTTATTTGGGAGATTTCTAAGTATTAAGAATAAGCAAACTGGTTCAGGCCAGTGCTATACTGACCACAGTATTCTGTCTCTATCAACAGCTCTAAGTAGATATCCAAGGAAGAATAAGATTTGGAATTCCATATGATGCTACCTCCCCTGCTGTAGCTTTATACTCTCCCAACCTCTGGCCATTTGCAGCTGTGAGAAGTTAATGAGACTGAGAGGTTTCTCTATGAAATATTCAACTCTCACAAGTGCTTGTGGAGTCTCTCTTGAACTCATGTAAACTCTTACATAAATAATAGCATCCTTTGGCAAGCAGTGCCTCAGATCTACCATCCTGTACGTGAAGAACCACTTCTGTCTGCTTGTTCTGACCCTGGCTCCCACAAGCTGCTCTTTATGCCTCCTATGCATGTTCTGCAAGAAGCATTCAACAGGGCAGCACCCTCTCTCTGCATTTCCCTCCCCCTAACTCTTCCATACCACTAAGAGTTTGCCAGCCTTTATTCCTTTTATTTCCCCAGCCTTGGAGTGCATGGATGCAAACTAAATATTCTCTCCACTGTCTCTTGTATTTTAGCCAATGGCAGGACCTTCCCTTTTATTTCATGGCTTCTTAGTTTCCTTTTGAAACCTTCAGTAACAGGTTCTGTCAACAGCCCTAATTAAATCCATCAAGACTACAGTAATAACTTTTTTCTACATGCTCATGAGTCAGCATTTCCATGTACAGAAGCCATGCTGGCTCATCACATACTGGCCCATAGTATAGTTCCTGTTATTTTTTGTGATACAGAAGTAGGCTGTCTAGATTGCCACAGCATTTTTTTTTTTTTTTTCAAAATTGTGTCACATTTGCCATCCTCTGCTCTCCAAAACCAATGAAGACTGAAGCAGCTTGTTACACACTGATGCATTAGAGAACTCTTCAGCAAATACCGTTTATTCTTGATGCTATGCTAGTGTGCATTCCATCTTGGTAAGATCATTTTGACCTCATCTTTTGTTTTTTCCACTTTGCACAGATCATCTGCTGAGTTCCCCAGAAAGGATTCCTGTACAAACTTCTCCCCAGTTTCCTGATCAATGAATAATAATACAAAAAACCTAACATCTTTTCTGTAACATCCATGCCTCCTCTGAGAACTCACATTGTGCAGTTTGGTCATCAACTGGCTCTATAGGCTTTCTAGCAAACCTTTGCTCCTGGTTGATGTGTAAGAAGAATTATTTAGTAGTTTGGTTGCTTTGTTTAGTTGTTTTCCAAATTCTTTTTGGCCTATCTAGTAATATTTTTGTGTTTTTCAAAGTTCACGTTCCTTTCTGGTAACTTCTTTTGAATGCAGCATAGTTTTTGCAATGGTTCAGACTGTCTCTTTGCTTCCAGTGTGGTATCCTTCAGCTTTCTCCTAGCCACAAGGAAGGATTTAATTCTTTTAGCTCCTTCACCTAATTTGTTTTCAACAAGCCACACATTGTTCCATTACTGGACTTTAGCATGACTGCAGAGGGTTCTTTGGTCTTCGCTGCTTTTTTTAGAGGTGCTGTTTTTATAAAGTGGGAATTCCAGTGTGAGGCTCTGAACTAGATCTTGTGCATGTGCTTCATCTTGAGGGCTCATTCTGTGAAAAGTTATTCCATCTAAATAATACCACCTAAGAATGGCATCTGCTTCATACGGTACCATGCCAAATGCTGTTGTGTGAGTGGTAGTGTCCTGGCTGGTAGGTTGACATGTAGATCCAATCCCATGTTCTTCCCAACAGGGCTTTGAATGTCAATCTACACAGATTATGTGCTTCTCTTTGAAATGGCTGGTTTGCTGTGTTTGGAAACTATTTAGCCTCTCTACTGTCTAGTCTTTGAACTAATGTCATCACCCCTTTCCACTTATGCTCTCTCCTAACTCCTTCAAACCCCATGTAATGAGGGTTCATCATCTCATCAAGGAGTGCACATCAGGAGAAACAACCAGAGGCAGTGGGTCTTTTTTTTGCACCATTTCCAACATGGCAGGGACAAAACTGATTTATTGAATGGATGCGTCCTTGATTTCAATATATGTTACAGGTATTTAAATTGGGGTTTCATACCAAATTAATGCTACTCAACTCATACAGAAATTTACTGTCATCCTTCTAATCTAATGCTGGTACCTTGTACACAAACATAAGGAAGCTCACTGTTTTTTTCTTTAGATATGTGGCTGAAGATTAGTGTTTTGTAGTAAAATATAAAAATCCTGGGGCTTTCTGCGGTTTCTAGAATTCTTTGAACTAATACCTTTAGAATAAATAAAAAATGGCCTCTGCCCTGTCAATGTGAATGAACTATGAAACACCACAAGAACAGTATTACTTTATTTCTCCATAAGCTGGTCTCTCAAGGAGGGGAATGGGCAGAGGAGCATTTAACTGGGAGAAGACCATGCAACTTTGTAAATGAAGTTTAAGCCCTGGGTTTGCCAAACAAAAACTTTTTCTTGGAACATACTCAGTGTTGTTCGGTGATCCATTCCTAGCATTAGATAATTAAGTCAATATTTAGGCACCTAAATAAATGTATCCTGGCATTTAAAAGTACCAGAATTTCCAACAGAGGATTCAAAAGCATTTCATTTACTCTGCATCTTTTACATAGTTGTCTGTGGATGGATTTAGTTACCTAATGCTAGATATCAAGATCAAACATTTTGGGCAAAAATAAAAATTAAAATATGTTAAATTAACACAAAAAATTTGTAATGTTGTAAAATATTCAAACTCAACTGTGAGAATCCCTGGGGTTTTCACTACACATTTTTAGTACACATTAATCTGCTTAGTAATTCCTTCTTTTGTTATAATAAGCGTTAGGGCAGGACTCTTGCTGGGAAGTAATGTTACAATGGAAGATTAATTAAGAAACATGAGAAACATTTGCAGTTAGTTCTAATAAATTATTTGGAAACATCTTTTCTGCCTTTGTCTCCAGTGACCAGATTTTACAAAAGCAGTGTCAGTTCATTCAAGGGAAAGACTGTCCTGCTTCGGGAAAGAAGGGTATTCGAATCTTCAGTGTAAATTAATGCTGAAGCCTCTTTCACTTCATGCTGTTTCAGTTATCTAACTCAGCTGCTTCCTCTCTGGGTGTTGGGACATAGAAAAGGAACCTAAATTAGATGCTCCAAGTCACCTGTCAGAAGACACTCTGCCACCCCACTCTGCCTCTCCTTATTTTATTATATAGAAGTTACCTGAGGACTTACTCAAAGCTGGATGCTAAAAGTTGCACAACATTTGTACTTTTCAACACCAGCCTCATGCGGTAATGTGGTTGTAAATTGGATAGATACACACCACTTTGCTATGTCACATCTAGGGCTGATCTAATAATGAAGAAGCATGTTGGAGGGGAAAACTCATCTGCTGAAGCTACAGCAGTTATTTTAGCAACAGCTGGCAAGTTGTTCTGAAGAAGGTTCTGTACAATACCTGCTTAACAAAGGAATATGAGATGTAGTTATTTTGAAGAGTGGCTGTTAAGAAGATAAAAACCAGAAATATTCAAGGCTTTTTCTTTAAACTGCAGTTTCTGACACACAGAGGAAGTATCCTTGTTCTAGACTTGTTTCACTTCCCAGAGAAGAAAATAAGCTTCATAAAACTAATTTCCTTGACCTTTTAAAAATAATTAATAATGTCCTGCAATTCTTTGAAAGTCTGACATCACTCAGAAATTCAAATAAATTATGTCAAAGTTTTCAAATATTGACACTCAAGGTGCAAT
This sequence comes from Apus apus, assembly GCF_020740795.1. Classification (NCBI taxonomy): domain Eukaryota; kingdom Metazoa; phylum Chordata; class Aves; order Apodiformes; family Apodidae; genus Apus; species Apus apus. The sequence goes on from NC_067282.1 coordinate 190,686,931, forward strand.
ATTTTAGACACTGCAAATACAGAGTCATATGCATCTCAGGTCTTATTTCACTCTTTGCTTTGCCTTCATTCTTTATTTGATGACTGTTTGAAAGGTGTTTTAGCTTTATCTGCAGAAAATATGATGGGGAGAAAATTTCTTATGTTGAAAAATAAGTAATTGAAACTGCCTCATCACTTTTCCTGGATTCTGCAAACTACTGCTAACTACCAGATTCAATAAATAAAGCATAAAGAAAAGTGCAGTCTTTTCCTTTAAATCGAGATAATGCTGTGGAAGATTAAGGGTGGTACAGAAAATATCATGTTAGAAAAACAAGAATTTGATTATCTCAGGACTGAAACTGCCACTTAGACACAGTATTAACAAGTTTAACATTTACACTAGATGGAAATGCAAACAAAACAAAAAGGATTATTTTAAGTGATTAAAAGAGTTAAATAATCTTTTAGTCTGTCATCTGTCATATTAGCTGTAGAGGCATGTACACTTAAAAGAGAGATATATTTTACTATAAAGATTTAAATCTAGCTTTTTACAAGAAACAATTATGCATACTAATCAGAAATACTGGGGATATCTCAATGGTAAAACATTCTGTCCAATAATTTTATTCAGTTTAACTGATGATCTTTTCAAGAAGCAGATCTTCTCACTTTTATAATCTTTCAAATGTGGATTCTATAAACACCTTAGCAAAATTAAAAGTTTTAGGAAGAAAAGAACTTGGGTCATGTTTAATATTAGGCTTCTAACATCTGCTCTGAGCACTCTCCACATGGTTGTAGAAATGACAGTGAAATACTTAGAAAACTGAAAAATGTTAGGCTGAAGATAACTCAGTGAAGACACACTACAGGAGAAGATTAATATAGAATTTTAATTATTGTTTTGTGAGCGGGTGCCTACACGAGCTGATAGGCTAGCAGTGAGTGGCAGGGAGGGGAGCGAGGGGAGCTGTGGGGGCTGTGAAGATGCCCCAGGAGCACCCACGGGTCCGCATCCCCTCTCCGGAGTTGTCACTATTTACACACAAAAGCTGACAGGACAGTGTCAAGGGCATCACGGCCTACCAGTAGGAAATGCTTGCTGATTCCCCTCTTCCCTCTAAAATACCTGAGGAAGAGCAGGATGGGGAAGAACGTGCTTCTTTCTTGCCCTAAATATTATAGAGATCGAGCAGTGAGAGGCTGGGCCTGAAGGACAACACGACAGCAGCGGCGTAACCCGCTCCACTAGCTGTGAGTTGGGTTCCCTGGGGACAGCACGAGGCTTGTGATACCCTTGCGAAAGAGCGATGGCTCTGGCAGCAGCCTGGGTGGGAACGGCAGTAGCAGAGGAAGGACGGCAGCGAGCAGAGTGCTGCCTCCTCCCCATCAGCCTGGCCTGACTGGCTTTCTCCATCCTCCTTTTGCTGCCTGCCCCTCTCACCCCTGCCTCACCCCTGCAGCCTGGGTGCCAGGAGAGCAGCTGCCACCCTGCCGGGAGGAGCAGGCCCGGCAGGAGGGCCCTGTGGCGGCAAGACCATCCGGCTGCTGGTTGTGGCCTGCCCTCCCCGTCCCCAGCACCGCGCACGGCAGCCTCCCCTCCTTCCTCAGCGGGAGAAAATGAACTGGGTCGGCGGCAGTCGGTGAGTGAAGCTCTTCAAAGGCTGCCAGAAACGGCTCCCTCTTGCCAGCCCCCGTCTCATCCCGCAGCCAGCACGGGGGGTGTGACAGCCCTGGTGTCCCCTTCTGAACCGGACTGTGTGGGGAGCCACAGGTGCCTCCCACGCCGGGCAGGGTGGGTCACGTTTGGGCCTGAGATCTCTCCACAGACTGGGGCTGGATGAGGCTCTCCTGCCTCATGCCCTCACAAATGGCAGGGATTACCAGTTGGGGAAAAAAAAAAAAGAAAAAGATAGTTCTTGAGATGCACTGAAATAGTAAAATTATCACCAACTGAGCTGTAATGTTAAAAAAGTTAATACTCATTTTCTTTACGAGCTGTGCCATCTCTCTGTCTACTAGAGATTTAAACCCCACAGATTTTGTCAGCCATTTGAAAGTAATGTTGCCAAACACAGCTTTATAATCGTCCTGACTCTAAGGAGAATCAAACTAAAATAATGCCTTACCCATCTGGAAGTCTTCCCAGCAAAGTGAGATTTCTGAAAGCTGCCTGTCTGAGGCAGGGTGAAGGGAGGGCTTCAGTTTGGGGGATTAAAAAAAAAAAAAAAAAAAAGGAAAAAAAAGCAGCATGTAGGAGCACTGCACTTAACAATTCACCCTGCTGCTTTCTGCTGCTGTTAATTATCTGTCAGGAATTCCAGGGTGAGTCTGGGATTTGCATTTCTAGTGTTAGAAAAACTATCCATTTACTGTAGCTTCTACCTACTGCAAGGGTAAGTTTTATATGCATATGTTTAGAAAGAGTGTTCTAACTTTAAGCACAGTTTAAAAAAAAATATAAAATAAAGAAAAAGTACTTCCAAGGGGATACTCCATATTTATAACTCTCAAAAAAAGCCCTAATCTTAATGACCCAAGGACTGCAGCCATGATCACCCTGCTCACAGTAGTGACCCAGAGCTCCAATTTTGTGCACCATGTCCTGCAGGTAATTAATTTAAGAGATAGATAGTTTAAGGTGTAACTGTGTCTCATATTGCACAAACAAGAGCAGCTCAGTAAAACTCATGGTGGCCATTTATGTTTCTTACCTTTTTTACAAAGTATTCATAATATTCTGTTAAATCCAAAAGGTAGAGGCTTATACTGTGCTCTTGTTTTCTTTGCTTATATGGTTCTGTACCTATGTTGCAGCATGACAAAGAAAATTAGGAAAACTGAGTATACTGACAAAGATTCCTTATAATGTTTTAAGAAATTAAGAATTGATGATATGTTGCATTACAGGTCAAATGCCTAAAAGCTTTTCCCTCTGAATGTTTAATGTATATGTATTTGGTAGCCCTAAGATAGCATGTGATCCTATCCTTACCTGAGTAAGCCAGGATCAGTCAAAGCGGCTCCAACAGAGACATGTTGACTTTACTACCTGATGGATTGATCCATCATAACATAAAGTAACGTAACATAACATATTTGTGTATTAAATTCTCAATACTGTTTATGAGAAATTCAGGCCATGACTCGAGATTATACCCTTACAATTAATAATTATTTCCATCTTTCAGGAGCAGAATCATACTAAAGCAGGAGAGGAGAAAGCAAAAGGTAAACAGTTCTTCCCATCTTGGATTTTATGTTGTTATATAAATGCTTTAGTTGATTCAATTAGGAAAAACTTCCAAAGCATTTGGAGTGAGGTTCAAAACTGCAGCATAACACTTATAATGTGTTTGCCTGACTGCATGTAACTTTTAGGGCAGAAGTCTTGTTCTGGATATACTACACTGAATTATAGCAGGAAGAGGAGAGAGTAGGAGAAGGCATGAATGAATTGTGCCCAGTTTCAGTTTTACTGAATTATTTCTGTTACTATATTTTGTTGGTATGTGCTGACACACAGGATTGCTTGAAACCTCACAGTGGCAACCACGGGGTCAGCTAGCCTAGCACACATACACACAGCTATTTTTCTGGGCTACATAAAAGAATACTGGGCTCACTGAAGTACTTTATTCTGGCATTTGCAAAAGTAGAGCAGCTTATTTGCGTTTTGAATCTGAAAGTGAAATAATAGAATCAAATCTATCCCTGGCATAGCAGGAAACATTGCAAACAGGAAAGAGGGGAAAAAAAAAAAAAAAGAAAAAAGGAGAAGATAGTTAGAACCATAAAGAAGTCAGTTTGCTCCTCAGCAGCTGGTAAAAAGAGACAGTATATGGAAATTCCACCAGTGAAGCTGGTACCAATGCCCAGAGCAGATGCACTGGCATATACAGGAGGAGGAGAAACAGGCTGACAGCACGCAGATGGTCTCTCAAACGAAAACCTTTAAGGGAATGTAGGGGCAACCAGCAGCTTGTTGCCCACAATGCCTTCCCAGTCTCCTGGAGGCCTGTGAGTTCTCAAAATACCTGTTTACTCAGGGATTTATTGGTCTAAGCCACATCATTTACATTACAACTCCATAATTTCCTTCTGTGGAGGAGAGAAAAAAAGGAAAGTATCCAAGACAGGATTGTGTTTAGTAACTTAATGCTAAGCTACTAAACACAGTGGTAATTTTGTAATTGCTATTACACAGTCAATACTAATTTAATAATCTCAACATGATAGGAAGAAAATATCTGGAACACTGAGGGGACATAGGTACATTTTTGGGGTGTGGACTCTAGAAAGGTGAGGATTGTTGTATTATAATTTATACAGGAAAATAGTTGCCAACAAGCATCTTGAGTATATTAATTACATGTAACCTGCGTTCCTGAGGGGAATTACCTTTCAGAACAAATGCTATTTTGTGTTTTGGCATAGCCTTCAGTTTTCAATATCCTTCTTGTGGTTAAAATAAAGAAATCTTACTGGTTTGATTTATTCATCTGCTGTGCGTGATGCTTATGTTTTTAGGATTATTATTAATAGTTTCATATAAAATGGAGATTTTTGTTTCCTAAATTTTCCAGAATTTGTGCCTAATATATTAAAACTGTCAGTTGTATCTCTTTTTGTTCCTTGCAACAAAAAGCCTTTCTGAAGTCTCACTCTTAGAGATTTTTCCTCTTTACCTTTTTATCTTTTGTTTGTTTGTTTGCTTGTGTGGTGTTTTTTAGTTTTGTTTTGCTTTTGGTCACAAGACTACTTGCTATGTCAAGAAAGACAAATTTGGAGAACAATAAACTTTTCATGTCCTTATAGATTTTAGCTGATAAGCTTCCAAAAAACTCAAATTTAATTTTTTAAAGACTTTTCTTTGAAGCATTTTGGTATGTCCTTTATTTTAAAGAGATATTTTAAATGATCTTGCACAAAGGCATGAGTGCTTCAGGACTAAGTTTTGGGCATCAAGAGAACAATTATTTATTTTGAATATGAAAAAAATTATATTTGCAGTCTTTTTTTAAGGCAGTAAAAGTAAATTAAGTAACAGTAGGCAGGGTGTGAGAATTCAGAGATGCTTAATTTCCTTTTATTTTTAGGAATTGTTTCTTAAGTCTTAACCTATTCTCCCTTTAAAAAAAAATTAGGAATTCTTTGAAAAGAAGAAACTTAAATCAAAAATGAAGCTTCTGGGAGTATCATCTCCTAAAAGTTCAGCAGTCAGTTTAGATCTCCTCAATCTGTATGTTGTTAACCAGATATCAACCAAAAAAGACCACACTGGTGAGTTGAATGTAACAATGTTCTGACTTCACAGTTAACAGAGTCAGTTATCTTTACCTTTTAGTTTTATTATTTTAGTTCTTGTTCTTCCACTTATAACTTAATGCTCAAGTGTTGTTTTATTTTTTAAATAAAAAAAAAATTATAAGTAAATAGAAACACTATGATTTAGTAAAAAGTCAGGACATAAGAGAAAAAAAATAACCTTGGCTACTGCCTACTTCACCTTTAGAGCCTTGTACACTTGGACCCCTTCCTCCTTCCCTGCATTAATTTTTCCTTTTCCATTCATTAATTTTTACATCCATTTCTTTTTGCCTTTGCCATTGAATGGGTCCATTTGTATTCCATTTCTTTTCTCATAACTTTTGGGAGGCATTTGGAATATTCTCTCAGTTCTACCCAAAGTATCTTTCTCAAAATCCATCATTAAGATCCTAAAAAAAGATCTCTACAACTTACAAGAGTCCTAACTCTTATCCTCTGTGACATATCCATAAACCAAATCGTGGAGAATTTGTTGTCCTATGCTCAGGAAGATTAGAAGGTGATTGAGGAGGGCAACAGAGCCTGTCTACACAGAGCAGCTGGCTGTAAAAAATTTTATACTACAGTGCCATTTAGAATAGAGCTCTTGCATTGCTAGTAATAAAGAAAGCAAAAAAATATGGCTTTAAATTGATTAAGAAACCTAAAACAATAGCTTTTTTGCTCTAATTAAAATTCAGGAAGCTCAAAACTTTCTCCAGGCCCAGCACTGACATTCCAAATACTTTCATTGCAGAGAACATGAGGAAACCAGTCCACATTGATATCACTGAGGACGTAAAAATACCTCTTAAGAGGCACAACATAGAGCTTCCCATGTCACCACTACGTACACAGCATATGCCAAACTTAGATGACATCCAGAACAGGTACTTGTATAAAACAGGCAGTAGTCAAGCTTTAAGGAAGTTCTAGAAAGGGATTTCTTCATGGTCTTATACTTGTGGTATTGAGTAAACATAAACATACCATTCTAAGATGAAGAAGTTTCACAATCACTCCTGGCATTCCAGTGATACTTTTACTCTGAGACAGTAAATAAATGTATTCTAAATAAAAGACTGTATATGAAGCTCAGAGATTTAAAAAAAACAACAAACCTTTCTTTACTCCTATCAGGTACATACAGTTTGTCTTGCAGAGCAGCCTATTCAAACACCATTTTCCACTTACAGTTTTCCCAACCAAATTCAGACATCCTGAAGTGACTGACTCACACACTGGTGCTTGTAACAGCTCAAGAATCAGTCCTTCTTAAGATGTGTGGAAAAATATTATTAAATTATTTTCAAATTAATACTAGGAATCTTGTTATTCTTCTAGATCTTATATGTTGTTTTTCATAGGCTTGTTTTTATTCATTTTACAAGGTTACAACAGCAAGTATTGGACAGCAGAAGGCAGCATCTCTCAGAGAAAGTAAAATACCAGCATCATGTAAGGAAGTGAATTGTTCTCACTGATGTAAAGCTAAAAGTGTGCAGCAATGACTGTATTTTTAAGTGATTTTTCAAGGAGTGATCAAATCTCGTGGATACTGTAACACGTCAAGTGTTCCTCTTTAAGGCTATACTGATATATCATATGCCAGTCATATTTTCATAGAAAATGTTATATTTGTTCCTGCCATTTTTTACATATTTCTTGAAAGGCTTGCCTTCTTTTAGGTATTTTCTATAATACTTCAGAATATCTGTCATCTAAGCTAGTCACAAAGGACAAAGATTATGGGAAAGAAACTGAAGCAAGCAGCCAGTAAATTTTTAAACAATATGCAGAAATATGAAATGATGAAATGTGAGAAGCACAGACAGAAGTGAGTCTTCAAGAGGAACTTAAGTACAAGTCTCAGTGGAAACCACTGGGAAGTTCATACACTTATTGAGGTTACAGGGAAAATCTTTTTCTTGAGCACAGAGAGGATATATTTCATATTTAGTGTGGCCAGAAATAATGGCTCAAAATGATAGCTGAGTTTGTCCTAAAGCTCCACTTGTATGGATAGATTTACATGAGTTCATCAAAATGTGTGCTAAAATGTGTGCACACACAGAAACCTAATTTAATGTATGGATCAAAAATTAAAGTCCAAGGCCCATATATTGCAAAGAACTGGTTTTAAAATTGTCATAAATGTAAGTATATCCAATTTAAGTAATTAAGATATATCCACTTGATTTAGAAGAAAGAAGGGCTATACACTTAATGATTTCCAGCTTTCTGGTACTGTATGGTTTAGTGGTACAAATATTTTGTGCAATTAATGTACAAGACTTCTGCACTCTGTAGTTTGTGCTGCTTTTCATAGATAAACAGGATTACAGACATTACTTCCAAGCAGCTGTGTATACAGTGACATTTCATGAGTTTTGCCTTCAGTTTTCTCCTTGTGTTCTGATCTGATTGAGACAGCATTCTTGGTATCACAACATGCTGGAGTTCTCAATGGTGTAAAATATTTTTCATCTTACTACTTAAGAACCAAGGCAGCAGATTATCTGCCTATACATCTAAGGCAAAAAATGTATGTATACCCATTTCTGCTCAGGATAACATTTGTGGGCATGCTTCAACTAAGGTAGGTACTTAGGTGTTTCCCTGAAATAAGCCCTTATTACCCTATGTTTTTCATGAAAAAGTCGTATCAGAATACATGAAAATTTTCTCTTGCATGTGGTATATGTGCAGAGATGTAAAAGATATAGAAATATTTGATTACTTTGAACTTTATGCATCTATCAAAACAGTTTTAGATAAATAAAATATCTCTTTGCTATGTTTTGTCTAGTTGTCCCAAGTAACAGAATTAAGGTATGCTGAGTCTAGTATGGAACATGAAGACAACATGGCAAGACAGTTTAATGCCTCCCCGTTGTCCCCTTCTGTTTTTTGGTCCTCTAACTGTACACAGTTTTCTGAAGAAAATTTCAATACAAACCCAATGGGCAACACTTGGGAGGAGACCTATGAAAAGAAGCTGAAAAACCAGGTTTGACTAATATTTTGTCATTTCAGCAGAATTATTTTAAACAAACTTTCATTTATTTGGTGTGTAGTTAGTGTTAGGCTGAAGATACTTACATTTCTTGTAGGCTGGTGGTGATCAATATTCCATAAATACAATAATATTTATTTTGTTGTCATGAAATACGCTTCATGAACTTTTGCTCACTGAGCATCCAGTATTGCTGATGTCTGCAGAAGGAAGGGCAGCAAGGAGAACTTCTATAGGTATATCATCAGCAAAAAGAAACCAAGGAAAATACTATCCACCAATAAACAGAGTTGATGACCTAGTGGCAAAGGACATGGAAAAGTCTGATGCACTTGAGACCTACTTTGCTCCAGGCTTTTCTGACCAGGTCTGCTCTCTAGCATGTCTTCAAGCTCAGCAGAGAGTATGAGGGAGAGTGGTACAAAACAGTAGTGAAGGATCAAGTTAGGGAATCCTTAGTAGCTTGGTCATTAAAAGTGCACAGGACTGGATAGGGTGCATCCAAGTATATTGAGGGATTTGGATGACACCACTGCAGGACAGATGTGTATCATCTTTGAAAGACTGTGGTGATCAGGAAAGCTTCTCAGCTCTGTCCCTGAAAGGACTCTGGAACTTGACATCCCGGAAGCAATTCCAAGGTACATGAAGAACAAGAAGGTGTCTGGGAACAGCCAGCATAGGTTTCCCAAGGCCACACTCTACCTGATGAACCTGATTACCTTCTGTGATGAAATGTCTGGCTCTATGAATAAGGAAGAGCAGCAGATATTACTTACCTCAACTTTAAGAAGTCTTTTGACAAGGTCTCTCATGGGACCCTAGTAGCCAAAGTGGGGAGGTATGAATCAGAGGAGTGGACACTTAGATTGTTAAAAAAACTGGCTGTTGCCATCATCCTCAAAGTAGTTGTCTGTGGGCTAAAGTCTACTGGCAACAGGTCAGTAATGACAGGGATCCGCAGAGATTGATACCAAGCCTGGTACATCTTCATTAGAACTCTAGTCACACAATGAGGTGGAATGCACCCTCATCACATCAGCAGGTTCATGCATGACACCAAATTGGCAGAGTGATCATTACAGTAGCAGGGCTGCTACTCAGAGGGACCTTGATAACCAGAAGGCCACCAGGAATGTCACAGAGTTTAACACAGAGGAATACAACACCCGGCATCTCAGAAAACATAACCCCACACATTAGTGTAGGAGGGGACTGACTGAGCAGGCAGCAGTTTTTCAGAGAAAGCATGCATATTGTTTATAAACCAAACCTTGAAGTTTAAAACACTGCCACTCTTACATATATCCAGAGTTTGACAGCTTCTACTGTTTTTTTAGCCAGGAAATAGTTCTGATCAAGACCCTTGGACCACAAAACCCTCAAGCCAATGTATGTTCAGGAAGTCTGACACTGTGCCTCAGGAACTGTTTAAACCATTGCATAGGTAGGCAGTGATTTTTCATTACAGAGAGAAATAAGTCAAGTTTAAATAAGAAAGATACTAAGATAATCTGAAACTTACTGCTACTTGATATTTCACTGAGTTTTGATGCTTTTCAAGTAGAAATTGAAGTTAAATAGAAAGACTGAACTAAGTATTGGCATTTGCTGGAAGGCAGCAAAAGGTGAACTTTAGGAAGGCACTTGGAACAGTGGTCACACCACTTGCAACATAATACAGGATGGTGATACTGAATTCACCCTGAGTGAGGAGCACAGATTTACTAATAGTCCACAGAGCAGGTAGCTGCCCCAGCTCTCATTAGTGCTGGTCACTCTTGCAAGTGCTTTTTTTATGACCTTGATACTGTAGCAATTGAGCAACTTTTCCACCTACCTTGTTTACATTTGGGATTCCAGGAACAAAGAAATTTTTCCCTTCTCTTTCATGTGTGATCCTACAAAGCATTTTAAATTTTTATTTAATTTTTTAGAATTGTTTCAATAATATTTTTATGAGAATATACACTTTAAAAAAAAGAATGGTTAGAAACTTAGAAAATATTTATTTTTGCATGTGCCGATTAAAAATCTTTTTAATCACAGAGTGTTTAGGGCCAGATACATTTATACTGAACATTTTATTTCAGTTTCTTTCCAGGGGCTCTTGCCTGAGTCTAGGGGTCTTAAGGGCTAATCTTTCTTTACTCTTTTTACTCTGTAAGTCTGCCATCTCACTGAAAGTTTCTAGCAGTCTCTAGCTTAGGCTGGAGAGAGCCATAAAAAGGCTATATATTATTTTGCTACTCCCAAAGTACCTACAGCCTGTTTGCCTGGGCAGTCAAGTGACTGATAAGCTCACTGACCACATAACTACATGAAGACATCAGATTCCATTCTTAGCCCACTTAACTTTCTCTTTCTGTCTTCTCTAGTTTCTCCCAGCTTTCTCCAGCAAAATCTAAAATGAGGATAACATTCACCTTGCTGTGTATCTTGGTGAATACCTGATGAGTATATTTACATTAAAGACCTATGTAACCTTATCTTACCTGCATCTTCCTTTTCATATCTTCACAGCCTCTCAGGCCTGCACTTGTCTGCTTATGGCACCTCCCTTAGTCCTCTGCCCATTAATTGGCAGCATCTCCTTTCCAATTGTTCTTCAAATCCATTTCTTTGGATCCTCCTTATTTTCCTTCATTCATTATAGACATAAAATCTTCTGCCTCAAGAGCTGGCAGTTCTCCTGGGAAAGGAGTTTCTTTTGCTGTGTGTGAAAAGTAGAGTATAAACTTATACAATCTTTTAATGTAATTGTAGCATACTGATGATGTAATCAATATGCATATATCTGAGAGCTGTGGAACCTCAAGATCGTTAATTATTAACTAAAAATTTTAGATATCTTATAAAAAGAGCAGGTGTCTTTCACTCTGAATAGTGCTTAGCTATTTCTTAATCTATTAACTTTTTCTTAAAATTGCCAAATGTTCAGCTGGAGTGACAAAGGAGCCTCTGAATTGTTTCACGGAATGTTCTTACCTTCCTCACGTAGATGTATCCAGGTTTCTCTAGAAACAAAGTCTAGTATGTTTAGCCTTTTAAAACTCTTCTGGGGTGGTTTCCATAAGGAGAGAAGACTACTTCCTCATTTAAGTTCTCTAGAATCTTTATCCGGTTCCAAGTATTTGCTGATCAAAACAGATTTATTTTTTTTCTAGTAGGAGTTTTCTGAACTACATTTCAGTTTTCAAGTTCTATTGGTAACATTCCTCAAATATTTTTTAAGGGCATTTTTTTTAATGGCCACCTTTGCCAGTTCTCTGTGCTTCAGAAGGCTCTCAACTTTTTGCTGAGATTCTCTTAAAGTTCAGTCAATGGATCAAGCCTAGAAAAAAACAGTGAAAATGTTAGATTAAGAGCCAAGTAAGTGAAAGCACAATTGCTTTCACACTGCTGATTCTAGCATGCTAGTGTCTTCAAACCCACTACTGTCAGAAGGTGGGTAGGGAAGTATGGGCAAAACAAAATGTCTGACTGGCTTCTTGACCATAGAATAGGAAATTCCTGTGCTGCATTAGGATTACTGACCTCAAGTACAGATGGAAGTCAGTTGCTAAAGAGGAATTAAGCATTACATAGAGGTTGTTGTTGTTGTTATTATTGTTGTTATTATTCCCTTTCAGTACAGGAGAGAACTGTAGTCTTAAAGAACAAACTATTTTTATCAGCAGAAGAAGCTGTCTTCCTCTTTTTTCTGTCTTTTTTTTTCTCTCCCTTTTTTCCCCCGAAGTGCCCTTCTTTGGTCAGCTGGTGGAGCAGCAGTGACATGCTGTGGCTGATTTTATAAATCACAGTTCCTTATTCAGGATGTGCTCCATGTCTTGCTATGTTGGGAGATATCATGAAACAGAACCCATTTTAAATCAACCTTACTATAAAGGTGAAATAAAACACAGGACACTTTTCCAGTTGAAATAATGTAAGTTTGGGACAAAAGCAAGTGTGACAAGCACGAAAGTATTTGAGATTTTTATAATAAAATAATAAGAATTTGTTTTATTAGCAGTTCGTATTTTGCTTATTTATGTACTGAGCAAACTGTTTTTTCTTTTCTACACACCCCCTCGTACCTCACCCACCACCCCCAGGCTAGACTATATGAATTCTGCCAGGAAAAATCCAGTGATAATGACAAGTCATGAATCAGAAACCAGTGAAGGAATAAAAGAACTGTTGTTTGATGTTGTGAAAGAAAGTGCAGAACTGAAAGCTCCCCAAGATGGAAGTGATTGTTCCTTTCTGGACCTGTTTGAAGATGAGAGCCAAACAATCCATAATATTCCTTCCACAAAGCACTTTAATCCTTTTGTTAACCAAAGCAATACGGCCATTTTTTCCACTGATCCTGACGATAGAAATCAAATGACCAACAGAAATTATTGTTATGATACCAGAGAGGCCCATTGTGCAATCAATGCAAAGAACAGCTCTGTAGACAGACATCTTGAAGGCATTTTCACAGCTCCAGAACAGCTGTTGTTTAAAAGTAACAGTGTCTCAAGTGCAAGCTACAAGAAAAACAGTGGACTTCATAAAACCCACCTGCAGGACTGTTATGAGGGACAGCAGTGCTTCATACCTTCCGAAAACAAAGAAAAACCTGCAAACCTTGAAAAAATTGGTGAGTGTAAATATGTTAAGGACATACATTGTGTTTTTTATTCTCCTTTTAAAAGCATACGTTTTTATAAGCAGAGATCTGTCTGCCCTGACCAAAAACATTTCATGAATCTTTGGAATGCAGTTATTTAATTTTAAATAAAATTATTTGAATTATTCTACAAAACTGACAAAAGCGTTAATTTCAAATTGCAATTATTATTGCATTTAGAAATCAAGGTTTACTTTTTTGTTTTAGAGACATATGCTTATCACTGTGATCAGCAGATCAACCTGAATGAGAATGTACAGAACTATTCCAGAAAACAAAGGTGAGTTCCATAGAAATTATCCATTTATTAACTAGTGACTATTGCAGAGACCTTGCTGATTTGGAGAAATCCTGCTAAGAGGACATGAAGGCAAAATTCTAAACAGTATTACTGAGGACACAACTCTTCTCAGTGAAACCAGTAGTGAGTAATGTGAATAACCTTATGTGTATGTAAGCCCTTTGTACCATTGTTTATCTGCCTATAATAAGTACAGAGAAAGACTGCTTCATGGGACAGCCTGGAGTCCCTGAAGTTAAGCTGTTGCTCTGACTTGCCCTCTAAAAGACCCTGTCTCCTCCCACTGACTACAGAGGAAGTTAGTGCCCTTCCTGGGCTAAAGTTAGCATATGTGTGTGCCCCATGTTTTACAAAACACAGTTTTATTGAATACTGATTCATAACACCTTCCATTTTACAAAGCAGCACTATCTTCTGTCATTGCTCATGTAATGTTTTACATTTCAACACAAGTGAATTTTATGAAAAACAGGTTCTTGGTGTTAATGCTCAGGCTCAGAAATAAGTCAAATGATCTCAGCAGTGGGAAGCATTTCATGGTTACTGAAGACAAAATAAAAACTGAAGACAAAAAAGTCACAAGTAATGACTTTAATCCAGAAAAAAAAAAAAAGTAAAGGAGAGGAAATAACTTACCAGAGAACTCTGTGTTTGCATCCCTCAGTGATGATGAGTCTGTGAAAGAATCAGCCTGGAGACAGAGCCAGCTCTTTGGATTCAAAGAGGTAACTTTTAAAAAGACACATTTTTTGTCAAGCCTATTGTTTGCACCATTCATTTGAGGTAGAGGAGGAATGTCCACAACATTTAGAATCTGAATTTAGCTTCACTGAATTAACTTCTGTGGAAGCTTCTTTTCCATCATAGTTTATTTATGGCATCCAGAAAAGACAGCTTCTAGTTAAGTGGTTCAGGTAGTCCTTTCAGGTCCATAATTTAGCCAGTTGGATTCACACCTAAGCTGATGCCTGAAATCCATTGTGCAAGTTACCCATTAACCCTTAGGATCAGATTCTCCAGGCAGTGCCCAGATACTATATGCAGGACACTTCAGTATTGCAAAGGAGCTTCATGCCAGTATACATATAAAGAATCTTTCAGATATTTTGCATGTAGAAGTCACTAAGGCACATACAATGTTGCCCAGGGGTTTTCTACCTGTTAACATTTTTAGTACAGTGCAATGACTCCTTGATGTAAGATAGAAACCAAATGTTTTAAACTGAGGTGCTGATCCTGATGAACCCTCACTCACTATTAACAATTATTTTCAAAAGTTCACAACAGCACGAGAGAAAGAGTATAAGTCTGGAATGAGTTCAAATCTTCAAAAGATGGAGAAGGGTTAGTACCATTTATACATTATTATTTTAAAAAATTGTTTTTTTTCTCTAAGTGTGAGATGAAACAGTTGCTTTTAAAGCCAGAGAGAAGTGTTTTGATCTTTTTAGGATGTAGCATTTGATGAGGGCTTGTATTTTTGATTCACGCAGCATAGTATAAAGAAGACTAACATTACCAGGTAACTAAGAACTATCTGTATTTGTTTTTCCTTGAGGAGATAAATTCAGATTAACTTATTTTTGGTGAGTATTACACACACAGTTTTCACTGTCCCGTTTCCTCCAAAGTTGTTACCAAACTGAAAAGTCAGCTCTGAAAATAGGGGCGACTGCTAAAAAGATTAAATCCATGAGAGAAGTAAAGAGAGTATCAATCTGAGCACCACAAATCAAGTTTATTAACATCACTACACAGTAAAACTGCCAAGAACATGCCAGTAATTTCCATTATTTCTAGTCCTGCAGACCTCTGCTGATTGGAAAAAAGCTTGGACATGTTTTCTTTATTAATATCATCATTACATATTTGACATGTGCTATTTTACTGGTCCAGCCTTTACTAGTCTTTATTCTCTTCCACTAGGCTATATATTGTCATTCCACATATGGACAGAGTGAAGGGAGCAGGGAGGTCCCACGTCCTTTCTGCTCCCTTGGTAGCTGAAGGGACAGCTGCACTGGCTGCATTTCAAAGCAGAAAGACTCCCAAGGGCTTCCAAGAGAAAAACATGGCCATAAGCCCATGCAACTTGTATGGCAGCCAGTGTGTGCAGGGAGTTTTGCTGCCCTCTCTCCCTGCACTCTGCTCTGAAGAGTCCTTCATCTTTTTGGGTAGCACAGTTCTGCTGCTGGTGCAGGCTGCTGATCAACAGCACAGCTGAAGCTCTGGAGGACCTGTCTGACACAGTCTGTTGAGATGTGTTGTCCTGAAAGGAGAAGAATTTGCTTTTGCCAAGAACTTCACTAATACTTTAAACAATATCTTAAAACTGCATCAGAAGTAGTAATGCATAATTCTACATGCTATACTTGAAAACTGGATGTTTGGGAAATATTTGGTGAATAATTTTTTTTTCCCCCTGTTCATCTGGTTTTTCAGGTGTTGAGTCACCACTCAGCAGCCAGTCCCCCAGTTACTCTCCAAGGCAGACAGAGAGCTGTTTCAGCTCCAGTCCTGACACAGTGAGTACTGCCCCTTTATGGCTTTGCAGGGGTTCATTTGAATCATATCCGAGTGTATCAAAGAGTGGGTATAACTGGAATCTTATTTATATTTTTGTTTTGTACTGAGCAACCTCAAGTGTGAGGAAGGAAAGAAAATAGCTGTAAATTTCCTGAGTAGTTTAGCAGACATGTGGTTTGGTCTCTTGTGTGGAATTACAGTAATGTGGCTGTGGGAAGATGCCAAACAAGCTTCTGCACTGTCCCTTGTACAGCTGCCTTACTTTACATGCCTATAAGGCAGGGGGATTTCACACATGCCACATGCCACAAAGTAGGAATATAAATTCCTACCTCTTCCTTTCCTACCTCTTCAACAAAGGTCAGGAGTAGCCACATGAGCTAGGAGACAGGGAGGAGATGCAGAATGAGGTCATCACAATTAAAAGGGGAGTTGTCAGAGATCTCCTACACCACTTAGACACACACAAGTCTGTGAGACCGGATGGGCTACATCCAAGGGTGCTGAAAGAGTTGGCAGATGTGATGGCCAAGCCACTTTCCATTATTTACCTGAAGTCCTGGCTAACTGGGGAGGTCCCAACGGACTGGAGGGTAGCAAATGTAACACCCATCTATAAGAAAGGCAGAAAGGAGGACCCAGGAAACTATATACCTGTCAGTTTGACCTCGGTACCAGGGAAGGTCATGGAGCAGATCATCTTGAGTGTTATTAGAAGACATAGAGAGGATAACCAGGGGACCAGGTTTATGAAAGGCAGGTCCTGCCTCACAAACCTGATCTCCTTCTATAACCTGATGACCTGACTACTGAATGAAGGAAAGGCTGTGGATATTGTCTGTCTGGACCTCCAAAAAACATTTTACATTGTTCCCCAGAGAACTCTCATAAAAAACTGGCTGCTCATGGCCTGGATGAGCATACGATCTGTTGGATCAAGCACTGGCTGAACAATCAGGCCCAGAGAGTGGTGGTCAGTGGAGTCAAATCCAGCTGGGGCCAGTCACAAGTGGTGTTCCTCAGGGCTCATTGTTGGGACTGTTTCTGTTTAACACCTTTATTGATGATTTTGATAAGGACATAGAGTGTATTTTCAGTAAGTTTGCAGATGACACCAAGCTAGGCAGGAGTGTTGATCTGCATGAGGACAGGGAGGCTCTACAGAGAGGCTTGGACAGATTAGATCAACAAGGCCAAGTGCCGGGTCCTGCACTTGGGCCACAACAACACCAGGCAATGCTACAGGCTTGGGGAAGTGTGGCTGGAAAGTGTCTGGCAGAAAAGGACCTGGGGGTTCTCATTGACAAGCAGCTGAATATGAGCCAGCAGTGTGCCCAGGTGGCCAAGAAAGCCAATGGCATCCTGGCTTGTATTAGAAACAGTGTGACCAGCAGAAGTAGAGAGGTGACTGTCCCCCTGTACTCAGCACTGGTGAGGCCACACCTGGAGTGTTGTGTCCAGTTTTGGGCACCTCAATTCAAGAGAGATATCGTGGTACTGGAGCGAGTACAGAGGAGGGCAATGAAGCTGGTGAAGGGCCTATAGAATAAATCTCATGAAGAACCTTGAAGGAGCTGGGAATGTTTAGTTTGGGGAAGAGGAGGCTGAGGGAACACCTCCTCAGTCTCTACAACTACCTGAAAGGTCATTGTAGAGAGGTTGGTGCTGGTCTCTTCTCACAGGTCATTAGCAACAGAACAAGAGGGAATGGCTTCAAGCTGCAACAGGGCAGGTTTAGACTGGACATTAGGAAAATTTTTTTTCACAGAAAGAGTGGTTAGACACTGGAATAGGCTGCCCATGGAGGTGGTTGAGTCACCATCCCTGGATGTGTTTAAGGGTCATTTGGATGTGGTGGTGGATATGGTTTAGGGGAGAACTATGTAGAGTAGGGATGATGGTTGGACTTGGTGATCCCAAGGGGCTTGTCCAACCTGAATAGTTCTATGATTCTACACCCTTGGAGAAAGAATCAGTAAAATCCCAAAGAACCAAACCCAGACAGTTTTGGCCTTCTGTTTATTTCATTAACTTAGATATTATACAATAATAGAATCATAGAATGGTTTGGTTTGGAAAGGACCACAAAGCCCATATATTTCCAACCCCTCTGCATGGGCAGAGACACTTCCCACTAGATCAGGTTGCTCAGAGCCCCATCCAGCATGCCCTTGAAAACTTCCCTGGAGGGCTTCCACAACTTCCCTGTATAACCTGTGCCAGTGTCTCATTGTGAAGAATTTCCTCCTCATCTCTAATCTAAATCTCCTCTCTTCAAATTTAAAGCCATTACCTTGTGTCCTCTCACTACACGCCCTACTAAAAAGCCCCTCCCCAGCTTTCTTCTAGGCTCTTTTGGATACTGGAAGGCTGCTATGAGGTCTCCCTGGAGCTTTCTCTTCTTCAGGCTGAACAACCTAGTTAGTTGTCATTAACTGATTAGTTAGTAATTAACTTACTCCTTAGTCACTGAACTATTTAACCAGTTGCATTCACACAATTCTGTTCAAAGTCTGAAGAGGAAGACACAGCCAAAAAGAAGGCCTATCTGAATGAACAGTCCTTGAAGATAGATGATGACAACCTAGTCTCAGCCTCAGCAAGCACAGAGCCCCCCACGGTTTCTCACACCAGAACTGTGCCTCTCCAGGCCAGCAGTATTTTGTCTAGAGAAGAAGCAACTCATCTTCAGGAGAAACGCTCTGTTTTATGTACCACAGAGGAGGAAAATGAAAACCACAGTGCCCCATCTGAGGGCAGCTCATCTCGCCAAGCTTGGAAAAGAAAGCCTGTCACTGGCAGTACCAGGTGTGATGCTTGGTCGCAGACTGAGCGCTCTGTTACAGAAGCAGAGAAAGTGGATGTTGCCACCCAGTGTGACAGCCTGCAGGTGTGCAGCTGTGGGAGCTCCCTCCCTTCTGCCCGCAGCCCGGGGGGGGCCCCTCCTCACGGCACCGCGAGCACCGCTGGGGGGCACAAAACGCCAGCGCCTGAGCAGCTGCAGCCCGTGGGCACCGGCAGCGCAGCAGGAGCAGCTGCCTTTTCTCCTGAAGCTGAATATATGTGTCTGCCTAGCAGAAAGACTCTAGAGGTGCTGAGCTACATTGATATGATGGAGAGAGATAAGCAGTGACCAACTAGAGTGGTGTGTAAGGAATACGGAATGTTTGTCCTGTTCTCAGTGTGTTTCATTTAGTTGGCATTAATTGGCATTTCTAGCCTGGTTAGACAAATATTTTTTTGCTCTTTGTTTGCTTTAAATTATTATTAAGCATGGGTCTGTATCTGCCTACTGCTGCCTCCAACTATGCCTTTCTATAGATCTCCAATTGTTAATACAGAATTTTACAATAGTCTAGTAAGTATAGATCTTAGGAAGTAGATTGTCTTCCCCATCATATATCCATAGGATTCTGTAGTCTGGGAATGACTTTGCTCTTGAAGGTAGTGGAAAGATTCTATTTCAGTTCAAAATATATTTGATGTGGCTCAGAGCTCAGAACTATTGTCTGATTCTTATTAATTTTAACAGGCAAACTGGCCTTTGCCATGTTTGTACTAAATACAAAAAATGGGAAACAACAGAAAATGCACATCTGCACCCATAGAATAAAATGTAATTTAAAAATAACTAATTTATTAATTTTTACTGGGGAAAAAAACCCCAAATACTTGATCTTCCTTCCATAGCACACCTATTGATTCATTCTCTGGTTGTTAGTACTGACAAATCTTTTACATGATTCTCTCTTTTGCCTGAAGACTGAAAATCTGAAATGCTTTGCTCTTCATTTCCGTATTTCTGTGAAGCTACAACTCACAACAAATAAAAGTTTCGGGTAATGTCACTTCTAGCTTATATTCGGTCCTTGTAAAAAAGTTTCTAGTAAAGGTGGTAGAGATACTTTGTGTCTGACATCTTCTACTTGGATAGCATGTTTAATTATATATATGTATCTAGTTATATATACATATCATGCCTGACAAATTAGGTGATCGATGATGGGGTTACAGAGTTGCTGCATAAGGGAAGAGCAAGTGATGTCATCTGCACTTGTGCAAAGCATTTCACACTGTCCTGCACAACACCCTTGACTCTAAATGGGAGAGACATTGATGGATGGACCGCTCGGTGGATAAGGAATTGGCTGGATGGTTGCACTCAGAGAGTTGTGGTCAATGACTCAATGTCCAAATGGAAATCAGTGATGAGTGGTGTTCCTCAGGGATCAGTTTTGGGACCTGTGCTGTTTAACATCTTTGTTGGTTACCTGGACAGTAATGTAATGCACCCTCAGCGAGTTTGGTGATGACACCAGGGTATGTGGTGTGGTCAACACACTGGAGGGAAGGGAGGCCATCCAGAGGGACCTTGAGAGGTGGGCTTGTGCAAACTGCATGAAGTTCAACACGGCCAGGTGCAAGGTCCTGCACAGGGGTTGGGGCAATCCCAAACACAAGTACAGGTTGGGTGGAGAATGGATTGAGAGCAGCCCTGAGGAGAGGGACTTTGGGGTGTTTGTTGATGAGAAGCTCAACATGAGCCAGTAGTGTGTGCTTGCAGGCCAGAAAGCCAACTGTGTCCTGGGCTGCATCAGAAGAAGTGTGGTCAGCAGACTGAGAGAGGCAGTTATCCCTCCCTCTGCTCTGCTCTCATGAGACCCCACCTGGAGTCCTGTGTCCAGTTCTGGAGTCAATGAGAAGAACATGGACCTGTTGGAGTGAATCCAGAGAAGGGCCACGAAGATGATCAGAGGGCTGGAGCACCTCTCCTATGAAGACAGGCTGAGGGAGTTGGGGTTGTTCAGCCTGGAGAAGAGAAGGCTCTGTAAAGAACTTATAGTGGCCTCTCAGTACCTGAAGGGGGCCTGCAGGAAAGCTGGAGAGGGACTTTTTACAAAGGCTTGTAGTGATAGGATGAGGGATATTGGTTTAATACTGGAAGAGGGGAGATTTAGGACGAAATTCTTTCATGTGAGGGTGGTGAGACACTGGAACAGGTTGCCCGGGGAAGCTGTGGATATCCCATCCCTGAAGTGTTCAAAGCCAGGTGGGATGGGACTCTGAGCAACCTGGTCTACTGGGAGGTGCCTCTGCCAACACAGGGAGGTTGGAACTAGATGGTCTTTAAGGTCCCTCCCAACCCAAACTATTCGGTTGTTCTAGGATCTATAAATCTCACGTGTGTGTGGCTGCACACACATGCTGGCATTGGCCATCTGGCCATGTGCACGACGTGGTTCATTACAAACTGAGCTTGGGCAAAAGCTTTGCTGAAGACCATTGCTTAAACAGTGCAGGAGATTTGCTTTTATTAAGGTGATGTGCTTTCTCCCTTGGACACAGCTGTCCTTATTGCCAGCAGGTCAGTTTCTTTTATTTCTACATTTTGCCATAAAAGGTTTTGCAGACGAAGGGATGTGTGTCACCCAGCCCCGATGAGATCCTGCCGTTCTTTGTTCTCATCAACAAACTAGTGGCTTTGTTTTCTACCAGCCTTTCTTTTTTAAGCTAAGGGCCATTTTTACAGGATGGTCTACACCTATGCAGGTTTATGGCCATGTCATTTTAGAAGCAGTGTCTCAAAGATTTCAGTGAACTTCTCTGTACTCAGGAGAAAATAGCATTGTCTTTTATATATATAAATTGCAGACACTGGAAGTGGTTTGCACAGCCAGACTTCTGACATGTGCAACCATCATTTAGCCAATTCACTGCCCACTTCCTAAGGCTTGACATAAGCACATTTTTCTTTTTTTTTTTAGGTTGTCTCAATTTATTGTCAAAGCAAACTCCCTAGTAATTTTCTTTTATCTGAAGCTGTGATGTTCATCCTCTTCACAGGAGCTGTGATTTCCCTGTGTAGCAGCTGTGATGTGCTCATTGCTGCTGGTTTGTGAGGCAGAGCTGCTCACTCAGCCTTGTGAAGCCTGTTCAGACTGTGGCACACCAGCAGCAGCCCGTGCTGGCCCCACTGGGGATATCTCCAAGGGGGACATCTCCAAGATGTGCATTTTCCCAGCAGTCTGCCATGCCTGGGTGTACCTGTCAGCCTTTCCAGTGGCACATCCAGCTTCAGGGCGCTTCCCACAGCCGACACTGCTCGAGCGCGCCAGGTCCAGCAGCCTCCTGCAATAGGCAGTGGCAGAGGCTGGTGAACAGCACGTTACAGCTACAGGCTCTGGTGCTGTGTGTTTTACATTTCAGGGGTTTTATTAGACAGACAGATGTAAAATTGCCACATGGACAGAGAGCTCTCTGGTGGCTGTGCTAAGAGGTGCTGATGTGACCCAGCCTGAGCCAGACTGCTATTAATGTGCAAGAGAAGTTGCACTCCTGATCCATGTGAGAGTGGCATCAGTGCTGGGACTTTTAAATTGTGTTTTGTTTTACATTGCAGTGAACTACCTGAGTTCAGGCAGATACTCCCAATCCTCAAAGCTAGCTTCTGAGTGGGGTGGATTCCCAGTATGTTCCAGGGAACCTGCTGGACAAATAATGCAGGTCAGAACAGGGAAAAGACAGCTGGATGCAACGTGTGGACATATGCATGTAGGGGTTTCAAATGAAATCACCCAGCTCAGTGCCAGACACCCGTTTTCTGACTGGCTGTAAACGAGAGCTGCACACATGGCTTTAATTCAATAATTCACCACTTGGGACATGTCAATCACTGTAGATAATCATGTTCCAAAGCCTCTGGATGAGAGCGCATAAAATCCAATTACCTTACAATTTTTACCTGTAATTGCAAAGCAATCAGAAGAAATAAAACTATCTTTGTAGTGGTATGTGTGCTGGCAATGATGATAAATAAGGCAGCGAGCTCTTTTGCAGTGACTAGAAAAGTATTTTAAAGTATTTATATTACTATTATTGCATTAGAGGATAATCATGCTTCTTATCTCAGTGCCAGTCTCCTCCTCTGCTCAGATGCTTTATTTCACCTGATTTTTCCAGGGCTGGTGGAAGAACTCCAACATGGTCTCATACCTCTGTGAGCCAAATCCTAGATGCTCTCCCCTCACCCTACTGCTGTAAATCCACACCCTACCCCTGGAGGGCACTTGCTCTGGGGGGTGCAGCTCTCTGGATGTGACACCCAACGGAGCCCAGCGTGCAGGAAGCTCACACGCAGCACACGGACTGCAGAGGATGCTGATGGGTGGGAGCCATGGGGAGTCCTGGGCCAAAAGACAGAGGGGTCAGTGAAGATCAGGTGGGAGGCTGCAAGAGACCCATTGTAGTATTTAGTAGAGCTGTGATAAAACATTTCCAAACCAACTGTGTTTGTGCACACCTGCAGAGAGAGGGCTGTGATTTACTGCCACTGTGTCACACTGAGCACACATGGGGTGGCTGGGCCAAAAGGACCCAGAGCTGTGACTGTTCATAGGACAAGCCAATACATCATACTGCAGAAGACTTACCCTGTTCCTTGTGGGGGGTAACTGTCAGGAACCAGGAGGTCTGTAAGGAGATTTGCTCTTGAGAGAAGCTACACTTCCTGCGAACAGATGAATTTTGGAGATGCTGAAGCTGGTCAGGACCTCTGGTCTTGCCCAGTCCAAGACCCACTCAGAGCAGGGCCAGCTGGAGCAGGATGCTCCACGCCATGGACAGCCACTGTCACCCCATGGCTGGGCTGGGGGGATAAACCACAGTAGTTAGGTGACCCCAGGGAAGCTCCAGTCCCTTATTATCCTCATAGCCCTCTGTTGGTCTCTCTCAAGTGTAGTTGCCCCTCCTGTGTTCCCACAGCCAACCTGGGGGCTACAGATACCCCAGACACCAGGGAGAAAGTGGGAGAATCCACATAGCATCAGAGGTCAGCTCTGACTGTGGTCACATCTTGTGCCAGTCCAGTAACAGGGCACACTGTCATATCAGACATCCTGGACAAAATAAAGGAGTTAATTGGGAGCAGTCAGCCAGGGTTTGATCACTCATGCCATGAACAGATTAAAACAAGCCTCAGTTTACCAGCAAGGCTTACTCCAATGCACCACTTCCCAGCTGCATCAGAAACTCAAAATCAGGGAGATGAGATGGTGAGGAGCAACACTGGCAGAGGCTACAAGTAAACGCTCAGCAATTAGGTCCATTTAAACAAAATGCACCCAGATGTCCTGGAGCATGAGGGCCCCTGTCAGGAAGAAGCGCAGGGTGTGGTGGCAGAGCAGGGCTGGGCTGGAGCGCAGTGCCAGGCAGGGGCATGGGGGGAATTCTCTCACTGTACATAGTCTTGATAGATGAAGCAGTGAACAAACTGCTGTGCAGAAGCTGCTGCATCCTCAGCCCAGTACCCATCTTCCATCTGTGCTTCCCTGGGACAGTTTGACGGTGTCTCCTGTCATCAAGTGGTGGCATAGCAGAGGCACCATGTACCCACACACTCAGCTCATGAACTGTCCCCCAAGCTTTGTCCTGTTTCCTTCCTTGAGCCACTGCTAGGGATTTACTCCTTGCTCTTTCTGCTCATGTTTCCTTGGCAACCTGATCCAATCTCAGTTTCATGCATCTCTGCAAAGTTTAGCTAATCCAGCTCCCTCTGCCCTCAAACTGCTTGTGCATCTCAAACCACCTCCCCAAAACCCTCACCAATCCTTCAGGCATTGACCTTCCTCACCTCTCCATCCCCGTTTTACCACCTCTAATGAAATTTAAGGAAGAGCAGAAACTCTCTTTCCAGTGGGAAGATAAGCATGTGATTCACTGCTCAGCTGAAGGGGAGGGCTTGATTTCTCCTCCTCATATCTGAGCCGCCCCAGAGGATGTGCTCCCCGGCACCAGTGTCCTGCAGCTTCTCCTCTCCTCACACCATTTGCAACTCCTGGATCCTTGTGCAGATTCATTTACTCAGAATGATCTTTTCTGAAGAATAATCCACAGAATAGGAAGTTTCTTGGAAGTTTTTCATCTCCCTGGCCCTTTTTCTTTTCTTGCAGTAAAAAGCACCTAAGCCCATCCCTGCATGGGGATGGTCTTAATATCTTGCAGGTAATTTTGGATGCTGCTCCTCTCTCTCCCTTCATACAATATGCACCTTATTGCTCCATCTAAGACACCCTGCTCTTCTTTTCAGTACTCTGGAATAGTGAAAAGGATAAGGGGTGAGATGCCACTCATTTTGGGTCAAGCGAATGAGCTGGAAGTGAAACTGCAGCAGCTGAAGAGCTTAGGGAGCTCTGCATGGGCAGGGGATGGCTGGAGGACTGTTGGCTTTGGCCATGATCACCAGCAGGTCTCTTAAAGCAGCCCAGAATGACTCAGTGAGGGATCACCAAGATTAGAGAAAAAATAATTCTTTTTTTTTTACAAGCTTACCACCTATTTCCTACAAATTGTAGCAGCCTTGAAATCAAGCACTTCATGCCATGCACAAAGCAAAGACCACCCAGGACTGTAAAGGATGACTTTGGTTTGGATGCAGCACCACTCAGCCTTGATGCCTAGGAGGTCTGATCCTGAAAAGACAAAGATTTGGAAGCGAGTGCTGCCACTGCCTGCAGTTCAGAAATCAATCCATCAGGAGTTGTTTTGTGATAGCAGCTAGAGCTAAGGGGAATGGGAGAAGGCAAAAAAATGGAGCATTTGTCCACAGAGCCACCAGCTTTTCACTATCCCACAAAGCTGCTGTGTGGTTTTTGTGACAAGTAATCTGAACTGCAGCCACTCATCACCTTGATGAGCACTATTACCCAGAAACCTAAAACCAAAACCTGTCAATGAAAAATGATCCGCTTCCTCTCTCTTCCCCAGGAGATAAGCTCTGCCACAGACAGAGCTCTGCCAAGCAGGCAAGGGCAGCCCCCAGCCCGGCACGGCCACTGTCCTGCTGCTCTTCATGAATCATCAAACCCGTTTAGCAATTTTCTTAATAAAACACACAGAATTAGGACATTTCCTCATTAGAAAAAAGCAACTTCTGCCCTTTCCCCAGTCAATAATCAAGTCTGAAGGTATAAATTGCTGCCACAGAATTGGGCTGTGTTTGGGCAGGGGACACTGGAAACCCACGTGGGGATATCGGGACAGTTGGCAGCTCTGTGTAGCTGCGTTCAGCTCTTCAAACAAACCCTCCGGGAAGGAAGGGACACTTGTCTGGTGCGTTATCGTCACAGAAATGTTCTCAGGTTTGAAATAAATCACATTAAGATAATCTTCAAAGCTATTCCCACTTTTTTTTTTTTTTTTTTTTTCCCTTATGCTTTTTCATAGAATCATAGAATGGTTTGGGTTGGAAGGGACCTAGAACACCATCTAGTTCCAACCCCCCCCACAAGGGCAGGAACACCTTCCACTAGACCAGGATGCACAAAGCCCTGTCCAACCTGGCCTTGGACACCTCCAGGGAGGGGCCACACAAGGGATTTCAGGCAAGGCCATGGCTATTTTAGCACATTTTGCTGAGCAATGCAATTGTGTGACTCTAAAAGGAGACCTGAGTACCCAAACAAAGGAAACTCTAAGAAGGAT
Source organism: Apus apus (assembly GCF_020740795.1). Classification (NCBI taxonomy): domain Eukaryota; kingdom Metazoa; phylum Chordata; class Aves; order Apodiformes; family Apodidae; genus Apus; species Apus apus. Next base: position 190,713,210 of record NC_067282.1, read on the forward strand.
TATGTAATTAAGTATCTCACCTTTTATTTTGTTCATTTACACTTCTGGCACTGACAATTCTTTGAAGATATTCATTTGTATGTAAAGACCAAACTTCATTAAAGCAATCAGAACAGAAGTCAATTAAATAATTTTACATCACGTAAGTTTCAGAAAATGTACAACACTTTCATACATTATAGGCTTGACTGGTTGCGAAAGGAAATGGCACATGTTTGACGTGGTTAAGAAATAACTTGGACAACCTGACAATGAGTTTTGCCAAAACCTGTTCTGTACTGAATACTGTAACACACGCCCAGGGGTTACAGCGTGCCTGATGGTGTCATGTGCATGTTGCTGTTCCACATGGAAGCATGACTATCAATTTGGTCTCCAATAATGTCTTGAATATTCTACATAGAATTTGTCACTAAAAGATCCAGTCAACGCTTTTGTAGGGCTGCGAGATGCCCAATGGAAAGTGGAGATGTGACTTGTGCCACTTCCCAGCCATGCCCTGGACCAGCAGGACACTGAGCACATGGAGAAGATCAAGCATATGAACAATCCTATTGAATTCATGGGGTCTACTTGAGTTAAAATTGAATGGACGGCAGGTGGGCCTGCGGCGTCACGCAGCATCCCAGCACCACAAAACCACCCTGTTTCACACCTGCTCAGGATCCACGAAGTTCCTCCTGCAGAAGTCATGTGATGGTCATACATTCAGTCCTCTCTAAAGTCTGTGTAATGTTTAAGGCAACAAGAGAAATTTGCCTTTATTTTAACACTTCAGAAACTGATGTTTCCTTCAGAAACAGGTGGATATTATTCATAATTAATCAGTGCATCCCTTATTTATATAAATGGGATGAAGAACCAACCCAAACTTTTACAAACTGCAACTCCACAGAATCGAGGACTGCGACTGAATCAGAGTTGAAGCTTTATAATTACACGTGCCAGATCATTCACATGTAACATACTGTCTAGGGACGATGTGAAAGAGCAGGGATTTAGATAAACTCTGTATTCTTGAGGCCTGATGCTGGTCAAACTTCCCCTGGCGTGAGTGAGCTCTACTGAAGCCGATGAGCAAGCACCTCTGATGAGAGGTGTGAGTAAGATTAAAAACATGCTGCTGGTTCACAACAACAGGTCATTGTGGCTAAAGTATATTCCCATATACAGAACTCTGGAACACCAGTAACACCCAGCTACAAAACACTACAGAGATGGTTATTGGCACATAAAAACCTCCTTCTCTATATGAAAACATACACAAAATAGATAAGAACTGCCATTTTTTTCAGTCTTTTAAAATCTATAGATAGGTCCCTTTAAGGAGTTTTTACCTCCAGTATCACAAACAACAATATTTCTTTAACAATGTTCACCTAGATTTTACTGTGCTGACATTTGTAACACTGCCACAACCTAGATCACTTTGTGGATTATGCTTAACTGTACTGTACACAAGGCGATGAAGATCCATAGAAAACCGCTAAGATTCTTGCACAAAAATGTGACTTGTTAAAATCCAGAGAACAATTGAGTCACTTGATAGGCAGCAGCTACATGTAAGCTGTAAATGTTACCCGCAATAAAGACACATGTTGCCATAAAGCACGTATTGTGGCATTATCTGCTTCTGGCCTGGTACACTGAGCTGGATTTTCTTCCCAATGCAGAGGAATGGGCTTGGTCAGCTTGATTCTCTCAGAATAAAAGTGCACAAGTATCCTACTCTTTAAAGTGCTTTGCAGAACTGTCTCTTCTGCCTTGATTTTTACCCCAAGATGTCTCTATGATATGAAGACTCTGCCTTTCTCACTTAGTGATTTTCAGCTAAGAAAGCCTCTTACACAAGTACAAGTAAAATGTCAAGACCATGTTATAATACTGTTGATGTTGAGAAGTAGGAAGTTGGGTATAAAGCTGAGAAGTGCAGGGTCTACCTTTAATTAGTCCATTGCCTGTGGGACTGCACCAAACATCCTCATGGCCAAAGCAAAGGCCATCACTCAGGGCCTGTAGAAGGTCCTGAAAGTCAAAACTACTCCCCAGTGTTCACCCTGAGTGACTAAGGAGGGCAAAAGAGATTTCTCCAAGGAAAAAAACAGTAGCTTTGCAAACTCCATTGACATGTTCTCACCTCCGCATGGGCACAGGAGAGGAACACTTGTGTGCTTCTTCACCCCCATTCCCACCAACAGGAACAAGCACAGTCCCTTCATCCCACCTTCTCCCTCACGGAAGAGAAGTCAGAGATGGCTCCTTTTGGCTATGACACCCATCTCTACTGAAACATGACTCTGTGGGGCTTTTGATGCACAGTTTCCTCCTTCTCCCCTCCCAACCCTATCTCCTACAGCAGTGAAATGCAGCATTTTCCAACTCACGCAAAAATAAATTGGCACTGGGACAATACTCCTTGGAATGCATCCCAACATTTCTGACACAGCTGTCACTGCAACTCACTAGGTAGCAGTATCTATGAGCGTGATCTCAGGCAATGCAACTTCAGTGCCCTCAAATGAGTCCTGGGGCCTTGCTTCATTTCTATCTTCAAAACAGGTTTGCTTCTCTTGTTAAAAACTGATTTTTGATCACTGACCAGAAAAAGAAACAAGTGGCAAATTATCTCAGTCCACCCAACACTTTAGATTTGCACCATGGTGAACAAACTACTGTATGTGAATCAAATTTAAAAAGATGAAAAATGCATCAGGATTTATTTCTTTTATACTTGCTCTTAGGCCAAAACATATAGAGTCAGTAGATTAATCAGAATTAAAATATCTCAAATTGTTGTGTATCACCAATATGCCCAAGTCTACCAGCAGTATTACTCTAGCATTCCTGATGCACAGAATACCTGAATTAAGTGTGCAGTCCTTGTGAAGAAACAATTTCACATCTTCTGCAGAAAAGCTTTCAATAAAACAATATTGTGCTTAGACATACCATTTATGCTACTTCATAAATTAAAATCCTGTCATAAGAAACTATTCAGCTACACTTTTTTCTTATTCTTTTATCTGGAATGTTACTAAGTCCACCTTTAGCAAAAATCTCTTAAAACTTAAAATATGAACAAATATAAAAAACCTTTGCAAAATAGAAATATTTTGTTTAATTTTCTTCATACATTATACATTTTCACAGATTCTAAAAATAAAACCCTAATTGTGTAAGATTAATTTCAAGCATTTGATCTCATTTTTATTACATGTGATGCTTGGTACTGGGTTCAGTGTTTTGAAGATATGGAATGTTGTCCTGGGGTAAAGCAACCCTAAAAGGAAGACTTAAACCCAGCTCTTTGAGGGAGGGAAAGGGGAAGTGACAATAAAGAAGCCAATGCACCATCATAGCCAGTAGCAATGACGAATAAAATGCAGTTGTTTCAATTATTTTGCCTCAAGAAAAAGGGCATGGGATGCAAACCTTCAGAAAACTGCTTCCAGTAAGATCAAACTTGTTGCATGAGAAAATGAGCCCAGTGCTGTGAGCAACCGAGCACCCCTTGAGAACATCCGTGAAACAAGGCTGGCAGAGAAAGATGGTCTTCTGCTGCTAAAAAGCCCCAGCACTGCCTGCAAAACAAAAGAGGCTGATCTTGTGACAGTGACCTTTCCAGTGACTTTGCTTTGATCATGCCCAGTAAGTGCAGTGGTTTCCTCTCCCTGTGGATGGACACAAGTGCAAGGAAGAGCAGGGTCAGCACTGAGATGGTGCTGGCACGGGGACACCCTCCCTGGCCTGCACCCTGCTCCTGCAGAAGGTGCTAAGCAAGGGAACATTCCTAAGGGGGGTCAGAGCCGTGAGCCCCTATTCTGAAAAGCCAGTAAACACTTACTGAAGCCTTTCTCTGTGTAGCAGATCACATGAGCACAGGCTGGGTGTGACACACCTATTCACATGCTGTTCTGCATGACAAAACTGTTCCAAACAAGCGTCTTCAAACATTCATTTTCCAGTTTCAGGAAGAAACCAATTTGGCCTTAGAACTAGTTTGTTCTCATCTGTGCCAAGTAACCCTTTTTCTCATTTCAGGTACTGCACCTTCAGTAAAGGTTTCAAAGAGGTGACAGCCTAACAGAGACATCCCATGGCAGGTGCACTGGAAGATAGGCCTGGAGACTTGAGCATTTTCAACAGCTGGTGCTTTTAAGCATAGAAACATTGTGCGCTTAAAGGGGAGGTGAAATGGAAGGAGTGAGAATCCAGCCCTCTCACCATTTAAAATTCCCTCTGCCAGCTATGGTTTCCCCCTTTAGTCCCAGTCAAGTCACAGAAAGATGCTTCCAAATGTTTTCTTTTCACAAATACTTCTTTGATTAATGAAGTAAAAAAGAAAATAACATAAAATACACCCAATTGCTGAAGTTCAGTCTCCCCCTTTAGGAGATCAGGTAACATAATGACAATTTTCTTTACAACAACAAAACCCCACGTTATCCAATAAAAATAATTTAGTAACAAATTTCCAGTCTCAGTTTTGATAGTAATTCTACATTCAACATATTTTTCAACCCAAGAAAAGCCCACAAAGCAAATTTATAAAAGCTAATAGACCTAACAACTTCTTTAATCTTTACACAAAGAAAAATAACTGTATTTTTACCAAAGAATGGGGGGCAGCCCACAGGCAGAGGAGATTTTCCACATTCTTTCATGAAGTAAATGTTTCAAAGATAAGAATTTGAATTGTTGATGGTTTCAAACTCACATCTTTGAAGAATTAAAGCAGTGAGGAAAGGGCATGGAAAAAAAACCCCACCATAATATTTTTATGTAGCTGCATAAAATTCAATTTGCCAAGGCAAGCGAGCATGGCGGGTGAATAAAACACCATTCACATGTTCATTACCAGGCTAAAGGCAGCCAAGTCGATTTCTGTGCCTGACATTTTCTTGACAAGTTTGCAATGCTTCAGTAAGGCAATTTATATGACATGAAGGCTTCTGCCCATTGCTAATATTTCCCTTTAGATCCAGCAAGACACCGGTTGACTAAAAGCATTTGAAGGAAAAATGTGTTAGGATTCATTTACTCTGCACAACTGAAGATAAACTGAAGGCAATATGATTATTTGCAAGCAAAAAGTGCTGGATGACCACTGTGCATTTAGCAGCACAAAACCTCTCCCCTCCTTTTCTTTCTTTTAGCTCATGATATTTTGTTTTCAAAACTAGGCAAGGACCCAGATATTCTTAGCAAAACAAAGAAAACAAAAATAATTTTTTCCAACTAACGGAAGCCTCTACGTTGTACCTAGGAACATGTACCAGCTCATTTGTACATCTTCTGCTGTCCTGCTGTCAGACAGTTAAATCTGGCAGTTTCTCTCACAAACACCAACTCCCAACCATAGTGTGAAGTGCAGAGCAGCAGTGTCTGGACAACCTGCTGTAACACAGACCCACAGCACCCTAGGGAACCTCCACCCAGGTGGCCGTGGCTCTCTACTTGTTATCTCAAATAAATAAAAATGGAAATTCTCTTAGGGTAAATCTGGGAAATATTCCCTCTGACAGATATAGCCGACCTTTGTATTTTACTAATCAGTTAAACCCTCTAAATGGCTACCCTTACAGCAGCTTATGCATTGGCTGTACTGCACAGCAGAGCTATCTGCTAGGCTGCTATGGAATGGGGATCTGACAGATGTCAGCTGCTTTCTGATTAGCTATTATATTATTTTATCTTTTGTCAGTACTGAAGATAAGGACAACCACTGACCATCTAGGATAACCTTCTGTATTCATCTGGCATAGTGCACCCTACTAAATACCTTGGTCGTGCATGCTTGGTGAATTCACATAATCGTGGAATACAATCTCTTTTGGAAGCCATTGCTTTTAGTTCTCAAGAAAACACTAGAATATTGAATTTCCTCCCAAGACAGAGTATTTTTTGAACATGAAGGCATTTTTAACTAGACAGTAGAAAGGAGAACCAGACCAGAAGCAGGGTAGTGAGGTCATCAGAGAGCTGCTTTTCCCCCCAGAAGGCTTTTACATGATTAAATACATCAGCAGCTGAAAATTATTCCACATCAGAAGCATCATTGTCAGAAAGATGGTAATTGCTTCCCTTCACCCGAATATACTCGATATACCTCCCTTCATCAGAATCTGACATACCACATGTACATAGCCTGCTTTCAAACAGAGACTCAATTTCCTCTAGTTTCTTCCCTTTGGTCTCAGGAAGGCAGCCATAGATGAAAACCAGTCCCAAGCCAGCAAACCCCGCGTAGAGGAAGAAGGCTCCTGGAATGTAAAATAATATGCACAGTCAGTTACAGAAGTTCCCATCCCTTTTCTGTTCCAGAGCAGAGGGAGCAGCAGGCTGCAGATATCAAAGGAGTGCGTAAAAGCAATGGTTGGAGAGGCATCATTAAAACAACAAGCTGTGGGCCTGGGGTGTAGGAGAAGGCTGCTTTATGGCATCACTCCACAAGGGAGTAAGTTAACAAAAGCAATTTCATTTAACGTGGAAGATAACATACATCTTCTTTGGACAAGTCACTTCACTGTTAAAATAAACAGCAATTAAACAGTTGCATACCCAATGAAAAAAGCAGATATGAAAGGCAAGAACTTTCTTAGTTTACCTTAACAGTGAAGGACACAAGACAACCCCCCAGAAGTGAGAAACTTAAGCAAAAAGTCAAGATTAAAATAATGCTTGAGACTCTTACACTTTATTATTATTTTAAAGTCTCCTGCAGAGACAATTAGCAGTAAGAAAGAAAGAGCTTGTTTCCCCTGTCACCCACCTTACCTAGGGGGGCAGAGAAAGTACCAAAGGACCAACAAACATTTACCTGCCATGTGTTTCTAGACTGATGACTCAAAGAAATGAGAACTGAAGCTGAAAGAATCTGTACCAGTAATGATGTGAAGGTCACATCAATTCCCCAGCAGCTTAACATGATTTAAATGACTTGTCCTGGAGTGGCTGAGCAGTAATCTGACAAATTCTCTGCAGGTTCCAGCAGACAGGACTTAATCAACAGCTGGAAGTGGAGTAGTAGCAACTTACACAGATATTTCTGCAAGGACCATCTGATATTGGCTTTGGATACCTCCATAAACTGGAAAATTGGAGATGCTGTCTCCTTTCGGGGGAATCAGCATATTTCACTAAGTCAAGTGTTTTTTTTTCCAGCTTCCCTGTTTTAATCAACTGTCTAGGTTCTCAGTTAAGAACAGAAAGAAGCATTTCTTACGGAAGTTGGACCAAACTCTATGATCCAGGCATGTTGTACCAGGTCTCTAGTTTTACTAAACCATCACGAGTTCAAAACACTGCATTCACAGTTGACGTTTCATAGCAAAACTAATTAAGCAACTGAGAATCAGCAGAAAATCTCTGCACCAGTGGTGGCACCACATACACTGACACATACTGTTTCTTACCATAGTAGGTCAGATATTCTGCTGTATGCAGAAATGTCAGTGACACGAGCACATTGAAAACCCAGTTGACTCCAGAAGAACACGCGTTTCCTGTACTTCTAGCCCAAAGGGGGTAAATTTCAGAATTGACAGTCCAGGGCATAGGACCCATTCCTAAGAATAAAAAATAATAATAATTAAAAAAATCAATTTCAGTTTAATGGCTGGACTCAAAAGTAAATGTAACATGTAGCCTTACTATTTGACATTTTAGCTTAAAATTTTTTAAACTTATATGCAAAAACAAGCATTTGCTTACCAGGTGCAAAGAAAACCAAGTATAAAATAAGGCCCAGAAGTGCTGTCCAAGAGTACGGAGTGGGGCAGAAATTGTATGCCCAGAACAAATCCTCCTTTTTGAATACTGTTTCATTTGAACATCTGAAAAAAATTAAAAAAATTTTCATATTAAAGAATCTTCAGGGCAATGGGTAACATACTCGGCTCTTGTGAGACCCTGCCTGGAGTATTGTGTCCAGTTCTGCAGCCCCCAGTATAAGAATAACATGGAGAGCTTGGAGAAAGTCCAGAGGAGGCCACAAAGACTATCAGAGGGTTGAGGCACCTCTCCTATGAAGACAGGCTGAGAGAGTTGGGGCTGTTCAGCCTGGAGAAGAAAAGGCTCCAAGGGGACATTATAGTGGCCTTCCAGTACCTGAAGGGGCTACAGGAAAGCTGGGGAGGGGCTTTTTACAAGGTTTTGTAGTGAAAGGACAAGGGGTAATGGATCAAAACTGGAAGAGGGGAGATTTAGCTTAGACATTAGGAAGAAATTCTTTAGTGTGAGGGTGTTGAGACACTGGAACAGGTTGCCCAGAAAAGCTGTGGATGCCCCATCCCTGGAAGTGTTCAAGGCCAGGCTGGATGGGGCTCTGAGCAACCTGATCTAGTGGGAGGTGTCCCTGCCCATGAAGGGGGTTGGAACTAGATGATCTTTAAGGTCCCTTCCATCTCAAACCATTCTATGATTCTATGATCTCAGTGTAAACATGGCACGTAATGTCTTACAAAATGCTAACAAATGTACAATAAAGGTAAAAAATCTTCATCCCTGTTAATTTATCAAGATCTCTGAGCCAAGTCCTACATTCATGCCGGCGGCGAGGGGAGCAAGCAGTCCAGAATCAATGTGATTGATAAAGCAAGCTTCGATTTATTGAATACACAGTGTTACTTTTATACCCTTTTCCAAACCTGCTTGTAGAGAATTCATTGGATAGTAACTACTTGTAGTGATTTCACTGGATAGTAACACACATCTGAGTTCCAGGGTTCTTCCTTGTTTTCTATTATTCTACTTCTCTACCTTGTCCTTGAGTTAGTTTAAGCTAACAGAGAGATTGTTTATACTTGTGTTAGGCTAAAAAAAGAGATTGCTTGTACAGCTGCTATTTGTGTTACACTCTCAAGGCTTCTCGAGGAGATAGCAAGGGCCCATGGCCCTGCTGCTCAAGCCATTCTGCAACACATTCAGAATTGTGCTCTTTCCCAAACCTGGTCTTAAGAAGAGTAACCAGTAGAACATACCTGAATTTAAACACTTGCCTTGTATCTACAGTTCTCCTTCAAGTGACTGGTCTTTACTATACAAGAGGTCATACCAAAGCCAATAAGCCCATTCACATGAATATTGCACAGAGCAAAAAGAGCTGCAGCAGTAGGACTTTGAGCTAAAAATGCTGCATGCAAGGATTTAAGGTCAAATGGAAGTCAGTCCTTACATCACTGATGAGCTAACTATATGCTGCACACTTTGGGTGTAATCAGTAATGCCTATGGAGTGTGCCAAGGTCAAGGGAGGTTATAAGGAAGAGAGGCATGTACTGTCTTTCTCTGCAGTGAAATAATTTAGAAGAAGGCAGCATTTCTAATTAGAGGGTAAAGTTAAGAATCAGACCAGAGGTAAACTGTGCCTGAGATACTGAAAGAAAAACTGTCTCTATTCCAAGGACTATGGGAATTACGTATTTTTTAGGAATAGGTATAAAATCAGGTATTTCCATCTCACTGCCAATAATGTAATGTATATTTAAGGATTACTGGCAACTTTATTATTAATTCTAAGTATTTTTAAGGAAAAAAAGCACATTTGTTTAAAGGGACAAGTCATAACTGTATCTAGAGAAATTTTTCAGATGCAACCACATGAATTGCTACATTTGAAAAACCATGTGCTTTTGGGAGGGAAGACTTAGGCAGACATTACCCTTTCATACGCAAACAATGTTATTCACTTGAAGTGAAGAAAGCACAGAGAGCTGAATATCTGTCGGGGTTAATATTTCCAGATCAGCTGAGCACTTAACTGAAGGACAGGACCCTCATGACAGTAGGAAAACCAGAAGAAAGATGCCTGCACAGGTGACAGCTGGGCAATGAGCGGTGAGATGGAGAAGCAACAGACACCCTGAAATGTTTCAGAGGACCTACCACCATTACTGTTAACTTCCCAAAGCAAATTCCAAACAAATACTTCTCCTCTAACTTTTCTGTTAAGAAACAACCAGCCAGTCTCAGGTTGAACAGGAATGTACTAAGCACTGGTGGCCAACCCACCACCACTCCTGGGGCAGAAACCTTCCTTATGTTGGCATGGAGGTACCAACAGGACAACACTTACACAGGACATCACCATGAAGTCCCACAGCTAATTGCAGGAGAGCTGGAAGTTAATGTACACTTAAAAAAGAGAGCTTAACCAAACAAATACTGGATAAATGCACATCTGAAACCCCAGCCAAACCCTAAGGCTGCCTTAGTGGCACTTGCACCCTGCCTTTGAGCAGCACCTGACCAAGTGGAGCCAGTGCTCCCTGAAGAAATGCCAAGCCCCTGATGACATTTGCTGCCAGCAAAGCAGCCAGGGCCAGGGTGCAGCTTCCTGCCCTTTCTGCTTGGCCTTGCGTGCTCCCCAGAAAGCTGATCTCACCCAGCACACACAGACTCACTTTCAGTCTTGAGGTAAAAAAACCATAGAAAACAGACCAAATCCCTCTCAAAGATATGGCCCTCATGCCCAGATACAATAGATTTGTGGTCTCAGCCACTGCCTGACCACTCATCTGCCTGAAACACCAGCAGCTTTTATGGCAGGCATTTTTCACCTTTTCTCAGCCAGAAGGATGGCTGCCATCATTTCCACTACTTCATCTTGCTTCTAAGCACCGCCCCAGGTTCCTTCTTCTGTCACTTTGCTCTTTCATGGCTTGGCCCAGCATTCTTTTTAACATTACAAGCAAAAGATTTGGCCCATTCCCTGTTAGTGTCTACCTTGATGTTCCCTACCACTCTACACACTCCTCATTATGTGCAGGTCATATCATGTTTGAGTCATGTCCCAGGTACAGGACATACAAAAGACTAAACTGTGCTGCATAACTATCCATATCTTTAAACTGTCCATTCCTTACATGTTAAGGAAATAGTGGTTGAAAGACTAATTAGAAAACAGCAGGTGACCCTGTTGCCACCTCCGCTCAGCCCCGTGTAGCTGCCCACCCTGCATCTGCACCACTGCAAAATGCCAGGATTGCTCAGTTTCACACCATTTTAACATCATGTTTGCTTCTTTCACTGTTACTCTAATTTCATTTGCATGTGTTTAGTAATGAATACAAGCTGATTAGCATTTTAAAACATCTTGATGCAGAGACTGGTTTCTCCATTCTGCTCAGTCAGATCGACAGCTCCTCGGAGAGAAGCCTCATGCTTTCTCTCCACACAGAATCACAGAATTACCTTGCTTGGAAAAGACTCTCTAGATAATCGAGTCCAACTGTTAACCTAACACTGACAAGTCCTGAACTAAACCATAACCCCTATACTACTATAAACAAAGATGTACTTGGTTTATTATCTTGCATCCACCTCCACTAGCACAAACCAACCTGCTGATTCATACAGACACACCCACAAGAAGGTCTGGACATTTCCTTCCCCTACCATCTTTCCCCAGATGTGTCCTACTTTTGACAGAGCGGAACACAAAGGATACCAGGGAAAACCATATGCTACAAAGCCTGCTATGGCTGAAGACACTCATCTATTCTTCATTGTCTGCTCCTAACTACGAAGGAGTTTGGTTGCAAGAAAGCAGATTCAGTGCATTGAAACAGGAAAATAGCACTGGAGACTGGATTTAACAGAAACCTTGCAGTAATAAACTGTGCTTTGCTTACCCTTCAGTAGTAAACCAGCATGGTACAGAGAGAAAAAGCAAATATATTTGCATTTCCTGGAGTCTTGCAGTACTTGCTACATACAAAAAGAACACCCCTTCAAAGCTAGGGACTTATTCAAGCTCTGTTACTGCACTAATTCTACTGCTATACTAGTATTTGTACAAGAAATATTATGTTCCTGAAGGATATACTAATAATTACTATATAATGTACCACCAGATAAAATTCTGAATTTTGTCCTGCATGAAGAGAGCATCTCTGATGGGAAGCAGCACTTCACAAGCTGAAACACACAGAGAAAAATGCCACGCAAACAGCTTACAAGTGAAACACTGCACTCAGGTACCAGCGCAAAAACCTTAAAAATACCAGTATGCTGGGTAACATCCTATCAGTATAAACAGTGAAGAGACACAGTTTCCTCTGAAATCACTGCCAAAGTGAAGACCGGACAGTGCTATATTGAAAATCTTCACCGTGGAATTATTTTGTTAACTATTTTCCACAGATAATTTAAGATGCACACCTGTTCTAATTAGTGAACATCTGACCTTCCAACAATTGATGCAAACAATTTGACTGACTGGAAATTAAGCAGAACAGCAGTAGATTTCTAAATTGTGGGCATTATATGCTTGGTTTCAGAATCACAGACTGCACCCTTTATCAGATATGGTCTGTAGTTCAGAAGATCTAAAGCTTTGCTCCTCAACCTCATTAATTACCTTCATAAAGCATAGAAAAGAAGGGAAAAGAAGAGCTGGTGTGGGTGGTCCAAAATGTTATTGCTAATTACAAGACAAAACAGAGTAAGACCATTTCCTTGATAATGAATCTAAATTTGCTTAATACTTGAGCCATTTGGCCAATTCTCAAGCTCAACACTGAAAACCACAGCAAGGAAAATGGCTGGGCAGTACATAGCACAGGCAATTGAGCACAGCACAAGACAGAGACCCAGCTGATTTTCTCCTCAAATTTCCATTATTCTTTGCTTTGCTGTAGAGTGAAGACTGTGTAGCCTTAAAGATATGGCTTTTGTGGAATTAAATGTTTAATTCTGAACAGCTAATACATTTTTAATATGAAAGCTGCTGACTTCTCATTGTCTTTAAAGCCCTTCCGAAACATCTTAAACGGATTTAGATCAAAAGTCTTAAAAGGTCAAAATTCAAATCAAATCAAGGAAGTAAATTACTTCTAAAGAAAATCTCTAATGTGATCATTCATCTCCCTAAAATGCTTGTTAGAATAGGCATATTTCAAAATTACACCTTCTGCTCTGAGATAAACTTTAACATCAGGTGCTGATGGTACAGACAGATTTTACACCTACTTCACAGTTTTACTAATCCTCCATATTTTTTGTTCTAATGAGAGTCAAACTAGTTAAAAACTGCTCATATGTCAGACTTTTGTATCTGGGTTATCAAGCTGTTGATAATCTACAATGTACCAACTTAGTCTCTAGTGTAACACAAATGTATTGGATTTTTTCAAAATTTCTTTAAAGAGATTTCTTAAGTCTCCTGTGTTGAGTGCTGACTTTTATATCATGCCAATCCAACTGAACAATATAAATTTATGCCAAGCTTACTGACTCATCTTTTCACCTGACACTCGGTTATGGAAAGGCCAGGAGATCATACAGACATAATTCAGAGTAGATGCTGCTTGGAGTGAGAAAGGTTTTTGTGGAAGATGCTTGGGAACAACTAAGATTACTTATACACAAGATTACTCATCCCACAGAAGAATCTGGACCTTGACATTTGGCTTAGTTCTCACAAATGCAAGTCCCTCTTTTTCTTCTAGAGATATTTAGTTGTCTGAACAGACCCCTAGCGTTATATTACTTAAAGGGCAGAATTCAGCAAGGTTCCAGATTAACTGTGTAATTATTTAGTGGTAGTCAAACATGTAACTATGGAGAACTTTGGAAACTGGCTCTATCCTGTCCATCAAGTGGCCTCCCTTATCTATCCATATACACTCAAAATATTTAGCACAACCCATAGAAACCAGTGAAACCGTAACGTGTATTTTCACTATAAATCAGTACATTCAGATCAAAAAACAAATAAATCTGCTCCTTTCAGGGCTTAATTTTTCTATATACACACAATGAGATGCTATCTGAAGTTCTGAGCAATGTGTAACTCTTTCCTGAAGGCAAACAGATTAATTTAAACCCGAAAAATGTCTGAATCAATACTTCATAAGCTTTCTCACAATTCCCTAGCTACTAGCTTCTGTGCCTCAGAGAATATACACTGTAGCTCCAAGCCCCTCTGGAGAAGTCTGCATCTACTGCTTCGAGTTTGTAGTTTACCCTGAGAATTAACTCATCCATTAAACCAGATGTTGCTAAAAAATATGCAGATGAAGCTTCTTACACCAGATGACAGCAATTGAAAAAAACAAACAAAAAAGCACAGAAAAGAACTAACAGATGTAGCCTTGAAAAAATGTACCCATAAAATTTCATGGTGTTCAGCTAGACATTGCTTAACCTTCATAACATAAAAATACCCACAGTGTTTTGGGACACTCATTGAAGCCTTTTGCTATAACTGGCGAAGAATTTTTACAGTATTAGCATGCACTTCAAAAACTTGGGAAAACAGTTTAGTTCACAGCATGAAAGGAAATGGCACCTCAGCAGATTGCTGATGCATTTGCACATGACTGAAAAACAGACTTTATCATGCTGAGGCCTCCTGCTATAGGATCTATACATTATACCTATAGAACTGTGGGTGACATCCTGCACAACAAACAGAAACCATGGCACTTTAAAGGGTAAGAGCAGTAGTAATTGCTGCTGTCCAAAATAACAACAACAACAAAAAATATCTTAAACTGAAGTGACAAAGCCAATTCCTTTTCCTGTGCAACACTTTCCATACCAAGTAAGTTTAATAGCAGCTACTAGGGCTAGAACAATACCAACATGAAAACTATCCTCCTCAAGCTGACTGGCCAGCACTTTGTACTCTGCATCTGGGAAATGGAAAGCACATAATCAAAGACAAAATAAAAAACCCCAACAAAACCAGAAGCTTGGTTGCTTTACCTGTTACAGAGCCAAAGAGTTTAGAGATGCTTTCATTATTGTGTGTTACAGGGTAAGAACTGAATTTCTAATAAAGTTTTACATTTAAATCAGCTTTTCCTACAGATCTGCTTAGAGGTAGCAGGTAACATACAGAAATAACCGTCAATTATTCACACTGAGCATCTTTTCTTTACTGATCTGATCCCTCTTTTATCTCCTTTCTTATAAAAGAAACAGACACTTTATAGACTGCTAATATCTTCTGAAGTCAATCACAAGGACTATTTCACTATAGCTCATACACACTATTAATTAAAAAATTACTTAATTTTTAAGATACCTAAGGAGAAGATATTACTAAAATAATCATTTTCACAAAAATACCTGTCTGTAAGACATAACTCTCTTCTGTCATGCTTGAGCAGGTACACTGTTGGCTGGGTGAAAAACTGGCTGAATGGCTGGGCCCAAAGAGTCGTGGTGGATGGAGTTAAATTCATTTGGCAGCCAGTCAGTGACTGGTGTTCCCCAGGGTTCAGTGCTGGGCCCAGTTCCACTTAATATCTTTATCAATGATCTGGAAGAAGGGAATGAGTGTACCCTCAGCAAACTTGAAGATGTCACCAAGTTGGGAGGGAGTGTTGATCTGCCTGAGGGCAGGAAGGCTCTAGAGAGGGACCTGGACAGGCTGGATCGATGGGCTGAGGTTAACTGTATGAGGTTCAACCAGGTCAAATGTCTGATTCTGCACCTGGGCCACAACAACCTCAGGCAACGCTACAGGCTTGGGGAAGAGTGGCTGGAAAACTGCTCAGAGGAAAAGGAGCTGGTGGTGTTGGTTGACAGCCAGCTTAACATGAGCCAGCAGTGTGCCCAAGTGGTCAAGAAGGCCAACAGCATCCTGGCTTGTATCAGCAACAATGTGGCCAGCAGGACTAGGGCAGTGATTGTCCCCCTGAACTCTTGCACTGGTGAGTCCTTGAATCCTGTGTTCAGTTTTGGGCCCCTCACCAGAAGGACACTGAGGTGCTGGAGCATGTGCTGAGAAGGGCAATGAAGCTGGGGAAGGGTCTGGAAAACAAGTTCTATGAGGAGCAGCTGAGGGAATTGGGGTTGTTTAGCCTGGAGAAAAGGAGGCTGAGGGGAGACCTTATCACTCTCTACAACTACCTGAAAGGAGGTTGAAGTGAGGTGGGGGTTGGTCTCTTCTCCCTAGTAACAAAAGTTCCCCCAAGATCTCAACAGGATGAGAGGAAATGGCCTCAAGTTATGCCAGGGGAAGTTTAGACTGGATATTAGGAGCAATTTCTTCACCAAAAGGATTATCAAACATTGGAACAAGTGCCCAGGGTGGTGGTTGAGTCACCATCCCTGGAGGTATTCAAAAGACGCATAAGAAGGCATTTAAGGACATGGTTTAGTGGTGGACTTGGCAGTGCTGGGTTAATGGTTGGACTCGATGATTTAAACAGTCTTTTCCAACCTGAATGATTCTGTGATTCTATGACTCTCAGTCATATCAGAACACACACCTGCATGACACTTAGTACACTGTCCTAATTTACCTCTGTTCCCTGCCACCTACGTACAGATGAATACATTTTTTAATGTTATTATTTATTTAGCTAAAAATCTTTGGAGAGTTTTAATTCTAACATTTGCATTTTCCCAAACTGAGAAATTTCAGCTTTATGACTGCATCCAAACAAAAAAATTGAGTGCTGGAGCTGTTATTCAATCTGAATAGGCTGAGCAATAGACTACCAAGTGATTGAAAACAGGAGCAATTTTTCCCCATGACAAATAATTCTCCAATATTAATCACACCAAAGGAGCTCTTAATTGTTTGCTGTTCTGGATGTTTCAGTATTTTTGTAACCACACAAGACTGGACAACTCAATGCTGCACCTCTTGCCAAAGGAAGAAGTTCAACCATCTGCCAGTGCCAGTGAAGACATTCATCAGCTGTGGGCCTGAGCAAGATAACAATTACCTAATCCTGATCTCCTGATGAGAGATGTTCAGTTTGGGATTTGTTTCTGGAGTGAAGGTTCTCCTCCATATTGCAGTATCCTACTCCTGCTCTCTCACAGTTCAGCCTGCTACTCCATTAGATTTCTCTCATCCTATTCTGGTGCCTTCCAAGCCCTGCAGGCCACCTCCAGGTCGCTGGCTACAACATCTCACGCTGCTGTCACACCACAAGTGTTCCAACCTTCATTTTTCATTCTATCTACCAGGAGGGGAGAGAGACAAATCTCTGCTACTACCACAACGCTGTCCGACAAGCTTCTCTCATCGTCTTTTGCACTCTCCTTACCTTGAGAAATGGACTCGGACCAGGGAAAGGCAGAATAACGTTTATACCCAGTGTTAAAGTCCAGCCATCTGAGATTTCAGAACAGCTGACAGCACCTGTTAGATACACATGTACACCAGGCCCTGCTGCATCATGCTTAAAAACTGGGAGCAGAAATAAGCAAATACCTGTTTTTCATTATAGGATGTTCAACTACCTTAATCACACTTCATATAGATCAACTTTTTCCTACTCTTCCAGAATACCAGATGGTAATAAAAATTTCAGGAAACGTCTCTCTGTGCTCTACAGAGTGCCCTGTCCTACTCCTAATTCACATCCTGACTAGACATGTGATTTACCCCAGTACAAATTAAAAGAAACTAGCAATAATTAAATGGCATGATTTCATAACCATGACCAAATCATAAATAATGCATATATTATATTAATAATGCATAACCTTGTGAGAGGTCATACAACTATTAAAAACAATTATCTGTTCACTTAGCAAACAACTAGCAGTTATACCTACAGAATTTTAATGGACAGAATTAAAATTAAAACCTGATCAAAAGGAAAAATCTTAATTAGTTTTGAGCATAAACATCTTAGTTGAATATCCCTGTGCTTCACGCATTTCTATCTATGGTCATTTTAATTACTTCAATCATTAGACAATAGGTGAGTTTCAAAATACGGTATTTTGTGTTTCTTTTTAACACTGGATGCTTTGGGCTACAAAAAAAAAAAAAGAAACTATGTGGCTTATTTCTCTACTTTTTTGGCAAAAAAATTGAAAATTGCCCCAATTTTCAACAAAAAAATTAAATGAGAGGAAACTAAAGGAACAGAAAGATCACTGGAACTAGATGTCATGCAAGGCCACAGCAAGGTAACATTAAATGAGAAGTCCTTTGCTAAATTTGCTAAACAAAAATTGAGTTGGAGAATTTCTAGCTTCTGTTTCCAGATCTAAAAGCATTTAGTGTTTCTGACTGTGCCTACTTGCACTGTGAACACTTAATAATTAAATTACTGAAACAAATTGGACTGAAGATTATATAAATACAGCATTTTAGAACTTCCTGCAAATTTACTATAAAATAAATCTCTACCTAATATTTAATACTATTTTTTCACCTAATTTTACATTTAATTCACTTAATAATTATAATTTCTGAAGTTATTTTTGTTACAACAGAAAAACCAACCAGCTGCCTATTCACTGTAGAAGTATCAGTTCTCCCAAGACACATGTCTTTCCTATGGGGTATGAAAACAGATCACCTCAATGAATACTGGTGGAAAGGGCTCAATGTAGGGCTCAATAATAACAGGTATCAATATTTTAACATTAATGGAAGTCTAACAGAGCAGCATGCAAGAATTGCTGGCATGATGTAATAAAGTCTATTCTATAAAACACAGGCAAAGACCAGCTTCAAGTAAGGAATAATAAGGAACAGCATCTTTTTCTTTCATCAGTGAATAAACTATGACACAGCTCAAGGTCAAAACTTTAGATATCTGAAGTTGGGTAAAACAAACTCTATCCAGACTTCGTATTCTTACTTGCACTTACAAGTCACCTTTATTGACACATGCTGTTCACCATGTCTCAGTAGTATTATCAAAGGAACATCATCATCATCTCAAAAACATCACTTCAGCTACAACTGCCAAAAGTCATTCCAAAACCCATGGTCAAAAAAGACCAAAGGCAAAGAAAGCAAGGTTGTTTTGGCAGCTCAGTATGAAGGTAACTTAGCAGAAATATTTACTGGAAGGGAGGGGTGGGGTAACATATGCAAGCCCTGCTCTTTGTGATGTCTGTGTCCTGTGTGTGTTTGATTAGTGTGAAATTAAATTATTATTTTTTCCCCAAGTTGAGTCTGTTTTGCCCAGGACCTTAATCAGTAAAGAACCCTCCCTGTCCTTTGTCTCAACCCATGAGCTTTGTCCTCCTCATCCCAGAGTGTGTGTGTGGGGGGAGTTGAGTGAGCGGCCATGGGGCTGTTCATTTGTTGTCATGTTGGGTCCAAACCACAACATTAATGGCCAGCCAGGCAGGATAGAGACAAGGAACCATGACACCAGACAAAAAATTTAAATAATGCATTAATCATTTAAAATAAATGATGGAAGGGTATTTTAAAAAAGGATCTTTTCCCTGATTCCAGTAGGTGGCAATAGCTCTGCCCTAAAAAGCTCAGAGAAGCTGGAGTTTCAGAAGAGGAATGTAGCACCTCATCCCTGCCTGCAAAGACTGTGCTGGGGAGACTCTGAATTAGATCACCCAGCAGAGCCATCCAAAGAATGATTCCTCCACTCTCAGCCCTAAAATTCACTGCAAATCATTGCTGTTGTAACAGAAAATGGAGCCTGAGGGAGATTTAAATAATACTCTAAGACCACTTAAGACAAGGTAATTATTTCATGCCTGATTTGTGACAGTGAGCACTAAATACAGAGCGTTCCTCTCCTTTGATTTCTGCATGCAGGTGCAATACCTAAGTAATTTTATAAAATACAGAAATTATAAGCAGTTACAGTCTCTCTAGTTTATGGCATTCAGAGTACCAAAGTCTTCACTATTACATGAAAGTCAAAATTTGGGATCTGGCAGTAGAGGAAATTAGTAGAAACCAAAGTAAGCATCTATTTTCCATGGCTCCTGACAAGTAAAAAGAACTTTACATAAGTAAGTGCTTTTTAACAACAGTTATTTTGTCGATAAAATATGCTAACTGAATCACAGGTCTGAAGAACTAAATAATCACGGAGAGCCTCAAACTCATCTCTCATTATCATCTATGCAAAGCTCATGTGACAGCTGTGGAAAGCTACAGGAAAAAAGAAAGTTTATGCATCCCATGAGCATGAAGAAATGCCCAGAATGTTGCTGTTCAGAATTACGACCTGCCACTCAAGACACTGCCCATTTCCTAGCCAGAAGTAACCAATGAGCTGAATTAAAGCAACGTCACGACTTCAAAGCAAATGAAACGATAATTCCAGCTCATCTTCTGTAGGTGAGGGACTGACGTTACTGCCTCCATTCTCAAGGAAATGCATGCACAAGGAATGTCTGCACACATGCAGACAGCACATACAATACACCATATGAATTAACCACATTAAACATATTGAATTATTCAATAGTCCTAATGTAGAAATGTGTTTGTTTTTTTTTCCCTCAAAGAAATAAAAAAACCTCTGAAAACGTCATCCTTTTAAGAAGGGAAGAGATCACAATTTTACTGTGTCAGATGATGTGATTACTGGAGTTACTTATTATGGAAAAAAGGTGTGTAAAATATGGATTAGGGATGATGCTGAAGGTACAAGGTGCTGTATGGAGGACTGGGTTGGACTCTGCTGAATGTTCTTTATCAAAAATATCCCCAACCACATGCATCTTCCAAAAATATTTTTCTCCTACAAACCTGAAAAAAATTAAATTTAGTAAATTTATTTCAGAGTGTAAAAACCAAAAGGACTCTGCTGAGACAATTTTCACTGAGGATTTTTATTTAAATCTGCACTTCAAAGTCAGTACCTGAACACAACTATCAGAAATATTCCTCCCTCAGAAAAAAATTCCCAAGCTCCTTTCAGTTCCTTTTCCACTGGCTCCAAGGCAGAAGGGGAAACCCCTAGCTCTCTCCCAGCAGAAGCTCCCTGCACACTCATGTTCTCTGGTGAAGCATCCTCCTCTGCCCCTCACTCCAACTCCCTTGGCCAAGGAGAGTGCTGAGGCCACGCTCTGCCCCTGCAGTGACACTGCCTCAGGAGAACACCCCTGGTCAGGCATGCACCTCTGTCCATCTGTTCCTAAATACATGAGCAGCTGAAGAAGGTAATTGGCAGCAGGCTTCTATGGGCAATGAAATATCTTCTCCAGTGTATATTTCATAAGAGAGGGAGAGGAAAGCTGCAAGAATTATCCACCTAGTCTAAGCATGCTGACAACAGACTGTCAATTCACTCATATATGTTCACATTTTTTTCTTTCACTATCTCCTTTGTCAGCCAACAGCAAACATGCTTTTAAAACAGGAAACATGATTTATTCTAGTCCCATCTCACCTGACCACAGAATGACTGAAACCAGCAGAAGGCTTGCTTCTTCAAGAGGATGTAAATTCAAATTTTAAACACCACAGCATCTTTCCTTGGACCACTTTTAAGTGGTGAAGAGCACAAACTTACACAGTTTCCATTTGAATAACTGTAACACAATTTGTCCTGACACAAACCAGCATTCCCATTCTGTTCTATTTGATTCTGGAATGTTTTAGCTCCAGGGCCACTTTTACTTTTCTATTCCAATTACCTCAATATTATAGCATCTGAAGTAGTTGTTACAACTAACCCAAAGAGCTGTCAGCATCTGTCTCTTCATCATTCTCTACCAGAATGCCTTCTAAACAGTAACTTAGAGTAATATCTCAAAGCAGTGTTCAGCAGCAAAGTGCAATAAAAACGAACTGGTAGAGAAAACACAAATGATGTTTCAAACTAACCAGACTTGCTTTAAAATCCTATTTCGTGCTGGATGACTCCAACAAAATAAATTTTGTCTTCGGCATAGAAAGTAAATGCTTCCAGTTTCATGTAATAGTGAAGACTTTGGTACTCAAATGTTTATACATTTATAATCCTATATATAATCTTCAGCTATTGATCTGAAGACTTAGTAAGAGATATACTGGTTTCCCCTCTAACTGCTGCTGAAGTAAGCAGCACTTTTCAAGGCGGGCCTATGTAGAAAGATTCCAAATCGTCATTTCAGCAGTGAAATCTTCTACCAATACTTTCCGCACAACAAAACAAGCAATGTGTACCCACAGACAGAGGAAGGCTTCGTTCCTGGAAGGCTGCTCTGGTGCAATCCTTTCCGTGGTAAAAGGAAAGGTCTGAACACCCATTCTCCACTATACTCAAAATAGATTCACAGTCTTTAAATCTGTGAATATACACATACGTTATTTGCATTAGTAAAGCAGTCACAGCAGCTTTTACAAATGTACCTGTCACATTGCAGAAGCATCTTTATAAGACAGTGAACCAGCAAAACAAGTGTAATGAACTGTCTTTGCTTATGACATGTGAAAGGACCCTGACATTTCTAGAAAAATCTAATGCTGCTACAAAGAAAAAGTGTTCTAATAACTTTAAAAGTCTCATCTGCTACACATTAGACATCAAGCAGCACGGTATGAATGTAAAGCTCCCCAGAATACTCCCAAGGCTGTGACAGACACTGGCATGGCCTCAGTGGACATAAGCCAGGCTGTTGTCTCAGAAGCCAGCGAGTGAACTCCCATTGTCATTTTTTTTAACCACTGGAATCTAGTTAGCATCCAGGCTGGAATGCCAAGGTCACTGGGCACATTCCTGTGTTGGAAACTTTCCTGAAGCTGGGAATCAGGGTTTGACAGCCCGCCTGGCCTGCTTCCTTACATTGCCCCAGTATTTTAAACCCACTTTTCCCTTGCACAGGTTTCCAAGATTCAGTTACACTCCTCAGCAAACTGACAGACGTGAGCAACAGGCACACCAAACAGTGTGTCACAACAGTGACACAAAACAGCATTACCCAGAATCTGCAAACATGACATTAATTTTACACGGAAGGAAGAAGCTCAGGAGAGCATCAGCCGGAGAGGAAAATGAAGTGCTTCCCAAGTGCAGAGCATTTGCACTTGCTTTTGCACTGAATGCCCTTAGCAAGGAGAATGCTTCTTTATATTGATGAAAGCAGGATTCTCCATGAAGCATTAAACTCCCATGGCAGGGAAATGGTCCTCTAACAAAGCTAATAAAAATGGCTGAAGAAAGCAAATCACTCAGCTCCTCTCCCTTTACAGATTTCCATTCCCAAACATCCTCCTTTGGGGACTGTGGAGACTTGCTAGCTAATTTTGTGGACAGGATGGCTTCTAGGCTTGTTTCTGATCTGCAGATGATGCTATTATTTCTTCATAATTTTTACTGTATAAAGTCAACATCTTTCTCTCCAGAGGGAGATTGCTCAGAGTCACTCATGAGAGCCTTTTAGCTCCCAGTTGTGGGCCTGCTGGTCCTGACAACACACTTTTGTCAAGGTTAATGTCATGTCAAGGCACTACTAGTAGCTCCTTTGCTTGTGCAGTTATTCTTTCAACTGTAAGAACAGTAATGCAATTTAAAGTCACTTCTAGAGCATTCTTGGCTGGCCTTTAGGGTTACTGCAATTACACAAACAAAAGTTTAAGCTTTCTGAGAGTACTGTGGGAGTAACTGCAAACGTGAGGAAAAAGTAGATTTTGGTTTGTGCTCTGAAAGCACAATCACCTCCACATTCAGTCCTGGCTGAGAGATGGGCTCTGCCCACAACTTCTGTCATGCCACCTGAGTTTCATACTGCAACCTTCCCACTGCATCTCCAGCTGTAACAGTGAGATAATGCTTTTTATCAGCTTCATGGGGATTTTATAATTTGATATCCATGAAGAGAATTGCAAGCCTTTCTATGCTACTGCTAAATGCAAAACTTCCCTGCACCTTGGAGAACAGAGTCCCAAAAGAGAACCCTCTGAGCACACCAAAAGAGAAGACACAGCTCTTACTTTATTACAAAGCAAGTGATTTCAGAATATTCTTGTTAACTGTCTTGCAACCATCATTGATAAGCCCCTGGGCACAGCTGAAGGCAGCAAGGTTTGACTGTCAACAGTTGTTTTGTTAACTGGTTTAGTAATAGCAAGGCAGGAAAGTACCTGGTTGTGCTGGTGCCCGGGGCAAGATGCTCCTCTGTGTTACCTGAATACCAGTCAGGCTTATGTAACAGATTAAATAATAATAAAATAAATCTCTGTTATTTGTTTTACAGGTATGATCTTACAAGTGTACCCATGCTGCTTCAAGGTCTCACTGGGACTTGATCAGCTTTATTCTTATGTGATCTCCCTTCCCCGAGGGCCACTGCTGGCCACCTAGTTCCCTACATTCAAAAGAGCCAAAATGCTGTATTCTTCTTGACAAACGTTTGGAAGCTCTAATTGTCTCCCTTGGTTTCTATGACAACCACAGCAACATAAACAGCTTTGCTGGCAGCCACAGGAGACTGAAATCTCTGTTCTCTCTCCTCCCCAGAACTTCTCAATGTAGAACATACCGTAATCAAATAAAAATGATTAACAATAAACACAGAGGTGGTGTCTAGTACACCAGGCTGGCATTGGGAAAACTGCTTGCAAATAAAAACGCATCACAGTATTATATGATATCAGTCAAAATGTTGTCTGTTACGTCAGTGCTATCAAAGTACCTTGGAACCAACTGTGAAGAACAGTGCAAAGCTACAAATACATAAACAAGAAGGCTTTCTATGTCAGCTTGCACGGCTGCAGAGAGTTTTTAAAAAATATGACAAGGCTTTCTCTGTTGGTGTCTCCTAGCACCTCTCAACTTGTTGGTGGGTTACACATCAGGAATAGATAAGCCCTGAGCAAAGATCAGGGCAGGTGGGGTTAAGACACTTGCAGAGCTATGCTGCTGCATACATATTGTGTGATGTGACCAAAGGCACCTCTCCATAGGGCAGATCCCAGCTTTCCAACAGGAAAATCATGAACAAAATGTGACTGCAGCAGCAGCGATATGCTCTGCATGGCACTTACAATCCAAGCCCAGCACAAGCTCTTTGATCCTCCTGCATCAGTCAAGGTAGTCAGAGCTGCTGCTTTTGCTAACACTCAGGCCAGCTGAGATCCAGTGAATCCCAAAGAAATAGCTCAGGTCACTCTTCCCTCCTGAGCAAAATAAATTTGCCAGATGAGGCCAATGTAACTCTGGAAGTTTTAAGCCATTTAAACTCATTCAGCCAATATTGGATGGCATGAAGCCAGCTGAACAAACTAGAGTTACAAAGAGACTGCATGTGGTAATTACAGTTATCAGCTGCCCATAGATCACAAAATCATCTTTCACATTATTAAACCAGCTTCTGATTGTAAAAATGCCATTGTAAAAGTTAACATCAAAGTTAAGAAGAAAAATAATTCAAAAGCCCAAACCACCACATGAACCTTTGCCTATTTCCCAAATATGTTGATGCATTATGGCATAGATGAATTATGGCCAGGAAGTTTTATCAACAGTAATTACACATTTTATCAGCAGTAATTATATAATTCCCTTGTGGCACTGAACCATTCTAAACTCCAATCCAAGCCCTAATCATTATTAAAATATTGATAAAGCCTTGTAGGACATTGTTTCAACTCCTAAAGCCATTCCTTAAGAACAGTCAACACTTAAGAAAACTTGACAATTGCTGTAACTTCCCAGGGAATCTTTGTCCTGCCTAAGAGATGTGATATACTTTGCAGCTGCACTGGGACTTTTCTATGAATGCACACATTTTTACACCACAAGTGCAATGTATGGCATGATGCTGCTTTTAAGCACAGAACACAGAAGTCCGTGGTCACAAACCACACTTTTTCATTATTTCAATTTTTTAGATTTTTATCACTTTAGGTTAGTCAGCTGAGCAACTTGGTTTCTTTAGCAGGCCAATATTGAAAGTGTCGTTTAAAGTATTTTAAAAGAAAATTACTTCAGAGGGCTTCAAGTGAATATCTAGGGAATATACCCCACAAATGAATGAAGACATGAGGGAAAATTCATTTTCCTAGTTGCTGGTGTACTTTTGCCACACTTTCTAAGTGGCAGACTCCATTGAACTGGCTGCATGCATCAGTGTCTAGGCTGTTACTTAGAACAGTTGTTAGAATGTAATTGCCCATTTTTTTATAACACCAAGTTATTTTTTCTTCCAGAACATCCTAAGGGTAACATTTTAGCTAAAAGCAAAATTGTTTGAAATAGCATATAATACACAGTCAGTAGAGTACAAGGCCAGAAAACCTTGAAAAGTGACCTACCTGCCCCATGCAGCTTTCATTGTAGAATCTTTATCAACAGGAATACATGATGACTCAACAACACTCGAGTTACTAAGTTTGTAGCAGAGACCACAGTCTGGATCTAACATACATCCATTACAGTAACTGAAAGAGAAACAAATACATATTTAAGCAACACTTTATTCATTTGTACATGTCAAAAACAATAGCATCTAATCAGTCCTGGGATGCACATAGTCAGACTGTCAGCGTGGAAACAAGATAATGAGACATTGCCCAAAAACTAATGCAGATTGCTTTTGCCTTCTTCTGTACCACGGTTTGGTGGTACAGTTGCAAATCTCTCAGTGACACCTGATGGAATGAATTTTAATAGGAAGGGGAAAGACAGATGGGGGTTGAAAAGAAAGAATCATACATCATGCCTAATAACCAAACTCAGATTTAGGTACATACAGATTTGGGAGTCAGTCTGAGACCACAATACTGTGTGTCACCATGTGGGATATTGGCACCTGAGTTTCCATTATGTTCCATGGATGGAGCCAATATATCAATGGAACTAACTCACACAGAGGCATCTAGTGCCCCAACACACTCCACCAGCCCTTCACCTGTCACTGCAGAGTGTGCAGTGCTCTGGCACATAATTCCCATGCATCACACTTGCCAGCTCTATACAGATAACTCTGATTTTCTTGGAAGTCTCAAAGAGCAAGAGATGCTTGTTTAGGCAAAGTTTCCTCCGTGTAGTCTTGCGGGCAGGCTGTGCAAGTGCCTCGACAGTACAACTGTTCTCCAGACTCCAATGCTTGTGCTTACCACATCCCCACTGACTGCTGGGAGCCTAGACACCAAGTGCCTGCCCTACTGAGACTTCACTTAGGTGTCAGTCTAAAACTTGCCCTGAGAACGAACTGAGTGGGATTTGGGCACGTGAGCTATGAAGGCATTCCAAAACCCTTCATGTGGTGCAAGTTACCTGAAAGCTTCTGGCACAACTTTCCCCAGCTCTTGCAAAGACTATTGCTAATGTGGTGAAACTACCCAGGTGTTTATCTCCCTAGAAGCCATCTCACATTCAGAGATACATTCTCATCAGCAAAGAACCTGATACATGCCAAGGGATAACTTTGGGAATTAAAAGGAGGAGAATGAAATATCTAAGTCTGGAAGTTTGAAATTAAAATTAAAACTTTGAAAATATAACATCTCAAAATATATGATTAAGGTTACCAAAATAGCTTCAACATATACCCCTGTAACAATAAAAACAAAGAAAGAATCCTTTCTGAGGGTTTATCATAACAATGACTTCATGAAAGAAGAAATAATCTGCTTATGCTACTATACCATTATGAGAAAAAATGAACATAATTGCAAAATAAACTCTCCAGGAACTGTATCCATTAAGTAGATTTTATGGATTTAAAAAGTCTGAAAGTACATGCTTAAAATCTAGTAATTCAAAGTTTTCTTAGTATAATGTTTCCAAAAGAGTTATCACATGGTCAATTCTTAGGGTACTTGGCAAAAAAGAGAATAGTACAACATCTTCTACTCAAATTATGCTAGATATCAAAGTACCTTTTAACAATATGAACTTCTGAAAAGACCCAGGGTGATAGCACATCCAGCATGGCAGCATGGCACAGAAAGCAGCCACTCCCAAATACTACCCGCTATCAAGTGCAGCAGTGGACTTTTAAGTCAGCTCTGTGTGAATTACGTTAAATGTGGACACCATGTAAAAAATGTAAAACATTAAAGCAGCCTTCAGGTAACAATCCTCTCAAGAAAATTTCAGGATTGAAGATGTCTCTAGATAAATTCTTTTTAGATTTTAGCTCAAGCAGAAATATAGTCAAATACCCAACACCAGCCAGAACCTCAGCAGGACACTGGAATGCAGAGGAATGACAATTAGACACAGCAATGAGTGTCATCTTTCTCCTGTTGTCAGCAGAGGACAGGATAGGGATGGGTGCCTCGTTGTTTCCCGCAATGTCCTCACAAAATCGATGCATGAGATGAATGACAGAACTGAACCCTGGGTTGCCTGCTCTGTCCTACTGGGTTCTCTCCATGGGCAACTCCACACAACCTCGTATGCATTGGGTACCAGTAACTAGTCAGTTGGGAAGCAGAAGGTATCTTACTTATTCCTGCCTCCACATCCATCAGTGCAGAAAAAACTCAGAAAGTTTGATTATTGACTCCAGTCTCTGCTTACAGGGCTGTTAATTCAGCTGTTCCTCAGGCTTTATTGGGTATTCACAACTGAGACTTCCAGTCAGCATCCAACATAATCAAGGCTGCTGGATTTCACTTCATGCCAGATGTCAGAGGTTATAGTTACTTGTAACGGATTAAATAATTTAAAGTTGTTATTTTTTACAGCTTGGTTATTTTCCACAGCTTTCCTGAAGCTTGTCTTTCTGGCTGAAAAGTTAAATAACAAATAGTAAATACCGTTTACCTTTGGGTTAGGATTTTCTGCTGTGAGCTATAGAGTTCATACCATGAGACTTTGACTTCAGGTTTTAGAGACAAGGCCAATTTATGTCAGAGGAAACACAGAAATTGAAACACAAGACTTAAAGCCCTTTGAGATCTAACTCCCAGCAGACTTAAGAGTAGGAGGTTGCTGTTCAGACCATCTAGCATTCTTTTGTGCCCCTTTTATGACTGATAAAAAATGTTTATGTTGATTTTGATGAGGCAAATAGTAATTGCTTTTCCCAAGATGAAGATCTATGTTTTTTTTCCTCCAGAACTCCAGTATATGCATGTTACAAAGCAGGACCAGGGAGGTGATCCTGCACCTCTGCTCAGCCTTGGAGAAGATGCACCTTGAGCACTGTGTGCAGTTCTGGGCACCAGGCTATAGGAAGGACACTGAGGTGCTGGAGAGGGTGCAGAGAAGGGCAACTAAGCTGATTAGGGCTCCTATAGGGAGGGGATGAGGGAGCTGGGGCTGTTCAGCCTGGAGAAGAGGTGGCTGAAGGGAGACCTCATTGCTCTCTACAACTCCCTGAAAGGAGGTTGTGGTGAGGTTGGTGTTGATTCTATTATAAAACTGTTTCATAACAGTAAAGAAGTCTGTATTTGTTAACAAAGACTAATGATCACTGAAGATACAGCATGAAATAAGAAAGGAAGTTTTTTTTTTAAAAAACAAACAATTAAAAAATAACAATAACAAAAATAATAATGTGCTGAGGTGGTTTACTCTAAATTTCTCTCTCAAAAATACAAATAAAATGTATAGTAATATCAGATTCACAGTCTTTTTCACTCTAGTCCCATGACTATTTGCTGAACAAAAATATTTAAACAATTTGAAATTGAGCATGTATTTTTACATACATGCTCACAGTGATGCAGATAAATTAGGACACACAATACACTAGGAAAATAAATGCAGAATAGAATACTTACTGAAATGTAACTAGCTGCTACAGATCTCATTCCTGTCCTCAAACATACTTTCTTATCAGCCCTACCCAGATATACCCAAATATGTGTCAGCATATAAATCTACAAACATACTGATACTTCTTCAAATCTACACCACAGATCAGTTTTGGCCTTGAAAGCTCTGTATCAGAATACTGCAGGATGTCTATGTTAAGAGGGAAATTTGCATCAAATTATAAAGGAAGATATGTTTCCTGTGCTTTATCATGAAATATTTATATCCATTCTAAGGTTGTGAGCTTGTGTCTTGGAAACAGGTTTCTCTGTGAAGACCCATTTGAAAATTCTCAGGCAGTTTGCTTCTCAATCAGAGCCTGTCAACTCCTCAAGACTGAAATATGTGAGAGAGATGATTTGATTTTGATGAAACAAAGCAGCATTACAGCAGAAAGTTTTTACAATGTGCCTAGTTCCCTCCCTGCTTACCATCTGGGCTCCTATGCAACCCAACAAGAAGGCAAGCATCTAGACTTCAGGTGCTTCAGCCTATGTAGCAGACTATCAGTAACCAGGAATGTCAGTTTCTAGAAGCCCAGATTCTTTGCTGCTCAGAGGCATGAGGTCTACAAAACAGAAGTTTCAGTAGCTTGGCCCCCCAGTTTATTTGAAACTGCAATGGAATGGGATTTTGGGATTTTGCCTCATTGTCAGACAACATTTACTGACAAGCTGAGGGACCAGTAGGAGACTAGGTAACTCCTCATTTTGCCAATTCAATCAAGGCTTTCAGGCTCTTATGCCCTCTACATCTGACATATCAAATGGGAGTATGTGATGTCTACAAAGCCAGACAGCACTAATTTCAAGGTCACTTGCTAGAAATTTCTTGCCAGCTTGAGCACCACCAGCTTTCAGGATGCTCTGCTCTGGAGCAGCCTGCGTGATTAACTTCTTCTTGAGATTACAGGTTGATCCCAAAGGTCACATTCCTTCCTATTGCACAGAAAATTTAAAGTATATAGTTGAATTATTAATTGGCTAGTTGTGCACATTTTTCTTGATACCAAATTAGTATTTTTTGTCTTGTTAGCACTGTAGTTTACTAGTTTCTAGCGCAATCTCTAAAAAGATTGAATAAAATCTCTGACCTGCTACAGCGACCCTGCAGATGCCAATGAAAAGTTCCTAATTGCTTCTTCCCCACTGCTTAGAATACTCAACTTACATTTGATCTGTCATGATATTTTGTGCTTTACATTTGTAAAATGACCTTGCAAGTAATGACTTCTGTACAGTTCCCAGGAGCCTCTTAATTTGAGCTGCAAATTGCACCTTGCCATGTTTTATTGAGCTATTTAGTAGTAAAAGACCTTTGCCCGGTGCCCTTGCTCTGCAAGTTCTGTTTCTCTTTCTGTCAGATTATTTTCTTTTTCAAGCGGACCTCAATTTCTGAATTGCTCATTTAAAAACATTTCATCAGTTCTCACTTTTGCCACATTACAGGAAACGAATATTCAACTCTGACTTCCATATTCTGTTATCCAATTAAAAAACTGTATTAATGTTACCATCCTCCAGTTACAGAAATACCAACTGAGCTAGTTAATACATTATGGACTGCGTAATTCTTTTCCAGAATGTAACACTTGATTTCACAATATTCTACTACATCTGTAGCATGAATAGCCTCTCAGAGTACCAAAATGTACACAAATATAGATGTTTCTTGGGGATGGATTCTTTCTACTGATTTTGGTTTCAGCAGTCTTCACTGAGCATCTCCTGCACAATCAGCCCAGACACGTGAAGAAGAAGATATAAGTGAAAATCTGATACACTCACAACATGCAAGACATTTTGCTCATGCCTTCTCTTCTCCACAGAACAAATTCTACCATTGTGAGCCTGTGAACCCACTGCTCCTCTGCAGGATGCAGGTATTCATATTGCTGAACAAGGTTTCTTCATAGCACTATAGGAACAATAAAAAACATCTCAGGCAGGAAAGCCTCGATGTAGGGATAGGAGGATCCTGCAGTATCTACTATTAGCACATTCCACCCAAAGAGAACATAAACTGCAAACCACCACAGGCTGGAAAGGATTGTCACACTGATTGTGCTGCTTTCTACTTCTTCCAGCTTCCTGTTTGCCATATTGGAGATACGATTCTGCTTTAGGCCTGGAGAGGATGCTGACGGTTCATTCATTTTGCCTACCTATCACAGTCCTATAAAGCGAACTACTCTCTACAAACCTTGCTTTGCTTAAGACCTTAACTCATCACAGCTACACCACTACTGCTGTAAGCACCTTCACAGCAGACTGTGCTGGAATGCTGGCACAAGAAAAGTGTCCTGATCTACTTGCACATAGGTATCAATTGTCTTTTTTCTTTGCTGATCATCTTTTCTGACTTTATTTAGGCCCAGTACAACAGCTTCCTGATTTATGCCTGGAACTGAGCAACACAGACAATAAATAACAGAAAGAACTGACTTGCACATACCTTTATTTTGGGCATAATGGCAGTCTCCATAGACTACTCTGCTTTTAAAACTACTTTTCCAGAGAGACCCTACACACAGATACTACCAGCTTCTGGGCAGATCAGACACAAGCCTTGCTCAAATTTGATTAAAACCATCCTTGTGTGACTAACACCTGCAGACCACATAAAGTATAACACCAGCACTTTGGAAGATTTTACAAAATAATTCCCAGGGCATTGTTTCAGTTTTGGTAAACAGCAAAGCCTTTAAAGTATTAGTGGAGATGGGAAGTGTTAATAGATTACTATATGAGTAACACCTTGTTCCCTTGGTAATGCAGAGTTTGATTCAAAGACAAACTAGGTGCAAATGTTAACAATGGCTACAAGGTCTGCATTTCACTCACAGATATTACAGCTCAGGTAAGTCACTTTTCAGGTCTTTGTGCTTAAATTGATGAGAGAAGCTTTTCCTCATTTTAAAGATGCTTACTGCATGGAACTGATGTATTCCTTTCTACCCCTTGTGATTTTAAATTAAAGTACAAGTTTTGATTGGCAGGAACAACATGTCAGCAAATGGAAAATTATTATAAGGTGATAAATCCTTATATTATCTACTTAATGTATTCAATACTATGTCAAGGTCATTTTACAGTTCTACAACAAACCATCAATCAGAATTTTAATTACATTTCTTAAGAGTTGGTTGAAGCACTCTCAAGCTTGTTTACATATTCATAATTTTCTGAACTTAACAGTAGAAACATTACTATATTTATCACTGCATTTCTAACTTACCAGAATGACCAATAGCTCAGTCACTTTGACATTAGAAATGCAAAATGAGAAGAGTATTTTAAAAAATACTGGTTCTACGTTGCAGTGGCAGGATGAAGAATACTGATCAGACTGTCAATGAGTTAACTGAACAAAATGAAGTACAATAGCTAACATACCTACTTTATCTATCCTAAGGCTATTAAATGCAATAAAACCAGCTTCACTTACTAGGATGGCTGAGTTTTTCAGGATCACAATTATATACTTTTGTTAAATTAATAAAGAAAATACATTTCTGCTTACTAGCTATCTTGTAAAATTGCTATGTAAGAGTACTAAATATTGGTGCTCTCATCTCAGTGGTGTGCATTTGTACAATGAGCCTGGGAACATTAACCATGTGAGGGTGACTAATCCAATGACAAACAACAGAGCCCTTGTGTGCCCAGCACAGCTGGCACTGCCAGTATTATTTTAATTAAACTCTGAAGACAATCTGTTTGGGAAGGAACCTGATAAAGTTCTTGTGCACAGGTATTATTTCCCTAGGGTATGAGAGTTAACCTAAGATTAAACAAATATTACCACTTTCCTGTAGTAACTGAGATGAAAAATATTGCTTAAGCAGAACAAGTTCACGCTATGTCTTCTGCAGCTGATCAAGTCACAAGTAGTACAGTAAGAGACAGACACATGAATAAAAGGAGACAAACAGACCAAGAATACAAGGCAACAAGACAAAGATCATTCTCCAGAAATGGGTGAATGATCCAGAGAAAAAGAGAGCAGGATGGCCACAACTTTGATTCTTTAAAGATTGGAAAAAGGCAGTAAAGTAGCTAGTACACATGCCCTAACCTTGGCCTCTTTCCAGAGCCCGACAAGTCTTCAGTAAAAACAGGAACGTTTTTTATAGAGTTTTGAGTAGAGAGAATAATAATAGGAATGGGTAGATTACATTTTAATTTTTAAAATGACAGATTTTGGGACAATGTTATTTTGTACTCCTAAATTTACCTCTGAGCTTCTCTGTGGTCTTAATGATACATAACAGATCACAGCTGTTGAAGAGATTAAGATCAAAGAAGACAAGTGGTCACACTGCAAACATCTATACGACCTTACACAGGTTAAGTATGGAAATGAAGTTTGATTTAAGGATGGCACAGATGAGCATTCACCTTGCCTTTCCTTACCGAGACACCCGCCCACTTCCACCTCTGAGGCGGCAAAGAGAATTCCAGTGTTCTGGGAGTCTTGCTGCATTTGTGTTATTTCCACAATGTCCTTGTGAATGAGGATTACATTCCATTTTTTTTCACTAATTTACAATTTATTTATTTTTTTGGCTATTGATCAGCTACGGTATTATACATCTCTATACCAAAAGAAAATATTTTACCTGATACTTGCAGCCTTACTGTTTGTTTTTTCTGCAAGCACATACAGGTAACCTGTACCTCTCCTTGCATGGCCTAGCTTTTCAGAATGTTCTATTCAAGCCCTAGGTGCTGTTCTGAATCAGGGCAGTAACTGCGTTTTTTATTTGCTCGTCTGCTCAATCTTCATTGACATTCTAGCAGCAAAAATTAATCTGTGCAGAGGAATATGGATCTGAGGGAACAACAAACAAACAGGCTGTTTCTTATAGCTCTAAGGCTTCCACAGAGGACAATCACTTACTCTAAGCCAACAGATGTGCAAATGAAAAGAAAAAATTTACTCTGCAAGGTATCAATGAAAATTCTGTCAGCAAAATACATTTTACTGATGTTTTTATAACTTATAAATAAATTTTGGAAGAGGCAATTACAAGTTACATCTAGGAAACACCTCCATACTCTGAGAAGGCCAAG
The DNA here is from genome assembly GCF_020740795.1 of Apus apus. Classification (NCBI taxonomy): domain Eukaryota; kingdom Metazoa; phylum Chordata; class Aves; order Apodiformes; family Apodidae; genus Apus; species Apus apus. Next base: position 190,747,674 of record NC_067282.1, read on the forward strand.
CTGCAAGAAGGTTTAGGCTTTAAGTGTACTTCAACTCAGAGAAGCACTGAATCACCATTAGGTGAAGGAGACCATTTGTGCAGGCACACTCATTTAGAAGTGGTTACGGTGGTCACAGGGAGATGGCATTATTTGTTGACCTTCTGAAGTCCTGCTGACTTTTGATTTTTCAAAACTTTCTGAGACCTCTCCCAGGCTTACAAGATACAATGCTAAGCAATATGAGATACCAGCAGTTATACTGAAGCAAGCTAAAATGGATTAAACAGCAAGAGACCTCTGCCTTTACATTACTTCATTTTGCTTTGATTGGGTACCTTATCTAACTATCCCTACAGTAACATTTGCTGCCCCACATGGTGGCTATCTCTACAGCTACTTCAATGCCACTATTATTTGAGCAGCACAGAAAATATGCAAGACTGGCATTATGCAGAGTAGAGTTTTACTTTCAAATCCTAAAGTTTGAGAACCAATTTGACCCAACTCCCTAGATGCCACAGGCAATACCTTCAGGGCCAAAAAGGAGAGAGAAGCAAGACTCTCAAAATACAGCCCAGCCTTTAGCTTTCCTTTGGTTTGTAGTTCCCAGCTCCTCTTCCTTCCAAGGCCATACATGTCATGATGTAGTTCTTCCAACATGGGTGGAATGGTGAAGACATAATCTATTTTCTCACGACAAAACCATTTAAAAAAAATTCACTCAGCTTATTGATCACGTACACAGAAAGCAGCCATACCCATATCTTGAACAGCTGCTCTTCCAAGTTGAATATAGTGCATGGCTACATGTCATCCAATCCAGAAATAATTGTCCTGATTTGAGCCAGGATGAAGCCACTTTTCCTTTTACTGATATTTTTTTGCCTTCAGTAAGCTCTCTTTTAACTAGCAGCAAGTCTTCCAGCTAGGACTGATAATGCTAAAATGTTTATGTTATTGCTGGGACTCCAAGGTCACCTCTTTGCTTTCCATCCCATATATCTACATAAGCTCAGAGGAAGCTCAGAGATCACAGAAGACAACTTCCTTCCTTCTTCTTCTTCCCTTCTCTTCCATCCATGGCTGGCATCCAGGGAGGACTCTGTCCATCCATCACCGTCGACCCCCAGGCTCGAGCTCTCCTGACCCTCATCACTCTCTGCTTTCTCCAGCAGCTCCAGAATTCTTTGGGACTGTTCACAGCTAAGGGGATGCTGTGGGAGTTGCTGGGGCTGGGAGGAGGCAGTAGGGTTTTGCACATTCCTGAACACATTTGTATATAATTGTACACATTTTCTTTTGTCATTAGTGTTTAATTAAAGCTGTGTAGTTCAGTTTTCAATCCAGAGAGTCTCTCTCTCATTCTCTCTCTCTCCTTCCCTACCTGGGTGGGAGGGGATCGAGAGCACTGTTGTCTCTGATTTAATTGCTGATCCTGAGTCAAACTCTGACAGGCAAAGGAATAAAATCATGTATGTTCTCTATGTGTAGCTACAAGATCTTGTCAGAGAGGCATGCTGAAACTATGCTCCTCTGGTGACACCCCTGCAGACAAAATGTTTTAAGTGGTTTTCTTCCCTTGATCTGTGCTAAAAGCAAACAATATTTCTTGCACTTACTGCCTCCTTGGCTGAAGACATCAGGAATTTCTAGGCTTCCTGCTTTGTAGTCAGTGACTGATACCACCTCCCATATTGGACACTAACATTTATGATGCTGAAGGAATATTCTTCCTCCTGCTCTAGCAAAGCCCAGGGTTTGCTAACGTTTTGACGCATGAAAATTGATATCCCAAATACAGTTTTAGATACATAACGGTGAATGTTATTAACCATATAAATGCCTAATTTTTTACATCCTTTTAAACAGTGGGTAGCCCAGTTCTGTGATCTGCAGGCAACTGCATCCATTTATTACCTTCAACTCTCCTGGCTTTTGTGTCTCTTTACCAAGGTATACTCTAAGATTAAAAATAGGATCAACTAAAGCTTTCTCATATGTTGCACATTATTTCACATTCCCCTTGATATGTTCACTCTTATCTGAAAACTAAGAGAGCTCTTCATATTTGAAAACATTCCCAAATTAAAATATTTCAATTCTTTTATTGCTCTTTTCTAGACCCTCTTTTAGACCTTTGAGTTTCTATCATAACTGTTTTTGCTCACTGCATGTCAGAAACAGAAATTATGACAGCTTAAACTATTCCAATAATTCATGAAACAACATGCCTTTACTGGAACTAATTGCTTTAATTTTTCATGCTTTTGCCCAGAAGTGCACACTGAGCAAACAGCAAAAAGTCTACATTTCCTTCCTGACTAGCTGTGGTTCACTGGAAAATGAAAACTGTGCCAAATAATCTTTCATTACTTAAGATGAACTAATCACATTTTTTTTTTCTACACAATTTTATATTGTTTCAGGTTGTATAATCATCTAGTATGATTAGATAACAAATAATGAGCTCTGCAAATGGTGCATCTGTGCTCTCCAGACATCCCTTCTAAATAGTTAACTGAAGTCCTAGGCAAGTATTTTGTCCTCTCCTTATTCAGAATGGAGAGCATTTATAAGCTCTTCCCCTTTGAATCTTTTAGCCAGATTACTTGTCATTTGAAAAAGCTGTAAAGACCCATCTCAAAAACTGTAAAATATAGTTGGCTCCGCAGTAGAAAACAACTAAAAATACAGGAATTGTCACATCTGGTAGTATCTATCATTGCTGTTATTAGCATCTATTTACACTCTTTTGAAGACCTTCTGTTCCCTTCCCAGGGGTTAATAAAGCTTCAGATCTTTAGAATCCTTCCACCAAGACATTGTGCTGGCATATGAAAAGCCATGAACCATATTTCTAGCCAATATCACAAGGAAACTAAGAGCATATCCCTCATTTCTTGATATTTATCTCTATTGCAAACACATATAAAACAGATTTTGAACATAAGTAGAAATTTCTTCAGCCATCTTACTAGTCTTCTCCCAATAGAGAATTTTCTAGCTTGCCAGCTAAATTAAAGTAAGAGCTCTAATTTGTGAACAGAACCGACAAAAAAAAGGAAAACTACACACTTCTAATACCCTAAAAGTAATGTTATTTGAAACTATGATTGCATATGAATTTGGATATTCTACCCACTATATAAAAAAGGTCCAAAAAAATCACATTTGTTTTAATTGTTAATTGCTCTGTAATTATCTTAAGATTAATTTTTTTTTTCCCACTATAGAAGACAACAGGCAAGGAACATCTTCAAGAGTCTACAGATGTTACACATGACTCACCTACAAGTAGACAAATAACAGGAAGCATATTTACAAATGAGTTTCAAAATATTCCTGACTTTGTGTCCGTTATAAATTGCAGCATATGTGATAGAACAGAGGAGATCTCAAGTATGCAGTCTGCCACTTAACCACTTTATTTACTCCAAGACTCTAAAGGGTTACTCAGAGCATTTAAGCAAATACTCTTAATTTTCTCTGTTGAAAGTTACTATTTTAACTTTAGGTATATAGCTTAGTTCATTGTAATAGACTTACTTAATACTCGTCTATTAGTCACACTAGGTTGTAAATCTCAATCAGAAAAAAATCTTCAAGAAGACTGGACGAATGATCATGAAATCTCACCTGTATTTTGTGCAGGTAGAGTTTTGATGTGAAGGATCTGGTGGATTAAGTGTGATTCTTGGCGAGACCTGAGCTGATAGCAAAAATCCCGAAGCTAGGATAATGAGTGCTACAGCAGTACCTAAAAATACAGATAAAGAACAATGTGATACTTTTCTCCAGAGCACATGAAATCATTCTCTATTGAACTGAACTATGCTTGGGAAAGTAAGGCACCCCTTTACTATGTAAACAGTATTTGTTAAGGAGTTGTGATGAGAACCTGAGGCAAATACCCTTTGCTACATCCACATTTTGAATTAGGTAAGATGTTACAGGCAAGTGGATTAGGTTTAATGTCCAGATATTAAATTAATAGTCTGATGTTTTTTGTTTTTTTTTAATATGTGGAATTGGAGACCGCATGAATGAATGGATATATTTTTTTTTGGTGTTGAAAATAATGTTTTAAAGATGAAATTTAATAATGACTTTGGAATCACCAACTTCTTTACACTCTCAGACCCAGACTTGCATGCTTTCCTGTAAAATACATAATAGCATCAGCTTTCTCATTAACTCTGCTTCTCTTTGTGAAACAGAAGGAATCTTACTTTTAATAAAAACAGCACGAAAAAGCCAAAGTGCAAGTTCTGATCTTGTTTCAAAGAGCACACGTAACATCTTATAGAGAAGAGCCCTCTTTCACCCATTTGCTCCTGTTCCCCCCAGCAAATTCCTTATGCACGAGCTGGGCAAAAACAAAACAAAACAAAACTCTCCTGGACTCAGACTTTACATCTTGTTACTCAATGAGGCATTGAGTTCTATGTTGTATAAAATACCCTGTATACCTCTTTGTACACTTACTATTTATGTAGCATGTTTTATTTAAGAAGTCACATACAACGAGTATAACCGAATCTAAAAATACAACTATAGTTTAAGTAGGAATTATTTAATAACACTATCCTTACAATACAAAATAGACTCACAGCCCACCTAAGCACATCCCAGTTGGAAGGCAGTATACATTAGAAGCATGCAGTGATAACGCTTAATGGTTGAGGGCAAATGAAGGACACTGTATTCAATTCTAAATACTCCTCATCATCCCTTTGCTCTGTACATTAGAAATATGTAATCTTCTCAAAAATACATCTGTGCAAACTTTTAGAAACACTACTACGTTAAAAACCTCAACATGTCACTCTAGTAATCTTTAAGAACCTACACATTATCTAGTTTTTCTTTTGGGATTTGTTTCTTTTTTGGTGGGTGGAGGGCAGAGGGGATGTTCTGGTGGTTTTGGGGGGTGGGTTTGATGGTGTTTTTAAAGAGAAAAGCAAGAGTTTCCTAGTAGGCAAAACCACCAAGAATGTGAAAAACTTTTTCTGAGATATAAATAACATCTTGAGTACCAAGACCTGTGTAAGAGAATTATTCATGAATGTGTCCGTGCAGCAGCCGTGGCTAACAGGCACGAATATGCATGAACAATCAGACCACACATTTACCTGAACCAAGGTAACTAGGACCTTAAACTCAACCACGAGCCTTACACGGAGAAAGCACCCATCCCCCATAAAACATGATTTCAGTTAATTTTACATGTGGCTTTGAACTGCTCTGCCTAGTAGGAATGTTAATAATCCCACTTTTCTGCACTAGATGTACTGTACTTTCAAAATGCCATACATCAGACAGCAAATAACTTTAGACAGGACATATAATCTTATTTATATTCATTCTAAATATGCTTTGTCTGTCTTTTGCGTTAACCAAATACACTACGACTCACTTCCAGAACCTCTGCAAATGTCTCACTTCTTTGGAAAATTACTGAATATGTTAACATGGTGAATGAAGTTTATTATACAGTTTCATTCTGTGGAAGTTTGCCTATGATGAACAAAACCATACAATTACACTACCTTATTAGCTCAGATTAAAAAAAAAAAAAAAAAAGGAACTATCCGGAAGATATTTTAGATCTTTGCTGTTACAAAAAGAGATACCAATTGTTCAATGTCCAAATACCACCCTGCTTTCAAATTACCAATTTCTGAAGGGGAAAAAGGAAGACAAATAAAATGGATACTGCATTTGTCAAAATTCCGGAATGTCACTCAACTACCAAGCTTTGAAGATAGAAATTCACTGAAGAAAAAGAGCAAAAGAAAGATAAATAAATTATGCCAAAATATAAAATCAATGGGACAATAAGAGGAATCAGTAACTACAGTAAAGAGAACTAAAAATGTGGGGGTTTTTTTGGCAGAAGCAATTTACTATAATTTTCCTAATGCTTCTCGATCTGAGAGGCTCATTTTTTTTGAAAGTTCCTAGTATTTTGAAAATTATAAAGATACATTCAATTAAATGTAAAACAGCTCTTTTCCAAAATGTTCTCAGAAATCAGGAAAAGCTGCATGAGTTTACAAAATGAAATTGCAGTATTTTGGTTTTTTAGTCAAAATACGAACGTCACAATCTCTCTACTGGTTATTCTTGTAAGTTACCATCTAACAGACATCAAATCAATTAACCTTAAAAAAAAGTAATCCACAAACACTTACAGCAACAAGCAAAGGTGATAGTTTTGTCTTCATTTTATGTAATGGGAGACTGGGACATACCTGGCTTCTCCAAAAACCAGAGTAGTCAGTAATAACTCTCTGTGAAAGTCCATGTCCTTAGAAATGCAAACTGAAGTAGAGCACTAAAATGTAACTTTACCCCAGGAGAAAACTCATCATGGAAAACAAATCCATCAGCAGATTTAGTAATTATAATTTTATTAAACACAGAATCATAGAATCTTAGGGGTTGGAAGGGACTTCGAAAGATCATCTAGTCCAACCCCCTGCCAGAGCAGGGTCACCCAGAGCACATCACAGAGGAACGTGGCCAGGAGGGTTTTGAATGTCTCCAGTGAAGGAAACTCCACAACCTCTCTGGGCAGCCTGTTCCAGTGCTCTGTCACTTTCACAGTAAAGAAGTTTTTTTCTGATGTTTACGTGGAACCTCCTGTGTTCCAGTTTGTATCCACTGCCCCTTGTCCTATCACTGGACATCACTGAAAAAAGCCTGGCTCCATCCCCCTGACACTCACCCTTTACGTATTTGTAAACATTGATGAGATCGCCCCTCAGTCTCCTCCAAGCTCAAGAGACCCAGCTCCCTCAGCCTTTCCTCATAAGGGAGATGTTCCACTCCCTTAATCATCTTTGTGGCTCTGCGCTGGACTCTTTCAAGCAGTTCCCTGTCCTTCTTGAACTGAGGGGCCCAGAACTGGACACAAAATTCCAGATGCAGCCTCACCAAGGCAGAATAGAGGGGGAGGAGAACCTCTCTTGACCAACTAACCACACCCTTTCTAATGCACCCCAGGATGCCATTGGCATTCTTAGCCACAAGGGCACATTGCTGGCTCATGGCCCTCCTCCTGTCCAGCAGGACCCTCAGGTCCCTTTCTCCTACACTGCTCTCCAGCAGGTCAGCCCCCAATCTGTACTGGTACATGGGGTTGTTCTTCCCCAGATGCAAGACTCTACACTTGCCCTTGTTATATTTCATTAAATTTCTCCTGGCCCAACTCTCCAGCCAGTCTAGGTCTTGCTGAATGGCAGCACAGCCTTCTGGTATGTCAGCCACTCCTCCCAGTTTAGTCATCATCAAACTTGCTGAGGGCACACTCTGTTCCCTCATCCAGGTCGTTGATGAAAATACTGAACAGTACTGCTCCCAGTACTGACCCCTGAGGGACTCCACTAGTCACAGACCTGCAACTAGGTTCTGTCCCATTGTCCACAGTCCTCTTGCTAAGGAAAACACATCATCATCATCATCATCATCACAGACAGGGTGAGTGGGCAGGCAAAATCCTCACTCTCCCAGGAACAAATCCAGCAATAGTCTCCACTGGGTCCAAAACCACAGTCAAAGGAACTATGGCCACCCAGACTGACCTTCCTTGAAAACATGTGACGGGTGTCCAGGTATCAGGCTGTGTGGAATGTCTGAGCCTGTTGCTCTTGCCAGAGGACAACAAAGACAACACCTGTGTGCACTGTGACCAGGTAAATGATCTGCTCAGCCTGGTGGCAGAGCTTAAGAAGGAGGTGGAAAGATTAAGGACGATCTGGGAATGTGAAAGGGAAATAAGACTGGTGGAGCCACATCCTACAATCCTTAGGGAAAAGGCAGCTGGTAGAGGCTCCACAAGAGGCAGAGGATCCTCTGCCCTCTTGTCATCAAGCAGAAGGAGGAGACCTAAGAGATGATGCGGTGAATAGAAGCTGGTCTCTCAGGGCAGCAGGCGAGTCCCCTCCAGACCTTCCCCTCCTTCCCAGGTGCCCCTACAGAAAAAATACAGGGCTCTGGAGATAAGAGGACAAGGGAAATGAGGATGTTGATAAAGCCCCATCCACAGAATTGCAAGGTGCACAAGATGCAACAGAAACAAGAGCACATGGCAGATATTGCAAAAAGCAACGTGTGCTTGTAGTGGGAGACTCCCTGTTAAAGGCACCGAAGCGCCCATCTGCAGACCCAGCAGGGAATCACATGAGATGTCCTGCCTTCCCGATCCTGTGATGTTACTGAGATGGTGCCAGAACTTGTCAAGACCATGACTACTATCCCCTATTCCTCTTTCATGTGGGCACAAATGACACTCTAAGACCAAATTGTGGCAGAATCAAGAAAGACTTTGAGGCCCTGGGGGAGAAAGTAAAGAATTACAATCCCCCAGTTATCTTTTCTTCAGTATCACCAGTTCAAGGACTGGGGGCAGTCAGGAACAGACACATAATGCAAGTCAACAGCTGGCTATGAGGCTGGTGTTGCTGTGAGGGTTTTGGCTTTTATGATAATGGGACTTTCTACAAGGGCTACAACCTGCTGGGAAGGGATGGAATCCACCTCTCTTAGAGAGGCAGGGGAATCTTTGGCAACAGGCTGGCCAACTTGGTGAGGCAGGATTTAAACTGAAGGTCCTTGGGGGAGGGATCTAAAATGGCAATGATCATTTGATCATCACCACTACAACAGACTGAGGAATAAACCTAGGTAACTGTGTATTGAACCAGACACAACACTATGACATCACTGTTCTGTCTGTAGAAATGCATTCAAATTCTGTGAGTGTAGATTAACTCCCATCCTTTGAGAACTGCAGATGGCCAGCGACTTGGCAGGTGGCTCCCCACTCTGCTGTGCTGCATTAACTAGAAGTTTGGATTCCTGACAGCAACAACAGAACAAAATATGGAGACTAAACCATCCTAGCTAAAAAATTACGAACATTATTTCAACAGGAGCAGGAACTGTTTCACTTTTCCAAACCATGTCTGTGAAAAGTCTGAACCTTTCAGACACTGAGCCAGAGGTAGGTGCTGGTCTCAGTCAGAATGAATGTGTAATGTGGGAGCAAGCAGGGACCTATTGGGTAAATGGCAGAAGGCAGCTGAGCACAGGCAAAACTGCCTGCTTGGCCTTTTCCTGCTTCCAAGGGATGGCCACACAGTGAGTTACAGTGTTTGAGTATTTGGACAAAATGTGCAAATCTAGAATTCTATCTTTTAATATCTCATACAAGAGATGAATTAAAATCACATGAGTGTAGGCAGGGTATTTGCTGTATTGTATTTGAGACAACTCTGCAAAGAAATATATTACTTTTTTTAAAGTGCCACAATGGCAATGCAACATGCTTTCTCTGGTGGTGCCTAAGATGTTCTGAATTCACATTAATGAGCCAGAAATTACTCAAAACATACACACACATGGGATTTAAAAACTAAACAGCTGTCAATTTCCAAGCATTTGATTCCTTGTACTGAAAAAAAGTGTAAAGAGCTAAATAAAAACATGGCCAAAAATGGCTTGAAGGGCAAAAAGCACCTGAAAAAGTAACATGCTAAACCTCTATTTTTAAATTAGCCTTTAGCTGTGGTAGTATACTAGTAGTCTTGAGCAGCTATATGATTTCAGGGAGAAGACAGGGTCAACAGTGTTATTTTAAAGAGGACTACTCTGATAAAATTAGTGCTTTATTTTCATTTCATTAATAATTATGAAGAAGATACAATTCATTAATGAAGCACTCACCTGCTAGGCTACCAAGTGTAAGTTTCCGGCGACCCATTCTTTCAACGAGCCACACTCCCACCAGAGTAAAAATGAAGTTGATAAATGCTGTCAGTGCAGCCAGCCAGATGGCCAGTCTGTCATCTTCAACTCCTGACATCTGCAGAATGGTAGCACTGTAATACCTGCGAGCAGGGGGAGAGATATGTATGAACACCACTGATTTCCATTTGGCTCATAATACACTTTCTGATTTTAAATCAAAGATCATAAGCAATTATCAAGTGTGACCTCCTGCACAGTGCAGCTACAGACTGACAACCAATTACTCTGGCAAATCAGGCACAACCAAGGCATAACTTGCACTTGACTAAAGTTTAGACTGGAAGACATGACAAGATTAACAGCCATTCTCTTAGCTGTTTATATTTCCAATGGTCAATCATGTTCTGCTAGAAATCAGGTTTGCATTTTTAATTCAAATGAATCTGGCATTTAAACCCAGCAGTTGCTTTGTGCTCTTTTTTTCTGCCAAAACATGGAGGATTTTAGCACTCTGTGTACTGTCTAGGGAAAGATAGCTCAAAAATCAAATATGTTTTCGTTCCCGTTAAAGGTCACACAGAACTAATCTATGGCATCCAACACACTGCAAGTGACACTTGTGTCTCCTGGTTTTAGGTTTTGCAGTTTTGTTTCACTGCCACTGCAGTGCCCAAAACCTTCTCTATGGTATTACTCTTATCTTAACCAGGATACCACTTCTATGAAATGCCTCAGCATCATGTTGCAGGGATGTGGATGTGCACTCAACAGGAGTGTTTGACAGAAGTTTCTACTTCTCTCTAAAAAGAATCAACTGTTCCATACAAACAGTAACTCAGAAATAAATCAACTGAGCAAAATTAAAAGAGAGAAACAAGGAAGCCTTCTACCATATTTCACAGAGATCAAATAAACATTGATACTGTGTCTATGTTCTTCAGGGAGAGCTAAATAAACCTTCAAAAAAAACACAAGTAGTTTTGTTCATGTTGAAGAATAATTTTTCATCTTATTTTATTAATTCATGCTGACTGAAATACTTAGTAGTCAATACCCCCAATACCTACCAGCCTATAGGCTCTCACTCAGTAATAACCATAAACAATGTCAACGTTGACTTTTTTCCCCCGTTAGTCAAAATGCAGCTTGCTTTATATGTTGCCCTGTTGTCTTACTGTCCAGATGTGTTATCCTCTGAAATGACAGTGGTCCACATTTTTCTATTCTAAGCATAAACCACTTCATTTCAAATCAATAATAATGGACCATATGCTCAACTGATTACTTGCAAAAGTATTTGGGCCATTTAAGACACTACCAGTTATAAATGATTGGCTGGATGTTATGGTCTCACCCACTGGCTTAGACAAGGCATTTAGATCCCCCCAGCTCCCTCCCTCAGCTCCTCTTACCTACCAGCACAGCCATTCAAGGCCATGCCTACGTGCCCAACTCATGGTGCAGCAGGAGAGGTTCTCCAGAGTGAAACTGTTGGTACTGAGGACCCAGTATCTACATACACATGGGCTCTGAGCCTGGCTCCATGGCCTGCCTGCCTGTTAGTGACTGCAATGTCTTGTTCAGACTCATTTTGTCTGAAAGAGCTGCACACTCTGAGATGCCAGCAAGGGTGCAAATCTTGGAGAGAAAAAGATTCATGAAGGATAGATGTAATCTGAATTAAAATGCTAATGTTAATGTGTCCTCACTTCTTCAAGCTCTCTAAATTAAATTGCTAACTGTCAGTCACAACTTGTATCATACTGCACTGCTCTAGTCATGAAAATCATCCAGTCTCTGATTTCCCAATACCACCTTTCTTTTTCTTCTTAAGTGTAGGAAAATAACAATACATGACAAGACTTGGTCTGGTGACACCTACTATAAAACTCCTATTCTAACAGACCATGCTTTAGGAAGTCATGTTTAACGCCACACATCTAAATCTCAAAATCCAGTTCTACTGGGAAATCAGAAATTGCCAGTTGTCAGCAGCAGTGCATAGTGTACTGATTTTCTACAGGAAAAAAACAAACCCAAAGAGCAAAGAATCACATAAAAGCACACAAATGTCTACTGCCTGATTTATACAAACAGGCACCTTCTCCCTTGACATTCTTTCTGGTTGCTTATTGCTCTCACTGGTTATATATCCTCTGCTAGACACTTACTGTTCAACCTTAAATAAACAACATATTTCATTTCTACGAAAAACAAACCAGGGAAATTTCGATTCTGCAAATCCAAATGCCAAACTATCAAAACCTGGGTGCTGGGCAACAACATTCATGTTTATTGTGGCATAACAATCTAAATTCAAAAATTAAAAAGAATGCTTGCATAGATTATGATAACTACTAAATATATTTATTTATGTTTATCTATTTTAGTATGCCCATTTTTCATAGCAACCTGTGCAACCTTGAGTGCCTATTAATGTAACAAGGTGACAGGTCTTTATAATTTCTTCCTGACAAGTTAAAAAACAATGTGGCAGCAAAAGGTCAAGTTGTGATATTATACAGTCACAGTGAATACTGCAGCTGCTGCAGGGAATTCAAGTTCAGTGACAAAGTTGTGCATCCCTGGTTTATGTTCTAAAACGTAATTAAAAAAGCACATGTGTATCCTTGGAATTTTTAAGCAAGTACTGTATCTTAGAAAGAAAATCAGGGAGACCAGTGGATGTAGTCTACCTTGACCTTAGCAAGGTTTTTTGACAGTCTCCCACAATATCCTTGTGAGCAAGCTCAGAATATAAAAGAATGGACAGTGAGATGGATTAAGAATTGGCTACACAACAGAGCCCAAAGAGTGGTGGTCAGTGGTGCATAGTCCAGCTGGAGACCTGTAACTAGTGGAGTTCCCCAGGGATCAGTGCTCGGTCCAGTCCTGTTCAACATCTTTATCAATGACCTTGATGATGGGACAGAGTGTCCTCTTAGCAAGTTTGCTGATGAAACGAAGTTGGGAGGACTGGCTGATTCACCTGAAGGTTGTACAGCCATTCAGTGAGACTTTGACAGGCTGGAGAGCTGAGCAAAGAGGAACCTAACGCAATTCAACAAGAGCAAGTGCACAGACCTGCATCTGGGAAGAAACAACAAAATGCACCAGTACAGGCTACGAAGTGATCTGCTAGAGAGCAGGTCCATGGAGACAACAAGTTATTCATGGGACAACAATGTGCCCTCGTGGCCAAGAAGGCCAATGGTATTTTGGGTTGCATTAAGAGGATTGTCTCTAGCAGATCAAGAGAGGTTCTCCTGCCTTCTACTCGGCCCTGGTGAGACCTCACTTGGAATGTTGTGTCCAGTTCTGGGCTCCCCAGTTCAAGATGGACAGGGATCTACTTGAGAGAGTCCAAAGGAGGCTACGAGGATGATTAAGGGACTGGAACACCTGCGTTACGATGAAATGCTGAGAGACGTGGGGCTTTTCAGTCTAGAGAGGAGAAGACTGAGGGGGGATCTAATTAAGGTCTATAAATACATGAGGGCTGGGCATCAAGAAGGCAGGGACAAGCTCTTTTCACTTGTGCCCTGTGACAGAACACGGGGCAATGGATTCCAACTTGAGCACAGGAAGTTCCACCTCAATATGAGGAAGACTTTCTTTACTGTGAGGGTGACAGAGCACTGGAACAGGCTCCCCAGAGAGGTTGTGGAGTCTCCTCTGGAGAGTTTCAAGACCTGTGTGGATGCCTTTCTGAGTGATCTGACCTAGGTTTTTTTGGTCCTGCTCGGCAGGGGGGTTGGACTCAATGATCTTCAGAGGTCCCTTCCAAACCCTAATATTCTGTGATTCTGTGAAATCAATACAGATAATTACAAAGCCACACAACATAACTGAGCTGGATATGTATGGAAAGGTTTTGATATTGATAATTTCTGAGGATATCAGAATTATGAAGTTGTTCTATCAAGAGCTGCTGTACATTAAGAAAACCCCTGAAACATTTCCACATTCAAGAATCCTCATACTAATCCTTCAACTCTATACTGAAAATGCACAGTATTGGAGGAATTTGAGCACCCCAAACACTCCTCCTTCTCCTTTAAAAAGTCAGTATTTTTTAAAAGCAACGACCACCAGTGTTTAAAGCAAAGGAGAACTTCTCTCCTTCAAGCAGGTCTTGAAGACAATTTCAGGTGCATCAGTGTTCCTGTGTTAGCTCACTCGGCAGCAGAGAAGCAGCCCAACATGCCAGGCTTTGCAGCTCTCAATGCAAAACAACCCCCTGTTGATAATGCGCCCTCAGAATTGCACCCATCTTTCACAAGGGGCTACTCCAACAAAGTTTCTGTCTAAGGAGGTCAGCTTTTTGGACAGAATTTTTATTTACTGTAAAATTAATAAAACTAAGTAACTCAAAAGTACCTTCCAACATCTCTTCTTTTGCAAACTCACACATTTCTGAGAATACTGCTGTGACATATAACATATGGGTCCTGAATCACTCCACGTATTCGAAGGCCAGACGTGAATTTGCATGATACACTTTTGCTGAGTGTTGAAAATTAATTTCTATAACACTACTACTGTTAATAACTGGTTTTAATCCTGCAGGTGTACATCTTCCTTCTAAGTTTGCAGCTTGAACACAACAACCACTTAGTGTCTGACATTTTTGAAGATTCAGAGGTGCTGAAGAAACAAGAAGCGCAAGGCAGGAAACTCCTGGTGGGATTACCACCACTGGAAAGAGCCCTGGCACATCAAGCAACTGCAGATTAGTGAAAGATGGACTATGTAAGCTTGAGAACAGCTCTCAGAGCAAAGCAAGCATGTAGACAGTGCATGCTTGAATCTGCCTGTCCCACCCACTTACACTGAAGTTATAAAAGATGGTTAATCTAGAAAGTTTAAGTTCCCACTTTCATCACTAAGGGCCTGCAGACTTGTTGTGGCTTCACTAACACATGAATATGTGCAGCAGCACATCTGTGTAACTGAACTCACAGAAATAGCCAGAGAAAGCAAGAGCAGCACATGAGGAAATGAGATGCCAAAATAGTGAAAATGAAAACAAGACAGAAAGAAGCCAATAAATCTGGAAGGAGCCACATGCAGCAGATGTTCCAGGTGTGGAGGCTCTCCAACAGGAGGAATGCTACAGCCCTCCTAAACACCATGTGAAGCTTGGGGACAGGAAACAGGCACATTGGCATGTTTGCTGTAGAACCAGCAAAGCAAAAATATCATTTAGTTATACTTGTTTGAAATAAGGATCACAGAGCAAGGTAGTGGCACCTGAGGATAAAATTGGAGTGTTGGATAATGTGGTTCAACATTGCAGCTTCCTGTTCTGCATGCCACAGTGACAAGGGAGATGCAGAAGTTTCTACTCACAGAGATTACATTTAGAGCAACCATGGACACCAGTTAGGAGACCTGTGCAGTTACTGAAAATCTGCTGCTTCCCCGTCTACATCTCTAATCATGTCTGCCTAATCTCTCACCTTTTTTTTTAAACACGGGGTTGGAGCAGATGCCCTGCAAAGGTCCCTTCCAACTCAATTAGTCTGCAATTCTGTGTAACAGAGCTTTGCACAATCTGACACCATTTTGATCAGTTCTTTTCCTCTTGCCTATAATATAAATTAGTAATATTAATTTCAAAAGTAGTGCTGATATTATGACATATCTGAGCACCGATCTGCTTTTCAATGGGAACTGCCTTTGCCAGTCAAAACTTTATGGATACTCAGCTTCCATTAGCTATGGATAATGAAAATGTAAAGTCACAGAAATTATAAGATATAATCTCATATTTGACATTAGACATAAAATAAAGTTGATCACAAAAGCTGTAAAAATCCACTTCATTACCATGACTCGCCACCAGTCCAAGGACTACCACAGTCAGTTTACAGGCTTTGGATGCCTTAAAAAACTGAAACCTCAAAACACCAACTGCTAAGTTGAAAAGTGGAGTATCAAACAACCTCAACAACCCTCTGAAAGCCCATATAGTGACAGATGGGGCAAACCTGTCCAGCCAAACGAGTTCGGTCAGATCTTGTTCACAAGATCTCTCAATCTCTGCTCTCCTCTGATCCAATTTGATTCTAAACTTTTTAGTCATCTTTTCACTTACTTAATTTTTGAAAATTATGCAGACAGCCTCTTGCTTGAAATGGCATTAATTGATATCCTTCCCCTTTAGCATGTATACCACCCTTCTACTTGAATTTTGAAAAAGTACCTCATGCCCTACTTGGGCCCTGCTGCAGTACCCAAACAAACATGATTAGCCTGTCTTAAAGGTTCTGCCCTGCACAAGAATGTTTCAGTGTCAGTCCCTCCCTGCAGGACACTTCACTATCCTCTAAAATAGTAACAGTTACTATTTTTCAAGAATATTAGTAAACCTGGTTTCACCATATGCATTTAAAAATCACAGAGAACATGAAAAAATATATTTATGTAAGAAAATATGGTATATTTAAATATATATGACTTCAGCTGCGATGATATGCACATACACACACATTAACTCTGTGGCTAATATTCTGTTAAACACATCTTTTTTTACTGTAAGTGATTAATCACTTCAGCAAGGCAACAGGGGACATTTTGTCACATCTACTGTTGTCTTCCAAAAGGTACTTAACAATAATTGTAATCAATTATAAGGTGTTACTGTTTCTGCTCATCAGTGGTATCTCTTCTGGCAGAGATGAGACATGCCTGTATGACAATGTACAAACAAACTGTCTTTTATCATCTTTCCACTGGGCATCAGTAAGACCCCTCAAGCTCATTAGCTCCTCAGGCAAACAGACTTCAGCTACGAAGAAGGACTACTAGATGCACAAACCTTTATTTTCAGGTAAGAGAAGACAAAATATCTAAGGGCCAGATGTTGAAATTTTACTGAAGCCTGCTGTTTCATGGCAGCCTCTGCTGCTTTATAGGACTCCAATTTAAGATATACTTTTGAATATTCTTTCCCCTACTTCTACTTTTGAAGTCCTGAAGTGCTCTCTGAGGAAAAGGTTGCTGTATCAGCTCAGAGCCTGTACAGGATTTTTCAAAATGAAATGCCTGGGAGACAGCCTGGGGGAGTGCCCCTCTATGCTTGCCCACTGTAATTATATCTTCAAATCCCCCATTTAGTAGTAACGATGTGTTTTGTTGTAAATGCTTTCAGCATAGAGTGAAATGACACAGTGAATGCCATTTATTACAACCTGTATATTTTGATAACAAAACCCCTCAGCATTTGGCATTAAAATCGTATTTATTAAAAATACCTTTAAAGACTTTAAAGGTCACAAAGATGCACAAAGGATTTCACTTCCCTAATTTAATGAGATACTGTCATACAGCTATTGGGTCATTTAATAGAATCATAGAACGTTTTGAACTGAAAGGGACCATAAAGATCAGCTAGTTCCATCTCCCCTGCTATGGGCAGGGACATCTTCCACTGTACCAGGTTGCTCAAAGTTCTATTCAACCTGGCCTTGAACACTTCCAGGGATGGGGCATCCACAGCTTCTCTAGGCAGCCTGTGCCGGTGTCTCACCACCCTCACAGAAAATAATTTCTTCCCTAATATCTCATCTAAATCTACCTGCCCTTTTTCAGTACTGTTGCACTATCTGCAGTGAGACTGAAGAAAAATTAATTTCATTTTCTTTTTTTTCAGCTTATTCACCCTGCACCAGATACAACTTTGCACACAGCTCAGTCATTTCATCTGTTTAAGTGTCTTGCCTAAAATTAAGGGGGAGGGAAATTGTGTTCTTCATAACAGAAAAATGGTAAAATACAAATGTTTTTAAAAGGAAAACATCAGGCAGAAAAATAGTAAAAAACTCCTACACAAGTCTGGAACAGACAAAGTGCTCTGTAAATTTGAGGATAGAAATCTGTAGTTAAATTCATTAAAGAATTAGGCTGAATTTAACTGAAGAGTTAAACTGAAAAGAAACAGGCAGAGCTGGAAATTAAATGAAAGCACTGAGAGGAACAAAGTCTTGACCATCCTCCCCCTATTCCAAAAATAGAGATGCAGTTTCCAGCATAGAACAAATAGGCTGGAGTCTGTACCATTTACATGCTTAGCACTGCAACAAAAAGTGAAGTAATGTCAACATTTTCCCCTTTGCCTTCATGGTCTTCACTTAATATATGTGTCTAACTCTTCAATGGAACCTTTATGAAGGAAAATCACCATTAGGATCCCTGTTTTGTAAACTGAGACCACTGAGGCTTTGGGGAAGAGAAGGAAGACAGGTAACTATTTGCAGTTATCCTCCATTACTACCTGCAGCATAATGACGACACTCCAGAGCCTCACTGCAGATAAGGGCTCCCTGCAAATTAGTAAGTATAAAAGCAGGGAAAGAAAATCTTCCAGCTGTTTCACAAAATATACTTCACTCAATTATTCAGTTATTCTGACACCTTCAGTTTCACGTAAATTTTGTTTAAAATTCCAGGGTAATTTAATGCTGGAAAGAAGTAATGCTTGCCATTAGCTGTCTGGGATCCCACAAAAATGAAACAAGGCCTCTTTAAGATCAAGAGACTTGCTAAATGTATGCAGCATTAGCAAAAATTTATAAAAAAATCAAGCTAGGCCCTTTAAGCCAAGGCCAGTGGCAAGGGGCTATATACAACATAGTCTCACTGTAAGAACCAGGAGTTAGAAAGCTGGGAGTAATGGGGTCTCAAAAAGTAATAGGAAAAAAAAAATGAAACAGCGTCTCTTTTGAACCTAGTTCATGGATGTTTTCTGAAGAACAGGCGAGCTTCTGTGCTAAATATTTATTCACCTTTTGGGAAAAACTGTACTACTTCTAATTTTTGCTTATTCATAATAAAAAGATAACATAACTATTTTATTCCCCATATTCCCCACGGTTTAGTATCTGAATGAAATAACGACAAACGTCCCAAACCTGCCCTCCTGGCAGACAGAAGGAAAATAATGTGTTAATAAATGCACTATTAATTGTTTTTAAAAAAAGTAATGTCAGTGTTCCTGTAAGGATCTGATCTTTCAATCATTTTCCAGTTAAGGAAAAAAGAGGATTTTTTTCATGCACAGGAAGGCAAAATGGTTTTCAGTTTGCACAGCACTTATTTTGAGATAGTACATCTTCAAAATACTGCACTGCTAGTCCTTTCATTCACCCCAGCAGGGTCATATTCCCCACATATGCTCTGCAGAGCTTTACATAGGAAAGCTTTGAGTAACCCTGTTGGTGGAGTTTCTGAGAAAACCAATTCACATTTTGAAATAATTGTCTACATGTACCATACTGTCACCTATCATTACATCATCTAAGCTTTGTTTACATTTTTCCTAATTATAAATGTATGGCAAACACAGCAATGTATTTAGAATACAGATGTGTGATGTGACCACATTACTGCGCATTTCCTCGGCTACTGACTCCTGATTTCTGCTCATTGAGCCCCATGATCATTTAAGCCCCCATGCTCAGACCATCTCCTGCCTCTTTTCCTCCATCTCAGAAGCTCTGTCAGGCTCCTGCTCTCTCATCATTCTACCATTTCACATCTTGCACAGAGAAGACTATTTCTGGTATCTCCTCATTTCTGAACACTTCATCTTGTACTCCTGCTATTCACTTATCAAATTTTTTAAAATGTAATTTCAAACAACACCCTCAAGCCGACCAAAATGCCCCCCAAATACTCCTTCATTCCTCCAATTGTAATATTTTCAAGGAAGGGGTATCTTACGAAAGCTCACCAGTAAACTGTATTTCAAAAGAAAAATACTTCCATTAAACCACAATTTCTTCATTTTAAAAATATGTTCACTTACAGACATCACATCATTATGAAGTTAAAAGTTTATAGAATTTTAAATGTACATACAAAACCTGAAACAAGATTTTTGTACATCTCCCAAATCTGTAACTATCTGCTAAATACTCGGTCTTCCATATACAGAACTTTATTTCCATATGGAAATAATACAAATAATCAAAATAGTTTGTCTGTGGCACATAAAAACTAGTTAATATTCCAGTGACACTGCAAGTATTAACTCACATATGAAATCTGATCAATATTCTATCTTTTTCTATTTTAATTGGAAGGTGTTGCATTAATAATGTTTATCTTGCACAGCTTAGCATTTTAAGAGCTTAACCAATGGAAGTGACTGCAACAAATTCTTGTTACAAATCCATTAAGTGGTCTAAATTAATGAATAGGTCATTGCACTACCTTTGATCACCAAGAAAAACTTAACAGAGACATAATAAAGCCTTTGTGGCTACTGAGCTATATATTTATTTAAGACACTAATTGACTGTTTAATACAGTTTTCATAAGAACTTTTAAATCCACATCTTGCCTGTTTTTGAGAATCAATCATTAACTGCTCTATCAAGCCTCCTTTCTTACATCTCTGAACTACACACTAGTGTCAATTTTAAATGCAAGTAAGCCGGTAACTTGTCCTTCAGTTTCCTCCCTACTTGTCCCAGTGTCATAATTATCAGAGCCAAATGACCAGGGACAACATTGCTCTTAAGAATGGAGCAGATAGACAGCTCAAAACAAACAGGGAGCCTTCTATTGGCTTTGGGTTTCTCTGGATCAGGTGTCAAATACTTGAACACAACATCCCAGGCTCTCCAGAAGGACACAAGTCAGGCCAGACAATGGGCTGCACTTCTGGAAAGGCAAGAGGATGTAGAATCACAGAATTGTTCTGGTTGGAAAAGAACTTTAAGATCATTGAGTCCAACCATTAACCTAACTCTACCAAATCCAGTACTAAATCATTTCCCAAAGCACTGCATCTACACATCTTTTAAACACCTCCAGGGATGGTGACTCAACCACCACTGTGGGCAGCCTGTTCCAATGCTTGATAACCCTTTCAGTGAAGAAGTCTCTTCTAACATCCAAACTAAACCTTTTCTGGCACAATTTGAGACCATTTCCTCTCATCCTATTGCTTGCTACTAGAGAGAAAAGACCAACCCACACCTCACTTCAACCTCCTTTCAGTTAGTTTTAGAGAGGGATTAAGGTCTCCCCTGAGCCTCCTTTTTTCTGGGCTAAACAACCCCAGTTCCCTCAGACCCTCTTCACAGGACTTGTTCTCCAGGCCTTTCACCAGCTTCATTGCCCTTCTCTGGACACACTCCAGCACCTCATTGTCTTTCTTCTAGTGAGGGGCCCAAAACTGAACACAGTACTCTAGGTGTGACCTTACCAGTGCCCAGTACAGGGGGACAATCACTTCCCTAATCCTGCTGGTCAACCTATTTCTCATACAAGCCAAGACTGGCCATTGTCCTTGGCCACCTGGGCACACTGCTGGCTCATAATCAGCTGGCTGTCGACCAACACCCCCAGGTCCTTTTCTGCCAGGCAGTTTTCCAGCCACTCCTCCTCAAGCCTACAGCCTTCTATGGGTTTGTTGTGACACAAGTGCAGGACCTGGCACTTGGCCTTGTTGAACTTCATACAATTAACCTCAGCCCATCAATCCAGCCTACCCAGGTCCCTCTGTAGAGCCTTCCTACCCTCAAGCACATAAACACTCCTACCCAACTTGGTGTCATCTGCAAACTTACTCAGGGTGCACTCAATCCCCTCACCCAGATCATTGATAAAGATATTAAAGAAAACTGGCTGCAATATTGAACCCTGGGGAACCCCACTTGTGACCAGCCATCAACTGGATTTATCTCCACTCACCATATCTAGCCAGTTTTTTACCCAGTGAAGAGTACACTGGTCTAGGACACACGTAGCCAGTTTCTCCAGGAAAATGCTGTGGGAAACTGTGTCAAAGGTTTTACTAAAGTCCAGGTAGACAACATCCACAGACTTTCCTGCTAAGTGGGTCACCTAGTCACAGAAATAGATCAGGTTCGTCAAGCAGGACCTGCCTTTCATAAACCCATGCTGACTGTGCCTGATCACCTGGTTGTTCTGCACAATGATCTAGATGATCTGCTCCCTAACGCTTCCAGGCACTGAGACCAGGCTAACAGGCCTGTAGTTCCCCGGATTCTCTTTCTGGCCCTTCTTGTCATCACATTTGCCAATCCTGAGTGAACTGGGACCTCCCTGATTAGCTGGAAAATGATGGAAAGTGGCTTCATGAGCACTTCCACCACCTCCCTCAGTACCCTCAGGAGTATCCTATCCAGCCCCACAGACTTGTGTATGGCTAAGTGGTGATGCACAAAGGAGAAAAATAATTTAACTATAAGTCATGCTACTGAGAAGACTGTCAAGGGATTCCAGCAATGAAAATAAACTAAAATAAAAATAATAAAATAAAATAAAATACAATATAGAAAAAGATATAGCCAATAGCAGACTGTATTGCTGGGGACACAGAGTTGAACAAAGGTTAACAGAAATGAGAAAGTCAACAGTTAAGACTCAATGAGGAAAAACTCATCTCCAAGGTTCTGTGAGGTTAACAAAGGCCCTGGCACATGGTGCAGGGCGGTGTCAAAGGCAGAGCCCAGGCAGCCAGTGCTGTGCCATGGAAGGCTACAGCACTGCTCTTTTGTTAGGGAGGATGACCCTAACATACCCTGTGATGCTGGAATAAATGGTGAAAGCCTACTTTAAGAACACTTCAGTAAGTACACATTTTCTTCCCATTCTGAATTAGTCTGTTACAGCACCACACACACAAATCTACTGGCACCAATCCCACAACCACTCAGGGAAAACCCCACGATGAGCAACAGGAATAACAGCATGCATATGTGCATATGAGAACACCATAACTGCAGCCACTACTGGGCACAATGCCCTTAACTAGTAACAATTTTAAGCATATGTCCTATGTTTTAAAAAATAAAAAAAAATTTGGAGATCTGGGAAACAACTGGCACAAATGTCTTCCCTGGGCTCAAATGCACAGATGCACCCCTATTATCAGCAGTCATCTCAGGACTGTTTAAAAAACAAACCCAAAAGAGTAATTCTGGAGTGACACCATCTGAGCTCTTTATTCGTGGTGGCAGACGAGATCCTTTTTTGTAGCACTGGTTTTGGCAAAAATATCCTAAGCTGACAACCTCAACTGACCATTCTAAGTCTGAATTCAGGAATCTATATTTTTAGATGTTTTTGGCACCACATAGCAAAAAAATGGCTACTGTTCAGTGTCTTTCAAATTCATGCCACTCATTTGTGGTGCTTTAATTGACATTTCTAAATCCAGTCTCAGGTTTTAATATTAATACAATCAAATATTATCCTTGCAATATATTTCAGACATACACGGCATATGCACAAAATCTCAACAGACTTCTATTTTCTCCTTCCTTAGAAAAATTGCACAGCAAACTTAAATAAGTGCAGTGTGAATATTAATTTGGCAGTGTCTGCTTCTATTACAGTCTTTCATCCCATCTGTTCCAGCAGAGAAAGGAAAATACCATGGCAGACCCAAAGTATTCCTTATAGTGATATCACAAATGTATACAGATTTTTTTTCCTTTCATATTCAGGATGGGTAAAACAATAGAAGTAATGTTAATACAGCATCTAAATGAGAATCAGAAACCCAAAAGGTTTGATTTCTGATGTTTGAATGATTAGTCCACCTGAAGGCATCATCTAGCTGCTGCTTTTGGAATTTCCTCTTCACTTTCAACAGTAAAAATTCCCTAAACAGTCTAGTTCTTTGTCTCTCACTGCATGCATCCCACGTATGCACTTCTGCTTTTCTGCCAATAATGAGTCTCAAATTCTGATGCTCTCACCTGAGATTTTCAAGCTAGACCTCTCGCTACCCACACTGTTTTGCTCTGTGCCCTGAATATGCTTTGTGGGGATGCTCTGCTTACAGCAAAGGTGAGAAGAACTAGATTCTAATTCCCCAATCCAAGAAGTTGAATACAAAAATGTTACACCATCAGCTGGAAAGATCCAGAACAAACTTCTGGTACCAAACCTAGCAAATTGGCTGCACAAGCTGAGCTCCTTTCAACCAGTGTGACTCACCTAATTAGCTGGGTGCCCAAATCACCGAGGCCCACTGCACCCTAAAGCGACCCTTCTGATCTCTTTTGGGAAAGACCTACCCCAGGTTAGACACCACACTCTATGATATACGTGGCTGAAAATGCAAGAGGAAACAGGTACTCTTGAGGGCGCTGTTTCTCCTCTTCCCCACCTGCTACAGCATGGCTTGCAGCTCCTCTGGCCAAGACACTGACCTTTGTGAATCCCCTTCCCAGACAACTCAGTCCACTCATGTTCTATGTGGAAGACCCCAGGAATTTTACCTGAGGAAAATTAGCTCCTAGCTTGTACCTTCTTACTTGTCATAGAGGTGCAACTATATTTCACCACTGCTCAGAAATTTGTGACTTCTGCACCACTCATAAATGCTAAGTAGAATTATCATTACTTTTTGGCTGCAATGAGAAAGTTAAAGAAGCTACAAAACAGACCTCTAGCAGAGGACTCCAATATGTTTCTAATGTACTGTGAAAAATAAAACTGTACTTAGAAAAGCACTCAATGGCTATTTTGGGAATCAATGTTTCAACACAGCCTGCACAATGAAAGCAAAGCAACGTGTTGTGAATGAGCTACCTATTTAAAAGGATGAACACATTGCTCTTTTCTCCAACACAAAATGTAGCAACTAAGCACCACAGCAAAACTATTAGAGCTATATAAAGCACTGTGAAGACTAAGGTAATAAACAGTTAAAGGCTAATGTAATAAAGAGTTAGATTCTCTACAGTGCAGAAGAGTAGCCTTTTAACCTATGAATCATATACTAGGTGATGGATTTGTTTGATAACCTTTAGAGTGTGTTATACACTATATACTTCTATTTGACATGGAAATTCTGCTCTAAATTTATATAGACAACTTTTAAAATGTCCTTATATATGACTTAACCACATAGGATACAACTTACCATTTACACCATCTACACACTTCAGTATTAAGTGTGCATGCAACGATTCACTGCTATATGGTATGTATAATAAATACATGTACTTTGAATCTAAAACTCAGCAAAGCTGCTAGCAAATACATATAAAACAAAGTTTAAGACAAAATTGCAAGAAAATTTCTGTCACAAAGTCAGTAAGATCACCTTCATGTTTATAATTTCTTTGTTGAAATTAAATAAGTTGCCAAGTTTTAAAGCCCTGGCAGCTTGTACTATCCCGAACAATTATTCTTTGTGCAAAGACAGCTTGACTACACAAAATTTACGTTCTATGTCCTTCAGAGTTCATCGTGCAAACTCAAGGCCACGATAAAAAAAAAATCTAAATTTTAATCCCTGTTCTATGACTTAGTAACCTTGGAGATGTTATTTCCCTCCTTTGTAGTTGATCCTACTCTGCATAACATATTTTAAAATACCTTTTCCACACTTCTCTTGGGAAGATTCCTATGTGGTTGAAAACAAATGAAAAGAGAGGATACAAAGACAGGTGTTGATCAGTTCTCCTAATGCTCATGAGAAGTGCCTCATGGAAGTCTATGTTACAGTTTAGGAATATGCTGAACAGCACCAGCGATCTTAAAAAGGGGGAGGTGAAGAGTGAGTTTGTTTTTCAAAGCAATGAAAATGAAATCTGGATTTTTCTCAATTGTTAAGAAGCCAAAATTTTCTTTTGCCACCTCTCAGGCTCCAAGAAGAGCCTACTGTCAAGATCAAATCCACTCCATACGAGGAGTCTCCTCTGCAAAGAATGACTGAAGGAACTGACTCTGTTTTGATGACACCATGCAACAATCCTCAACCAAAAGTTAGCACTGATGTGTTCAAGTGAAGAGTACTTGAAAAATGCTTCAAAAGGCTACACTGGTAACATCAGCACTAAGCCCTGCACTTGGCAAATGCTAATCACAAGAGCAAAGTGAAGAAAAAGTAAGGTATTTTTTAATTAAAGAAACTGAGAGAAGGCATGAGAAAGAATACTTACATTTTTTTACTTGTGCATTAATTCCACAATTTCAGGAAAAATTCACTGAATCATAACCTCAGTACAGAATCTATTCAACAACCACCAATGTGATCTCTTGCTGGAAATCAGTTTAATGTATCCAACAGTAACACCATGGGTCATACAATTCTCAGCCAGTTACCGAACAAAGGGTCTCAATGGGAGTTTAGTAGAATATGCTGCTGTAAGAAAGATTTATTACACAGACCTTACTATGACAACAGGGTCCTGGGATTTCCCATCTTACTTCTGCTCCTCCATATCAGGTCTACATTTACAAAAAAACCTAACCTTCGGTCACATCAGCTTTGCTTAGACCTTTTCTAAGCTTATGGTTCTTGAGCAATGTCAACCATTCTTGAACTGAAACTGAACTAAAAGTTTTCATGTAAAAAAAATAATATCATTTTTCCAGGAAAATCAAATTTTCAATATTTTCTTATTCTAGCAAAACTACTTATTTGCTCAAAGAATAACATCTGGTTGGTCTACAGTCTGATTTTGCTTTGCTAAATTAATGCATTCTATTATATTTATTTTACTTTATCCAATTATTCTTCATACTTTAATTATTTTTTCTTTATTTGCTTGCACTCATTCTGTACTCAGCTACTACTCTATTGCAATTTTTAACTGTAATGTCTTGAAGCAAGAGCTGTTCTTCTGCTCTGTATTTCTACACCACTTAGCTCTGCACTGTCCTGCTCCAAAAATCAGCCCTTAAAATGGAACAGCAATAAAAAAACCTTTTTATTAGGCTTGAGATTGGCTACCACAAAATTGTCTGGTTTTCCCACAATTTAATAAAACAATTATATATTTTTCTGTATTCATATGCCAATTGTAAAGCTTGCTGCTGCTGGACATAACATTCTGTCACTCTGAAACTTGCTATGATGCAGCTATTACTGGGTTGGAGAAGAAAACATAAAAAAGAGTATCCTTTCAAGATTTCTGGTAAAAGACACACCACCTATTGCTCATTTCTGTGTTACTGTTTTTTTGTTTGTTTGTTTTGTTTTGTTTTAAACAAGTATGTAAAATCCAATACAAAGTATGCAGACAGTCAGAAAAGTCAAATATTCAAATTCATGGAACTGAAGAAGAAGAAAAAAAAGTCTTACTGCCACAATGTGAACCATGAAGAATAAAGATGATGATGCCATCACCTTATTAATAAGATTGTGTTCTAGACAGGAATTGTTTTTCTACACTTTTTTCATCACTCAGTGGGTAAAAAAATTGGCAACCTCCACAATGGTTTGTTTAGAACAATATTTAGGGGTTAATAATGCTTTAAATATCAAACAGCAAAGTATCACCTCAGTTCTCTTATGCAGGCAAAGGTAATTCTCCTCTAGTACTTTCAGAAGAGCAGTTTGCTCTACATGTTTGAGTATAATCTAAGCAAATGAGCATCAAAAACATTATAAACAAATGCACAGAATAACTTTGATTATTTTTTGTTTGTTTTTATTCTTATTATCTGTGTACTGCTCGTAGACTATAATGTCTAAACAGACTCCTTTTGGTTTATATCCACACTTCATCCAGTAGGTTCTACTGTACTGATTATCTGGTGAATACTTATCACTTCTTATTAGAGCAGGTTATAGGGAAATCTGAATGAAAGATTTATCAAGATAAAAAAAAACAAAACAGAACTGTATAAAAACTCAAGTGAGAATATGGATTAAATTCTCTTATCAGATGCCTTGTTAAGGTCTCTAGAGAAAGCCAGTCTTCTTGACAACTTAAATTTAAATCCCCCAACTGGAATTTTACTCGAAAATGTCACATTGAACAAAAATTAACTTTACACTTGAGAATTTTCATGACAGGTATCTAGAGAACGTAGGGACATACAAGAATTTGAACCGAAATATTTTAATGAACTAGCAATTACAGGGAAATAAGAATCAGCTTTCAAAGACAATTCTCCCCAAAGATCTTTTTAGAAATAGCAACCTTAAATAAAAACTGTATCTTAACCTGACAGCCCTGCTGATGGAAGATGACTGCCTTCATGGTGTGCAAGATCTACTGTTCTGCAAAATATTCTGTGTCAGACAACTGAGGACAGTGACTATGCATCCTCACTGCACTGGCTTTGTTGGTCTGCTATTAAGGACTCTAGAAATAGCACTGGAATGAAAGTTTTCTTCTCAAAGTGGCCAGGGTAAATTAATCCCAGAAGAGCAGGCACGATGAAAGCAAGAGGAGAAAACCCATCACGTAATTGAAACTTCTATGAGTTTCATTGGCACAAAGAAAAAATCTTCCCACCTGAGGACATTCAAATGAGCAGTGCTGAGAACAGATTTTAATTTACAAGTGTAGAACCAAAAGACAAATGAAGGATGGAGATCTACAAAAATACAAAGCTGCAGCAGCTCACTGAGTAGACACACCTGTCCCATGGAGCAAGGGAAGAATAAAAATCTGCTCAAGCAAAGCTGTTAATGAATGAGTTTTTTGTCTTTTTGAGGGAAAAATCTCAACTGGAGGTAATCCCCATATATGCCAGGAGTGTTCCCACATTTTGCACTGATTGCCCTGGCCATATTAATGTCCCCAGATATGGCCTAAAATGTTTGGAGCAAATTACTTCTTGTGAAACTGGATACTATATTTATTACATTGACATATATGTATCACAATACTTACTTATTTAAGAGTTAACAGACTTATTGTATGGACTAGGATAAAGTAATTTAGCTTCTCACCTACTTTTTTCTCTCCCCCTTTTATGGTCAGAGCTAAATTTGTCAGCAGGTGATTGTGAATAACTGGGAGGATAATGCTGCCTTTGTTCTGCTTATTCCCTTTCAGAGCAAAGCATCTCTGCATGTAGGAAATTTGGGTTGTCTTCTTATGTCTGCATTCCCAATCATTCAATCTGAATGCTGTGGTTTTGTCATAACCACCCTTTTGAGATTTGGAGTTTTTCACAAGATTTTTAAATCTCCCTTAAAAAGTTCCCCTCCTCTCTCTTCATATCTCTAATTTTACATAGGTAAAGATCCCCCTTGCAGAATGTTTTCTGTCTGGCCATTCCCTTCCACAAATACAGGTTTTGCTGTGTTTACATATCTCTGTACATCTCAAGCAAGATTATGTCAGGCAGCAATGTGCTTTTTCTGACTTTAAAGACAACACAAAAAAGCTGCTCATTTAAAATCTTGCACATAATCAAGCACTCATATAGAAACAGAGATTAACAGATACCTTGAATTTTCAGTAAAGCTAACTGACATGGCAAAACAGCCAAACCATGTCATATTGCTGTACTCAATCATTACTTAGTCTAGTGAACACTGAAACCCCATCAGACAGGATGAAGTTGTGAGCCAGAGCAGCAGATGTGATTCTGATCTGAAACCTCTGGGGAGAGTCTGTGACAGTTAGAGTAGCAGTCAGTCTGAAGAGCAGTGCCACAGAGGAAGGAATTTCTGCCATGGAGGAAGAAATTAGTCCTTGAATGGCAGTTAATTTGTTCCAGACAGAGAATTTCGCTGTTAGGAAAGGAAAATGTCTTTTAATAACCAGAATAAATCCCCAAACAAGTAAATTATTTAACTCTATGAAGAACGCCTAGTTTAGAAAGATATGGTAAACAACAGTTGCTTATAACCTCTTTGTAACTGTATTTAGACAGAATTAATAAGCTCATGCAGAGCCTAAGACATGCTTATATCAATAAAAATGTTAAAATGTGTCAAATTTATTTCAGTGCTTCTGTACATGCCCGCTTACCGAGAAGCAAGCACAAAATCACTGCAGGATTATGTTGTTAGCAAAAGCCAAAATCTGATTCACTGAAAAGATGAGCCACAGATCAGCTCTGATACTTAAGAGAAGATGAAAGACAGTGTCCTGGTTTGAGCCAGGATGAAGCCAGACCTTGGCATTGCCCAGGCTGATGCCAGTCACACAGCTCTGGCCACCC
Organism: Apus apus; assembly: GCF_020740795.1. Classification (NCBI taxonomy): domain Eukaryota; kingdom Metazoa; phylum Chordata; class Aves; order Apodiformes; family Apodidae; genus Apus; species Apus apus. The sequence goes on from NC_067282.1 coordinate 190,777,317, forward strand.
TGCATAACCCTGCAGATACAACTCTGAATGCTGAAAGGGAGACCATGAGCTTTAAAGGAGCTGATCTACTGTTTCTTCCAAGTTAAAAGCCCAAATGAGTCTCCTGACCAAGTGAGAGAAGCTCAAAAGTATGAAAGTGTATAACTGTGTAAATACTATTCTTACAGGCACACTACAAACACCACAGGAAGCTAAAATGCTTGAGTTTAGGGAAGCAAATTGCTAGCCTGAGCTTGAAGCTGCAAGCATATGGACCAGCACAATGTTTCTAGGTCCTTGTAAGGACTGGAGGCAAGACATGTTCTTTGCAGGAATCTACTGATTTCGTCTGTCTCTTGGATGAATAACTTTCAGGAACAACTTTCTTTCAGGAAAAGAAAGAACATTTCATTTTCCTACACGGTCAAGAGAACAAGCCCAGCTTTCAGAGCAACCTGAGAAGAAACAGAGGACTTATGACTGCATCTTTTCTTTTACACAAACATTTGCTTCAACATACCCTAACAAGACACAGTAAAAATGAGGGCCCAAGTGTTGTCAGAGAAAACCAAGAGCTACTAGATCAGTTTTCAAAAGGCAAAATCCTAAACAAGATGCCTAAGTTCTGCTGAGAGAAAGAGCAAATGAGATAAGCTTCTAACCATGGAAATAATTTTCTTTTCCAACAGATGTTTTCCAGTACATTTTAAAGCACTGTCCATCTCAGCTAATGTGTTTTTCTTCTTGCTTTCTGTAATTGCTTCTTTATTTCTCTCTCTAGCATTGTCTAGTCTCCCTTCCACAGCAGTTGCTTGCAGTAGCATATTACATTATTAAGGGAATTAAAATTTCCAAAACTAGGCAGAAGTCCACCCTCTCAAACTGTTGATTTGTATTTATTATCTGGTTAATATGCCTTTCCGCATTAAAAAGTCTGCATAGCTGGTGGCATCAGTTAGACCTATGCAAGGAAATTCACTGCAGTTGCTCAAGCACAACTCTCAGACACAGCTGGACAGCAAATCTTTTGCAGAGATGCTTAAAGAGGAGGTGATCAGACAAGAGTTCGCAGAGCAAAAAGGAATGTAGCAATACGACTATTTGTTTAAATAATTTACTAGCTATTTTAAGTTAATAAATGTCTTAAATCAGTAACAGTGAGATCCAAGTACCTGTGGAGACCTGACCAATATCTTGCAGAACCTGTGTTCCAGACCTCAGTGCAGTCAATCATATTTTTACAGAGATGAATATAACTACAAAAAATTCCATTTCTGTCCCTGTTTAGAATTCTGGCAGTGCCAGAGTTCTTGCCACAATGTGACAATAACCATCAAAAAATGTTATTGTTTGTTTGTTTATTTTTTTGCTGTACATAAAAGCATTTAAAATAGGACTTTACATATACACCCTTGAAAAAAAAAATTATCTGAGTCTTGCTAATTTTACTTAGGCAAAACTCAAATACTTGTGAGATAGAAGAGATTACTTTAATGTATTTTACAATTTTCAAGCTATAAATGTTTTAACATTCATTATTTCTCTACTGTTACATGAAACAGAAAGGAAAAGAAAGGAAAATTATGTGGAACTAGTATGTTTCCCTTAAGAGCTGTCCTATTTTACTAATAAGTCACTCTCCATTCCTACATGCACCAGAAAAATATATCAGCCTGTACAGTGTCTTTTATTTCCACTGTAATCAAGTGAGCTTACAGGCATGCATCACAACCACAGCCAAAAATTTAAACTTGGTTCTCAAACATTAAAAGGTTTGTTGAAAAAAATTAAAATTTCTGGAACATGAAACTGAAAAAGTGCAGTCACTAGCAAGCATTTTTAAAAGATCCCTTTTCTTTTGGTTCTGTGTGCAAACAGGACAGAGTTGCTGACTCAGCATAGTGCTAAGGTGTCTTAGTAGTTTATCTCAGTGTGGTATTAAATTGTGGTTACAGTTTCAGTCCCTTGTTCTCACAGTCTGTTAAAGGGCGCAGCTGTAAGGCAGCAGGTGGTTTTCAAAGTTACATTCAAATTTTGTCAAAAAAAAAAAAAGCCAAACTGGTCCAACTTTTACTGAGATATTACCTGGTTCTTTACAGCCCTGGATGCCCATGTTTGTTTCACTACATTTGTCAGTACTTTTCCGTCTTCCTCTCTCACCAACACACCAGGGTAACATAGAAGGCTTTTGTTTTTGTCAACTTCTAATTGTTTTCAAGAAACCATGTCATTATTTTCATATTAAATCTATGAATTAAAGACCTGAAGTTGAAAACATTAAGTTGTCACCTTATAAAGTTTTGTTGCTCATTTTCTCATCCCGTTCCCCAGTCTGCAAATATAACACAGAAATAATATAACTGAGTAAGAAGGAACAGGGAGTAGAGTGGGGTAAGAATGCTCAAACTGTCTTAACTGATTATTTTTGTTGTGCTATTGTTTCCCTCCTCTGTCTTCTAACAGGGTTCTCCCCCTTTCTTCCAAAACATGTCTCTTCCATTCATAATTACAACCAAAAAATTAAATTTTAGGTGAGAAAATAGCCTTTAGCAAGCAGAAGTTTAAATCAGCAGTCCAGTATGTCTCTGCTCTATTTTTCCCTTGTGAAATGTAGAAAAAAAATAGCCACCTGTATGAAACATTAAATTCTGCTGATAATAATGCAGTCTCATTATTTTTTTCTATGTCCAGGGTGCCTGTAGAATGTGCTCTGGGTGACTGCAATACGCAAGTGAGTATTAAAAGGAAGTAAGATACCAAAAATGAATTTTGCCCTTCCATGGTGAAGTTCCAAAATCACTCTGCAAAGTTTTACTGCCTCCCATAGACTTGTTAGCACTCTAGGGAAAAAAAGCTCCAACCATTTTAAGCAGGTGAGTCCCCCCTCACCTGCAAGGGCTTAGACTCACTCAGACCCCTCCAGCTCTAACAGCAACCAGTCTTGGAAGACACTCCAGGAAGGAGCAGCCCCCTTCGAAGTTGAGAAGCCAAATAATGTTTAGTTTCCCTGTCCTGATATCCCATTGCCTCCCTGGTATCCCCCTGCTACCACTCATTCTCCTTGCTGGCCTTACACACAGCACTCTTTCTCGCTGCACTGAGGAATTAAGATTCTCTTCAGTGATTTCTTATTTTCTTTCAATCTGTTGACTGCACCCTCTACCACACCTTCCATATGGGCTGTTTCAACCATCGTGATCTCTTTGCTTTGCAGAGTGATCACAGTAACAAAGTCTTGATTAGCCTTTACATGTCATCATGTTTTATTTACAATCCATTTCTGGACTATTTTCATTTATGGTAAATCTTTGCATCATACATACCCTTTCAACCTTTTCTTCTGGTGTCTCTAAACCTTAGTGGCACAAGGCATTTGGGCTAGTCTGCAGCAGCTTAACTCTTATTGACAGACTCCAAAGAATCTAATTTACAGAACTGGTTCCTATGCCCTTAAAGTAAAGGTGAATAAATAGATCTAAAGGGCATCATATCTCTTACGCTATATTTGAATGGGATCAGTAATACATTTCACTGAGGTTGTTCATGTTGTTATACCAGGCAGCATCTAACCAGGTGACCTTTTACGCTTTAATTTTGTGTCTTTTCAAGATTGGTTACATTGTGAGCTTTGAACTGTTTCACATTTATACATTACTTGTTTTTCATCTAAGGAGACACATTCTTATGGCTAAGAATACAGACCAGCATTTGAGTAACATGTGCCTTCCTTTTTCAGAAGTGAGCAAACCCACGACACAAACAAAATCCCCTCCCTCACTACTCTACTGTACCTTTAGGAAAAAAAGAACTCAAATTTATCACTTGATTGGTATCTGATTTCCTGATAGGTCTCAAAATAAAATATGGCATTTGCTAGAGACAACAAAAATGTATGGTTCAACAAATTATGCATATTAAACATTAGTAATTGCATAAGAAAGGAATATTAGAAAATTATGAGGAGGTTAATAACATAAGAGAAATTGTGCTCCAAGAGCTGTGTAGACAAATAACACATTAAAACCAACCAACCAACCAGTATTTCTATTTAAGGAACTTCCTCCAGCAATCATTCATGAATGATTTATAAACAACATCACTGCTCTGACCTAATTTCATTACTTGGCTTTACATATGAAGAACATGAATGAGATGCATTTAACTGACTTAACGGCCACACTGTGTATACACATGTTTTACTTCACATAATTGCTTTACCATAATTGCTAATAACCCAAGGCATATGTTTCAGCAAAGACTTTGCTCCCACCCACACAGTTCACACATTTCCTCCTATATTGCCCTGCAATGAAGTTAATACTGGATTTGTGACATGAGTTATTACCAAGGCAACAGAGAGAAATCAAACCATATTCAGATTTTACTACAGGCAAAAGGGAGAATAGAAACCAAAGTAAAAGGAATTGAGAAAAATGTCTATTGAAGACACAAATCCTTCAATAAAATCAAATGAAATGCAAGAAAATACTGTTTTGAACGCATTTATTTTTTTAAATAAATACCTTGTTTTATATTTTTCTCCAAAGTGACAGTCCTTCTTTAAATATGCTTTCACAACCTGAAGAACCATAGGAAGAGATTTTATCACTTACCATTTAAAAAATGACATTAAGGAAAAACAAAAGTACAATCAGCAGTACTGTTAGTTGTTTTTCAGTGTCCTAATATAAATGTCTCAACATTTCAGCTGCTTTACCATTGAAGATTACATCAACCTGTATGAAAAACTGGGGGTAAAAGTTGTGCACTTGTGCAGACAGTCCCTGCTGATCAGACTTCATTAAAAATAAAACATGCTCCAAAAGAGAAGACAGCAGGATTTGCTTTAAAATAAATTGGTATGTTAAGTGCTATAGAGTTGCTTGACCATGTGTCTTTTGAACATATAAAAATAAACAATATTTTCAAAAGAAGATATTACAGGCCTTTCCATTAGTAACAACACAAAACTTAAAATAAATTTATTTCTGTGTAAGGACTAAACTGAAAAGTACTTCTTCATTAAAGACACTTGACTTTGGATTTCGTTAGGGTTTTGTTTTTTTTTTTATTGAAGTGTCAGTCAATACTCAGAAGAATCCTTTTCCATCAGTCAGACCCTCTTGTAGGTGGGTCCAGACTGTGGCTAATAATTTGCTGCTGTCATATCACAGAATCATAGAATGGTTTGGGTTGAAACGGACCTTAAAGATCATCTCATTTCAGCCTCCCTACCATGGGCAGGGACACCTCCCACTTGACCAGGTTTCCCAAAGCTCATTAAGTTAAAGGTCTGGGTTTGGGGAAGAAAAAAAACAACACAAAACCCTTACAACCAAACAGGTGTTCAACACCAGAGAAATAAGCAAAAGACTAAAAAGATTTATGAAATGGAAAAATATTTAGTGTTTTGAAACAGAATGTAAGCCTACAGACAGTGCCCATTACAGCACCTAACATCAGCACTCTTCTGCTTCCTCTTCAATTTGAGAATTTTTTCTTGTTTATTTTTAAACCTGAGGAAAATTATAACCATCCACCTCAATGTCTTTTAATGTGCTTGGCAGTCTAGGATTTTTTTAAGTTTGTCTAGGTTTCAGAGGGGAGTTGTTTGGTTTTGTTGTGGTTTTTGTTTGTTTGTTTTTTTTTTAATTGAATGGATAGCTAACGAGAATTATCAGAAGAGAGCTGGGATGTAAAAGTTAAATTTAAAGCAAATCAGCCTTTTCTTTCAAACTTTCATTCATCATCTGTTGTATGTCTACTAATTCCAACACCAAAAAAACCCAAATATCTTACTTACAATAAATTCTCTGTTGTTGCAACACTTCAAGCAATGAGAAATTAGTGTTTCCTACTTCCCTCAAGACGCTGTGTTGTATCTCTAAGCCTTACATTATGTTCTGATAGACATTCTGCATTTCACTTAATTTTATCCCATTACTCTCAATAAATAACATCCTGAACTCCTTCCCTGATCTTCATTGTACTCAAACCTTCGAAATTTTTGTATCTGAATTATTCTTTGATCTCCAATATTTTGGGCAAGGATGTATCTGTAAAAGCCATCTTCCAAAAGCTCTGGCTAGATAGACTGAAAAAGCAAGCACCTTCTTAAGTAAGATTAATATTTTACAGCTTTAAAGTAGTTATCTACTCTATTTTTATATATATATATATATATTTCCCCTTTAAGTGACTTAAAGCTGTGCTTTTCTATCTCAAAATGAATGAGAACACAAAATGCACTGAGAACTGGCATTAGCATTGAGAAGCTTCAGCCTTACCTTTAAGTTTAGTGTGTGACACTGCCCAAATAACCCAAGCCAAAGATTTTTGTTTGTTTTACAGTGAATTACAAATCTATAAATTTAAGTGACTCAGAATAATCTCTGACCATCACACAAGTTCAGCACAACAGAAGAAAGATTCAATCTCTTTTTAATATTTTTTTTTAAGTGGAAACAGCACAGTATGGTTTCAGTATTGGCAACACTGACACACAGGTGACTTGTTTTTAATACAGATACACTCTTCTATTTGTATCCTAAACACTCTCTCACAATTCTCTCAACTGATAAATTATAGCCTTTGGAGCACAACCATTATGTTCTTAAGATGCTCAGGTTTTTTTAGGCCATCTCCAACAAGCACACACAGGATATTAAATGAAAACATTTCACTCTAAACAACTTCCAAAGCACAAGTCATATTTAAAACACAGCAAATGATACATAAACTTCAGCAAAACCATGGTAGCCTTCAAAATGTTCAAGTTTACTGAACTGCTTTCTTGTGCCCCAAGCACATGATAGATACATCCATCTAGATCACACAGTCTTGCAGTCTGTCGGCTAACGTAAAAAAATCAAAATTAAGGCTAGAGTCAACTACTCCTCATAGTTCTTGCAGAGGTTTAAGACATCCAGCAGTCTGACCTGCTTTTTTCTCTACCCATTCCTCTTTGTAGTTCTAAATACCAATATTTATTACCACCCACCACCATCTTGTCCAGAAGGGCTAGGACTTGTGCAGGTCATGTTAATTCATGACTGAAGCAGTCAGCAGCCTGTTTCCTCCTTGTGGAACAAAGTGCTTTTTTTTTTTTTTTTTTTCTCAAGCCTGCTGTGGTTTTCCTTAGATTATGTTCTATCTGCTTGTTGGGTTTTAGTTCTTGGATGTAGCTGTTGGCACCCTGTCATCAACATACTGATGTTTCAGCCACTTCCTAGCAGATATATGAAGGCACATTATACTTATGAGGTAGCACTCCCTTCCCACATCTGTATTTTCTAATGATTAAGAAGAAGAAACATCAGAGCAGGGTCTGGAGAAACTATATTCAGAGTCCTCCTTGACATGCACCAGGAGGGAGGTGAAGGCAAACAGAGCGAGGGAATGGAAATGACTGGCTCTGCCACCATGGCCACTTCCCAGCTCTTATAAATACTGCCCATCGTTCCTGCAGACAGCATTTGATGAAGGGGTGTTTTAACATTTCTGTTACCTCCACCAGCATCTTAACTGCTAGCTTGTCATCTCTTTCTGCCCAACCTAAGGAGCTGTACTTCAAGCAACATTTCCATCTCTGAAGGATAGTATGTCCTTGATCACAGTTCCACTGCTTCTCAATAGGCTGTGTGACAATTTTCCAAACTTAAGTGGACAGATTTCCACATAGAAATTAACCGTTCAGTTGAGATCTGCCAATTTACTGGGGGGACAAAAGAAATTTAAAAAAAATATATATATAATCTATGTTTCAGGACTTGGAAAACTTATAGGCTGGTCTTTCTGCAGGAAGGACAAGTTGGTGACTCATGTGTGATGATAGTGCACTGCCTGTGGAAAAATGGCTGCTGAATATGAAAACCTTCCCAAATAGTTGAGTTAGGGTTTCATTTTCCGTCAAGTACTATGAAACTGATACAGGCAGCTTCCATCATCTCTCATTTAAAATGTTTTACACTGAATAATATGAAATTATTTATTAACTACAATTTGTTCCTCTCAATACCTGTTACAAGTTAATTGCATTATTTCTGTATAGCACAGACAACAGAGACATTTGGTGTAACAGAAGAGTCACCTTTTGTAGTGTGTTGACTAGACTACATTTCTGTTCTGTTATTTTTCCAAAAACATTTGCAGTCTATCTAAAAACATATGTATGCTGTGTAAATCCAAAGATGCATCTCTTTTCTCTACTGAAGATTTCTACATTATGAGTTTGTATCCAGTACTATATAAAGCCTCTTGCAATATGAAAGAAGGATAACATGGTAAAATGAAGGGTCACTTCTCCAAAACAAAGTTATTGGAAGGATTTATTAAAACCTAATAAAATATTTAATGGATTATTATCTGAAAAGCAAGTAGACATGCAACATAGGGTTTCCTTTTTTTAACTGAACACCTACTGCCTAAGGGGAAAATGCAAAATTTAAGAGAAAGATATAAACTGGACAGTTTACTCACAAAAAAAATACTGAAAGATGAAAACCTAAGCAGGTAGCAGCCTTAATGTTATGAAGCCATTAGAGAAAATTAAACTTGTCAGTTACCAAGATTCCTCAATCATCTTGACAACATTAGAAAGTTTGGATCTGAAAAAAACAAATGTAATTGCTTTTCCTTCAGTCAGATGTAAAGCACAATTGGGTCTCAGAACATTCAATAACAACTGAGGGGACAAGTTACTGGACATGCAAAAATAAAGTCTACATGGCAGCCTGCTAAGTAATTACTGTGGCCCAATTTAAATCTTAAGTGGAGACTACAATGAAAGATAATATTGTTCCCAGTTCAAGAAGGGCAAGGAACTACCAGATAGAGTCCAGCACTGAGCCACTAAGACGATTAAAGGACTGGAGCATCTGCCCTGCGAGGAAAGGCCAAGAGAGCTGGGTCTGTTCGGCTTAGAGAAAAGGAGGCTGAGGGGGGATCTCATCAATGCTTATAAATATTTAAAGGATGGGTGCCAGGAGGATGGGGCCAGACTCTTCTCAGTGGTGCCCAGTGACAGAACAAGGGGCAATTGTCATAAACTGGTCCATCAGAGATTTAACCTAAATATAAGAAAATTCTTCTTTATTCTGAGGGTAACAGAGCACTGGAACAAGCTGCCCAGGGAGGTTGTGGAGTCTCCATCCCTAGAAGCATTCAAAACCCACCTGGACATGTTCCTGTGTAATCTGCTCTAGGGGATCATGCTCTGGCAGGGGGGTTGGAATAGATGATCTCCAGAGGTCCCTTCTAATCCCTGCCATTCTGTGATTCTGTGATTCAGTAACTGCTGTGCAACTTGGATGACGTTTCAACATTGTCTAAGTTTTGAGTTTTATTTTTGTTTGCTTTTTGTTTTTAAATAAAGCATTCTACTTTCTAAATTTCATTTAAAAATTGACAGCCAGACAACACAGCAAAAACATGTACAACCTTAAAAATCAATGCTTGAATACAAACCACCATTGAAAAGAAAATGTGACTCACCATTACTTTTTGCCAGTAGAACTTTTGTTTACAGATCTCAATAACTATTTTCAAGTATCTAAATCAACAGTCAATGCTCCAGCAATGTCTCATTTAAATTACCAACTTATTCCTTACTAATCTGTCAGAATTTGTAAATTCATTAACTGTAAATATCTCTATGGCTGCTGATAATGAAGAAGTATAGGAGGTTTCTACTACTTGTAATTCACATATTTATTCAATGATCTTCAACAACAAAATCAAAGGCTTATCTGCAGTCACTATCCTATACTACCAATTCAGTCTTCCATTTAAAGGCAAGTTTCTCAGTCTTGACTTTCACCTTGCCCCTGGGGGTTAAGCCACAAGTCCCTGTTGAGCAGAGGTGCCAAGTGCTGCCAGAAGCCCTGCTGGGTCCTAAGGCTACAGGTCGGTGCTTGCTGCCTCATCCTCCCTTCAGCAAACAGAAGTGAAGGTTTACAGCTCCTTGTGGGTTCCGGCTCTGCAACTGCTGCACAATAAACCTGGTAAGAAATGTGCTTTCCTTTTATTAAACTCCTCTCTAGCCTCCACTAAACTCCAGAAGTATCCTGGCTTCTTTCCCGTCCCACTCCTTTTCTCTTTCATTCTCTCATTTACATTCAGTACGATATGCATTCACTTTTCATGTTAATTGTTCTAATATTCTTATCTTCAAACCTTCAATTTCCACTTGTTACATAAGCTACTCTTGTCCTCTTTTGTCTTTTCTGTCTTTCTTTTTCCCAGCTTTTTGTATTCTCATTACTCTGAGCTTTTTTCCTTCTCCATATAGTGTTTTCTCCCACTGCCTACTTCTTGCCAGCTGGAAAAAGATGCTTCTTTATAATTTCATCTTTTTGTTCTTCTGTTTCCTTGCACAGATTTTAAAAGCAAGACTGTTAGAGCTCAAAAGCATCTGTGGACCAAATCCAAATGGCAATACACTTCACATGTGGATTCACTTAACTTTTAGAATATGCATGGATATCTTAACAATAAAAAACCCAACATTTTATTAGCTAGAAATTACAGATCACATACACCAGCAAAAATATAAGCTTAACAAAAATGCTGAAGGCCGTAAGTTCTCCCTATTGACACATTAGACCACTCTTCTGTTGTAGAAAGCTTTTCTAACACAATGTGAAAAGATAACAGGAAATTACTAAATTAGCATGACATCAAGCTTAGTGTTTCCACTGCAAAACAAAATATTTAGTTTGGCTTTCATCAAGTCTGCTTAAAGTTTCATGAGAATAAGAATAATCAAGATGATACAGCTGTCTCTTAAATCTTATCTCAGAATTATAGTCTTCAGGGCACAGGCAGCCTGTATGATCATCTATCAGCTCTCTCAAAGCTCACCAGCACGGGGCCACAATACGTAACTGCAGTTCTGAGAAGACAATACTGAACTCCTTCCCATTATGGCTAAATTACTGCTTACTATTCAAGGTAACTTAGGATTTTTACCAAAAGCTTTCTTCCACACACACAAGAAGTGTTTTCAGAAGTTCTAGTCCTGAAGGAACATGAGCATATAGCCAGGACATGCATATCCATATACTCGATGTTTTTCACCCAACAATCTGAAACAGTCAAATCCTTGAAGCCCCCTCTCTCTCCCACCATCAAAAAAAAGGAGTTCCTTTCTTCTATTTTTTTTCTTTAGAGAAAAAAATTATAGGAAAATTAGCTTAAAGTTTTACCTTAAAAAGGCCCCCTTCTTCCATATTTTAATTACAGGCCACCGTGGGCCAGAAAATACCTGCACACCACTGCTTAAATAAAATTCTGGGATATGTTACTATTAAAAAGCTAAATTGCAGTAAGTAATACCCTGGAATATAGCTTCCTTTATGGGGCCTTTTTCAGTCTCTTGTTAGTCAGATTTGTGACTACAGGCTTGAAACAGTGAGGTTCCATTTTCAATGAGAGAAAACTTCAGAAAAATAAGAAACTTTAAGAGTTAGACCATTTCAGACCTGCTTGCACCAGTGTGACAGATGTTTGTCTAAAATTGTATTACTTTATCTTCTACGGGTCAGTTAAGCTGGCAAAAGCCATGACAGAAAGGAAACACTTTTTCTATTTAAGGCACTCTCATCAGACACCAGTGGTACTCTTGTTCTTAGGGAAAAAAGAAACCAAAGCTATAGGTCACCGAGCTTTATTCTTTTACTGACTAAATTTATAATGCTAGAATTTGCTGCTCTGAGAACCACAACCTCCTTAGCCTATTTTTACACTTTGTTCCTCTTTAGATCCACCTCCTCAAAGCAGATCTTGCTCCACAAGCCACTCTCACCAGCTCCTGTTTGTGACAAGAGTTTCTGGTTCCTCACGGCTGGATCTTACGTACATACACGGCTGATTCAAATGCAATGGGAAATAATTTCAGTGCAAAAACTAGATTAGGTTACTGCACGATGGGAAGGACAGAGCACAGTCCTCAGCAATTCTTATGAATGTTCTTCTAGATTTCCTCTCGCCATCCTCAAGTTGGCTTCCCTACTGATACACATTTTTTTAACTAGAAAATTCGTAAAATATTTCTGAATTCCTAAGCATGGAAATTTGTTCATGCCTCCATGTGTTTGCTGAAGGTAATTTTCTCCTTTTTAGGATCTTTTCTACTAGTCATCACTTTTTACACCCCTGTAAAATTCCTCTATGTAATTTCCTACCTCTAACATCCATACTTTTTGATTCAAACTTTCATTTTGTTAAATAGAATTACTCAGTAAATCATATATAAATTGGAGTAGTAGTAAATCATTCTACAACTGTTTTCTTCCTTTAATTTTCGTTTAAACTCCCTGCTTTGTGATTTGATTATGGGTTGTTTTTTTTTAAATGAGTTTTTCAGACACACACAAACTCACTCCTATGGCCTGCAGTAAAATACCAGATTTAACAAATTCTTTGATATCAGAACAAGTGGAAAGCCTCAAACCAGAAGATTAGAACATGTCAGGGCCCATCATGGATGCTGCCATGTTAACTAGTTGCAGTGTAGAAGAGTCCCATGGAAATACATAAGGAGAAAGGGGGCAATCCAATCAGAGGCTAAGTTCCCTGCCAGGGAAAGCCAGGCAACAGCAACTTGGGTCATCAGACTCTTTCCCTACAGCGTAGACAGGGGTATACCAAGAGAAGAGGATTCACAGCAGCATCAAAGTTACAGTGAACACCAACCATCAAAACATTTTTTGTGACTGTTTTTTGGTAAATGGGCTTGCAAAACCACTGAACTAAAGTCCACACAATCCTACAACCTTCCACCACAGCCAATGCCTGACTTCCTGCTGCAACAGAACAGCAATCCCAGAATGAAAAAAACAAACATTGCAGAGAGGAAAGTAGTGCTTAGAGAGCTAATACAATCTCTCAGTTCCTTAAGGTACCATCTAATTTCTGCATTAATGGACAGCTTCTTTTATCTGAAAGATGTCCTTTCCTAGGAGAATGTTTGTCTTGCATACCTGATAACTAAAAACTTAGTTACACCAGATTATTTTAAAAATACTGTATATTGCAGATTGTTTACAAGCCAGTTCTTAAAAAAGTGTCTTCTTGTATTTATTACATGAATCTTCTTATTTTAAAGCTGAGATTCAACTATGCTTTATAGTCATAATTCTGTCCTCCTACTCATCCATGAGCAAATTAGGTCAATTCTACATTATTTCTAAAACCTCCTACATAGAAAGAAGTTTGAGATTTTAAAACATATGAAGACTAAAATAAACAAAGTCAACCTACCAGTGTCAAAAACCTTGTGAACTATCAATTTTTTGTTCTAGCCTAATAAGGCATTGTCAAGAAACAGGAACCAAAATGTTCCTATGTTATAACAGAATGACTGTGCTTGGCCACAAGTTGCATCCCCATTGTATTTAATAATATTTTAATAATGTTTATTAAATAGGTTTTCCTAATTAACTTCTAAACCTCTACATTTGGCACCTGTGTAACATCCTGTGGCAACGAGTTCCACTCTGTAGTTATGTACATATTTTATACCTGCTGCTGGATAAGAGTGAGGAGTCATCAAAACTGTGTCCTAAGAAATGTTGAATAATCACACTCTCCCCATCTTCTCCATAACATTAGTCGCTTTATGTGCCTCTTGCGTTTCTTCTGAACTTATTTCCTTTCCAAGTTGCAGAGTCCTAACCATCCAATCTAAATACGGGTATGTCTTTCCCCGTATATAACCTGCTTTTACTAAAAAGCAAGGATGTCTGCAATTGTTTCTAGTATCCCAACTCAGTTATGAATGTGATAATGATATTTGTATTAGAACCATAATGCAACTTCAAGTCCTCTTTTTTCAGTAGTAACAATTTAGATTGCCATGCATGCTCGTTAGTTAGTTCCCTCCTGCAGGCATCATTGTATAATACTGTATAGTTAATGCACTTGCTGTTTTATTCATTTGTTATCTTGCATTATCATCCCACAATTGTTCACGTTCACAGATTTTAGGGGTCTTAATATTGCAAATGGTGTATGGGTACAAGTTGTTGTTTTGCTGCTTAGCCCCTTTCACAGACTTATTAAAGCAAAAAATCTTCTCACATAGATCCCTGCAGGAGTCTACTCTTGGCTTGTGGTAACTAATCTTTGATTCTTATCCTCTTTTTTCCTATCTTAAAATGTTATTAACCTGAAGAGCTTCTTTCTTACTATTGTGACCATCGAGGTTCTTGAAGAAACTTTGGCAGCTGCTGTCACGGGCAGGGATCTTAGTTCATATAGGAGATACAGTTCTAACATGACCATGAACTCACAACCGATTTGCAAGCCACAATCTGTGTACAGCAATAATGTTGGCCCTTAATTAGTTATATATATATTTATATATTAGTTTACATTTCTTATTTATAAACACACAGAATCTCATTTCATTCTATGGTAGTTTTAATTAATTTTTATAAGGACAGAAATAAAAGTTTCTGGGCTGTAGCTTCACACCAGATTGTGCTACATTTCCAAATTAAGTGATTATGTATTCAAAATACTCCAGACCTGTTGGGTGTACCCTGAGCAGATCAAGCAATCGGTTATTATTAATTTTAATTAATAATCAGCTTGTTCTAAAAGTCCTTCCCCTAACACTTGAAGCAGACCATCTGAGATATCTCAAGTAAGCTCCAGTGCAGGGACCTTCATATACCCTTCATAATTAACATAGATGCAAAAAGAGTCTTCCTAAGATTTGCTGCTAAAGATTTCTCTTCTGTTACTGTTCTCAAAATGACTTGATTCTTACTAGGCCTGGAGGACACCTGGAGGTCTCTTGCTTCTGATGTGCCTGAAGAATTTCTCCAGGTTCCTTCTGTGTATCTCTTCTGGTTTCCACAGCCTAACCAGTTATGCATTCTCCTGTTTCCCACATTTAGGTACCATTTCTGCTTTATAAAGCTTCTCTTTATCTCTCACAGGTTTCCTTCCACTGCAGTTTAACAATGCTGAATTTGGGTTCTCCCCCATTGCGACAGATGGCAGATATTTACTTTAGCATTTAATATGGTAGTTCTTGGTACCTCTAAAAGCTTTATCCTTTTGGCAGTTCCTTTTAACTAACAAGCTTGTTCTCTTATGTGTTGATGTCTCCATAAGATGTTACTGCAATATATTTTACACTTGCTCCGAAAACAATATGGAAATCATATTCATTATGGTTACTCTTGTAGGGTAGCTCAGAAGTAATTTGAATCCTAAATTTGGTCTTGTGCACTGCACATTTGCCAAGAGCTACTCCTCTTGTGAACTGACAGCTTGTCAGAACACCTAATATATTGCTCTTCATTTCTGCATTTACTGAGTTTTCATATTAGTAGTGGAACCATGCAATAACAGGAAATGCTTCTTCCCTCATCGTCTTACCTCTTTTAGCACTTCACAGTAATTTTCCATCTCATTCACATGGTTGACAGTCTAACCCAAACAGGATTTTGATCTATTTGCACACAAATTCAAACTGTAAGTGTACTTTCTTATCTAGACATATATAGCTTTGACAGAGAACCCTAACACAGAATAATTCCCCTCCCAGAGTACAGTTTGCGTTCTCATCTCTATATCAATGTCTGCCCTTATACTAAGATCCCCTTGTTCCATTTTTCTGAGACGCCAAATATGTCACTACAAACATATGTCAAACAAGCATTCCAGCTCACACTCAATTTTTCACATTTCTGCTTTTGTCCAGAAGCCCATCTACAACTGCTACAGGTCTTTTTCTTATATTTTATAAAGAGAAGCAAGCAGTAAATACATACATGACGGTGTTAATCCCTGACAGCTGTTGAAACATCTGCAGACCACAACCCACAATTAAGGCTCTTCGAGTTGGAGGGTATGTTAGCATTCTGCAGATCACAGGTCCAGCTTAAAAAAAAAACACACAACAACAAAAGAATACGTAACAGTTCTTAAGTGATTGCTATCAGAACAATGTTCCCAGGCATAACAGGCTTTGCACCTTAGTTTCAGACAAACATATTATTTCAATTATTTTTGAACTATTTGATTATTCCAATTCTGCTTTTCACCACTCTAAGTAAAGATTTTCAGGAAGCTCAGGCAAAAAAAAAAAATGAAACCATTTTTTGTGTGCAGTGTATATGACTGATGGTAAATGTACTCTCCTATGTTATACTAACAGATTGCACATCTGCTGCAACTGAATGCACTCAAAGTTATCACAAAATATCATTGTTGTTTCCCTTCTAAAAGCTCCCACTGTTACTGAGAGTTTATTTCAGAAATGCCATTATTCATTGCTTAGATCTGGGTCTTACAGATAAAGTGTTCTCCTTTGTGCCCCAAAAGACCCAGTTTCCACAAACCAGCTGCAAGTGTGGGTACTTGGAGGTTATGGGATAATGCATTCTGCACAGCCTTAAGGCCAACAGAGAGGCATAACTCAATTAATTTTTTCCCATACCTTTGGTAGCAATGGTATGAGGCTGCATTTAAAAAGCAGAAAACAGTTTCTCAATGAAGAGAAAACTCAACATTTTCTGGCAAAAAGAGAAAGTTTTCCTCTCTGTTAATTTTAAAATTTCAAAGTATCCTATAAAAAAGTAATACAGAAAGCTGTATGATATCAAGCAAAAATACAAAATACTTGACTCCTTATTTACTCAAATTTCTTTCTGCTCAGAGTGGTGTTTAGGGCAGAACATATTCTGGTGAAAAACTCTATATGTCTTATCACATCTGGTATACCCACTCGGAACATCTAAAATAGATCACAATATGTGTAAGTCAATATGGTTGCCAAAAAAAAAGAAGGTAAAGAGGATCTATATTTTTACATTTTCAAAGTCTTTTCTGAAAGTACAGAAAATATTAAATGTATTGATTCAGTACAAAAACCTTTAGAGGTCTGTTAGAGAAGAATGGTTGACACACAAAGAGATTCAACTTCAGAAAGCTGACAATTTGTGACCAGTTTCAACAGTGAAACTCTAGAAGAAAGTTTAGATAACATTTTATTCATTGAAAGATAATCAGGCCTGCCTAAGAAAAAAAGTATTTCATTGAAAAAATACGTTTTTTCTAATTCCTACCCCAATTGTATCATCACTTAACTTTGCTTCTTTATTATTAACACCAGAATACAATCTGACAGTTTTTTCCTGCTGATTTTCAAGTAACATGAACAGTCAGGCAGTACACAGTCCAACCTGTACTACTATAGTCACATCACTATCTCCAAAATGTCTCTATTTGAGTAAAATCTAATGACAAATAGAGCCCATCTATACATCTTGGAGTATCTTCTCAAGCAAGCCACACTGTATCCCATAAAATACAGAAGTATATCAAAAGGTTCATTCGTCAGACTGGCATTTCTTCAGTGGAGAAACAACAAAAACAGCACTCACTGTTAGCTAGGAGCTATCTGGAGCTCAGACACACTCTTGGATTTCTCCTCAACTCCTGGCTTCACAAAGAAAAGATTTGCTAACAAATGCAACTACAGAACATTAATTCACAAACAACAGCCCTCAGGGTTTCATACTCATCATCATACCTCAGCATGGTAGCTTTGGGCTCAAAAACCTTTCTCTGGAACCTGATTCTGCATCATCTGTCATGAACCCAGGCTGCTGAATGCCTATGAGTATATTCCATTCTTCATAAACTTCCTATAAAGTCCTTAACAGAGTTCAAAACCCATCTTTGAAGGACCTTACGGCCAACCTAAATCTTGAAGTCCACATCAGTGACTATGCTCATCGAATAAGCTGGAACTCTACAGTGGTTAGGAAAGGAAGTAGAAATGTCCTGAGGAACCACTGCAAATTTTTTAACAAATTCTGATCCACTCAGCTATTTGATGAAAGTTATATAAAACTCCGTTCACAATACAGCATTGTACAAAACAATATGAAAGAAGGCATTAAAATAAATAGCTAGAAATTAAAGCAGCTGCTTGCAGACAATGGTTTGCAACTCAGAGGGAGTCATGAACTCTCAACAAAACTTCATCACACAAATCAGTTTGGATGCCTGAAGTGGGGCTCTGCAGAAAGCTTAAGACCATGTGGTAAATTCTAGATCTTTACTTCTGAACTTTAGACTTCAGACCATCCAAACAGCTAAATTCAGTAAGTACTTGTAATTTTTCAGACTTCTGCTTAATTTTATCAGAAAAATAATACTAAAAATCATCATTCTGTTTCAAGTCAGAGATTTAAAAGTTTCACTCCAAATCTGTACCATGCCAACCACACATATCAACAGGTATACACAAAATGAAAGGATTTTCTTTCATAAAATTCACAGCCTTCAGGTTTACAAACCAAGAAATGGAATTAAGGAAATAAATTGTTAATCTCTCCATTAAAGGAGCTTTTCAAACTGCATTAAAAAACCCTAAGGGCTTGGACTGCAAGGCTGCAGTTCTTAAAACAGAAAATGAGTGTGGAAGTTTTTATTAAAACTATCTAGCCCTAAAACTAACTACATTTTTTCCATTTTCCTATCTTCCGTTCTGCCATCCATCTTCTGTTGTGTTCATATATTACAGCCTTAAAACTAAACAACTTTAGGTAAAACATGTTTGTTAACAACAGAGAATCAGTCTAAACTAAAAAATGAAAGCCAAAAGTTTTCAGAATTAAATACATTTTTCTTTTGAAAATAAGTCTTCCAAAAACTAAAACTGTACTTCAGGAGTTTCTGATAAATATTAAAACTGCTGTTAGTCATTGCAATAGATTAAAATAGCTCAAAACAATAATTAAATATTTAAAAAGCAGAACAACTTAATTGCTCACAGAACCAGAGGGAAATAGATGATACAAAAGATACACCAGAAAAAAAAACAAAACCAAAACCAAAAACATTTGGCGATTTTTATAATGGAAAAATATATACTTGTCTCCAAAAGTCAGTATTTTTTGTTCATGATACTTCTGCCTTCATTGCTATTGTTTTTAATTCAGTTAGGAGATTTAGAAACACTCCTGCATTTCAACCACTTCATTTGAACTTCAGAAACCAAGATGTTTGTGGTCCTCTTTCTAATCTATGAATAAAAACGAAGTCAAAAGAATGAGACCTCCTAATGTCATGATTAATTTAGTGAGACTAGATCTGGTTGGGCTTTTTGTACTGTGGTTTCAGATAATTACTTTATCTGAAGTAAATTTCCTTAATGTATATGTTTATAAGGGTTCAAAATACACTACAGTAAAGGGCAGCTGAAGCTTGCTCTGGTGAAAGTGGAAATGGCATCAATAAAGAGCGATGGAAAGATAAGGATACTGCTGTCATAGAAGGTGACATTACATGAACTGGTGATACATGAAGTGGATTGCTGTGGTCTAACTGGCTTCTTCTGAGCCTGATCTAAACTGTTTACTGTCTAATTCATCCTTATAAACAAAAGTCCTACAGAATTTGAAAGTTTGGCTTTACATCCCAAAAACCTTATTAGCTTACACTGAGCAAAACAAGGGGCAAGGAGCTGTTCTTGTCAAATCATTACTTCCAGAAAGGGAGTGATGCTTTCCAAATGTTATATTCTATGAGTAATTATCTGAAATTTTAATGCCAGCTTCCTATATTTTAGCCACTGTTCTTGTTACTAGGCATAACCCACAAGTAAGTTAAGTTTAGAAATAACTTATCACCTATATGGCATTTTTATTTTCCTCTGCAGGTAAAATGGACTGTATGGTGAACACAGGAGCTTGGTGTGACCCACTGCCAACTAAAAGACAGAGAGACTTTTCAAAAACAACAAAACAAACAAACCGTAGTTCTAAAATCAGTTTAAACAATGAAGCTAACAAGCAGAAGAATAGGTATTAATGATGTCTCAGCATCTCCTTTTGAAAATGCATTTACTTCCAGGGAAATAAATATATTGTAGATAGACATAAAGCCAAACTAAAAATCCCCCAGCGAATGCAGGCAGACATCTGGTGCCTGTAAACCTTGTGATCCCGCATCCCTCAAATTATTAGTACAAGACTTGGCAAAATTTCACAGCCAGGAAACTATGGTTAGAAAGTAGGCTCTGCCAAAGTAATTTGCAGGTTCAAACATTCTTTTGCCAGCTAATCTAGCGACAGCTTGTAGCAGCAACAGCTTAAAAACTATGTAGGGCTCCTGCCAACATCTTGAGCTCCTGCTGTAGAGGATTGTCTTCAGAAAGGCAGGCTTAGCCAAGCAACGAGACAGTCACTCATCAGTTTAGCATCAATTAAGCTCAACTTCCAGATTAGTTTCTCAGACCCACTCTTG
Organism: Apus apus; assembly: GCF_020740795.1. Taxonomy (NCBI): domain Eukaryota; kingdom Metazoa; phylum Chordata; class Aves; order Apodiformes; family Apodidae; genus Apus; species Apus apus. The sequence goes on from NC_067282.1 coordinate 190,797,567, forward strand.
TCCTAATGCCAGTCAATACCCTCTCTTCGGTCCAGATAAATCTTTAAAGAATCATTTTACCGTTAGAAATAGCACAAGAAAAAGGAAACTTCTGGATAACAGAAAACAGACATGGGAACCATTTCCCTGTTTTGCCTTTCTTTACAAAATGACAGCTTCCAGCCCAGCTCGCTCTGCATCTGCAGAACATTCCTCCACCTAAGACTCCTCCTATGAAACACTTAGCACTAGCTGTTATTTTCTGCATATGAATGATACATGAAAGCAAAGACCCTTTTCCACTCTTAGCCTGTTATATGATTATTTTCTAGAAGTATCAACTTCGCTTATTTTTCCTTTCAGTAAAATTTACCAAATCACAACAAAATAGAAGTAGCTTTAAGATCAAAACTGCATTATTTTTCCTTAGAAGATACAAAACAATTTTATCTGTCTCACAATGTTTCCAGTAACACGGGAAGAACCACCCTCAGCACTACTGGAGACTTCCTACCCCTAATACTTTGGTAAAGCTTGCCTGAGTTGTTTTTTTTCTTTTCAAAAATTTTTAATGGCATAGTCCATCAGCTGAGAATGAGAACAGACTGCCAGCTTGCCTAATAGCTGAGTAGTTTTCAATTTTACACAACAAATACATCCAATGGTATAACAAGACAGCCTGCTCTAAAGGCAAATAAAAGCTAATTAGACATAACCATTTTGGTTCTATAGTGTTAAGTAGTGCAAGGAGTTTTTCCATGCCTAGTTGATCTGAAAGGGGTTTTTTATTTGCTAAAAAAACCAAGATTTAAAATAAATGGTCCCTCCAAATGACCTTTGTAATCCACACATTGAGAATAGAAACACCAAGAATAAAGATATTTTTGTTTTGTTTTGACAGCAAGTTGAGTTGGTCTTCTGGGAATCCTGAAAACAAAGCAATTTTCTTTTATCCATAAAAGGAAAAAATATCTTTCCCTTGATGCCATATTCTTTGATATAAAGCTTTGGTGACAGAAAATCTATATGACTGAGTACTTGCACAAAGGCAGCAGCAGTTAAAAATACCTTTGAATAGGACAAGAAGCAGTGGCAAGTCGGGAGGCCAAAAAAAGGACTGCATCTTGGCTCTGTATGACATGTAATTTATAGAAAATAGAAACAACTGTAATGAACAGCTTTAAAAACTATGACAAAGTAGATAACAAACAGAGAAGACTGGCCATTGACATGATGCCAGCAGGAGCTGAGAGAAGTGGCCACACTGACCGACAAGCATCCATGTGTGCGGAGGCAGGATCCCAGTGCAGCCTGTCAGACCTGAGGAGAGGGGGAATGATGGAGGGGGACACTTACCTGTTTCTGTGATAGGAAAATTGGGGTAGGGACAGAGAAAAGCAAGGATCATGTTCTGCTTTCCTTCTAGCTGCAGCAAGCACCTTAGAAATGAAGCAGTAAGTATTAAGTCAGACTGCAGCCTGTGACGTGCATTTAGCAAATCAACATTCCTTTTCATGGGCTGCTCTAGAACTGCTTTGCTAAGGGGACAGGAACGTGACCCTCACAGCTGGAGGCAGCAGATGAAGAAAGATAAGATGATCGAGATAACATTATGTAGCCATAACCAAACCAAGTGTTGCAACAGCCTGACAAGCTTCCCACTCCACTGTCTCATGAAGGAGTGCAGTGCAGAACATTCAGCAATCAGAAATTATAAAGCTTGTTGTCTTTAATTTTAAGTTAAAGAAAGACACTTAAACTAACTGCAGTTAGGGGAGTTTCAAGAGTGTTTTTTGTTGTTGTTTTTGTTGGGGTTTTTTTGCATTGTTTTTTTTTGCATTGGTGGTGTTATTGCTGTTGTTTTTCAATTTAAATAGCACCAAAAAAGCTGGTGATGCAGAGCTCCCTCCAACCCAGAAGTAATCGATTCACAAAGCTTATCTTCCCAGCTGTTACTGTATTAACACCAGACAAATATTGTATTTTCTTTCTTGGGCAACACACTTCAAGCCTTAAATTTTTTAATTATTTTTTTTTCCTGTAAAAAAATCTTACCTTAGTGATATATTTTTTCCCCTCTATCCCTTGTTTCCAAATGAAACACCCCTGTTCCTGCCCTAAGCCAATGGTTTAAAAGTGAAAACCGATTTCTACTCCTTACCCTCCAAAAGAATGAGACACAGGGACACATTTCCAGGATGGGAATGCAAACAAGAAGAATTTAATACATTTGAGAAAAGAGCCTGGAGGTCAGTTAAAGTTTCCGCAGGAACTTTTGGCTCCAATCTTTTGCATGCTCACTCTTTTAATTTTTTTTATTTTACTAGTAGCATATTTAGTTTAAACCATATCCTTTAAAAAAAAAGTTTTAAAAGACAATTTATTTAGGGGCCCTGAAAAACTCCTCTCACTTTTTAAAATTCAGATGCCATTAGTGTAAGAGCTTCATCAAAAATGAAAGTAAAGAAAAAGTTAAATTAGAAATGAGGTCCACATTTAAATGGATTTTTAAAAAGTGTTTTGAAATCTGTACCATGTCAGCACAGCCCAGCTGGATTGCAAAACTATCAAGACAGCACCATCAACGGATGAACAGATGACAGCACAGCAGACCAGTCTGAAGCTAAAAATAAGTCCTAAGAAATTGCTTTAACCTTTAATTTTTTTTTAAACTGACATACTTATAAACTTAAGCACAAAGCCATATACGCTGAAACATTGCAGTGAACTGCAGCTTAAGATCATACTGTATCTAAAAGTACTAGCTAGTTTACTACATTTTACTGTTAACCATCTTCTATCAGAAACACAAAGGGCTCTAAGACACCACACACCAACAGCGTGTTTTTTCATAGAGCAGGCCGACCACATCCTGGCAGGAGGAGCAGGAGCACTGCCAGCAGGTCAAGGAAGCAGTTCTTGCCCTCTCCACAGCGTGTTCGAGACACACAGCTCAAGCAGCACAGCACATTGCTGCATGAGTGCAGAGGAGAACCATCAAGGTGGACACAGCTGGAGCACAGGACATACGAGGAGATGGTGAAACAACTGGAATTGTTCAGCTTTAAAAGGGAAGGCAAAGAGATGAGCCTCTGCTGTCTACAGCTACCTAGCAGAGGGCCAAAGAGAAGGTGTACCCAGGCTCCTCAGAGGTGTGCAAGGGCAGGACAAAAGGCAACAGACAAGTTGGAATGCATAAATGCGGACCAGATGTGAAGCCTATTTATTTTGTACCACAGAAATGGTCAAACACAGAAAAAGAGATGCAGAGAGATCACGGCCAAAACTCCCATGAAAGAGCTCCTGAGCATCTTGGTGTGACTTGTCCTGCTTTGGTTGGGGACTGGACTAGACAACCTTTGAAGATAACCTACATGATTCTTACATGAAAACTACATCATTCTAAGATTTGTGCTCATACTGGTTATTACAATCACATGGAAAAAGTTTGGTTCTTCACAGTAGTGAAAAAAAATTTAAAAAAATCCTTACATCCTGTAAAATTCAGCCATCTCCATACCACCAGCTACAGATCCATCTCTTTTTGCATTTTCAGTCCTAGGCTTTACTAATCAAGTGTGACTGCCAGTCACACCAGACTGACAGTTTTTACCCTAAATTTATAACCTCTGCACAGAACACAAATCAATATTGAAATCAGCAACTGTAAAATACTCAATTGACAACTCCCATAACTGGTATGAAATATGACATAGCAATAATGGAGACCTTATTGCAGCCTTTCAATATATAAAGGGAGCTTATAAGATAGATGGGGAGATATTGTAGTGATAGGACAAGAGGTAATGATTTCAACTAAAAGAGAATAGATTAGATTGGATATAAGGGAGAAATTCTTCCCTGTGAGGGTAGTGAGACAGCGGAACAGGCTGCCTGGAGAAGCTGTGGAAACATCTCCTTGAAAGCACTCAAAGTCAGATTGGATGGAGCTTTGAGCAACCTGGTCTAGGAAATAGGTCCCTGCCCATGGCAGGAAATTTGGTCTACATGATCTTTAAATCCAACCCAACACATTCTGTGACTCTACAATTAATAAGAGCCATATACAGAGTTCTGGTCCCCTTTGCATTCTCCCCCTCATGTCTAAAAAGGAATATGGTAGAAATGGGGAAAGACTGAGGAAATGGCAAAAAAAGAACAATCAAATTAATGTAACAGTTCCAATATAGAGCAGTGGTAATATTACTTTTACTAAGACCCTGAGTACTAAAATGCATATACAATTATACCATATTAGTGTGCTTAAGATTCACATCCAGCTAATATTAACAGTCTGTTTAGTGTGATTCTGTCTTCATTAGTATAATAGGCCTCTGCTTTAGCTACAGATGAAAGCTACATTACGTACATTATCCTTCAAGCTGGAAGAAAGGAGTTGAATTAGGAATTGGGAACACAACAAAGGTTTCACAGAATGGTAGGGGTTGGAAGGGACCTCTGAAGATCACCTTGTCCAACCTCCCTGCCAGAGCAGGATTCCCTGTAGTAGATCACACAGGCACATGTCCAGATGGGTTTTGAATGTCTCCAGAGACTGAGACCCTGCAACCTCTCTGGGAAGCCTGTTCCAGTGCTCTGTTACCCATAAAATCAAAAGTGGCACAATGAATGTGAGTAGAGAATGTGGCTGTACCAAGGTAAGACAGTAAGCAAGGTTGTATAAAACGGAAGATGCAAAATCAAAAGCATAGTTATTACACACCATGCGTTGGACACCCAGAATGCTGGTGAGACAGACTTCGTCTGACACAGCATGGCTGTTTTTACCCAAGTGTAAAAATCCACAGTGTAGTAGACATAGTAGTCTTGTCTGTGGTCCAGAAGACAAAGTGCCAAGATTTTGCTACTGCTGATTGTATCTTGCTGGAGCAACAATTCCAAATCAACCACCTACTTAAGTATTATCACTGGTTCAACTAGTAATAATTTACAATTTTAACATGCAGAGAACAAACTATAATCTCTTGGGCTATGATCCTAAGTGGTTTACCAGGAGAACTGAAGATTATGAAAAGCTGATGACCCTATCAATTTTCAGATTTTCCAGCTTCTGGAGAATTCACATACTGTCTTGTCAATGTTCCAGCCACTCTGGACTTTCAGATATAATACACTACTTCACAATAAAGTACGATTCTTCACAATTTTGCATCAGATATAATCATTATCATCAATGCAGAGCCAGCATGTAAGCAGTTTATTTCTATTGCACAAAGGAGAGAGCCCATGGAGAATCAGGATCTCTTGATTTGTTTTATAATTCTGTCAGTGACAGCAACAAAATTATTCCATCAAGATGTACACACTGTTTTTAATGTACCTCCATTGTGCAATAAAGTCTTATTGTTTCCCAGAAATTAGAAGAAGCCTGTCTCTGCATAAACTTCAGAGAGCTTCTCAGGAGTAATTCTTGCTAGTGTCAGTGAGACTGACACTAAGTAGCAGGATCTATGTACAACTGTTGGTATAAGCAAACTATTTGTTGCCTGTAGATTAATAGGAGAACATACTGTGAGGTCTTGGTTTCATCAGATCTTTTTTTTTAAAGTAATGTAAAAACTCGACACACAGCTGTCCTGTTTCATCAGCTGTGACTAAGTCAGCTCCTAGATAAAATGGAATTTTAAAAAGATACACTATAATGCTGCACAAAATAGGCAAAAGACATCTTCCTGCATTATGATGCTGGGTTTACAGAAAATAGAACTGATACTCCATAGGAGACAGTGCAAAGTCTTTCATGTACTGTGGAACACAGCTAATCTGCAAGCTGCTTGCCTTACACCAAGTGGAAATCCCTCTGATCATTTCCAGCATAATGAAGACAGAATGAGCTTGTCTAAATGCCATGTTTATTTGCAGGTTCTTTATATATATAAAATATTTAATAAGGGATTTTTTTTCAAAGTTGTTGAATACCCAGTAGAGTGTAAGATAATGCTTTATCTCTTTTCCCTGAGTTAAGTATGTTTTCCTCATTTTTATTTTTTTTAAAAATCAGAATCATACTTACTTAACTGTTCTATTAATGTTTGGTTGCACAACAAGACAGAAGCATGGAGGTTGAGAATCTTTTCATTGCTTCTGTGCAACCTCAGAGATCTAGCCTGAAGCCCATTTTTCAAAAAAATACAGGAATTCTGAGAGATTTCCCCAAGGATTTCAGTAAGTAGATTTTCATGCTGATTTTATACCCTCATCAAGTTAACCCACCATCTACAAGGACAGACATTGTTCAGAAAATACTATGTGGGGCATAAATATACAAAAACTGGAATGTGATGCCTCTCAGTCTCCTCTTGTGCTCTCTTACTGAACTCCATTTAAAATTCTGAACAGAAAAGTTAAAGTTTTGGACATGATTTTTAACCTGTGTTTCTTAAGCAGCAGCTTACAGCTGGTCCTCACTAGAGGAGGCAGCCCCAGTAACACAAGGAAAATGAAACCATTAAGAGTGGAGCCAAGTCCCACAGGAGCTGTCATTTTGAAGGAGCAATTTCCACTCCATTACCACATCTGACTGCATTCAAATCAAAGCATTAATGTGAATAGACATTTCCCTGACACCTGGGTGATCCGAGCCACTTCCATGTCATGGGATAGAAATTTCTTTCTTTGGCAATAGATAGTAAAAATAATGTTAAAATATCAGTACTAAATATGTTCCAAGAGGATTCCTCTATTAGAGTAAGAAGAGAGCATCAGGATTTTTTCAGTGTTAAGAGTAAAAGCAAAAAAGTTTCAATCTGGCAGTAAGAAGATGCATAGCCTGCAAGCCAGTAAGAATAAAAGCAAGGCTGACAGGAAAACCACAATATTTAAAAAATGTATACATGTTTTGATGTAACTATCAAGGAGTCACACTGTTACACATCCCCTTGAAGATATATGAAGATCAACTGATGTACAAATACACACTGGGTAAGGGCAGGTCAGTTTCTACTCAAAAAGTCCTACTTCAAGGAAAAAGCGCAAGTCTGCTTTGCTCACAAAAGTGATCTGCTTCAAGAACACAATGTCATGATACATTATCATATTAGAAGACAATGTGTGACTTTTCCCAGAGAGGAAAAAAGCACTAACAAAGTCCCTGCACAACAAAAGATGAAGAGGAGGTTTCAGGTGACATTCACAGCACAGATTTTCACCAGCATACAGGTGTCCCCCAGAAGATGTGATTTCAGGCAGACACAGATGGGCTGGCAGGAGGCCCCTGTGGAGAGACACTACCAAAAATCCAGGGGGGTTGGGAGTAGAAATTTTTTGCACTCATTTTCCTTGGCAAGGGTTGATATTTTTCTCCTGTTATTTTGGTACAAGGACAGCATTGCCAAATGAGTGGAGTCCATCCTACAACTGCATTCTCAGGGCTGCCCTTCCCATGGGAGCAGGCAGAGCTGTTCCTCGCCCTTTCCCACCACTGTCACCCACTGGGTATCGCAGGGCTTAGTGCCAAGGTCCTGCCTGAGGGCAACAGCTGTGCTGCTGCAGACCCCCAGACCACCTCAAGCACTGGGTACTGGTACAGGGCACGACTGTTTCTTCACGAGAAGATCATCTAGGACAGACAGTTTTCATTCACTTTCACAGTGTTTTAAGGAATGGAAGCTTCCGACTTCCATGTAAAAATTGAGGCTCAGCCCACCCCATGCACAGGTACTTTGGTTGTCAGATCTAAACAAGGGGGAGAAGCACTCTGCAACTCAAACTGCCCTGCAGCACTGAAGAACACAAAGGAACATGCCCTAGTTGCCACAGGAAGACTAAATTAAAAAATGAGTAAAAACTTAGTAAAATCTGGATTGGCACCAAAACAAACCTTTCCTTTGAGCTGGCCTACATATACATCCAGACTATAAAAGAAAATCACTATCGTAATAGAATCAACCTAATCATCCACTAAAAACAAACTCTTCAGATTCCTTGTGTTTTGCAGGCACTACTAACTCCCCGAAGCTGTGGCCCCAGGACTATACATCTGTGCCAGAAACCTGCTTTCAGATCATCCCAGCTGTCCCTAAAGATGCTACATAGGAACACATCATATTCAGCCTCTTCCTAAATGCATTCAATTATGTTAATTTTGCAGGAACACAAAAAAGCAACAATGGACACAGAATCAGCTACTATGGCATCACCAGGACAAGTACAGCAAAATCCATAAATATACATCTATATGTAAGATATACAAGAAACTCTACACATTAGAGTAATTGCTGCACGTGGAAAATGCTGTTAGAGCCTGCTATTCAAATATTTTTGGTCTGCTCAGGTTCCATCATGCCAAGTCTGTTAAGAAATAACACCTGGTGAAAAAAACATCTGCATTACCACCTTGATGACATTTTTAAGGTTTTAAATTAACCTTACAACTTGCATATATGCAGCAAGCATTCTCAGCTGTTACAGTATGTCCAAAAAAGGACTCCAAGTCTTTTCCTAAACGCAGTTAAGAACCTAAACTGTGTTAAGTGAAAAAGCTGCTTTTAGGACCAATATGAATTCTTTAGGGCTTCAGAAGCACAGGTACACTACCTGAAGCCAAACATTATGCAAGACAAACTTAATGTAGGGATTCACATCATCTCCATGAAGTATGTGCCTAGCAACTAGTGGTTACCGGGTAGCATTTCAGTTTCCTGAGGAGCTCCTGGTTTTCCTAGATTTGAGGACAAAATATACCACAAGCATGGCTGAAATGTCAGGTAACCTTCCAGGTTTTGTGGCAAACTGCTGATTTTCCAACTGTGATCAGCCAAAATGATGGGCTCTGGGGCAGGATTATACCAAGACATGTACATCCTCTGTAATGCATAGGAGCTACTTTTCCGAGATGTTTAGCTACAGCCTAGAGGTAACAAAACTTGTTATGAAAAACAGATGTCTGAAGCATAAGCTCTAAAAAAAGAATAGAAATACTATCAGTCCTACCTCCTGCTTAAAAAAAAAACACAAAAAACAACAACAACAAAAAACACCAAACAAAACAAGGGAGGGGGCAATTGCTCCATTTAGAGGCTGATGAACCTGAAGGCATCAGCAAAACTGCTTCATACCACAAGTTACAACAGCCTGGTTGGCACTGGATTGGGTCAGGAAACAATGAAAGTTAATTTTCAGTGTCAGATAGAAGAAATGTCTTTATATGGATACCAGCAAAATATTTTCATATTTCTCAGTAATAGCATCATTGCCCAACTGTGCCTTCCGCCAGCTGTCACCAACCTATTAAGCAGGCTGAAAGGAACAATTCTTAGGCAGGAAGTCTGGGGAAAACTCATAAACAAAACAGAGGCAAAGTCGGAAGAAAGCTGCAGGGTTTGGGCCATCTACGTTTCAAGGTGGATTTCCAAGGATCTCCATTCACTGAGCTCGTTTTGCCGACTTTCTCTGAGCTGCCACTTGGGGAGAGAAATCACTGCTTTTGATCATGCAGGATGTGATTTTAATCTGAGAAGCTAATTCAGTTCCATTGTCCACCTATGCACATTTATGTATGTTCTCCACCTATATGCACCTAAAGGATTCTGCACCTACACAGCTAGGATGAAGATGCCAGCAGACAAGCATGGAAGAAGGCAGCACATGAAGGTAAGAATGACTTGCCTGCTCATGAGAAGAAAAGACAGATAAAAAAGTAGTTAAGTACTAAATAAAATGGAAAATCATTCTGTGTTTACAACACAGAAATGACACCACCTTTAACAAGTTCACACTCTCAGGCTGACTTTGGCAACCAGACAAACCGAGGAAGTTTTCCATATTGGAAAGCACTAGGGTAACATATGCTAAACAATGATAATTTTTCATAGAAACACTGATAGATAAGGAAAATGTGAAATATCTCTGCAGGCATAAACTGATTTCTGCAAGTGCTTTGCCAAGATAAGTACCAGATTATGAATGGACAAAGGAATCATCATTCAAGTATCTAACATTCATCTGAAAGGAATGGTGGATGCTTAAGATCAAATACAGTAAAACCTGCAGAGTAACAATGAGACATAAAACTCATCTGACTTGATCACTGTACATAACACAATAAAATGCAAATTAATAATTTGCAGTACAAAAAATTACTCAATTGTAAATTCACACTTAGTGTAACACACCAAGCGCAAGCTACAAGACTTCACATTAAAAGTTTGGCCATAGCATAGCAACATTCCACCAGAAAGAAAAGTAGTTTCCTTAAGGAGAGAAAATACTATTAAGTCCTTTCTTTTTTGGAGAAGCACTAACTTTGATTGGGGTAAAGGGAGCATACATGTAACCCCCCACACCCAATTATCCTCAATTTTAACAATATCCTAAGCTCACTGTATAAAGTCAGTTAACTCTGGGCAAGATGCAGTTTAGGAAGCAGCCTGACCATGTGCATCTCGGCAAGTAGTGCAGTGCAGCAGGCAGAGATCATCAAGCCGAAGTCGTTTGGTGCCGAGGTCCCCAGGTGTACATGACATGCTATTTGTACGTTCTGTGTCAGACCAGATCTAGCCAGTCCCCTAGGCAGAATTCTGCCATGCACGGGCTGTTAAAAGCTGCCCTGAGACTCTATTGCTGATTTGAAACTTCACATCTCAGGAGTCCAAGCACATTGAACGCATCCCTGGAGCAGATCCCTGGTTTAATTTCCCCTGCAGGAAGTTACTCCGTGGGCATTAACACTGTTTTGTGATCTAAACAAACAGTACGTGGGGGTGATGACAGGAGGTGACAAGAGACTCACTGCAGAGCTACACTGCTGTTTGGAACCAAAATGCTGATGCAGATGCAGTCAGGGCGTCTTTTTGTAGCTGACAGCAACTGGAATGGTTCTGCATAAAATCATACCTGGAAAAAAGCATTATGAGCTGCTTCTATGAACTACTAGGTTTTATTTAAAATTAATTTAGACAAAATATAGGATTAAATTAATTCAGTGATTTGTAATTCTAGCACAATATATTAAATTATGTAGCAGCTCCCTATGGGTTTTTTTCTTCTTTTTCCTGCCTTTTTTTTTTCTCTTCCTTTTCCTGCCTTTTTCCTCTTATGACTAGCTCCACAAGTTCAGCCTAAAACCTGAGTCACCTCAGGTCCTTTACCATTATTGTTGACAGCTCCTGACATTAAAAAGAAGATTTATTTTTTCTGTAGAATCATTTTTTTTCTCGACAGAATGGTAAGGTTCTATTCCTTCCAGGAGGACTGTACATCTATTTACTAGACAAACCGGTAAACTTAAAAACATGGGCATTAGGTGGGGAGCATTGAAGGAAAAAATGCAAATTCTGAATGCTAGTTATGTTCTCTGCCCTTGTTCTGAGTTTGCATAGCAAGGTTTTGGTAGCAGGGGGTCTACAATGCTGGCTTTCCAGAGAAGCTGCTAGAAGCTCCCCCATGTCTGACAGAGCCAATGCCAGAAGGCTCCAAGATGGAGTTGCCACTGGCCAAGGTCAAGCCCATCAGAAACAACTCTGGAGACAGCAAAGTCAGTGAAGAAGGAGGAGGAGGAGGTGCTTCAGGCTCTGGAGCAGAGATTCTCCTGCTGCCCATGGTGAAGACCATTGTGAGGCAGGCTGTCACCCTTTCCACAAGTCAAGTCTGTTTTGTCCATGATGGCCACTGGTGAGTTATGTCCCTGTCCTTATCTTGACTCACCAGCCATTCATTTTATTTTCTCTCCCCTGTTCAGCTGAGGAGGGGAGTGACAGAGCAGCTTTGGTGGGCATCTGGCATCCAGTCAGGGTCAACCCATCACAGCTCTCTTCTTGCACCCTGGATCTTCAGGGACAACAGAAATACAAAAACGGAAAAATAATGTATAGTATTAGAATAGATCATAGAATCACAGAATAGTTTGAGCTGGAAGGGACCATAAAGATCATCTAGTTCCAACCCCACTGCATGGGCAGGGACACCTGCCACAAGATCAGGTTGCTCAGAGCCCCATTCAACCTGGCCTTAAACACTTACAGGGAAGGGGCTTCTACAACTTCCCTGGGCAACCTGTGCCAGTGTCTCACCACCCTCACACTACGGAAAGGTTGAATAAATTGGCTTTCACTTTTTAAAATCAGCTTTATGTCTACCATGTTGCTACTGAAAATTGTTGGAAACTAAAAGTACACTTTCAATTCAAATAAAAACCAAATCTTGTCCATTGGGAACAAATTTAGGTACATGTTGTTACTAAGCCAACAGCAATCCAAATATCGAAGACATTAACTTAGCAATGCTACTGCTAATGCATGTTACCGCAAATATATCTAACTTCATGGAAGGCCACAATTTAAGTGCATTTTCAATTTAGTAGATTCAGACAGAAGTTTTCACATCAAGTACATGTTACTTTACTTTCTGCTGTTCAATGACAACTCTAGCTTTTCTTTCCACCAACATGCACACCTTCTGGCCATTTAAGTCTCAATGCAGGTGTCCAATCCTGGCAGTCACCTGCAGCATCCCAGCTCACCTCCTCCTTCCCAGCCTCACCCTGCAGACACCAGTGGCTACTTTGCAGCAGCTGAGGAGGTCTCAGCTCCTGCACATCTCACACTTCCCTCACTAGTCGGTGCCGGTTGCTTGGAAACACCAGAGGAAAGGGGATTTTGTGTTGGCTTTAGATAATGACAAGCTCAATTGATAGCAGCTGACTGAAGATGACATACTTGTAAGTTTTTCCATATTTCAAACCATCCTTTGCAGTATTAAGAAAACTCCATTATGCATTTAAAGAAGCTGAGCAAGAGCTGAGGCTGAATCAGGATGAAGGAAAGCAGAAACCTCTGGTTTTGAGTCTAGTTGTAATTTAATTAAAGCAAAACAAAAAAACCCTAAACTTCTCAAAGATATAGTTTTGAAGGACACTATTTGTTGCTACCAGGCAAGAGAGCTTAGGAGAAAATGTTTATTTGTACCACAAAAATACAACTGATTTCTCCCACATTGACTCCAACTATATCAGGGTATTTACAGCTGGCACTTCCAGGGGCACTGCAAACCCCAGAAGAGGAATGCTAGCTCTTCACTTCCAGTCCACACATGGGAACTTTCAAGCAGCATCTGTTTCTGCTTGGGCTGCTCTGTGCATCATGGGCAGCAGCTGCCTGACAAGGTCATTCAGGTGACAGTGAAACCTGGGTGACTGAATAGAGCATTTTGCAAGACTACTACACGCTGTATCTTTAAAGTTTTATATGAAAATGGAAGTGGTTGAATATTATTAAAGGAAAGCACACAAATTTCCCATTAGAAATACTGAGAAATACTCACCACCCACAATGGACTATGAGAGAAGCAACAAAGGTGTGGGACCCTGCAACATTTCTATCAGCAAGAAACACCTAAAATTTTAAAAAAACAACAGCCTTTACAAAAGGAGCTGTGGAGGCAGCAGCTTGTAGGAGAGGAACAGATGCAGAGGAGTGAACCCACACACATACCAGCAAAGCAAAATCAGCACATGCTGCCCTTATTCGAAAAGGACACAGGAGGGTAGATATGGCTCTGGTGCCCAGAAGCTTTGCAGCTGAGTCAGGCAACTGCTCTTTCTCCTGTGCTCTCTATGCTGCTGTAAAGCCAAGCAAAAACACCCAGTGATCCCCTGCCAAGTGGCTCACTCATATGTGCTCTATCTTCCACCAATTTCATTACAGCTACCAAGAAAAAGGATTTCATGGAGGAAACACAAACCTCCAAAGATGTGACACATGATGCTACTCATATGAGAGGCTGGACATTATTCTTACATCAGTTCTTCCAGATAATTCACTCTGTAAACTAACCTGTGAAAATAAGTCTAGAAAAAAATAATGTCATCCCACTGTGCTACAATACAGGAATTCAGATTTTAAGCAAGTGACCTTCCTCAGTAAAGGACAGCATCTCAATTCTGTGATTGAGAAGAGCAGTATTTCCCTTCACCATTCATATCTGACAGATATTGCAATGACATTGATTTTAAATGGGAGGCTTTTCTATTCTTAGTGGACAAAGACAGTGATCACAAATGTCACCTACGTGACACACTCCTTCCCAGGCCTTGGGTAGAGAGAAGCTTTCAAAAGCAGCTGATGTGACATAACAATAGCAAAACCACATAGTTCTGTCTAGAAAAGAGGCAACAACATTTAAATAACCATTTCAGACTACCAGCATACAAAATGAGCACCAGCATGCTCTTTCTTCTGTCTAAGGTGACAATGAACCATTCTGACCCTTCAGCCCATGAAGCTCTAACAATATGCACTGCTACAATCCCCTAACTCAGCATTTGTTTTACAATTTGATGACATGAATCAGGTCTCTTCCTACCACCACACTCCACTTACACTTTGTTCCTCCTGAAGGCCAGATATTTGCTTTATAATCTCAAAGTTCATCAACGACTTTAACTCCCTATGACATTAAACCACAAGGACCAACTGGAAGGATCGTATTGACTGTAAATTTTCCACAAATGTGCTTGTCACTTTTAAACAAGAAAAGTCTTTACACTAAAAAGAAGTTAAGCTACTCCAGTCTCAAGCACTGTGATTCAACTCTAACATATGGGTCTCAAATATCTTCCTTTATTTTACCAGGATGGAAAGAAAAATTCAAGAAGGTAAGAAACACATTAATCTGTCACTGAAACAGTGACTTTTGACTTTTCACATCTGGTATATGCTGGAAGGCAAGTCTTAAAGACATGTAGATGCTAAAGAGGAGAAAAGCAAAATTAATTACAGCATGACAACAGCTTTTCAGTTAATAAAAGGAAAAAATGTTTTGTTTGGGGATTTTTTTTGCTTGCTTTTTCTTTCTCAAAGAGCACCACCATGATACCAGCAGTCTGTCATGAAAGAAAAAAGTGAGCAATGCCAAGACTTTTCACAACGAACTATTCAAATAATTCAATTGCTCCTTAAAGTGTGCTTTGTGTTTTATATACAAAATAGAGGAAACAAATCCATAGGCTGTATTTTAAATAATTTTTCTTACATTCAGTGGACGTAAATTTAACCTACAAAAGTATAGAGACATGCACTCAGAATTAACATTTCAGCCATTTCTTCCAGGTACACCTAGGAAGGGCCTCTGATGGTCTCACTTGCCCCAGAATTAATAAATTGCTCTGGATGTGGATAGCCAAAAAAGATTTGAACAGAAAGATTCATTAATAAATCATCTTTGCCAGCAGGAAAGAAAAACAGTGTCCTTCTGGATGTGACATCCTTAGTAAAGAAGCTACAAAAGAAAGGAAATTCCAGTTAAGGCAGACTAACATCATGGATACAGGCCAAAAGTAAGCATAGGCAAAATTTCAAGTTCTGATTTCCCTCAAGTACAGCAAAACCTACAGTTGCAAGCAGCAAGTCTCAGTTCAATTTTTCCTAAGCATTCCTTGTAGATAACAATTCATTAGTCATTGTTATTGAAACAGTGGAAGAAACAAAAAGTACCCATCCCTACAAAGTATCACAAGAATTAAAGAAAGCAAAAGACAATGGTAGTACTTAGGAAGTATTAAAAACAGGTTAAATAAATGGAGAAAATACGAATTAAGTAAAAGCTACAGGACAAGCTTTACCCAGAGCTCATGGGGTGTTACATGAGAAGTGTACATGAAACACTCATCACGATTAATTTGTGACTCCTGTTTTGACTAGAAAGCTTTCCATACCAAGGTATGCTTCACCTTGGGACCAGTCAAGACATAGTGCATGTGGACTGTCTGTCTGCACCTGTCTGTGGGGAAGCATTGACCTAGTTAGCTATCTAATGCAATTCTTGGTGACTGTTTCTTAAGTTTTTTGTTTGCATTGCTTAGTATTAATTTTTAAAGAGACTGTAAGATGCTTACTGTGTCTGTACGCTGCAGCTCAGCTCACAATAGGAGAGCACAGGAGCAGACACAGGCTCCTTTGATGGTGTTGGGTTTCTAAAACACTTGAGAAAAGCATTACAGCACTCTAAGCTTGTGAGAGAGCAGAGTCAAGCACCTGGCTTCAAATATACCAGTAACATCAGTTAAGAAGTATGTCTGTGACATCCCCTGCCCCACACTATCTGGAGTGTTTCATGCTGTATGAGACCTACAGGCCACACACAGAAATCCTCCGCACAGGCATCTGGAATCCCACCACAAGTCAGTAATAATTTGTGATTGTTCTACCTGCACAGAAATTACTCAGACCAACCTCCAAACAAGGATGTAGAAGAGAATATCACACTGAATCAAGCTGGACTATATTCAAGTACCAAGGTGCTTAAGCCGTGGAACAACAGCCTGAACAATTGCTTGGTTTAGCAGGACCCACTTAAGTACATTTAGCAGCAGTCTCAGTACTAAGCCAGCTTTGTCAACATCCACACTTGGAGCTTCTGAAGAGCTTCCACCCACAGCTGGCACGCACCATCTCCTCACACCTCAAGGTGCACACACATGCTCATGTACTTTAGCATAACAGTTTAAGCATGGTCTAGTATTGCCAGGTAAGTTGGGGCAGCTGAATCCCATCATAAGCCTCACGCAACCCTTCAAAAAGTTCCTTTGGTGCAAAGGCCTTGCCTGTTCTTTCTCTGTGAAGTGGGGTTAGTAGGACTTTTGAAAAAACAGTTATTCAGAAATCAAGAAGTGCATGCTTTTTATATAGAGGCATTTCCTAATCAGGTTGCAAAACAAATACTTTTCCTGAGAAAGGCTAAAGAACTTTGTTAATAGGAGGCAAGTCATAAAAAAAAAATCAAATCCATTAAAAGAAATTGATTTAGTTGCTGTGAACGTCTGAAACATTTAGTTGTTGCCTTAAAAAAACAACCCACATCTAAATGCATAAGAACATCTGCTGAAAAGATGAAAAAAAAACCCCTCGGATTGAAAAATAAAGAAGTTACAGAATTAAAACCATCACTTACGTTCCACACAGTAGTTAATCTATGGCTGGAGCTTAAGTATGCATACCATATTAAAAGTGCATGTGGAGACCAGACAATTTCATGGATGACAAATTCAAAAGCATCAGAAACTGGCAGAGTACCTAGGTAAAATACCATGCATGCTCATGCTCTCCTGCTCTTTCCAAGACATTTGCTGTTGGTTACTGCTGAATCAAGATTGAGCTAATGGGACTACCTAAACAAGCACAAAAGCAGAATTACAGGCAATTTATTTCTTTCATTTCTACAAATGTGTGAATGCTTCTCTTTGCTTCTGTATGTCTTTCTAACTGCTGAATGCTTTTTTGGTGTTACCAACACATACATTTTGTTAATTAAAAAAAAGTTGTGTGACTGTTTGCAGCCACTTGAGTCCATACATTATCTTTAGTAAATAAGACAAGAACAGTCATCTAGCATCAGATTTATTAGCACTAGAAGACGCCATGTAACTAAACAGCAAACAATGTATGCACATTCCATAGGTGACACATACAGCGTGTGAACTATGTTGCCTCTCAGAAGGTGCTGTTTAGTAACAGAGAAGTTCTAAAAAGACCCCAAGCCTTTATTTCCAGCTGAGTTTACACACCCCTGTCCAAATACTTCAAGTGGAAGAAAACAGGAGAAAGTGATTTGCTTGTAAGAAGTTTGGCTCCATACTGTGCTTCCCAGCAGTTTATGAACACAATGCCATTTTTTACCTTTCAACAAGAAATGCTTTTTTTTAAAAAAAAAGAAGGCAAACTTTTCTTATTGAGCACCATTAGGCCACAATTACAAGTTACTTTACCCAACACGTTTGCTGATATATTACCACAGGAGTGGTTCAGTTACTTTAGCAATAGATGCTCTTGCACGTTTTTACTAAGAAATACACAAACTCAGGAAAAATATATACAGCCCTTACAGGCTATACCCCAGCTCCTCTGCTCTAGCAACATAGAAAAATGAGTAACCGACAAAAAAACCCCAAAATAAAACCAAATCCAACAACACAGACTCTCCCTGAAGACAAATAGGAGTTTGCACTTTATATAAAGTAAACCAAGTAAAGCACTTGCAAAAATGTTTTCCCATTAAACAAGCACATCTAAAACCTTCTTCAACTTATTTAAGTGTAAACACCTAGCTTATTCAACAGGTAAAGTTTGGATATAATGTAGCACTACAACTCAGGCCTTAAAGGCAATTCATATAGTAAAAAGTTTATACGTTATTCAAGGCTTATATTTTCAATGGAACTCAAACTGTAGATGATAATTTTTCTCTTTGTAGCCATTTCAACTATTACAAACTGCTGCAAAAAATCCTGAAAATACCTACTGTGCTTATCACTATAGTAACAAAAGACTACACTTTTGAGTATAATACCATATAGGATTGACACAAAATTGATTAGTAGTTTTCAATGGTTGTCTTACAATTAGAACTCACAAATTTTGTCAAATATAACATTAATGTCTCAATAACATTATTACAAAATGTTAGCAAAAATTAGAACTAATATTACTATTAGCATAAAACAATATTCAAATTTGAAAACACATTAATATTTTTGAGATGCAATCTTAGCACCAAACAATACATTTAAGAGAACCACAAGAGGAAAAAAGGATTGTTTGAAATAATCCATGTAATGATAAAAGAAAATTGCCTTGAAACTGCTCAGCTAAAATTAAAGACAACTCTTCAGATTCATGACATTCCAAAACACATGGTGGGAAAACACATAACAGGTTTTGCAGGTTAATTTCTCTCCTCTGGAGTTAGAGAAGAAAGGAACAGGAGTTTATCAGCAGAAAGGTGCAAGCTTATTGAAACAACATTTCAAAGTAACTCTCAGTTGATTTTGAAAACCAGTTGCAGCTGATAAGAAAAAAAAATAAACCATATATATAACCATATACTTTATAGTATTTTTGTGATGTAGTACCTCCTAACATAGCCATTATAAATTGCACAGCCTATCAAAATGCAGCTGCATCCATGAAATACTCATTGATGTTTTCCAGAATTCACATTTTTAATGGATCTGTCTGCACCTGAACAGAGAGCATCTTGACCTCCATCAGTCACATTCTGGGGGGGATGTCAAAAGACAGTGCTACACAGACCAGCTGATATTTTGTATTTTGAGCAAGGCTCACACAGAACAACAGATGACTGGCTGCAGATGGCAGGGAATGTTTCTCAGATGAGAACAGAATGCTAAACTGAGTGATGACTTCTCAAATTTGTAAAATACAAATAATTTACCTCAAAATAACTAAATAAGAAAAATAATAATTTCTATCTTCTCTGTAATGCTGCTTGGTTATGCTACAATTACAAATATAATTTACGCTACATTTAAAAATGTCTTTCTGTTTAATTTATTTTAAAATGTGTCTTTCTATTTATTTCATCTAATACAGCATGTCAAGAAGTATTTAGAATCAAAGCTTTATCATTATGCAGCCCCAGAGTACATCTATTATTTCTATGCTTACAACATTACTTATTAATGATAATTTGTCACCTTTATACACAGATTTGTATAATATAAAACTGGGCAGTTTTCTCCTAATAAATCCCAAAGCCCTTTCTGTAGATGTCTGTCAGATGGGAACTGGAGCACCCAAACCCACCATCCAGCACCACCAGCAGCAGTCAGCAGGCACAGACCCTACGGCTCTTCATGGTATTTCACCCATGATCTGAACTACCAAGGACAACCAAGGGAGCACCTGCTTTGATGAGGGAAGTGAGTGTGCATCTCAGAGGTAACACTAGAATCTCTGCAGATTTCAGTTGCTATTTTCACATTGAACATTCTCAGGTGGTAACTTCAAGAAAATCTTGACTGTTGCCGCAAAAGATTTCATGGAACCTGACATTAAGACCAACTGAAAGATGCAGTTTCAACCCTGGATTGGTACATGATTCCTCTCTGCCAAATGAACATAAACATTTCAGGTACTTGTCAAGCTCTGGCTCTGTCAGGGTATGGCACAAAAAATCAAAGTGTATGAGTGACCAAAAAGATACCATTTGGTTTTTATGTATGCACACACTATGCTTAAATAACACAACATTTTGCCTGCAAAACACCGTCTCACATATAAAATAGGCTGCCCATATTCCCTTCTTTAAAAAAAAGCAAAGGTCCACAAGTAATGTATCCTCAGTCTATCCTACTGATTTTTTGAAGATCTGGAGACCAAAAAAAGTTAACAGCTTGTAGGATACCAAGTATGACAGATGGGGGCAGGATGATTAATTTGAGGCTGCTCGCTCATAAATAGGTGGTATTTGGGTATTCTATAATGGATCATTCTCCTGGGAATGTGCTTCAAAGGGATGTGAAGCTTTAAGCAATCCAATCTAGAGATGAAATGGTGTCTCAGACCTCCTCCATTGTTATACTGCACCATAATTAGAGTAGGATAAACACATCACTATATGCAATGTTATTTATCTGCAAACTGTTACCCCCTACCTGCCCTAAGTAGGTTTTAATTTATCTTCCATTGTAGACTCTAATGACTCTTTCTCTGAGTGCTACTAAAAATAACCATCACATAACAAAACAATAAAAAATAAAGTTCCAACAAATATGAAAGATGCAAAGGTAACACAACTCACCATTAAATCACAGAATCATAGAATGGCTTGAGTTGGAAGGAACCTTAAAGATAATCTAGTTCCAACCCCCCTGCATGGGCAGGGACACCTCCCACTAGACCAGGTTGCTCAGAGTCCCATCCAACCTGACCTTGAACACTTCCAGGGATGAGACATCCCCAACTTCCCCGGGCAATCCGTGCCAGCATCTTACCACCCTCACAACAAAGAATTTCCTCCTAATGTCTGATCTAAAGCTCCCCTCTTCCAGTTTTGATCCATTACCTCTTATCCTCTCCCTACAAGCCCTTGTAAAAAGTCCCTCCCCAGCTTTCCTGCAGCCCCTTCGGGTACTGGAAGGCTGCCATGAGGTTCCCCCAGAGCCTTCTGTTCTCCAGGCTGAACAACCCCAACTCCCTCAGCCAGTCTTCATAGGAGAGGTGCTCCAGCCCTCTGATCATCTTAATGGCCCTCCTCTGGATTCACTCCAACAGGTCCATCTTCTTCTCGTTGACTCCAGAACTGGACACAGTACTCCAGATGGGGTCTCATGAGAGCAGAGCAGAGCAGAGGGAGGGATAACTGCCTGTCTCAATCTGCTGGCCACACTTCTTTTGATGCAGCCCAGGACACAGCTGGCTTTCTGACCTGCAAGCACACACTACTGGCTCATGTTGAGCTTCTTGTGCACCATCACCCCTACGTCCTTCTCCTCCCGACTATTTTTGATCCATTCTCCACCCAACCTGTATTTGTGCTTGGGATTGCCCCGACCCAGGTGCAGAATCTTGCACTTAGCCTTGTTGAACTTCATGCAGTTTGCACGAGCTCACTTCTCAAGCCTATCAAGGTCCCTCTGGATGGCATCCCTTCCCTCCAGAGTGTTGACCTCATCACAAAGCTTTGTGTAATCAGCAAACTTGCTGAGTGTGCACTCAATGCCACCACCCGTGTTGCTGACAAAGATGTTAAATAGCATCAATTTTAAAGTTTAAATCTACTCGGTAGCAACAAAAAAAATGATATGCAGGCTCCGATTCTTGCTACACATGGTGAAAAAAGCAAGAAGGAGAAATTAAAAGAAGAGGAAAAATAAGTACCAGAAAGAGCTTACAAATAAAAAAAAAATTAAAATTATGTAGAGGGCAATATAGATGCATTTTTCAATAATAAATATCCTGTTTTCCTTTGGCTATGAAGTGAACTATTCTATAACTGCCACCTTTAGCAACAGCCAGAACCACCCACATTTTAAATTTGCGTTTATTGCCATAGAAACCTATATTTGCTTTAACTAAAAAGGAAGTCTCCTGGCTCATGACCAATCGTCTACTTTCTATACCATACACTACAGAAGATATAACGTATTCATTTATGTATCCATACTTGCACTCTCTTAAATGAGCTACATCCACCTCAGCTACAATGAAAATCACATGCATCTAATGTTATGTAAGATATTTATACAACATTTATATGTAAATGACAAGAAACTAGTGCAATCTATATAATCACAAAAGGATAGAATTACTTTTAAAGTACTTATGGTCTTAAACTGGTCCACTTTCAAGAATAGTTTACTTGATTTTTGCTTCAATAGTAATTTATTAAGAGCAGTTATGCACCATTTTATTGAATATTTGTAATTAAACCTTTCCATGTTTAATAAGTGAAGGCAAACAAGTCAAAACACACTAAAGAAAATGGTATTCTTGTTCTCTTTATAGCCATTGACACCAAGGAGAATGCACACAAAAATTAAAAATGTTCAGTGCTGATAAAAAAACAAATATATTAATGCAGTTTTAGTACCAAAAAAAAGGTCTAGACTCTGGCTGCCCTAAAGTACTGTTCTACAAGGCAAAGAAATGCCTGAAAGTCCCTACAGCCCCAGTTGGCACGGGTCTGGGCACACAGACACCCCACAAATGCCAGTGGGCTTCCACCAGCCCCGGCCCATCACTACAGACTGGTGAGCAGTGCAAGGCTATCGTGTGCTACAGCAAAGATGCTTGTTCCATAACCTATGACTAAAACTGCCCTTTCACGATGAAAGTACAAAATAAATATGCAGCATGCTTAATTAACTGTATTTAAGCAGCTACCAGCAATATAGCAACTTGAACTCTTGGCAGTTTCTTAGCAATTGTACAAGCTCCTTGCAAAGGAAGATGGGAAAAATACTAACATGCGAGGTTTGCCAACACTAAATATTGGCCTGTAGTCAGCTCTGCAAGGGGAGAATTGGATGCTCATTAAGTACGGCAGGGAAAAGGAGAAACATCTCAAGGCCTCACAACCTTTAGTTACAGAGTAATTCTAAATGTAACTCACAATATCGCAGAAAAAATTATTTCTTCATTCGTAAATAACCACATTGTGAGATAATTTACTTTGACTAGATAACATTTTCTATAGGAATTTGGGTAAGTCTTTGAGTATCTGTAGATACTGAACTACACTGGCTTTGAAAACATTTCTTATTCGAGAGAAATATTCGAGAATGTGCAGAATCAGAAAAAAAAAAAGTTCAAAACCATCATTATCTATAAATGCAGTACTTCTGAATGTTCACAGAAAAAAACCCCATACACTAATTGACCACTACTAGAACAGGGGAGTGATCCTGTCCTCAGAGGAAAAAGACATTTAACAGAATAGTGGTTTCCAGGGGAGGGGAATGTGGGGAGGGGGGGGGGGGGAGTGCAAAAACCAGCAAATGGCTTTTCATGAAGGAACTGGTGGTGGGGTTTTTTTCTTGCTTTTTGGTGGGGGTAGTTGGTTTAATAGTTTTTTAATAAAAGGGTAACCCAAAAAGAGGGGTGTAGAGGGACCAGCCTTTAAAATTTTCTTATTTTGTTAATTGAGCTATTCAGAACTTTATTTGTTCAGGGATTTGTAGAACATGATTTAAATACTGTTTATTATTTGTGCAAACCACAATCTCCAAAGAGTTTCTACTAAAAATTTCAAGTTTGCGATGCATTTGCTACAGCTTCACATAAAAAAATTCCAAAGCTCTTTAACACTACCAAAACAAATATGTCTAAGGAAACTACAGTTTCCCCACAGACAACTGACAAGCAGAAAGAAAGTCTAAATTAATTAGATAAATTATTCATTGTGAATTATTCATGCAGCATTAGTTATCTTGTGCACACACACACGCTTCAACCTCTAATCTGCATGGCCATTTTCCAGGAGACCAGTAATATTTCAGAATACAAAACAGTATAATAAACTTCCTAGAAAGTGCTTCACTTACAGAAAAGTGTAAGCCCACTAACATATTCATTCAGATGATATAAGGACAAGGTGGTGCTCACCTTTCCTATTCTGGAGTGAAATAACACGAGGAGGAAATTCTTTTATAGGGATTTGGCTCTACAGCAAGACTGACACACTACTACCCAGTTGTATCATCACTACGGGTTAGGAGATACTATTAAAACAACCTACCGAAAAGGAAAGCATCGTTCTAACATTTTGCTGGCCAAAAAATTACAGTGAAACACAGTTCTGGACCGGTTCACCAATTGTAAAAATTACAGTCAAACAGAATTAACATAAAGAAAGAAATTGCTTCTCATCTCCCAGTTAAAAGCACTAGACCAAAATACATATTCTAGTCAAATAGTAATCTTGGAAGTACTACACTCATTTTTATTTCTTTTCAAAAGGGAAAAATCACAACAACTAGCTTTCAGAGCATAATGAAAGCTCAAGAATATTTGTATAAGGGGGCATTCAAAATGGATAGTGCGGGAGTCACTGCAGCAACATGCTTAGCAGCAATCTGCATTGAAGTTTTGGTTTTTTTTTTCCAAATACATCTTCAGTCAAACCAAACACAATCCACACATGGCAACACGCCAGCTTTGATAGACTCTCACACTGGTTGGCAAGGTTTATAGAAATGCACAGTGCATGAATACTTTGGATTAACTGCCGTAAAGCAGGCAAGGAGAGCTGCTTTATTCTGATCCAATTCTTTCAGGTACACCAGGAGAATAAAGTGTCTTGAAAACAGAGGAGATCAAAAAAACCCAGCGGTGTTATTTTACAAGGCAAGAGAACCAGATGAGCTTTGGACAAAAATCAGGCAAACAATACCTTGGTGAAGGTCTCCAGAAAAAATAAAACCTGAGTAGATTGGAGGAGCAGAATACGGCCTCGTATAAAAGAAGTGTTTAAAACCCTTTTTCCTCCCTAATGGTTTCTTCCTATTCACAAAGTACTTTAATGTAAACATACTATATAAACACTGGATTTACCTGACCACAGAATCAAAGAAAAACTACTACTGTTGAGGAATCATTAACACCTGATGGGTGTCCCAGAGAAGGTAGGAGAGGAACAGAGTCAGTTCTGCTCTGATGTGGTTCTTACAACACTGCAAAACAATACTAAATTAAAAAAAAAAACAACAAAACAAATACAAAAAAAACAAACAAAAAAACCCCAGAAAAACAACAACCCAAAACACTACCAAAAAACCCCACCAAACCTTTCCTTTTCAGTGATTCTGCTAAAAAAGGCTAAAATGAGATGAAAACATAGTTTTCTCAGCTACTTGTCTGTGGCATTTACATATAAATATTGTTATTATAAACCTTAAATTCATGTTAGAGTTACTACTCATCTTCACAAGGTCACAGAGGAAAGAAACCAAAATATTATCTCCAACTTTTGCCAAAGAACCTGCTTTAAGAGCTAAATAATGAATCATATTACTAAGCTTAGTGAAGTGTTACAATTACTCCTCAGCAATCTAAAAAAAGTTTTCCCCCTATGCCCATTAACATTTCCACGCAACACTGTGTATTTTGTCTGAATCCCTGCTGCATGTAAACAGGCAGTTCAAGTTTAGAATTGTGTATTCAGTGCAGATGCTGGATCCAGCAGGGAAATGACAAAGAACCAGGACTTTTTTTCTTTTTATTTTTTATTTACTTTTCTAATTAACTGAGCTCTCAAATACCATTAGCAGCTCCAGAGGCACCATAACTTTATTATTTCTTAAAAACAATACACATTAAAAAAAAAGTAAAATATCTGTAATTTCAGATGAGAAACAAGGACATGAACTGTAACTGTTTCAGAAAAAAAACACAGGCCCAAAGAACAAATTCTGCAGTGAAGGCAGCATGGGCCCATTTCTCACACAAAAGCACGCAAGATATTCAAAATTACACTTCCCATTTGTAACACAACGGGGCTGACCACACTCCAGGCAGCCCACTCCAAACCAAACCCACTCTCCAGCACCCTGGCTCCACAGTCTTGCTTTGTCGATGCAGACTGAAGAGGCAGGAGCCCGGCCAGCAGGACAGCAGCAACAAGCCCTGGTGCTGCCCTTGGGAAGCAGTTATCACACTGCCACCGCGGGCAAGGCTGGCCTGCTGCCACCTGCCTCAAGCCACCAGCCCAATGCTGTAGCTTTCCTTTAAGCAGGTGTACTGTCCCTTTCATTTCTATCCCAACATTAAAATCCTACAACTGCCTTTCACCAATGCAGGCTTCTCTCTCTCAGGCCCTCCTCACTTCCTCAGGCTAGTGTAACAAACTCTGTGGTATGCACAGGTGTCTCCCACCACTCACTTTCTCGCTCATCAATTCTGTACTGAGTGAAGAACCAGTTTCATTACTGTTCAGCAGAGGTTTGCCTCCCAGCAATGCAAAAACCACCTCCTTCAGGTTGCCTTCCCCCCCCCGCCCCGCCCCTTTCTCCGATTTCTAGTCTGTTCTGTCTGCTTCACTCCTTTAGTATTACTCCTGTTATGCACATCCATTTTCCCTTATTTTTGACAATGACTCTTCTCAAGTCTTTCAAGTTGGCTTCTGCCAGGAATCTTTAGTCCACCTTTCTTAAAATCTCACCACGAGATATAAATCCTTATTCCCCTATACAAGACCAAAACAAAGCACACTATCCTTATTCACGGCCTCTCCTTTGGTCAGTTTTAGATTTAGAAGAACCACACTGTCTCATGAAAGAATGTCAATCCCTAGCCTTATTCTTCCAATGTTTTTTTTCCACTCTGAGGCACGTGTTTTCACAGAACAGACACCTGCTCCTAAGGAAAGCACAGGGAGCAGCTCAATGTTCAGTGATGCACCAGTACTGGAGTGGAATCCAATACTGTTTCCAGACGTGTATTCCCACAAGCCACCTCAGCTTAAGAGCAGCAGTTAATAGTACCTCAACATTTGCAAATTCAGTTTCAATCTGTGAATAATGTTACTTGGCTTAAAATAAAATTTTTACACCCAAATTTATTTTTTAACTGATAAGACATGACATCTTTAAAATTTTCTTTCATTTTTCAGACTTGTAGCTTGAATTTTCTGTAGGCTTCAGAAACTGTGAACTACAAAGCTAAGAATGCTGTCAATAGAAAGCTAATTTGACTTCCAGAAGCTTTATAGTGAATCTGAAGTGAGGTAAAGAAACAAAACGAGATCAAGACCTCCTGCCTTGCAGTGCTTCCCTTCACTTACGTTTACATTTTAGCTTTCTGCTTTTTCCTTTATGACATGGACATCAGGCAAGAAAGAGTTTATTCCAAGACATACATCTGAAGCAGTCAACCCCTAAAAATCTGATCTTCAGACAGGCAATTAATCGCTATTTCCAGATAAATTATCAATGTATTTCAGCACATTGAAAACTAAGGTGAGATATTAAGGGACTGGGTTTGGTCAGAAGCCACTGAAGCAAGGCTGACTCAAAAAGCCCTGCCAGGTAAACACACTAACACCAGGATTCCTGAAGTATACAGACACTCCCAAACTCACAGTTAGGCATGTGAACTGAAGGTGTAAGCAGAGCTCTAAGATAACAGAAACAAACTACTATTTTTAAAATACAGCAGTCATATTTCTACACAAGGAAGAAAATTATTGTTCTTTATACTCCATATTTCTCAAATGTCATATTTGCAAGAATAAGTGAGCCTTCGAAAATACTTTAAAGATAAAAGAACCAAAAAAATCTTATCTCTCTTTATCAATTGTTTAATACAGTAATTCATATTTTCAGTATTCCTTGCCAAGTTTTTAGAAGGCTTTTTCTTGTTATCTGATCGTACACTGAATTGAGTAAGCATACTTTTTCAAGATGAAATGTCTCCATGTTTCATTTGCCCGCATTGCATGAATTTTTAATTATCCAGAGGAGTGCTTTTTTACGGGTTCAACTCAAAACAAATTCCAATACACATGAAGAATTTTTGTTCTTATGGGAACAAAGAAAAAATTCTACACATCAAATAGCTGAAACACAAGAATTAAATGAAGACATTTCTTTCATGTACCTCTTGCACTGACCATGCTTCCAACAAGATTCAAAGCCAAAGTCCACTTGGAACTGACCCTTGCATTTGGTATTGCCACAAGCCAGAATTTCAGGCTGACGCGACTACCAGACATATTGGATTTGAGGTTTTCTTCAATGAATCCTTAGCCCAACTCCTTTCCTTCCTTTTCCTCCAAATACTTCCATCTAATTTCACAGTTATAAGTAACAACAGCCACTTGGATATGATAAGAGAGGAATTTGCTTCAAATAAGGATTTCAGTGCCTGGAAGTGGAATTATTCACAGTTTTCTGTGCAGTCATAACAGTGCATCACAGTATTGCCAAGTTTCATTAAATAAGATTCCAGCTCATGTCTAATAATGATAATCATTTTAGTACCTTTTCCAACATCCAGCATGTCGTAGGATATAAAGGACTCCCAGAAGTAAGGGGAGAATTATGATCAAGAATGAAAACACTGCAAGTTTCTGGTCTCTCCCTGGAAAGATGCATATCAGATGGTTCCAGGCAAAGGCACAGCCAGGAAGACTAACAAGATAAATATATTTAAGTAGAGAAGGTGCAAGAAATGGAAATATACTGGAACCAGGAAGGACTGAGGGTCCAGATGTCCTGCCTGATAATATCCTATTTTAACCGACAGTTAACAGGGTAAAGTTGTGTGCTGAAACCTAATGGTAACGAGGTGATTTTACCTTTATATCATTCAAGATACATCTCCAACAGGGTAATACAAAACCTAAGAAAGGAGACTAATTCACTGATCCAATAGGAAATTCAACAAATATGTGAGTCAAGCCTACAGGAGAGAAAGAGTGGCATCACCACATTTTTCTTGGTCTCACAAAAAAAAATATTACAAAATATATTAAAAATAATGGAAACACAAGAAAATGTCTGATCTAGAACCAACGTATTGCGTAACATTCTGGTACAGGCATGGAATGGTATGTTAAACAATATAGCAGTGTAATAATCAATTTTCTAAATCACTCACTGAGTTTCCCAGCAGCAGCATGGTTCCATGCACCACTGAGCCTCAACAGTTTTACATGGCCAGAATTACTAAACACAACGTGCAAAAAAGACATCTTCATGAACAGAAGTTGGCACACGTACATGCATAAAAACAGATAATAAAATGTAAAAGTTCACAGGCATAGCAGGTAAGGTCAAGAGTCTCAACCCTAATTCACACGTTAGAGAAATAAATAGGGTTGGGAGATTACACAGCTCTCCTAGTGCAATTATGATCCATGGTTACGCATCCTTCATCTGCACAAAAATAAATGTCTAGTCTTAATGCAAATGATGTTCATTTCGTCAAGATGTTAAGTTAGTACTGCACTCGTCACTACTGCTTTCATGTGGAACACCACACACATCCTGGCACATCACAGCTCAGTACTGTTACTGGAGGGGTGTGAGGAAAACCCACGCAGTTCGCAGATGCTTTCAGGCAAAAAGACAGTACAAACTGATACTCTCCTGTGATTTGTTTTGAACACTGGAGTGTTGTCAAGCATATAGGAAGTTAATGATCTATTTAAAATGTCTCACTGGAGGCAACAAATTATTTCCTTCCAGTCTGAAACGACCACTGCGCTGGCAGACTGTATGACTTCTGCAAAAGGTGGGCTAGATAGCTTAGTTATTATACACAAAACCGTCACTGTTAAATTAACTCCAAAGTGCTTGCTCTACAATTAGCATTACAAATCCCACCCCCTAATTTGCTTAGGTGCTCAAATTACTTCATCTATACCTGCTGCCTGTTAAGGTGCTGTGTCAGTGCCTGCCTGCATTGCTGAGATTTTATTGCCCGTTTTTAATTAATGTGTAGTGTAGAACCTGTCTTTAACTGTACTAAAACCCAGCTTAACTAACATGCAGTGTAAAACCTCTGCCTTGACTGCACTAAAACCCACCATTCAGCAGCAGTACGAGTCAGACATGTTTTGTTAAGAAGAGTCACTCCAGAAGTCTCACCTAGCAACGTCTTTAATGCTTCCCTCAGCTGCAAACCCCTTCTGACCATTCTCTCCCCTTTTCACTTCTCTAAGGCTTCAGAGCCTGAGTCCAGCACTGGGGAATCTCCAGGATCCACAGAATATTTGAAGGGGAATGCCGCTTTGTGCCTATAAACTACTGCTTACACAGTGCTTGGGGAGCTCCCTTCTCTCTAGGAGACCCTTCTATCCTTGATTTTCCTACCAACAGCTCTCTTTTGCACTAGAGCCCCATCATCTGAGATAGGGATGATGTTAAAAGATTATGATTAGCTGGACTTCTGTTGTAATATTACTGCAGAATGAATGCCCTGCCCTTCCCTTCTCAAAATGCAAGGTTACAACACCAAGTCACGCTGGACGTACAGAACAGAACATGCAAAAGCAATATTCTGGCATGACTTCCAGAAAAAAATGCCATTTTTTCCCCAGTAATGGGGATAGTATCAACAAATAGATCCTTTTCCTGATACCAATCTGAAAATGCTATAATATAAGCATGCTAAGCAGTGTCAGCAGCAGTGATTT
The DNA here is from genome assembly GCF_020740795.1 of Apus apus. Taxonomy (NCBI): domain Eukaryota; kingdom Metazoa; phylum Chordata; class Aves; order Apodiformes; family Apodidae; genus Apus; species Apus apus. The sequence continues at coordinate 190,827,936 of NC_067282.1, forward strand.
GGCTGAATGCATTGGAAAGGATAAAGATAAGTGAATCATTCACTTCTTAGGTATCCATCACATATGGGTACAAAAGACTTCTGAAATGAAAGTTTGTTGCTGAAGGCATTTTTATTTTTTTCAAGACAGAAGCTGCTTGATGACCATGTGGGAAAAGCAATGAACTTCTCTGGTTTTATGACAGACATTACAAATCTTTAAGAAAGTGGCTTAAAAAACACAGATAAAGTTCCCCCGTAATTCACTATTTCTGTGACAAGAATAGTTGATGAAACAGTTACAAAAGTCATCACAGCTTTTAGTGTGGGACTGGAGAATATGTTACAGTCACATTCTCTTACTCTCTTGCAGAGAAGGAGTCAAACACACGGTTTTTTTCATGTAGAAAATTATGCCCTACGAAACTAGCAAAGATGCTCTTGTATCAATTAATGAAACAGAACATCTGTTCTTTTTCAAGAAAAGAAAGCTGAATGGTTTTCAATCTATGAAGTTAACCTTCCCTGAATGCCACACACACACCCCCTCAGATTAGGGTCGTTACAACTTTTTGTAAAACTGGAATGATGTCCACAGTGTCTGATAGGAATTATTACAATCACTCGTTTTAAAACATTGCCTGCCACAAATAGGATAAATTAATTAAAGAAGTACTATGGGAATATATCAAACAAAGAAAAAAAATCCATGTAGCAAAATGAAACAAGAAGTTTTTGCAGAAGCACTGACTTGGATAGTCAATATTTGGAACACCTGGCAATGAAATAATTAATAGTAAGTTGCTCCTGCACTACGTATGCCAAATTCAATATTAAGGATCCAGACAAATCTTCAATAAATTAAAGTAATTACAATTTAATAATACTTGTAGAGTAAGTCACAGAAAGGTAACAAAAGTAATGTCTGTCTTGATGCTGACACACAACATACCTTTTTACAATAAAGTCTTTGGGTTAAATGGGATGAATCTCAATTATTATCGAGTTATAATCAAAACCAAGAGTTACTGTAACTATCTAATGCCTACTTCCTAAGCATTTACAACAAGTACAACAGTATATACTTTTAACTATGTTGATTTTTAATGCCCTTTGTTGACAACTCTGAAGCTGTAGATGACCTGAGAAGAAAACACTGATTCTCTGTAAGAATGTGCTTGATTTAACTAAACCCCAGGAACACAATAAATTATTCAGGAGGGGGTGGGATCAGGAGATAAACACATCCCAGAAAGCTAACAACCTCATAATTAGTGTACCAGTCCACATTACAAACATAGAGAGGACTGATTCAACAAATGAGCTGGAGTTAGTCCTGGCAGTCCTACAACACTGCATTGAGTTTACATACAAATAGTGAAACAGCAGCATGGGGAAAGAATTAGAGTCAGAAACAGGGTCCTACCTTATAGCCCAGTGACTAAAAATAAGGGACTGGATCAAACACCTGCTTCTTTTATTTCTACAAAGCATAAAAACTTTAATACCAGGTATTCCACAGAATCAAAGAGCCCAATTCCTAATTAGGGTCAAGAACCTCAGCACAGGACTCTTAAACTCCAGCTGTTGAACAAATAGCACTTCAGATTTTTATCAAATCAGCTTCAACAAACTTCATTCCCCCACACTGAAGAACAGGAAAGAAGTATCCAAAGCCTCAACAAAACAGGAGAAAAAAATTCCAGCCCTGCTTCACACCAGCAAAGAATATCCTGAAAATGCCTTTTCGAGTATGTGGCAAATAACTTTTCCCAGCTTTATTTATTTATTTTAAGGCTCAAAGCCAAACTCAATGAGGCAATGAGGTTACGTATTATAAGGTGTTGAATCTCAATTCACACAGACGTAAAAAAACTAAATAACTCGCTCTTTTTTTTTTTTTTTTTACATTAGCTCTAAGAAGTTACAGTATTTTCCTATCGATGTTTAAAGAAGCAAGAATTAAGATGAGCTTTACTTAAGAGCCTCAGATTCCCATTTTAACACTTTCAGCACAAAGCAAAGGAAAAATACGTAGTGGACAGAAAGTCAATGGAATGGTAATCTTCCTTTGAAAGTACAAACATAAGTACATACATAAAGTTTTGAGCAATTATGGCATAAGGATACAAAAGAGTAAAAAAATATTTTATTTAGATGCCTTATTCTCTTGGGGGCAGACCAAAACTACTTTCAGAAGCTGCCTTTACTGAGAACAAATCTCTATATTAAATGCTAAGTTTTGTAAATGTTTCCAGAGGCTGCTTGTCTAGAATATAGTCAGCCAGAACAGGGCCTCTAGATAATTCAGGCATGTAAAATACCTTCTTTCTGAGCTTCCTAGTGGCTGTTTGGCCTTGTCCACTGATAAAAGAATCCAAAATTTATTTTATTTCCACTCTTCAAGATGTGCATTCTTAAACTGAGTAACTTTTTTGAGCACGTATCTCACATAAACATAGGTGTTATAAACCTATAATCCTACACCACTTTACTTTTTCCTCACATAAGAAGTCAAAACCTAATTTAAAACTGTGGGATCACAGAAACATGTTAATTTTTTTAACTACCAGTACATAAGGTATTTCAGATAGCAAAACAGACAACAAAAAGGAAACACTCGGTTCCCACAGACTACAACATTTCTGCCAACTTTTATCTCTTCACTGATAGGCAGAGAGGTCAACAAGCATTCAACATACCTGCTCCAACTTCTTTTTCTTCTTCTTCAATGTTGTTTTTGATACTGTCATACTCCTCATCGATTGCCTGGTTGCCACGCATTTGAGACAGAATTCTCCGTGCTCTCTGAGTCTGGCCTTTCTGAATGAGCCAGCGGGGACTTTCAGGAAGAAACAGGAATCCAAGAAACTGTATAACTGCTGGAACAGCTGACAGGCCCAGCATGTACCTGCAAATAAGCAAATAAATATCTACTATTTGCCCACAAAAATATGCTATGAGAAGACTCAGTTACAGCTACTCAAATTGTGATTTTTACAACCAAACCCTTCTTCTATTGTATTCTGTATCACCAGAAGTTAAGCAGGAAAGAATCATATTCTGCAAGTATTTTAGAAAACAGGATCCTTACTTTCACTTTCAGGAACACTCAAGGACATGTTGACTCTTCTGTCACCACTGACCCTAAAGCCACTGGTCCCAAGGACACTAAATCAGATTAAATAAAAACTCTGAAACATTCCAGTAGTTTGGAAACTGACAATTTCTTCAGTGAAGATGTAAGAAGAGATTGAACAGAAAGGAAAGGCACAGAGAAGAATGGGTACTGCTGATGCCAAAGAGGAGACTGAAATCCTGCTACTTGTTTTACAGACATAAAAACCCAACAACAACAAAACAAAACCACACAAAACCAACCAAACAAAAAAACCCACACCAAAACCACCCAATGAAAAATGCTTAATTTGGTCAGTAATATGTATACACAGAGATGTGACCAAGGAATATGCCTCTTTTGTAAGATGATGACTGGTTTTACTTCTGAAAATTTCTGACTATAAGCAGAAACACTGAAAAATTTAATTTCACCAGCACAGTAATTTACACCAGATCCTTTAGACAGTCTGCTCTTAAAACTTTCAGCCAGCTGCAATGTTAGGTTTTAAATCAAAGCTGCATTTTAGATGCCCAGGGGAGGGTAATTATATATAGCATTAAGGCTAGATCTCTACTCAAAAGAATTACCTATGGCAGAAGTGTTATGCTTCCAAGGATCAGCACAGACACCTGTGACAACACCCACAGATACCATGATTTTTGCTCCAGCTAAAGTGAGGAGAAAAGACTGTGGAAGACAAGCATACCAACAATTTTCATGGGTGGTCCTCATCTATAAGCTTCATATCTTTATATTCCTTCAATAAAACACTACAAATAGCAACAAGAATTGCAAAACCATGTATAATTTTGTTCTGCTTTTCAAATCTAACTTTTTCACATTTGTGCTTCACTAAAATATTTTTTCACCTCCATTAAAAACTTCAATGATGTCACCTACACATTACTGCAGCTATCACTCATTTCTTATCAGCAGTTATCATCACTAATACACCTCCAGAAACTAACCCTCAGACTGCATACTGAGGTAGTCTGTACTCATAAACAGGTTCACACCTTGGCATCAGTCAGGAGATTAGGGAGATTTGCTAATCTCTCCTCTCTTCATACCCCAGGATACATGTTTTCACACAGACAACTCAACAGTCTCCCACCTGGTTGTTTTTATACAGCATGCTAGGAAATGGGATTGCTAACAGCAATGGAAAGAGAGCACAACCATTAATGGAAACCTTGTTTCAGGGCAATGAACCAAATATATGTCAAGTCCTAATGCATTCTGGAAGGAAATGGAAAAATACCTTCTTATATGTTCTTCAAGACATTTGTAAACTTAACAAAGAAAGCAGCCAAAGGGGAATGCAAAGAGGATGGCCACCCTGTGACAGGTCTAGGACAACTCTCCACTGCCAACCCTCTGTGGGACATCTCTACACAGATCGGCAGGTGACATAGGGCTATACTAGTGTCCCAGCACACAGATTTCCTTTCCCACCTGTGATAACGTGCATGCTGGCCAGTCTTCCTAAACTGAGCCCTCAAGTTCTAACTAAAACCAGCAAAAATTTCCAAAGGTCATACAAGTAAATGAAAGTCTAGAAAGAAATCTTTGAGCAAGTATTTTATTTTTCTAACACTTTAAGAATAGTATTAGTATCATTAGCTCATCATTAGTATTAAAAAAAAAAAAAAGAAAAGCAGATGGAATAAAATAAATTCAAATTACCAAGCTTGTGGGAAGATTACTAGTTGAGTAGCCTTTAGCCAACATATCAAAGAAGTGTCACTAATTCACTAATGTCCATCTTTCTTCCTGTGCTCTTTCCTCTCCACAAACATTCTGGTAGCTGTTTACTGAATCCCCTTTACCCATTTACCACTGATGCTCACTGTACATTCAGTATGTGCATTAGACTGGTATTTAGAAAGCCTTTCCTATTACAAATTAAAAGTAGAACAAAACCATAGAGATTAAAACCACAACTGCTGTATTCTGTTAAACTGCAAGGAAAAGAATCTTTTAATGAATCTAAATAAACAGATTTAGTCTTTTATGCTCAAAATTACCTAATTTCTGCTCCTCCAAAGCCCTTCAGTCCCTTAAATGCAGCCAAGCCTCCAGAACTAAGCAACTGAGTACATGCAATCATCTTTGCAGGCAAAATCAATTGATGCTCCTGAAAGCTTGATCCACCCTGTTAAAGCTACCAGCTGGACTCTATTGGATTGTTTATCACAAGTAAGAGAAAAAAGAAATGTACAGAAAGTGCTCACTCATTGAAGTCAGTTTCCAGTCAACATGTTTCCTGTCAAAGCTGAGTACAAGGAGTAGGCAAGAAGGAAATGTTCAGTTGAGGGCATAAAACCACCACAAGTTCAAGAGTTGCTGCAATTTCCAGATCAAGCAACATAAGATATAAACAACTTAGAGTAAAAGCAGGCAATTTTAGACATTTCATGCAGTAAGCCACCTTTCAGAAATCTAATATAGTTATTTCCTATAGACAGTACAAGATTTTGCATTTGAAGCCAAATGTCTAGCAGACCTGAAAAAATCCAGTATGAAATTTAATAAGTCTGCTGTAACATTTCTCCTTCTCAGACATACTGCTGCAATATAATTAAGATGGCATTAGCAGGGTTTATAAAGCTAACCTGACACAGGAGTCAGATTAAATACTTGTTTTCTTTGGTTTATTTTTATTTGATATCCAGCATTTCCAGGAAAAAACATAGCTGAGAAGTAAGTTCCTTATTGGTTTTTGTAGCACTCCAACAGTTAGCCAGTCAATCACTAAAAGCTACAATACTTGCCCTGATTTTTCTTCTTATATGTGATGACTCAGGATTGAACATCTGTGTTTTCTCCCCATGTGTTTGCTGGCCACTCTTTTCAGGTGAGAGACCATCTGTACTTTTCCCTGCTCAGTCTTAGGTTGCAGGAAACTAGCTGAGGACATACAACTACACAATTCCCAATTAACAGCTCCAGCATTGCAGCTGAGAATCCCCAGATACCTCACCACTAGGACAGCTTCAGTATCTGTCCAGTGCATCATCTATAGTTTCACCCCATTCCACTCCCCTTGCTCCAGTAGAACCAGTACTTGACTTACACACAACCCACAGCACTACTGCATTAGCAAAAGTTATCCAGCATGAGCCAGCAGGCTGCAAGAAACAGTAACTCCTCACTATTCAACAAACCATGCTTCATCTAGAAGATTAGGACCACTAACATGAGAGAGAGCTACAAACCAGGAATAAATGGAGTGTATGACACAAAAGAGGCTGAGATAACTGGGTTTGTGCTGACCAGAAAAGGGACGATCAAGAGGAGATCCAATTGCATCTTTTATAACTGAAAATGAGAGAAGATGGAGATCCACTCTTCTCAGATGTACACTGCGAAAGGGCAAGAGTCCACTGTCACAAGTTGCTACAAGGAAAATTCAGTTCAAAGATGAGGGAAAACAATTTGTCATAGTACAAGCAACTGAACAAGTTGTCTTGATTTGTGGAAATGTCCGTAGTTGGATATTTTCAAAAGCCAGCACCTCACACATCTCTAATCAGACACCCAACCTCCTAGACTTACTCAATCCACAGATTCTACATTTTAATTTTATTCAGTTCAAATAGGTTAGAAGGCCTGATTTATACCAGAGCAGTTTATTTTTTGTTCCAAATAGAAGAGTAAGTTGCAGCAACGTAGAAGTTCTGAAAACAGTTGTGCAGTATTTCAGTGGGTGGGAATCTCACTCTTTTAAGGTGTAGTGGCATACTGAAACATCAATGTTTTACAAAAAGGTGAAATCTACATTTGACAATTATTGCTGCTTTCCATCTAATCTTCCACTTTAGCTAAAAATATGTATAAATTAACATATCAAAAGATAAATTTCATGTGTGTAACAAAATTAAACTATATTTTTCACTTAAATAACCATTTACATACAACTGCACTTGTCAATCCTGTGTCACTGCTTGATTTGAAAACTGATACATCCTATACTACAATGCTAGCTGTCTGACTGATAAAGAAGTCTAGAAGTTTGCTTTCAAGCTGCAAAAATTTAAGCTACTGTACACCTTCATTTATCTGACCAATTAAATAGAAAGCACAGCTCCAATAAGATCAGTACTTGTCAGATATTTTATTAGCTTGTATTTTTCTTCCAATATGCTAGTATTTACTGACACACGCATTACAAACGCATTCTTACCTCCTATGTGTCAGCCCACTAATGGGAAAAATCCCCAGATTCACATCTGTAAAAGCTTCCCCTCACTGAATCCCCACCCACCAAACTTGAAAAATCTGCCTCAACAGAAAGTGCACAAAGCCTGCAGCAGTGACTCAGAGCTCCACTTCTTAGTGACTCTTTACTTGTCCATTCCTCCCATTCAGCCCCATGCACAGGGAGCCATTACATTAGCAAACTATTTCTAGGTTACAAATTACTTTTAAATAATAAAGCAACTACTGAATAACTGGCATTAGGGATCGAATGCTTCAGTTTGTATTTTACCTAGAAATGCAATACTACATTCCATTAGCCCTTCTCAAAATTGAGCATTTTTCTTTAACTGCAGAAAGGGATTAGCAACCCTCTACAACTAGGTTTTCTTTCAGTTAAGGTTGTTTCTCCCTTCTCCATAAGTGGACATATAGTCTGCCAGAGAATGCAGCTGCATAATAATGAAAAGGTCATGAAAAGCTTCACATAAAAATGCAAAATGCTATTTTAACTTGAGCTAAAGTAAGCAATGTATTTTCAGAAAGCAAAAACCAGAGCTAAAACTTAAATTAAAATCAGCATGAAGCAACTTTTTTCTGAAGGTCAACTTTGACATCTTTTTACAAAAGAGGCAAAGGAAACAATCACATGGACAAAAAAATAAAAACCTCAAACTTCGTTAATCTTCAGACATAGGAAATTAAACCATAGATTCATTAAGAAGAAAATATTTTTTTGTTTGTTTATTTTAACATGTATTTCTTTACATACCATAAAAAGATCAGCTTCCAAGTTCATCTGTATACCAAGTTCCAAATTAATTGTTCCTAACTTAAATCAGTGCAATTAGAAATCCCTATTCAGCTCCACTGGAAGCCAGAGAACACACATTTATGCTGCAAGGATTTGGAGCAGAAGGGGCATTCCTCAAATTATTTCCAAGTAGCAATATCATTCCAGGCTGGAGCAACAGAAATCAAAGACCCTACAACCACGTGTCGCTTTCCTAAGGGTGTTTCAAGAGATAAGCACATTTGAGTAAGCACAAGTTCCAGAAGTTGGAACATATAAGTTATTCCTCCTACACATTTCTGTGAATTATTTTTTCAAATCAGCATTCCAAATAAAATACTGAGCCACTGAAATAATCTCTCTCAAATGACACACTAGCATAAATACAGTAGGTATAACACTCCAGCCCAAAAACACCTAGTGATGTCTACAGGAAGAACATAATATCCAGAAAATAGAGTAAAAGAGAGTCATATTTATCTATAACCTAAGCTTTAAGTATAAAGTTATGCTAAAATATCCTTTACCTCTACTCTGATTGGATTACTACTGCTCAGATAAAGAATATCTTAAATACACCTCTATTTTGCACATACAGCATCTTACTTACTAGAAATTTGCCTTCTGAAAAATCAGCATGCAATTACTCTAAATGCGGAAGGCAAGCGACTTTCACACACATCATGATGATCATTCAAGCTTGTTGATGCATATGAATTGCTCACCCATTTTAAAGTTTACTAAAGTAAAAAAAAAACCAAATACACTGTGAATATTAAGCCTAAGTGAAAGAAGTAGGCACAGTGTTTAGCAAGAGTTAATGATTAAAGTTCCATTTCAGCGTACAGTTTTACCACTTTACATGTAAACTCCAGTTTGCCAACAAGGATTAAAACAGTTGTCAACCAATTCACAACCATGCCAGTTTGGCTTTTAGAAAGGAAGACTCACAAACCTCCATCCATCCTTTGCGAGGTAGCTGAAGATTCCATCAACAACGCTTGCAAAAAACTGCCCTCCAGTGATGAACAGAGTGTTAATGGTGACTAATCTGCCTCTTAAGTGTGGTGGAGCAACCTCTGCGATGTACACTGGCACAGTCATAGATGCTACACCTACAAGAGCAAATTATAGCACAGTTATAAAATCAAGAGAGATACTACAACTCTTTTTCATCATATAATATTTTAAACAGAAATGGAAAATTCTGCAAGAATGTGATTTCCAGGTTCCAAAAGATGAGAAGGAAGTACACGCGCTGTACAACCCACACACACTGGTTGCTAGCAGCTGCATTGCAAGTTCAAGGTTTGATGGGATGATACAAGGAAGAACTCTCTTCAATTCAAATTGCATGTATGCTAAGATTAAATTAAAAGCTTAATATATTTATAGTTCTGAAAAAAAGAGATGCTACGATCTGAGTAAGCATATTTAAGTCAACGTGACTATCTGGAGATGCCAAGTGCTTTCAGCCTGGAGTTGAAACAGAACTTTAGTATAGTTTCCACCTCCAAGAAAAACCAAGGCAAAGCATTATATTATTATTAATAATAATACTAATATTATTATACAGAATTGATTGTTTCTTGACTTGGTTTAAAAGTATTTCATATGCAGTGCTAAAAACTCTACTGCCACAAGAAAGGAAGGAGTTAAGCTAAAGAACAGGTGCTTTTCATCCTGTCTTAACACTGTACTATTTCCTATAAATTATACAATCGCTCTAACAAGCCATTAATGCCCATGTGGAACGCACACAGGAGCACACATACACACAGACCCTAAAAACACCTCAAGGGTGTACAAAGAGCAGAGCCAGTTGCAGTACATGCTTCAGTGGTCCAAATCCACCAACAAATTCTTATGCTCATGTAAAGGAAATATCTATCCCTATTTCCTTAACAGAAGCAACAGTGAAAATCAACAGCAATTTTTGAAGTTTAAACTGGAAGTACATTGTCAGCACACACACAAAACCACATTTCACCCAAAACCAGATGAGATACAACTTGAGCAGAGTGAGCATGGCTGAGCAGCAGCAGAGATGTCTCATCTTTGAGCCTGGGGCAGCTCCACTGCATCCACAATGACAGCCCTGTGCCAGCACAGGACAGTGCCATACCCCAGCAAGAAAAGGAGGGTCACCTGAAGGCATGCAGGCAGCTCCTGAAGCACAGCTACAATTCCCAGCTCTTGTCATGGCAGAAAGGCTTTGTCATAAAATGGCAGAGGCTTCACACGGTGCTGCACTTCCTGACTGACTCACCAAACTAAGAGCACACAATCATCTTTGGAAGCACAGTTAGCCTGACAGAACTGCTGGGAGCCTCCAAAAGCCCAAGTCAGGAATATAGGTTCTTTAGTAATAAAATGCCATCAGAAGATCTTTTGTTATGATAGGTAAATGCTTTCAGCAGCCTCTCAGCATGATAACTAGTTACCAGCAGAGCCTCCCAGAACACAGCAGTGCCTTCTTCTCCTATTGACTGAGCAATCCACATGAAATAAAACCGCCCACAAAAAAGTGCCAGGGGAAAAAAATAAATAAAAAAACCAATTATTCAACCATTTTTCAAAGCCAACCAGAATGCACCATGGGAAAATGCATCCAATAGCCCTTTGCATGATTGATAGAGAAGCAATTTTTCAAACAGTCCCCCATTATGGATATTTCTCTCAAATCTTTCACATCAGCATCTGAACCAATTAAAATTAAATTGATGCAGACAGCACACAGGTGAGGGAAAAGCCTTTATGGGAAAGCAGAGGAACACTGAGGACCCACACGAGGCAGCAGCTCACACTGGGGTGGAGGGGAAGGGCCCTATGGCTGCAGATGTCCTGGTCTGGGGAGGCTGGACCTTCGCACTCCCCTGATCTCCCCTCTGCCTTGGGCACAGCACCTCACACACTCATGCTCACTCCCCCAGTGCAGTGTGGCCATCTTCCCACTGCCAGGACTGGCCTGGCAGGTCACCCAGGTCCATAGTGCGGTGTCACAGTCTTTGCCTGCAATGGGCAGCAGAGGCCTAGAAAAGGCTCAGCAACAGAACAAGCATCAGGTCATTTCCCTGCTACATGCTAAACCAGCTTCTGATAATGACCAGGTTTCAGAATTCATGATTCAATGGACCAGACATCTGATATCTCTGGAGGGTTTTTTTGATACCATTCATTCTTTGCTCTCTGTTACTGCAGAACTTTGCATGCCAGTGGCTATTTTATCATTTGGTCCATAAACACCTTCCCTGCTGCTTGCAAGAGTAACATGGAAATGAGATAAGACGATTAAATGCAGAGCAGCAGGAATGAAATGAGTGACCAAACCCAACACAGAGCTGACGGGTATAGAAACAGAACAGGGTCTTGCAATAAATAGAGGAAAGTAAGATATGGTTATGTTTCTGTCTTTCAGGGGACACAAAGAGAAAAGTAACCTTAGAACTTTCTCTTGGAAGGTACTGAAAGTCAGTCCCTAGCATAAAATTCTTATTGCAGGGAAGTATATTCCTACCTAACCAATAAAGCTGATAAGTGACATGTAAGGAAAAGAAAATGAAAACAATTAACTGAAAATCTGTCAGAGAAATTTTAAGCTCTACATTGTGCACCACAGCTGTGAAATCTGAAAAGAGAGAGCAGAGAAGTCCAATCATTATCCACTTGAGTAACCAAGGCATTAACCCTCTACCCTCATTAAAGAATATAGTTCAGAAAAAAGAATATAATAGAAGGTTCCTTACATTTAGACCACAAGATGCATCTAATTATAATACAGGAAGCATTAGATGACACAATGGACTTAAATAATCATATTAAATATTTTTTCACTTCTAAGTTCACTTAGGAGACTAATTACTAGAGCTGCAGACTTACCGTTGAAAAGAAGATACAAGAGAGTGCATAGCTCAATTTTAAGACAATCAATAGAAAGCGGGTGTGAAAAGGCATCTTCAAATCACATTACCAGCTGGAAAGGAATTCTTTATAATGCTGATGTGTTCATACTGAAGATACATTAAGAAGTTCAGAAATGAAGTCAAGAAACCTACTGACAGGAGAGAGAAAAAGGTCATGAAGGAGAACTCCTATGATAATTAGGAGAATTAAAAATATATTTTATGAAATAAGGTAGCAAAACAAAAGGACTGAAGAAGGAATTCAAGTTCTTGGGATTAAATACTAGGAAGACTGAATAATTTTAAATAATTTTTTGCAAGATCAGATGGATATAAGCCTATCCTGTAGGTACCAGGACTTCCACTACAGCTCCAGTTCTGTGTCCAGCAGACATGAGGGAAGGTGCATCATAAAAAACAGATGAGCAACAAAAGCTAAAGACAGGCTATGGAATGAGATGCACCATTATTATTAAAAAAGCTGTAAGGTAGCGGGGATATGTCAGTAATTTCACAGGCATCAACCAATAATTAGTGTCAGGAGCAGCAAAAGAACTGGGAAGGATTCCTGACAGTTTTTGTTGTTGCTGTTCAGATTACTACCCAAAAGGAATAGCACAAGAGACAGGTGACAAGAATTGGGTATATAAAAGAGTGACATGACCCGAAGAGCCTTTCTTACTTAGGAATAAAGAGGACTGATGGTTAACTTGAAGTGCTAAGGAGGCACATCCAGGAGATGGTACCTCCACATCATGGTTTTGTCTCTCCTTCCCTCGAGATTGCACTTACTCTTTGCTCCAACACCAGGGAAACCAGGGAATACAAGCAACTAAAAGGATATCCAGCTGCCCATTAAGGGGTCTGTACCATTTAGCTCCTTAAACAGCTCATGACGAGATCAAAAGCCTGTACTGGGCCATAGGCAGGACTATGTATGGTAACAGGGACTGGCCTGAACTGCCATGGGACTCCAGACTGTCCAGTTGGGAACTAAAAATGTGAAATACTCAAAAAAACAAAAAGCCATGATATCCCTGATCCTACTTCAGTGTACAGCTACTGAACCATTAATCTCTATTAACAAAATAGGAATAGTCATGGCTCATTACAGAAATGTGTATTGTTAGGAGTTCCAAACGAACAGGTAGAAACAGAAGTTACCAAAACATCTCCCCTTCAGGAGAATATTCATGAGAATAAGGCATTCTTCACTAACACAGAAAACTATATTAAGGTACTTAACCAAAGTAATAAATTTGTTTTCTTAATATATCTTCAAAATGAACTTGTAAGAGCAAATTATCATTAAAATGTTAAACTTTAATGCAACCAACTTTGAAGTTCACTTCATTAAAAAGCTGCCCATAGTGGTTTGCACTACTTGTAAGGATTCCAAGCAGCTTTAGCAAGTGATTCCACAGATTTGTGAAGGCAAATGGATGAAGTACCAAGTTCATGGCAAATAGAATCTGGAATTAAATATTAATAAACAGCTTAATAGAGGTTGTAATGTTATGAGAGAGTTTGAGTATGAATTTAAGGTTTGGTTGTTCTTTGGTTGGAATTTCCTATTTAATAAAAACAACCAACCAAAGGGAGCAGAGAAAAACTTGCCAAGCTACAGCTGAACACCACAGTAATGTTTTATTCCAGCAACTCTGCAGGAAATTTTATAAACTTCTTACATCTTGGATACTGGATGTGCAATCTAAATTTAGTGCCTTGAAAAACTATTGATCATGAAATTATACAGACAATAAGACTTTAATCAAGCATTTTCTTTCACTTGTGTTCCCACAAATTATACTCTAAGATTTTCACTTTATTTCTGACAAAGAATGGCCAACTGACAATTTTAGATCATCTTAGATCACTGCTCACATCTGAGTATCAATATTCAAGAGGATAAGTGTGGGCAGCACACTGGTTAATTTTTTTAAACCAGTGACAAGTTCAACAATAATTGTGGCTCAAACCACGACAATTCTTCACTGTCAATCTAAAGCACAATCCAATTAGGTAGTTTGTGGAATGAAGAATGTCTACCATTCACAAAAGGGATACATATTAACTGCAAAGGATACTTACTTTAAAAGACCATAAACTTTCACAAACACACATACAGAAGCTACATCAAACATCAGTGACCTCTGTTCTACAGACAACTCCACAACATATTTTAATTACATGGCTCAATCTAAAAAAAAATTAAAAATAAGCTTTTTCACAGTCTTGTAGAATCCCTTCCTGTTGTTACAGTTAACACTTCAGTTTTCAGTAATGACAGTAAACCTGAAGGGATTAGAGTGCTTCATTAAACATGCTAATAGAAAGTACTTGAGAAAGCAGTGTATTTGAACACTGTTCTTGCACACTAACAACCTTCCCAACAGATACAGCTAAAATAATCATTAAAACAGCTTGTGTTTGAGTATGAATGTCAAGAGAAAGCTCAAGTCCTGCCTAATATCTAGGCTTTCCAACCACTGCATGTATCTAGTCAAGGCATTATCAGCAGTTTATAACCAGCTACTGGAAGTTCTTTCAAGGATGACTGGCAGCACACTTTCCCATTTCAGTCTCTCCCCTATAGCATATTAGTAGAAGTCCATTTCTTAGCAGTGGCAACCTGTATTCAGTGACAGCAGAGCTCTGAAATTCCTAAGGGAAGTGGGACAAGCCTCTAGCACTAAACTCTCATCATTTTTTGAGAGCATAAATCACAGTAACAGGCAGATTTAGGTGCATCTCCTCTAGATTGGGAGTGCAACATCAGCAGACTTCATTAAAGTCTGCTTTTTATTTAAACACTAATTTACTAAATTAGAGAGAGCTGGTCCATCATAGTTGAAGAACCTGTACTGTGGAACATCTAAGACACTGATTTCAGATCTTCATGTCCCTATTTAGTCACTAGCACAAACCAGTGACCAACATTATTAGTGCCAAAAACCTATGTTACTATGTGGCATCCAGCTGTGAAGGATTCTAAGGCCCAAAACAATCTGAAGAAAAGTAAATATATCTCCTCAATAGTTGATATTGCTTCCAATTTATAGAACAATCATAACTTAAAGAGCCTGGACAAGTAACTCCTCCTGTTGACCACAAGAAGGTTTTTCACTGTTTGTATCAGTAAGTATCAAAACCATAAAATCCTTCTTTGCCTAAGAACACTTCAAATTGTGTCCACGGAAGAGCATAAGGAAACCACATTTCATTGTAGAGACATGAATGTTCAAACAGCTGAGAAGGGACTGTATCTGTCACAGTGCTTACTATCCTATACTGAAATACTGCAAGCCAGGGAATCTTTCTGATTTGAAAACTAGGTGGTTTAGAAAGAAGAAATACTAAGTGAGCCACGATACTGGAGGCAAGATAGGCAGAAATCTACCATGTACAGGGTAGAGTGTGAAAGTTTATTAAAATAAAACCTAGTTTACTCAGTTTATTAAAAGAAAACTTAGTATAGCAAAACCTTAAAAACATGCAAAAAAATGCAGGAATCTTTAATAACAACACACAGTAAGTTAAAAAAAAAATTACCCACAGCCAGATAACTGCAGGCATTCCGTTCTACCAAACATCCCAATGTAGAGGGGAATACAAAGCATGCCACAATCTGTGGCCAGCAAAAGAGTAAGCAGGAGAGCTAGAGGAGGGGGAAAAATACTTCTTCTCTGGGAAAAACCTCAAAGAGTAAGAATGGAAAGAGAATTTTACATGAAAGCAACCAGAACTGAGAAATGTTTTAAGTTCAGATGAAAGTAACTATTTTTAAGTGTTAGCAGCACTTCACAGTAACTGCAGCATCCTATTCAACCTCAGCCTCAACATTAGTACTATACATAGAACATCTCATTTTGGAAATAAAATTTTTTAAACAAATAATTTCTTCTAGCCAAATTTTAAGATTATTCAAGGTTACAGTAAGCCAAAAGCATGCAAAGAGAAAATTTTATTGGCAACATACAAAGGAGAGAGTGGGATTTAAATGACCAGAAACAAAATAATCAAGCTAAACATCCAGAAAATTTGAAGCAAAGATCTTCATAACTGTCCAAAACATTAAGAGCATTCATAGCACTACAGAGGTCAGATCACAGTTTACACTTTCCAGCAATCCAGAATTAGTTTCCCATATTCAGTCTTTCTTTATGGCCATTTTAATAATTTTTTTTTTTTTTAATCCCAGCTGTCAAGCATCCAGTCTCCTGTCCATACTCTGCTGTGCTAGTTCCTGGGTATCTAACAGAGGGACTTCCTTCTCACTGGATGCCACATCGGGAACCTGTGCTCGTACTTCCAGAAACAAGACGTGTTTAAAACAAGTTACTCCTTTCACGCCACACAAACGTATCCACAGATCTGGCTTTAAGATGTACCCTGTTTCAGATTGCTTAAAAACATTAGAGTGATTCCTAAAATAAATCTGGCTAATATAAAGCATCATAAAAATGTAATAACTGAACTGGTAATTAATCGAGCTAGCTCATCAGAGACAGTTTCTTCAGAATATATCAGCAAAGTAATTGGTTGCTAACCTACACCTACATTATCAGCAAGCAGGAGAGTTAAAAAGTCTTTTGTTGGGTCACCTACACAGCTATCAATTAATATCTAGCAACTTTCAACATCGAAATGGATTCTCTCCCTTTTCTAAAGTGATCCCAACAGAAGCAGATTAATTATTTCTGGAACAGCATTTTTAGGCAAGCCTAAATAGGAAAAACTCTCAAAAAGTATGTCTGTGTGTATGCAGGCATGCAGAGGAGGGAGTATCACTAATTTTCAATATTTCATTTGTTATGGCTCTCTCTAGTTGAAAGGTGCCAGGTACTGTGAAAAAGTGCATTTCTGAGCCACTATAACAATACAACATTAACAACCAATCAGTCCTAAAAGAGACAACATAGATTGCTCTACTACTCAGTACAACCTTTATTTTTACCATATTGAACAAGCTTCTTACTTCAGAAAATACGAGCATCTTCTAATTTTCATGTGAAAGAAAATTAAATACAACATAGTAGTTTGCTTTATGACAGCTTGTAAAAACACATACTACAAGCATTACCTAATCTTCTTTTAAAGTGAAGCTTTTAGCTCAAATAAATAGTAATTGATATAAGCAGTGCTTTGTTATAGAGATCCTTTAGCACATGCAGACTGTGCACTATACCTGCTGCTTGCTTACACCTAGGAGAAACAGATTAACCCGGTCAAGTCCTGAGGCAGTCACAGCCAAAGACAAGGAGCTGCTTCCCCGGCCAGGGGCTCCTCCCCTTCCAGGAAGGCAGCAGGTCAGGACTTGTCTGTGCCTCAGCTACTCCATTGCCCACCGGAGACTTCCAGTCTGGTGGCTGACGTGGCCTCATGCTGTGGCACAAGATCACAAGCAGCACTGACAGAGCGACTGAGGAGTGGACGTCCAGCTCTTCTGCTGACTCAGCCAAGCAAATGGCAACTTCCAGCAGAGAAGTATGGTTTTATAATGACCCCAAAAGATTTGGCAGGACTCATCTGCATAACCATTCATATATACTGGAAAGCCAGCATTATGAACACCATCTAATCCTTACATGATTCAAAACCAACCCATCCCACACCAAAAACCCCAGAACAACGGTTGAACGCTTCAAAGATTAGAAAAGATCTTCTGTACAGTTTTATTTTCAGATGGTAAGGGTAATGATTTGAAAGCTATACATAAAATGAATACTCCTTTCCAACTATGCATTTTCTTTTTATAAACCACTTTTTTATTTCCTAGTTCTACTACAGTAATGCTTTACACAACTTACAGTAATTCTAAAAGAAGTGATATCTAAACATGAACAAGCTGAACTACAGCTCAGCTAAAAGCAGGCCTTCAACTTACACCTGAAGATGTAATTTGATTTTAACAGTGCCTCTTTCTACAAGCGCAATCATTAAAACAGTTAAACTGGTTAACTTCTTTGTGAACTGCTTTGAGTTAACCACAAGTCCAGCAACTGACTCCAAACATGCAGCTTAAGAGGAAGCAGAATGCATTTCCTTACCTACCACTTGGCATTAAAGAAAAAAAACCAAAACGAACCCAACACTAATCTAGAAAGACTAATCTCATTGCAAGCTTAGTATTTTAGACAAAAACTGTGGAGTAACATTGAATGTGTTCACTCACTATTCTGGAAAGCCATTCATAAAAATACTGTCTGTCTAGTTTATGTTCCCAGCAATTTTGTGCTGGCAATGTGTAAATGCATTGCAGCCATTAATTCAGAAAAGTGTATTTTGATATGAATTGCTACACTTAGTTAGCCACTTGAGAAAGAAACAGCGTGATTTGTAGGAAGACAGGTACCAGTTATATGGTTTTATAACTATTGCTCTAAAAACTAAACAAAAGCTCTGTAAGCCATTTACAGCCTCAGGCCTGATTTTAAAAAAATCGTTTCAATTACATCATTACAATGCAAGTAGTACTCATGACAGTAATGTAGGTATAACTAACATTATAATGAAAATGAGTCACAGTGACTGCTCAGTTTCTTTCTATGCTAGAGGTTTCATATACAAACAATATTGTGTCTACAAACACAAGTGATACATGTAGAGATAATACATTTTTTTTTACCATATGGGAGAATAAATGGTGTCTATATTTGCAATTTGGAAGCAGGGGTGTGTGTAATGGAAATCAGTACAGCACATGTTCCTCAAGATGCCATGGAAAATGTCCATGCCGTGGAAGGTAGGAAGAGTAAGAGTGTTCCCAGTGCACATGGGTTAAGCACATTTTGAGTCTGCAGTCCAAGTGCTGCACATTTGCTCGACTTAAATGTCTAGCTTCAATGCAACTTCTCCCCATGGTCTGCAGTTTCCCCACTACCATTTCAGTAACAGCTGCTTGTTATCAATAACATGTAACTGTAATAGGAGAATATCCAATGAAGGAATTCCAACTAAGGATCCAACAAGAAAAGTGGTTAAGTCTCAGAAGGATTATTAGGACAAGGATCTGGCACTAGACTGTCCTTAGCAGAGACAAACCATTGCTGGACTTCTTCAGGCCATGTAGGTTTACTCCTAGAAATGACCTGTGATAATCTAGATCAGCAGTTTCAACTGCAGGATTCATGGTGTCAAGCTCTCAAGGGATGCAAGGGTACTTCAACTTGTTTCGGTGTGTATTCCATTGGTTGCTTATACTGACAAAAAGGAGAAGTGAAGAATAAGGCTGCTGCATTTGTGGGAAAAAACAAACAAACAAACAACAAAAAACAAAACAAGACAGTAGCTGTCAAGTGTTAAAGGGAAAAAAGGAGCAGATCAACTACTCCATTATCAGCATGTGAGGGACAAAAACCTCACTAGAGTCTCAGCTAAGCAAGAATGGGTAGTTGTGGAAGCCCGCTCTCTGTAAGTGTTCAAGGGCAGGTTATATGGGGCTTTGAGAAGCCTGGTCTGGTGGGAGGTGCCCCTTCTCATGCAGGAGGGTTGGATCTAGATGGTCTTTAAGGTAACTCCCAACCCTAGGCATTCTGTGGTTCAAGCAACAGATGTAATTCTGCTGAAGGATTGCTTTACTCCAGTTTTTACTTTGCAGATCTCCCTATCAATAGTAGTGCTCAGAGCAAACAGATGCGAGAACTGCAGATCACAGGAGCACAGTTCCTGAGGCCTCCCTGCAAAGCAGCTCTTTCCTGCCCTGTTTTAATTTTCCAGGCATGTTAGCAGGGGAGGATTCAGGAACAGCTGCAGGTCAAACTGCAGTGAAAGCTGGGCAAACCTTGTGATGTTCTTCAGTAAATCTCATTAACTGATACAAGACTCAGGTAACTCTGGACAATCTAAAGATAAAAAGGAAATAAAGACGGGTATCTAAAATTGCCTTCTGTAACCCAGAGCACTGCACTAATTCTTCCATCTGGCAGTCTGCTGTGTTGCCCCTATCCAATAAGAGAATAGTGAAAACAAGAAATTTTAAGCAGAATTAAGAGTTGAGGTTTAAAATGGCATATCTAACAGTCCCATTCTAATGAAAATAGATGCAGTGAATGCCCTTGTTAAGATCAAATCTGCTTTTCCTGTGAATTGCACTGCCAAGTTGCAATAAAGCACTCTAAGTCCTAAGATGACCAACTGAACAATGAAATGATCTGCTGCTTTGGTTTTGTGCCCCCCAGCCTCTGAGTGCCCCAGCTACTACTGAGAGCCTCCTGTTAATTTAACTCCTTCATATATGCTACAAGAAGCAGATTCAGTCCTTAAAACTGAAAGGTTTACAGTTAAAAATGAAGCCACATTCTCTTTCAAAGAGACAAGACATTCTCATGTCAAGTTCAAGTTGTAATCAAAAAGATGCTTTCACAAGCTACTACCAAGAAAAACAACTAAATTCTGGATCTCTGAATTACAAACTTTGCAAGTTGTGCACTTACAGCATTACTTTCACAGAGAAAATTTATCAATAAATTTACATATTTGAGGATAACTGAAAATCCTAACACCAGAGTGGGGAGGGAGTTCTGAAACCTCACAGCACTCTGGTCCAAAGAAGCCCTATGAAGTAATTACTGTCTACCATCTTGTTTTTCCCTATAATCTGGTCACATTTCACCTGATCTTTTAATTAAGTTTTCATAAAGGAAGACCTAATTGAAACATCAATTACAGTACAACCTAGCTACATCTAATTGAATTTTCAGTAAAAAATAAAAGTAATTACTTTTATTTACATTTTAAAAGCATCTCTGGTCTACATCCTCTTCCTTATTTCCCAAAACAAAAGGTAGGGACTGCTGACAATACTGCAGGAAGGAAGCAGAATTAATTACCCACTGGAGAAAAATCATTAAACTGAGCTCTAACAGAGTAACTGCGAGTAGGAAGAAAAGCCAGTTGTGACAGCTTCTGATAAAGCACTAGGAACAGAAAACAAAGCACAAAACAGCTCGTAAGTGACTGGATTTCTGAATTACTCACTAACTCATCCTACCTGCCCAGTTAGTACCATTTATATTTATATGCAGTAAGAAGAGAACAAAACCACAGTATTTTTCCTGTACATTTTACAGTCCATCGCAAAGCACACGTGTTGACAAGTTTATACACAGACAAGGTTGGGAAGGAGCCTCTATTCTAACAGAATGCTACTCTTCCAAAGACAACCTCCTTAACAGCAGAATCCCCTTCCTTAACACTGACAACCTACTGCAGTAAAATAATGGCTAGAAAAACTTCCCAGACTGTGGTTCCAGTGCAGTGTGTGCTTGCAGCAATTCAAATGTCTATTGCTCATTATCTTCAGGTGCAGCATGATCCATCTTTCAAACACTGCCAAGTTCACATCCACGTTTGTCTGCTCACTCTGAGGTTAAAATGCTCTTCTTTCTTAGTTTAAAGGACTTCTTAATTGCTAAGACTTACAGACCCTTTGAGGAGTGTTTCAATATACCATTATCATAAAATCAAACTTAGGCATAAACTATCAAAAGCATTTAGCAGTGAAGTCCTTCAATGACTCGTGCCAAATGCTTGTAAGGAACAGAAAAGGCTGTGGGAGTAATTGAAGAATAAGCATAGTGATAACAGAATGCCAGATTACATTCTGCAAGTCCACATTACACAGGCTTTAAAAATGCTATATAGAGTTGGTTTGATTTTGGGTAATCTTAACGTTCTGTGCAGTGACAAGCACGTGATAATTTGTATATCTGTATCTATTAACACACAGCTCGCTCTTCCAGTTAAGTAGAATTACCTACAGTTACCAAGCCAACTGGGAATTACATAACAGTCATTAATTGGAATTTGTAATAAATAATTTACCAGCCTTTCAGTAAGATTTGAACATCAAGCTTCCCAAAGTTCAGGCTTCTCTGGCCAGTACTACCAAGAGTACTGCCTGTCTAAAAGCCAAACACACAGCAAGGAGAGACCTGACAGTAGAGGAAATCCAAGAAACTGAAAATTATACTATGACGTACATTCATAGAAATTGTAGTGTTGAACAGCTTATGACTGAGAGAATTAAAATTATTTCTTTTTAGTAAGTCCAAGAGTGCCTTTCAAAAATTAAAGCAAACAGCAGCCCCATTTTACAGAGGAAAATGGGAGTCCTAAAGGTAGCACTCACTTAAAGGTGAAGTGCTCAGGAAGCAACAAATCCAAGAATTACAGATTGGTCTTATATTTACATAGCAAAAGATGGTGCATTAGACATTTGGAGTCCCACAATGTGAAAGTCGGGCCTTTCAACAGTACAACAGACATTTTCTTCTTGCAGCATTTAAAGTTAGAAAGCCTTCTGAGTGGCAAAGTATAACAACCATGTGCATGTATTTAACTTATTTTAACATAAGGCTTATCGTAATTCAGCCTTGAGACTATAAAAAAATGCATGATACAAAAAAATCTCAGGCTACGGCAAGATGAGTTCAGAGCCATGTGTCTCTAGCTCTTTGTACCACATGGAAATATTTTATTTTTTCTTTCCAATAGTGTCCTTGCTTCTATTGCTTCTACAGCACACAAGCCAACTACATGGATTCCAGCACTTAGGACAAGTAACTCAAGCTGGTACTTGCATTGGCAAAATTGACTGTGACTTGGAAAACAGATGGCTACAGATCCTGTCACAGGACAAATCTGCAGAATAGAGAGCTCTCATGAAAGTGAAATGCAGCAGACCAGGCACTACTTGGTCTATTATTGCTTCAGGGACATATGTATTTTAGTGACCAATAATGCGTGACAAATAGAAATCCAAACCAAGTAACACACAGAGCAACTGTGAAAAGGAGACACAGTAGCCCAAACACTTCTCAGCCTATTATAGCTTTAGGGATACATGTATTTTAGTGCTGATAAGGTACGAGAAATAGAAATCCAAACAAAGAACATCATGCTTTGCTTCTGGATGATTCAGCTACACTGGAAACATTCTCTCACAGGACTAAGAAGTGTGCACACAGGCATTTTTATGGTTTACTACAACTAACTGAATCATTAGCTTTAAGCAAGAAACAGAGCACTACTACCAGCAGAGTATCACAGAAGATTAATATAAGCATTTACAAAAAAATATGACATGCACCATCTTCAAGTATCAGCTTAAACATCTTAAAACCTTTTCTAACACATCTTCCTATGTTTTTCAGTTGTAGCTCAGTATAACATCCATATCTACCTTACAGACTTAATTTTATATGAACGTACAATTACCTAATGAACAGATTAATATCTCTTCTTGTAAAGTACTGTACTAACTAGTTTATCAAGGTCATGAGTCAAGTGGAATCACACTGGCTTAAAACTGGTGAGAGTGACAAGTCACGCCTCTTCAAGTTGTCTCTCTTGCTCATTGCCGCAGCACAGATGAAAACTAGTTACCCTGTGCTGGTGCTAGACTATAAAAGTTCACAGTATCTAAGCCAAGAAACACATATCTCTACATGATAAAAACTTAAAGAAGAAGAAATAATTTAGCCAAGAACTATACATTCCCACTTGATTAAAAAAATAATAATGAAGCAGAAAGAACAGCTTCATATTCCAAATGGTACCTTCTCCTGTCCTCCAGAGCACAGCTGTAGCATTCATTCCCAACAACACTAATCCTGAAAATCTCCAGAACTTGTTTACAATATCCTTTAGTATAGCTACCTTCAATCATATTTCTCGTCACTGCAAAAATACAACCTTCTAAATAAAAGTCATTAATGCAATTTTATTTCATTACTCAATTCTTCCTGCGCATGTGCAGACAGTTCTCCAAATTACTGGTTTCCTACTTCCTACCTTAACTGTCTGGGGGGGCCTGGATCAGAAATTCCTTCTCACCAACATGACCCAGGACAGACAAGTGTGCCAAATTAATTACTGAGGTTCCAGAGGTGCTGCTTTAACATTCACACTTCCAGTTCCCCCTTCTTTGTACCAGTGCAAGGAGCATGGTTTCCCTATATCCAAGTCTAAATGAAGCTCCCTCATAGGGGAAATTTGGGAATAAAAAGACATTGAAGCTACACAAATAGGAACTGAATAGTTTAACTGTAACAAAGTGGTCCGTAAGAAGTCCCCATTACATCTATCATGCACTGTTTCACTTCCTGGAAAGATCCTGTAGGAAGAAAAGCAGAATTCATACAACCACTTGAGCCAGCAGGCTAACAGGCAGGCTCATCCAACCAGCACACAGCCATAGGGGTTTATGCCTCAGCAACCCATCTAAAACAGTCACACACAAAAAAAACCCACACTTGTGAAAGAAAGACACAAGGGAGTGTATGACCATGAGCAGAGGCTCTATTAAGCCAGCCAGAAACAGGTTAAGATTCTAGGTATGGAAAACCAGAAAACACGCACACAGTCCCTTAGAAGTTTCACCATTACAGGGTGAATTACTAAGAATTAACTTCTGAATAGACTAAATGTAAATATTCTAAGCAGGTGGCTCAGATCTTACTAGAGATACAACTGGTATTACAGAGGAGACAGACCTGCTGGTCTTAGCTATGAGGAAAAACCTCTGCACCCTTGCGTTTGTAAGCTCAGAGCACTGTTCCCTTCTGTGCAAGGGAGCACTCCATATCTAAGAGGATAATGATTAATCGCCCAGATAGTACTTGGGCGTCAGGGAAAGCAATTAACTTTGAATCAAGGAGAGGCCCTGCAGACAGATACAACAGACAGCTTTTGACTCCAGGGAAGGAAGATTCAAAAGTATGTGGCAATAGGCAGAATCAAAGCCAAAACACAGGCTGTATCTTCCCTTACTTTAAAAACACCATCAGCAGACACAAATGAAAGCAAAACAACACAGCCTGACCTAAAAATAATGCCCTGAAACTACAGCTTTTTCAGAAGCACACTGTTGAACACGATAATGTTTTCTTTACTTTAGCTAGTAAAACTGGAGACAGGTCAGGAGAGGAGGCAAGCCCCAAACCTGCAGGAGAGGAGGATGCACAAAGGCAATCACATGGAGCATGCAGGTGTAGGCAACTACTGTGCCCCACCCCTACATTAGATTTTAAGATAAATAGTACCTTCTTGTCCAAGCCTTCAAAGAATTTGTAAAGTACATTCCGACTCACTAAAAGAGAAGTTACTCTAATCAGTGTGCCCAGATTTCTGCTGTATGCACCAATGACTTTTTCCAGGAACACGCCCGTCAAACATTACAGGAGAAAGTCCTACATTCTGTGCCTTTTTTCTCCTCCTGCTCAAGAACTACATAAGGCACTAAACCAGACCCTGGTATTCAGCTCAAAATATTACCACAGTGATTGAATTCCTGGGCTAAAACATCATGGCTGCCTATGTACAATATTTAGTCTTTTCCACCCTTTTCTTCAAGATCTTGAAGCTGTCCAGGTGGCTGCAGCTTTCCATTGGTATCAAGGTGTTCCACTGTAAATTGGACTGGTGAGGTAAGCAGTGCCTATGATTAATGCAGGAGCAGGGAATCTGTGAGGCAAAAGACTTAACTGCTTAACTCCATAGTAAATAAACCAGACTTAGACTTTTCCCTCAGGCAGATTCCCCATTCCTGTGCTAACATAGCCACTACTGACCTCAACAATCCAATAATCAAGGACTTGTGAACAAACAAAAAAGGTCACATATGCAAACATTTGCTGAAGTACGTGCTTAAAGTACACACAGCTCTGGTCTTAACCAGTACTTCCTCCATGCTCTCTGTGCTCTAGTTCATCTGCTACCACACTGTCTTTCTCAGATGTTTGACTCTCCCCAGGATCCATCTTAGCTCCAACCAACAATTCTAAAAAAATTAACCAACCAAATTGAGAGAGTGCTTTGTGGCAAGTCCCTTCAATTTCATCTCCTTAACCTCAGAGATGAAGCGAGACTTCCTAAGTGGGCAGCTACAAACAGAGAAATTAAGAGAGACAGACACATTAAGTTCTAATACAGCTAGGAATAACAAATACAGTCCATTGATCTGAATCGTTATCACACAAAAAATAATGTAAGAAGCAGTTTTTCTCCTACAACCACACGGTGAATAAGTATATTCCAAAGGAGTACTGGCTCTGACTCGATACACCATCCTCCATCAACTGTACTGTAGAACTCAGGCTTCTGGGTTTCCCTGTTTCCAGCTGGACTCCAGTTACATGTTCAAACAAGCAGCAAAAACATTCCCTACCTCCAACACCTCATGTAGGTTTCTGTGCTTCAGTTACCTTTCTAGATTTCTGAAATTGCTCCAGCCTCATTTTCATAGCTTTCATCAATATATTGTTATCTACCGCTTTTCCTATAAAAAGCTCAGTAATAAGTAATTTATTAAGTATATTTATTAGCTTCAACATACAGCTTTTGCTTCCAACTTAAGATATTAGCTTTTTTTTCATCCTTAATTCCTTGATATTTTTTGCTGTTGAATGGTGAAATATGAAGCCTACACTACAACTGCCAGTTCAGCACAAGAGAAAACTGCAACATAGTCAGGAGGTAGTTGTCTTCCCATAAGGATCATCTAAATCTTCTTCCACACTGCCTGAAAAATGTTTTTGCCTTGAAACTGCCTCAGGAGCAGAAGTAGAATTAATTCGTTGATGTAAAATGCTCACTAGCAAAGCACAAGCCCCAAGGCTGGTGCCAGGTGCTTCTGGAAAACAACTGCTCTAACGAGAGCCAAGGAGCCTTTCATATCAGCCACAGAGGGCAAATCTCCTCCTGAGAACTGCTCCCTTGATGAATTACACTGGAAAAATCAGGGAGAAGGGGGAAGTAAAGCTCAAGTAGAGAAGCTGGGGTGACAGCTTCTGAATATACTGGAAGCAAGAGAAGAATACCCCAGAAGAACAACCAAAGGACAAGCCCAAAGTAAAAAGTTTCATGTATCAATAAACAGACTTTTTAAAAAAAATCCACACAAATGCTTCAGTGTCTGAGCCCACTAACACAACTGCCACACAAAGACATGGCTGAACTTGAGGGAAAGACAAGGCAGGAGCAATCCCTTGGGCATGGGACTGCAAAACAAAGATTCCCTGCTTGAAGGGGAGGAACACAAGAAAGAAGTCTGTCCCCACCTGCAAGAGGAAGTGGGCACCCTTGTTATTTAACCAATATTTAGGACTCAGTGAACTTTCAGGTAATTAATTATCGCAGCTGTATGCTCTTAAGTAGGTTTAAATAGAATATATTGTTCTTCTGAATACATACTTCTGATTTATTTTCAAATGAAGCATTTTAGGAGTCTTAGGCATTATTACTGATGTATTCAAAGAAAATACCATTCTTAAGGTGAATTTTTCCTCACTGGTTTCTCATTTTGACTGTTTACAGTCTGAGTATATAAACAGCCAAGGAAAAAAGATAATTTAAAAACCCACTTATTTTCAGAATCTACTTTCACTGGTTTTAATTTTTTCATTGCTTCTCAGGATACAAGTGGCAAAGTGCACACTAGTACACTCAGAATAAAAATTAAGTGCATATACTGACAGTGCACAGCAGAAGACAGCAGCCAGTGCTTCGAATCTCCTGCTTGGACTGTCCTCATGCCTCTGCTAACGGGACTGGCATCAGCTTCAGCCGAACAAGTCCCTCAAATCCAAGAGATTCAGCTGAATTATTTGTTATCTTTAACATCATGGTAAGTGGATGCCACTGGTCTCTGGTTCCTGTAGCAAACAAAGCATTTTGAAAATAAGGCCACCTACGGTGCTCACATGAATTTTTCAAGATAGGTAAGAAAACACTTGTGTTTAACACTGCCAGCTTCCTTCAAGTTGCCTTTTTATAAGGAATAAGAAGCTCACAATTTTAAATTATACGTCACATATGAACTGGATGCATTGTATTTTTTCCAAAATGAACAAAAATACTTCAAATACAACAGGAATTGGGTTTTATGTGATAGAGCAGTTTGACCAGGCATAGAAAAAACTATTTTACAAGATTCCCATGTTGTAGAGACTGAAAATCAATTTCAAGGATTACGAACTATGGGAATTTTTTTGTTAAGTTAAACAAAAACAGCAAAAAGCACAAAGCAAAGGATTAAAAAAAAAAATAAAATCTTTTGCCTTTAAACTGTTTTTAGAAATCAAAAGTCCAAACACTCTCTTAGATGTAACTGTGTACTTAATCCTTTATTCTGAAGGGGTCACTAAACATTTGCCAAAGCTAGCAATACTTACAAGTTGCTGATCTTCTTGTATTACATCATCAGACAAAACAGTAAGAGTCAGTACTTGTTGACACACAAGTGAACTGAGCATATCACTGCGTATCCTGGCCAATGCACAAAAAAACCAGAGGACTTTCAAAGACAGTTTTTCATTTTAATGTACTCCTGGGATGCTGCAAGATCACAGCCCCAGTCAGAAGCACAAGAACAGATTAAGCTCTTAAGATGCAAAGATCCAGCCCTGAGCACATGCAGTAATGTCAGTAGCTATAAATCCTGGAAACTTGGGTGAGCATCTCAGGTCACTGGCAGTACAAGAGTCAATTCCAAGAATGTGGAATTTGTCCCTCCATTCACCTCCATCCCTACTGCAAGCTTGTAATAACAACCCACTGCCTCTGGAGAAAAACAACAACCTAAGAATCTCTGGACTGAAAATTACAAGCATCTGCCACAAGCAGCACAGCATATCTGGGAGCTGAGGGTGACTCTCCCCCCCAAAATGTACCCAGGTATATATTTATTTTTAAAAAATCTGAACACTCACTTATAAAAACAGACTGAAGAGAGCTTCCCATGGAGGGAGATTAGGCTGCAAATCTTTTCCAAGATAAAAATACATAGTACCTGAAAAAGCTCAGCAGTACACTAAAAAATCCAAAAGAAACAAACAAAACCCAATCTGACCCCCCACCAAAAAAAAACACAAACAACAACAACAAAAAAACCCAAACAGCACATATATCCTGATCTTTAATGGGCAATAAGTTATAGTGGCTATTTTCCAGTATTTTCACAGCATACTTGGTAGTCCAGCTGTTACAGTGGACCTTAACAACTGTAACGGTAACACACAAGTGGTACTACATGATACAAGTCCTTTGGTTAATTATGGTTATTTTTGTTATTTGCTACTGGACGTTACTGTGAATAGAAGCCAGACCCACCAGGGAGCCCTGAACCATATGCCAGTGCTTTTCACTCCTGCCTGATTCTGTGTACAATCTCGTTTCCTCTGCTCAAAAAATGACCTACACATGCAGTAAGAAGATGCTATCAGGAACACTACATATGTCATATTCAAATACAGCCTTTAAAAAAAAAAAAAATTACCATACTACAGACATTTTGAGTACAAAGCCAGCACTGAGCAGCAGGCTCATTGTGAAGATAAATCAGATACCAGCAAGGACAGGGCTCAGAGAAAAGACAAGGCACTTAACCAGTCAGGCTTCCATTGCATTGTAGACCTAGTAGCAGAGTACATGCACACACAGTGGTCCTAAGAAGTAATGCTGCTTTCACAAGGGCTTGTGTAGCGTGAGCATTGAGTAACACTAATGAAGAAAACAAACCACTGAAGAGCTGATCATTAATTGAGCACCATTTATTCTGCATGAACAAGACAGGAGCATCTAATCATCCAACTAATGATTGTACATTAAGATGGAGATCAACTCTGCATGAGCAAGCTTAACTCTGTCACTTCCTGAACTGTGTGTAAATCAGCTTTCCTTCCACAGCTGGTACATTAATGTTCTTGGAAAAGTGACCTGAACGGCACACTACCTGAAACACCATGCCAACACCCACGTATATCAGCTGCAACTTTAAAACCTTCTAGCATCTTCAGATGCCAGAAGAATGAGACACTCCCACTGCAGACTGGCCAGCCATTGAAACATCTGGCCAATGGGTTCAGACAACAGAATGACTGTAAAATTAGGACACTGGCCTGATTACAGTCTAACAGGCGACTTTGCAAACATAGCTATTTACTAATATAATTTCTAGTCTCCACTATATTTAGTCCCAGTGCTTACTCTATTCACCCTCCACCTTCCTTCTCACGGAAGCAGATTTTCAGTAGAATTAGATCTTGTCTATGGCCGGACCAGAGAGGGTAGTGATAGGACAAGGGGTAACGGTTTTAAACTGAAAGAGGGGAGATTAAGATTAGATATCAGGAAGAAATTCTTCACCATGAGGGTAGTAAGTGCTGGAATAGATTGCCCAGGGAGGTTGTGGAAGCTCCCTCCCTGGAGGTGTTTAAGGCCAGGTTGGATGAGGCTTTGTGCAGCCTGGTCTGGTGGGAGGTGTCCCTGCTCACAGCAGGGAGGCTGGGATCTGATGATCATTAAGGTCCCTTCCAACCTTAACCATTCTATGATTCTATGCCTAGAATGAAACACCTTTGGTGTTTCAGTTCTGTCCTGTCCTCAGACTTTGGAAGGACAGACCAAAGAGCAGCCAACTGAAGAACATGGATTTCTTGCCAAGTGTGCAAACTACACCAGCCCACACAAGGCAAACCTCAATGCTGTGACAAGTGTGGCTGGTCACCCTTCAGCAACAAATGCCTTGGTCCAAACACACTTTGTACCAATGACATTTTTCCTAGCTAATCTCATACAAAGCACTACCAAACACATGTGATCCAATTTCCTAAATGTCTGAATTTTGCCGACATTTGCTGTAATGAATATCCATCCAAATGTTGCATTCCTGACTCTAGGCTCAGCCAAATTCCTAAAGAGTCAGAGACACCAGAGCTGCTTGGGAAGGGTCAGGTGTGGGGGAAGGAATGATGGCCATAGCTCATGTAACATTTTTTTGCATTCCGTATATTTTGTAAGGGGGAGGATGTGTGGAAAGTAGCTGTTTCAAACTATAAAAATCTATTCAACATTAGCAATAAAATATTATTTTTACTTGTTCTTAAGAGAACATCCTTATTTTCCAGACACACCTCCTTCTGTAATTGCTGTGAAGGAAATATTTTTTTATCTGAATACAGCTCTACAGAAAATTGTAAGAAACGGACAAGACAGAGAAGTGTTCAGCATTTCAGCATATATCCTGTGGTTATCCTCTCTGAAAGATTAACTATAGTCCTTTATAGATCACAGTCACAAGAAAAATGGCCATTTTGTCACACAGACACAACTAACATAGACCTGCCCTGTACCAGCAAGGGTGGAATGAAGTCCCACAGGTAACCATCACTGCATCTGCTTTTAAAGCACCACAGTACTGCCCAAATATAGTAATTTATTTATTAAATGCAAGCAAACATGTATTTTTGGAGTAGATCTCTTCATGCACATTTGGCAGAGCTACAGGAAACCAACCTCAAAAATGTATAAAATTATACACAGTTAAGGAGTTTTTACTGTTCTGCACGTAGGAAAGCACTTCGTAACACTGCTCCATCACACCCGTACATTTCAGCATTTTTCACTTTCACTGAAGAGCCACATTTACTGAGCGACTCCTCACACCAAAGCTAGGAAGTTCTTGTTCACTGTGGGCAGTAAAATGACAGAGGACTCCAAGAGAAGAAAGGAAAGAAATTGGTTAAAAGTTCCACCAGTTTCCAATGCCTTCACGAAATTATCAAGGCTCCCTCTGGTGGGGGATTTAATGTAGCAATTGTTGCAGTTTGCTGTAGGAGAACAGTTCTAATCACATTTTTTCTTTTGTAAAATAAACCTTGTTAGGATTGGATTCTGTGATTCCTGGAGTCTCTTGTGATGCTCCAGTCACAGCAATTTAAGGTAATGTTTTATTTCTAGCCTAAGCTCCATCACATAAAGAAAAGCAACCTCCAATAAAAAGGAGAAAACACCATATTTCAAAAATATAAATTAGTGTCCTTGTGCTCCAAAATTCTCAGAACATTTCTCAGTCTTCACTTCAGCTCACTAGAGCCCCAGCAAAACCAACATCTCTGCCCCAATGGGGAAAGAGACCAAAGAGAGATCTCTCCCCGCAGACCACACAAGAGATCTATAGCTGTAGAAAAGAACAACTCCTAGATCACAATTTCCATTTCTGTGTTTAATATACTAATTATATTATGCCTCAAGTCTCATATTCCTTTTACAATATCAATGTCATTTATTTGCCCCACTGTAAGACAATTCCAGCAAGCCTACGCATCTCTCTACAAGACACACATACACAAGAGTCAAGCAAACCATCCATCCTCTTCCTCCCTCTTCCCCTTCAAGTTGTCGATTTAACCAGCTACAGTGAACAAAGAACGTAAGAAGCTTGACAAATACACAAAGATGTCAAATTTGGTATTTTTGTTAGCTACCACTAAAGATATGTACTGCATAATGCCATGACACCTCATAGTTAAATTTAGTTTTCTTGCATCCTGAACGTTATCACCATCCTGCAGTCTGAAGTCCTGATTTAAAAAAATGTAGAGAAGTAGCATTTAAAAATTTAAAAAAAGCCAAACATGCAACTCAGGGTGGGAAAGCTACAACCTGAAGATGTCCCTTACTGTACAAGAAAACCAGTGTGAGCCCTTTCAAAAATGGAATCAGTTTTATTTCTGACAGCCCTTATTATGACTCACTAAGTTTTCTTCCTTAATAAGACTAGGAACTGCATCACAATAAGTTTGTCTACAACAAGCCAGATAATTCAAAAAATTATTCAACGGCTAAGAAACAGATCTTTGCTATGTAGAGGAAAACAAGTCTAAGTCTCAATTTGTTCTCATGCTTTTAGATCAAAAGGGTTGCCAGATCACAGAAAGAAAAAAATCACTTCTCCGTGGGTTGTTTTTTTTTATACATAATATTCATAACATGAATAACCTCATATAGCCCATCTTGGATCACAGGAATAATTCAAACTACTGCCTGACAGGATGGCAGCTGAAAAAGAGCAAGCAAAAGTCTGGGGATATTTAGAATATAGTTGGCAAAGAAACCAGTCTCAAAGGCTAAAGAAAACACTCCTTGTCACTTCAGGTTTTTTGGGACCACTATAAAGTTTTACCAGAACCTACTGCTTGCAAGTTATGCAACACATATGGGAAGACAGCCTAAGAGCAGCAATTCACGCTCACTTCTGCAGGACGCTATTTTTTAAATCCACAGCCTTACACAGCAAGTGTCATCGTATTTGACCAGCGAGATTACTACCTCATTTGGTCCCAAAAGCATTCCTTTAGTGCCCCATGAAAAGCAAAGCTGTGCGGGGAACCAGAAGAGAGGTATTTACACTCCAGAAACACAGGCATGATCTTCATGCCTGACTTCCCAGACCCCTCTCAAATGCAAAGCTTGCGGTCTGAACTGTTGACACGCATAGACCTCCCTAAAGAGGAATCTGCAGGAAGGATGCAAGACCACCCTCCTCATACAGAAACCAGACAACCCTCCCCAAAACGGGCTAGGACTACACCACCTGCAAGTAGAAACGAACAGGGCAAGCATCCCCGCTCTCCCCTCTCCACACCACGCCGCGATGGCCAGCAGCAGACCCTCTCCCGACCTCAGCTCCGTTAAGCACTTCCCTACTCAAACCCCACGGGCCGATGCTGGCCGGGCTGCCTTACATAAACGGGCTGTGGACGCGGAGAGACGGGCGGATTTGGGGCTCGGCTAAACTCTCCGCCTGGGGGGAGCTTTTCCCTCGCCGGGGCAAGACCTGAGGTCCCCCGGGAGCAGGGCGCACTGGGTCTGGGGGTGCGGCCGGAGGGGAGCCCGGCGGGGCGGCGCGGCACTCACCGATGCCCAGCCCCACCACCACGCGTCCCCCCAGCAGGGTCTCCTTGTCGCGGGCGGCAGCCAGCACGCCGGCCCCCGCCGTGAAGAGGCCGCTGGCCAGCAGGATGCAGGGCCGCCGGCCGCACAGCCCGTTGAGGACGCCGCCGGCCAGGGCGGAGAGGGCGGCGGCGCCCACGGTGCTGGAGACGAGCAGCTCCTGCCAGAGCGCGTCCAGGTTGAGCTCCCTCTTGAGGAGGAGCAGGGCCCCCGACACCACGCCGGTGTCGTAGCCGAAGAGGAAGCCCCCCAGGGCGGAGAAGACCGACACCACGTAGACGAAGCCGGGGGTCTCGTCCTGCTGGAACTGCCGCCGCGCCGCCCGCTCCAGCTCGCCGCCCGACGCCGCGCTGTTGAGGCTGGAGCACGACTCGGCGGCGATCAGGCTCCGCTCGCCCGCCGCGCCCGAGCCGGCGGACCCCTCCGCCTGCCGCCGCCGCTTCTCGCCCATCAGGTTGCTCAGGCTCCGCAGCGTGTACTCCACATTGTCGCTGGCCTTGCGGGACATGGGACGGCCGCGGCGGCTCCCGCCCCGGCCGGGGGAGGGCAGGGAGCTGAGGCGGGCGGTTGCCGGGCGACTCTGGCTACGGCGGCGGGGCTGCTGCTGCTGCTGGCGCCGCCCGTCCTCGCCCCGCCCGCCCCTCTCGGGCCGCGCTCAACCGGGTCGCATAGTGGCCCCCCCCCGCGCCGCTGCACAGACTTGACGGGAAGTTCCCCGCCGCGACCGCCGCTCCCAGCGCCAGGCGGAGCCGGAGGCGGAGGCGGGCGGGGCAGAGCGAGCGCGGCCCGACGGGCGCCAAGGGGCGGGCCCGGCCCCCGCCCCCGCCCCGCTCCGCCGTGGCGCGCAGCACTGCGCGTGCGCCGCGGGCTGCACCTGCGCACTGGGCCCCTCCGCGCCGCGGGTCCCGTGGCGGGAGGTGCGGGCGAGCGGCGGGATGGGCGCCCGGAGGCGGCGGGAGAGGGAAGGAAGGAAGGAAGCCAGCCAGCCAGCCAGCCAGCCAGCCAGCCAGCCAGCCAGCCAGCCAGCCCTGGGCGGGTGGGCGTCTCGCAGGCAACGCCAGAGCCGTCCCGCCAGCCCGGGGACACGCCGCCCGTGGTGGCGGCTGGGGCGGGGGATGGATGTTCCCGCTGGGAATGTTCGCTCCCGCCGCTCCCGCCCCGCTGACGTACTTGAAAAGCACAGTTAACTTAATAACGGGATCGTTTGAATAGAGACGGCCTTTAAAGTTCGCGTTTGTAATTTTCTAAAGCGCTAGGTGAGAAAGGGAAAATTTCAACCAGTTGCTCCGAGCAGGACTGGTTTGTCCCTGCATAGAGGAAAAGTTTGGAGCTTGTTCTCATGTTTATATAGGTTTTTGGTGATACCATCTTTAAAATATTTTCGTTGGGCATTTTCACCACGATGAGAACGACGAGGTGGTCCGGGCAGAGCCGCGGGAATCCTGCCAGCGCCCGGCGGGATTGCGGGGCTCCCGGTGGCGGGAACGCCAGGGAAATGCTGGTTTCCTCGTCCGTGCCGGTCGGGGTGCTCGGGAGAGTCCTCTAGGTTCGATGCAAACACTGTGGAAAAAAGAAGTCACTTCAGAATGTTACCATTTGTGCCCCACTCCTAAGGCACACACTGAGATTCTTCTACTGACTTGACTGTCTCATATAAAGATCCTCATGATGAGGCCAGCCAGTAAATGGAGAAATTACGTAATTAATGGGATCAGTTATTCCCAGCCCACTCCCTGTGAGCAGCACTACTCATAGCCACATGAATTTAAAAATTACAAGAAGGAGCAAAGTCTAACATGGCCAGCTGCACACAGCCTGTTTGGTGGTTTGCCTCTGCCTCAAAGCAAGCTGTGAAATGTTAACACTGTGGTCAAAATAATACCAACTAAATAAAATCGGTTGTTTGTGTAGATAATCTAGTTAGTGACAGATGTGGCAGTGGATTTATGAATCTTTCTTCCATGTTTGAGCATGTGAGAAGCCTGAACTAGGTAAAAAACACATGTTAACATTTAGGGTTTTTCAATCAAGATCACAGAATATTAGAGATTGGAAGAGACCTCCGAAGATCATCGAGTCCAACCCCCCTGCCAGAGCAGGAATAAAACAAAACAAAACAAAACAAAAACCAACTAGGGCAGATCACTCAGAAAGGCATCCAGACAGGTCTTGAAAGTCTCCAGAGAAGAAGCCTCTCTGGGGAGCCTGTTCCTGTGCTCTGTAACCCTCAGAGATGTTGATAGTATGATGTGATTGGCACATAGCATTCCTTATTCCGTTGGGGCCTGACCCAGCATTAGAGCAAGAAACAATTCCAGGCTGTAGCACCAGGAATGAAGTTACATGTGCTACAGGAATCTGTCCTCTCAGGTCTGGCAGGTCTCCATGAGCAGACTGGCTTACATTTCTACAACACCATCAAGAGAGAGATCTGTAATTTTCCAGAAGTCCAGACTGTGCTTGACAAGCACAGCACTCAATACTTCTTATACATAAGCCCCCCCCAAAAAATGTGGGGGACTGCATTCAACAGCAAATATTCACACCAAATCCCTAGCCAGCTAGAAGGAACACTTCCACAGAATATCGTCACAACAGCTGGCTGTCACAGAAACAACCTGTCTTTTTAACAGCCTTCTCAGAAGCCAGAGGCATCATGTATGTTACAGTTAATAGAGACTCAAGAGAGCTAACAAAAAGCTTTTTTTTTCTTTTTTTCCATTGCTGGCCCAACACAATCACAGACATAATTTCTCACCAGCTCATGCTGTCAAGCTTATCTTTTAAAGGGATTCCTTGAAGAAACACAACAGAGAAGTTCAGGTTTGGGATGCACTACACTGAAGACTGACTTAATGAGAAAGAGGGAGGATTTGTTTCGTTTCTGTCAACCTTCATTACTGTAATCATCTTTCTATAGTACTGGATTTAATGATATGAGCTGAGTTTTCATAGAATCATAGAACAATTCAGGTTGGAAAAGACCCTTGGGATCACCGAGTCCAACCATCATCCCTACTCTACAAAGTTCTCCCCTAAACCATCTCCATAAACACCACGTCCAAACGACCCTTAAACACATCCAGGGATGGTGACTCAACCACCTCCATGGGCAGCCTATTCCAGTGTCTAACCACTCTTTCTGTGAAAAAAAAATTCCTAATGTCCAGTCTAAACCTCCCCTGTTGCAGCTTGAAGCCATTCCCTCTTGTTCTATCACTAATTACCTGTGAAGAGAGACCAGCACCAACCTCTCTACAATGACCTTTCAGGTAGTTGTAGAGACTGAGGAGGTCTCCTCTCAGCCTCCCCTTCCCCAAACTAAACATTCCCAGCTCCTTCAAGTGTTCTTCATAAGATTCATTCTCTAAGCCCTTCACCAGCTTCATTGCCCTCCTCTGTACTTGCTCCAGCACCTTGATATCTCTCTTGAATTGAGGTGCCCAAACTGGACACAACACTCTAGGTGTGGCCTCACCAGTGCTGAGTACAGGGGGACAATCACCTCTCTACTTCTGTGGGTCAAATGCTTTTTGGGGGTCCAGACAGACAATATCCACAGCCTTTCCCTCATCCAATAGTCAGGTCATCAGGTTATAAAAGGAGATCAGGTTCGTCAGGCAGGACCTGCCTTTCATAAACCTGTGCTGACTGGGGCTGATCCCCTGGTTATCCTCTCTATGTCTTCTAATAACACTCAAGATGATCTGCTCCATGACTTTCCCTGGTACTGAGGTCAAACTGACAGGTCTACTGTTTCCTGGATCCTCCTTTCTGCCTTTCTTATAGATGGGTGTTACATTTGCTACCCTC
Organism: Apus apus; assembly: GCF_020740795.1. Lineage (NCBI taxonomy): Eukaryota > Metazoa > Chordata > Aves > Apodiformes > Apodidae > Apus > Apus apus. The sequence continues at coordinate 190,865,478 of NC_067282.1, forward strand.
CAGTCCATTGGGACCTCCCCAGTTAGCCAGGACTTCAGGTAAATAATGGAAAGTGGCTTGGCCATCACGTCTGCCAACTCTTTCAGCACCCAAGAGTTTTAAATGATTTCACAGTAATGCAAGATGTAGTAGGTATGTTTAGCAACCTAAGACGGGGGGGTCAGATCCAAAGAAGGATTTAGGTGGATTTTAGGCATGATGTTATTCTTTCAAGAGATTAAATGTTTAATTGCAACACTGTTTAGATTTGCAGCACTGCCTCAATCTCTCCTTTAAGATGTGTTTGCATAGTTGTTTGCAAGGTGATCTTCTGGACTAAGAAGAACAAGTCCAACTTTTAGAAACTCAGTTTTTAATGTTTCAGTAGAGAGCAGGAATGACAGGATTTTACTGCTTTAATATTGTTGATAAATGGCATACATCAGAAAATGTCTTCCAGAAAACTACTGAACACATTGTGCATGTGCCTAGAACTCCCCCAGACCTGATTAGCTGGCAGTTAACTCCTGTCTCTTTGTTGGCACTCAGAAGTGGGTGGATGAGTGCCTAAATCTCCTGGGGATTTCAGTCCAGCCCAGATGTACAGTGAGATGCTCTAGGTCTTTTGTGTAATAGCCTAATGGTTGATAGCTTCACCCAGGAAGTGGGAGGCCCAAATCACAGATTTGCTTCAGCCCAGGAGGATTTAAATCTCTCTCTCACCGTGTCACAGGTTTAAAACTGGGCTGGAAGGACAGATGCTCTCTATTAAGCCTTTTCCCTTCCCAGAAGGGGAAGATCCTGTATTTACAGTCCCAGACTGGACTCAGCAGCAGCCAGGAAGTGGATTCAGGAGTGCACTGATTGGGATCCAAGTTAGAAGTCCTACTTGAACACTGGGCATGGAAGAAGAGAGCTTCACTCTTGTGATCCCTCAGCTTTAAACCAAGTATAGCATGTATGGGATGGAAAACTTTGTTGGTCAGTTTTGGGTCACCTGTCCTGTCCACTCCTCTCTGCAGGTGCTACCTTTTTATGCCCTTTCATAGCATGTAAGAAATTTAGCAGTGACTTTAGCAAAAGCCTTTCTGCATACCCTCATACCCTTATCTTAGCAGTAACCATAAATGTCAGGTGTGATCAATTCTAGAAGCAGACACTGTCTGAAAAATGTCATTAACTCCAGAAAGTGCAGTCACTTAGAGGAGACTTAGCTGAAAAGTAAAATGACTGAAATGAGTATTCTTTCCATTCTAGTTCAAGCCAGGACACACCTCTCAAGAAGACTGTAGGTTAAATGAGAAAAAGATGGATTCTTAAAGCAAATTGGGTTGCTCTGCAGGCAAGAATCTAAGAGCCATGGGACTAGATGGGCAATGAGGCATAAAAGGATCTGACTCTGTGTCAGAAGAAGGTCCAGCCTTGACACTGCTGGTTAGATTCTTTATGTGAGGCCATGGTTGCATTAAAAAAGAGAATAATAAAAGGAGCAAATCCTCAAACCAGGATTTCTATCTCAGTCACTGCTGTGGGAATAGGCATGAAGACTTTAGCCTCATGTGGGCTTTAGCTGTTCAGTGTGCAATGTTTGGTTTTTTTTTAGACTCCTAAACTTGTTGGTTAGTGTTATGGTGCCTTGAACTCTGCTAAGCAACCTGCTCTGGTACTCATGTTATTTTGCTACAAGCAGAGGTGCTATGTAAGTTGAAAAATACACTGTGCTGGTCTGAGGGACATCACCTAGCTGATCATGCAAAAAAGATCAGCAAATACTGTTTATAATAACAGCTTGTATAATGTCTGATACCTTGGAAAAGCACTGATAGCAATGCCAAAACCTTTCATACAGGTTAAGTTAGTGTGCAGTTCTCAAGGTTCAGAAACCTTTTCTATATGCAGAATTATACATTATCAGTGTGCCAAGGAATATGGTAGGTACCACTTTATTCCCTCTGACAAGACACAACCTCCGATCCTGGATCACACCAGTTTGTTGAGATTGCAAACGTGTATTGGAAATACAAGGTTAGGACTATAAGGAACATATTACTTTAAATAAATAAATAAATAAATACAAGTAGTAACTGTAAATAGGAATTTAACACTAAATTTGAAATAAGCCATGTATTGCTTTAAAACTTCCAGTTTTTCCAAAGTTCATCCTATTCTTACAAAGTTGTTTGGTCTCTTTGGTAAGGCACTTTGAGATCCAGTCCATAGTTTTCTGATTCCTGTATAACATTCCCTCTCCAGCCATTTTCACTACCTTAGCAGAATAATTTTGTTAATTTATCTGAATGTGTCTCTCTCTTCACTCTCAATGCAGTTTTAGTTGTATGTAATCCTTCCAGTGTTTGCTTTGTGTTTTCCTTTATATGGACAGATCCTGATTAGACCCTGCTCCAATATCTCAACAAAAGTTGCCCTTCATATACACAGGCTCTCCTTGATTGGACACTCTTACATGGGACTTTAATTCCGGGCTATCCTGGCCTGCAGGGTGGCTTTTGGCCAGTTGTTTACTTTCTGCCTTGGCTATCTGAATCTGTCATCTGAGACAACACTTCCTCTGTAAAATCCTTTCAAAATTAAAGGAACTTAAGAATTTTATTTGTAAGGAACCTACTGACACCATAAATTTAATCCTACTGGTAAAGGGTTGAGAGATAAATTGCTTAACGAGTAGGAAGTGTTGCAGTACTAGCACTGGAAAAGGGTGAAGCTGACAAAACTGGGATGACACATTCCTTGCCTGACAGGCATTGCTGGCAGCAGTACAGCTAAGGTTACCTAAGACTTCACACCACAGGCTGTTTTACTTCCAGGTAACTTGACAAATTTAATCATTTCAGCTCACATTTTGTATAATTGCTCTCCCTCTTGTGCTAAATATATGAATTCCAGCAAACCCACTTCAGACCCATTGAAAATGCAATCATAAGAAACACGTGGGTTTTTTGAAGTTATTTTTTTCTCTCTATTTTTAAGATCTCCAGCTTTTTCATGCTTCTGAGCAGGGATTCAATTTTTGGCAGGAAAACAGTTCCTTTCTGCCTTTGGCTGTCAAAAAGAAGATCTGAAGACATTGGACTGAAACAAGAGTCTCTGCTAGAGTCAGAAGCAGCACGTGTGCAAGCGCACTGCTAAACCCAAGTGTGCCCTGAGCGTGCAGCCCTAACGCTGATACCTGCATGCTCACCTGTGTGCAGGTGTCCAGAGGTGAGATTTGGGCAGCCCATCTAGATGCACTGCTCTAAAAACCAGGGCCCAGCACATGCTGAACACCACTGGCTGTGTAAAATGGAGCAGGGGGGACAAGGGACTTTTATTATTGTACAATTTGGAATTTTATTTGAACTTTTACTATGGTACAGTTTGGAATTTTTACATTCACGTCCTTGAAAATAATGTTTTTTCCAGGTTACAATTCCCATCAAGTCAGTATTATCCTGTAAAAGTTATAATTACTTAGCTGTGACACCTGTCAGCACAAAAATCCAAGAGTTGGCACAACACTAGCCCCAGGATCCCAGGGAAACACGGCTCTGGGTACGCTGTGTCTTCAGACGAATACATGCCCACGCAGAGCTGTTTGTCTGCCAAACAGAAAACTCCTCAGGTGCTGATGACTGGCCCAGAAGAACAGGTCATTTTTGCAGTCAGCTCAGATTCCTGGAATCAGAGAGCAGCCCTCTCTTCCAACACCTTATGTCTGGTGTATATGAAAGATCTACAGGAAGAGAACCACACGCAAAAACATCAGTTTTATTTCACCTCCCCTTCATTCTAAGTGGTGTTTGTTCACTAAACAGATTTGATTTATGAGATTCCATTTCTTTAACAGGCGGACAGTACTTCTAACCCAAATCCTTCAGCAGGTTGTGTAAGGTTATGTATGGTCTTACATAACCAGTTGTCCATCATTTCATGAAATAAAACAAAAAAAATAAATCAGAAAGGCTTTTAGGCTTATGTATGACTACACACTGTTCTGCACCCCTAGAAAAGTAACAGCTGACCCAGCATGAGTTCACTACTTTGTAAGCTCTCACCTCATCAAATCAAAATCTGCCAAACTGAAGTCCCATGAAGTGGAAACCATATGTTTTAAGCAGCAGGTTAAAAGCTGCCTTTGCTGTCAGCACTGACATGGCATTGCCTCCAAGCAGAACACCGTACAGAACTGCTTTTTCCAAGTTTGCAAATGAAACTGGAAACAGACTGTCAGGAATTCAGTTACTGACTCATTGAGTTGGTCATACCCTCTGGATCTGACAGATGGTGAATCCAGCAAAACTTATTTGATGTTTTTTTGGAGGAAGTGGTACCATGAGGGATAAGCAAGTTTGAAAAGGAAATTGGACCACATGAATTCCCTGTGCAAAGGCAAAATATGCACAGAGAGTGGATAAAGTTCCCTGAACTGGGCCAGGACATCATCTTGGCACGTGGAAGATGAAAACCAGCATTTTCCATGGCTTGGAAATGGGATGGAACAGTAGCAAGCTGGGACTTCTTTTTGCCTCCTTGCTTTTTTCTTTCTGTACTTGTACTTCAGAAGTGCTATTTCCACTACTGTAGATAGACATCTTTTTAAAATCTATGTTGTTAGGCTGCAAGTATTAAAATCAGCTACATTTTTAAAATAGATCCTCTGTGAAATGTTTTGTGGAATTCCCTCTAGATATTTTAACAAGTTCCCTGACAAGCATCACACCTGCCACAGTGATAATTTCAAATATAACATTAAACACTCATGAAAATTGCATTAAGAGTGATTCTTGACCCCTTCAAAGCAATTGATACAAGTGTGTGCTAATCTCATGGGAAGGTTAATGCCGTCAGAAGGAGGTGTTGAACAGTCACTGATATTCATCACAAAGTAATGCCACTGATTTTTAAAAAGCCTCTGTGAGTTCAGTGAAGACTTTTGCTTACAATCTGACACTACCCCGTGGCCCTGGATGTATCTAGGAGACACTTCTGACAGTGCTCTAGGCAAAAGAGGAAAGGTGGGAGTTAAACAAACAGGGTCTCCCTCTAGAAGCTTTCCAAGGTACCAGGCTGTTTTCACTAATGATTGAAAATGTGTGCACCTGCTTCCCTCTACAGCAACAAATTATATGCCTAAATAAAGCAGGTTTAATACCATCCCATTTTTCCTTGCATCAAAAAGGGAGGCAGGCATTCAGAGGCTTCTCTCAGGAGGCCTGTACACTGCTGCTCAGAGCCTGGCAGTGAGGAGGAGCAGCTGCACCACCAGGCACTGTTGCAGAGTTTCTATCACCAGAGCCACGGAGGAGGAATCTGGGGGATATAGTGATAGATGCATACTACAGAGTGTGGGCTATGAGGAGCCAGAGGCTGAGAATTCCTGTAAACTAGAAGTCTCCTACTTGGAGCCCTGGTCCTACCTAGGGATTACTGCCACCTGGTTGCTGGAAGAGCAGCATGGCATTGGCTTGGCAATCCAGGAGGTTCTTAGAGTGCTGTGGTGACATTCTTCTAATGCAGATGCAAATGGGCTTTCTGCTTGATACTGGCTTGGCCCCTGCTGAGGAGCAGGGAAGAAGTGGGGGTGAGGACAGTCACAGAGTGCTGCTTTGGCTGCAGGAGCCACGAGGTGATGGATGCAGAGGAAAGACAGGAAGATGAGTAGCAGAGCATTCTGCTCTGGGTGAGCAGAATGACTTACTCTGGAAGTAGCCTGTGGGAAGCAGCCATGAAGGGGAAGATTCCCCAGAAGAACTTTTTTTTAAAGAGAAATTACTGAGAGCTCATGCATGAACTATCTCTTTGTGCAGAGGCACAGGAAACCAGCTGCCAGCCCATTTGGCTAGACAAGGACCATCCTCGTAAACTACAATATGGAGAGGGAATATGTAGGAAGCAGAAGGAAAAAGCACTGCTGAGGCACTTTGGGGTAAAAATCAGGATGCTTAAAGCCCATCTGAAACTCAAATTAGTGAGGAACATAAAGGGCAGTAAGGTAAAAAAAGAATCTACAGGTATAACATGGGTCTGCAGGTGGATGGGAGAGACAACATGGTTACAGGCAACACAGAGAAGGCTGAAGTAATCAGCACCTTCTTTGCAGCAGTGAACATGGCTTTTGCACATACCAGCACAGGCTGAGAAGGGTATTGGGAGAGCAGCAGTTAGGGACCACTGAGACAACCTGCATGCATTCAAACCCATGGAATCAGGTGGTGGTCACTCAAGAATTTCAATATTGCTGGCCAGTGTCAGTGCAAGGTCACTATCACAGAATCTCAGGGGTTGGAAGGGACCTCGAAAGATCATCATCCCCCTGCCAGAGCAGGATCACCTAGAGCACATCACATAGGAACGCGTCCAGGTAGGTTTTGAATGTATCCAGTGAAGGAGACTCCACAACCTCTCTGGGCAGCCTGTTCCAGTGCTCTGTCACTCTCACAGTAAAGAAGTTTTTTCTGATGTTTACATGGAACCTCCTATGTTCCAGTTTGCACCCATTGCCCCTTGTCCTATCACTAGACATCACTGAAAAAAGCCTGGCTCTGTCCTCCAGACACTTGCCCTTAACATATTTGTAAACATTGATGAGGTCGCCCCTCAGTCTCCTCCAAGCTCAAGAGACCCAGCTCCCTCAGCCTTTCCTCATAAGGGAGAGGATCCACTCCCTTCATCATCTTTGTGGCTCTGCACTGGACTCTTTCAAGCAGTTCCCTGTCCTTCTTGAATTGAGGGGCCCAGAACTGGACACAATATTCCAGATGCGGCCTCACCAAGGCAGAATAGAGGGGGAGGAGAACCTCTCTTGACCTACTAACCACACCCTTTCTAATGCACCCCAGGATGCCACTGGCCTTCTTGGCCACAAGGGCACATTGCTGGCTCATGGTCATCCTCCTGTCCACCAGGACCCCCAGGTCCCTTTCTCCTACACTTCTCTCCAGCAGGTCAGCCCTCAACCTGTACTGGTACATGGGGTTGTTCTTCCCGAGATGCAAGACTCTACACTTGCCCTTGTTGAATTTCATCAAGGTCCTCCCCACCTAACTCTCCAGCCTATCTAGGTCAAATCTCTTGTTTACACAAAATCGTGGCGAGCAAGAGAAGACCCCAATGACTGCAGGAAGGTTAACATCATACCTGTTTTTAGAACAAATGCAACAAGAAGGATTCAGGGAGCGGTATGTCAATCTGATTGATCCCACAGGCAAAGATGGTACCTGACACTGTCCTCTTCCTCCTGCCTGTGCCCAGAGGTGCTGGCACAGGTCACCTAGTGCTGTGGTAGAGGCCAAGCTTACCTCTGCTAGGATGGACCTGTGCCAAAATCCTCTACATCTCTTACTCATGCTGGAAGCCTGGATGCAGGCAGCCTTAAGACGTATCTTAATGTGGAAAACCACTCAGTGCTGAGCTGCTGGAACAGCCCCTATCTGGTACATGAGAGGCTCATTTTTGTTCCATACAGGCACTGAGAGTGCCATGGTCACCAGGCCACCAGGTTGCTCCTTGTTATCCCTGGGGCATTTATCTGAAGGAATGCAGGGGTACCCTGGATAAGACAGCAGCTTTGGTCTCCATGCAAGTGGCATTTGCACAGCACCAAGAGTGTATGTGGCACAAGTGGTGCTGAGACCGCACTGGAGGACTGTGCAAGGCAGAGAACCACAACTGGTGCAGCCACATTCACACCCCCAGCCAGGAAGAGTCCTGGGAGCAACCCAACCCCAACTATCCCCAGGTTTTGTCTCAGGCGTCATTGGCTTGCTCCAAAATGGAGGCTGGAGTGAATAGAAATATTGCACTTTGGCCTACTAGGGATCAGCACTTGAGTTCACTCACCACCCGTTTCATTTAGCAGAGCAGAAGACCCCATCTGCTGACTACATAGGGAGCTGTAGCTCCTGCCTCAACACTTCTGCTTACATGCTTAAAGCAGATGGTGTGAATACCCACCTTGATGTAGGCGATTGGGCACGCTGCCAGTACTAAAGCATTTACTACAGAAAACAGTAGGTCCCTGAGAGACGTGGGCCCGTGTGTAATACAGACGTAAATGTGAGGTATTGGCTTGCAGAAAGCAACATATGGTAGTGTCAGTAGGAAACAAAGCAATATGCATTTTATGTATTAATATTAAATATACAAGGTACTAAGGATGGTTTAGTACTCAGCCTCCCTCTAAGACATGAGCAATGCAGTTTAGGACACATGCAAGTTCTGGCTCCAACAGCAACAGATGTAGGTGGCACCAAGTGTGCAGTTGGCACAGAAATGGCAGATACCTACTGTTAATCAATAGTACAGGTATCCTGAATGTGTCCTAGGGCAACACAGCCAAAAGCTCACATGGAGGCATGTAAATGTAAGGGTTTGGGGGAGATAGCAGAACACATTTAAGGACTGCATCTTAAAGACTGCATTGAGACTGCAATGAGACTGGTACTCTTCACAACTAAACCACAGGACTGTAAACGTATCAATAAGCTGTGAAAGGTTTGGCTACACAGAAATGTGTTTACTTTCAACACTGAAAAGTGCTAAACTTACATTTTATTTATTGCAATTCTGCAGTTGTATGCTAATCCTTGCAATAACTTTAATTTCAGAGGGAAACACCTAACAAAACAGTGAGAACTTAACTAGTCTATATTTTTCTAACAGCAAACAGGTGGAACAACACTCAGTGAACAAAAACTATTCAAGGAATACATTTGGTGAATGTATTTATCACTATTATAAAAAAATACAGCACTGTGAGCAATGGGGTGGTATATTGCTCAGTGCCAATGGCAAAAGGCAAAGCGTCATTGTCATTTTATTCTTACACTCAGCTCTCCAAAACTGGCAGAGAAGCTAACATTGATAGCACCATGGTAGATAATATAAAATAAGAGTGAGAGAAGAAATGAAGAATAGAGAAACAGTATAAAAATGGCAGAGGAAGCAAAAAGTTTGGTGCACAGTAGGGGGAAGTCAGAAATAAATCTATTTTCCCCAATAATCTTCCTGTGTATGTTACATTGTGCTTTGGGGCCAGAAGAGCCTCAAAACAATGTTAGTTTTTTGAGCAAACAGCAATATTAAAAAACAGAACTTGCACTGAAAGTTAATAGTTTAGACAAAACCAGAGAGGGAAAATGGAGTTGGCATATAAAATGAACAGACTGTGCAGTTATGTTATCTGCACTGTCCTCTTTATTCCCCACTTGGAAAAAAAGAAGGGAAAGTGGATAGGCTGTGAGATGGATTATTTCTTACAGGCATACTAATTCCTCAAACTCATTCAGAAAAAGCAAAGAGGGAAGAGAGGCAGAGGCACTGTAGCACTGCAGATTACATTGGAACTTTCTCCAGTACTAATGCATCAGTGCCTGTCATTTGACAATTCTGCATCACTTATTTGGGAGTTATGTGAAAGGACAAAAAAAAAAAATCATTTTTAGTCATCAGATTGTTGTAACTGTTTGGGAAATAGGGTTCATGAACAGAGATAAAGAAAGTGTCTGAGTCTTATGGTAAGAGAGGAGACGAGAGGATCCTTCTGGGTGTGTGAGATCCCTAAGGAAAAGAGTTATTAATGAGAGAAAATAAACCCTTTAAAATAGACCACTGATTTGTTGTATGGACAGGGACTGTAAATGGGCAATGTTCTTTCCACATGGTCTGTGGCCATGAAAGGTGCCGCTGTGAGCCACATCCTGATGCTGCCTAAGATCACTGCTCACTAGGCCTAGGGCAAAGATGTTTGGGATTGGTACCCTGGGATGGGATATGCTTCTATTCCTTATTACACTGAGTGTCCAGCTGAAACTCTTCTGGATGATATCTCTAGGTGCTGAGATGCCTGTGTGGTTAGACTGCTGGTCTCTGGGAACGTCTGTTCACTCCCCCTTTCTGATGCAACATTAAGAACCAACACCATGTTCTACTTTTATTTTCTAATTGGTTGCATTGCTGAGATGGACAATTGATTTAATGTCTCTTCTCTGATGAAAGTGATGAACTTTCCATTCTAGAGAGACTTTGACCGACCCTCTGAGAAAACAAATGAGCTTATGAAAAGAATCAAGGCAGACCTATTGCTCAGGAGCAATACAAATGCCTACTTGAGGCCAGACTGTCTGAACTGGAGCATACTCGAATCAGGTTCACCTTCTGAGCAGCTGTGAATCTCTCTCACATCTCTATTGAAATCTTTTTCTCAACCATTTTTTCCCCAGAAGTTTTTTATGGCCCTTTTTAGAAATTGCAAAACAAACAGCTGATTTAAAGTCCTCTTTTAGCAATCATCATCTCCTGAGTCCAAAGCAAAGAAATAGCTTCTCAGTTCCAAGACAGTAAGAACCGGGCATCTGGTCACTAAAATGGTCAGTTCAACATGTTTCTCCCATTTGTTACTGTTCAGAAAATTATACTGACATTTTGAGGAAATTCAGACTGAGACAAATGACAAACTGCAGTCTAACAAAGTTGTATCTGTGTCTTATTTCCAATGGGAAGCACTGAAATGCTTTAACTGTGGCTGGCACCTGAAGGAGTGAGAGTACATCTGCACCACATGCTGCAGCTTCAAGCACATACCTCTGAACTTAAGCAAGGTACACTTAGCCACCTGAGCACAGAACTCTACTCTGGCTAATTTGTCATTCAGACAGTTTTTATTAATGTAGTGCTGAACATCACACTAATGAAACTATGTCGAACAGCTAGCCCCGGTACCACTGAATCCCTGAATATTTAGTAGCATGCCTGCAGTGTTTGGCCTATGTCCTTCCATTTTATTACACTTAGTGTAAGCTACTCAACATGCTGCAACTTCATCTAGGCACTGTAAGCTATCTTCTATTAGTAAGCCGTGTCTGAGAGGGCAAAGGTTGGTCCTCTAATTTTCCTGTGCTGGAAGAGTAATTTATTAATTCCTTTTTATTCAATGACAAAAAATGTTTCCCCAAATATCCATATTTGATGAAACAGGGCAAAAAGCAGGTGCACTGTAGAATGGAATACATCCATGACAAACTGCCACATGAATTTATCTTGGCGACTGATCCTTTAAAATACTCAACCAAGAAGTCACAGTATCTTCAAGGAATTGTACTTCTAAATATTCAGAAGTTTAGATTTGCTCATACCTGCTACCCAGCAAGAAAATAGCTCTTGGCTTTTGGCTAAGCTTGTAAATGTTTGGAAATACACCTGGATACAATAATAGGCCAAAGAAGATACTGCATTAAAGGAAAGTATTAATTTATTTAATAAGATAGACATTCACCAAATAAAACTAGAAAAAAAGGAATTACTTTTAAGTTGGGAGAAAAATTATAGCAACAGATCCTTAAGGAAGGGGAGGTTGGACTAAATGGGGACAGAAAGGCAGTAACATCATCGCCAAGGGTGCTCTCCCACAGTACCTGAGCAAAACGAGCAGAGCAGGTCCAGTGACAGTAACCAGGGTCATCCAAGGGTCCATGGTATCCACAGATCCACCAGGCAAGTGCTTAGCAATAAGGCAGTTCCAAGGTTAAGCAGAAAAATAAAGTCAACAAATCAGGGTCAGGATAAGGTATACTGAGCATATCCAGGGCAGCCAAGAATCAGTTACGGCCAGAGAAGTTCACAGTAGTGAGGCTGATCCAAGGTCACACCACGAGGTCAGATGCAGGTTCACAGGGTCCATGGATGAGGCTGTAATGTAGCTCAGGCACAAAGAAGTGCAGGGGTCTGAGCTGAAATGCAGCTCCAGAGTGAAGGACCTGCTTCTCACAGTTCTTCACCTGAACACAATGCACGCAAACCAAGGCTACACGGCAGCACCATGTTAGCACCAACCCTGAGTGCAGTCAGACAACCCTCAGGAGTCAAGAGTGTGCTGAGGAGACAGACAGACAAAAAAAAAAAAGCTAGATGAAAAATGGTGTAACTGGCATGTTTTATGCCCTACTTGTCATATACTCCCAAATACAGCTAGAAAAAACACTACTCGTATGGGACTCATGCTAGGACCAAGAGAGGAGAAAGTAGCAGTAAGGTGTAGAGAGTTTTGTAATTCAAGTCACTGCATGTGGTAGGACCCTTTTGGCTTATCCTAACTGAAGCCAGCAGATGAAGGTACCAATTAGGTTCTCTAGAGCAACCTGAATGCACTCTTACTGTTATGATCTGGTGTCTGAACCTATCTGAAATCTATCACTGAAGCTAATTTACCTCACGTGGAAATCCCCATCAACCAGATTGCAGCTTCCAGCTGGAAAGTTCACCTGCAAGCTATTAAGCTTTTGTCTAAAACACTGAGAAATTTGTCACTTCTTATTCTCACATATAAGCATTTATACATCATCGATCACCTTCAAAGCTGAAGAGTTCTTACTTCTTAAATTTCGTATGGGAAGATTTATTTTGCAGGTTGTTTTTTTTGTTTGGTGGGGTTTTTTGTTTGTTTTGGGGTTTTTTGTTTGGTTTTGGGTTTTTTTGCATCATGGGCAACAACTCAGCTTTCAACTGATACACAGGTATCTATTTCTTCACGTATAGATGTTTCTCCACTACTTACATTTCTGGCTCAGGATGACATGTAGGAATTAAGGCAGCTGCTTCTAGGGGCTGGGAATGAGACAAGCTCAAAATAGTGCCCATGGGCAGGCAGACAACAGACTCAGGACCTATTTCTAAGTTTGGCTTGGCTTTGGGGGTAAAAAAGATACACTCTACATAAAACTCTGTACCCTTTGCCTTAAAGAAGACCTCTTCCACATACAATCATTTTCCTTCACCTCATTCAGTCCAGCCGCTGCAGCTGGAAGTCTTGGGAACAAGGGATGCTGAGTGCTGGTGTGAAATGGATCTTCCTGGGCAGTTGCTAAAATTATTATGGGCACTAAAAGTGAGAGAATGGAAATTGCAATTAACAGCTTATAGTTCCCCAAATGCTGATCAGAATTCTATATGACGCAGAAGAGACACTCCTGACACCCAGCGCATCTCCCCTGCTGAACATCATGAAACCCTGTTATAAGCTGAAGAGTTACGAGGGCTTCTGAAATAAAAGGCAGACACAGCTCTTAGAACTTACATCTATTGCTGATACCAGTCTTCCCCTCTTTGTTCTTCTTCTGTCACCTTCTTTAAGAAATAATTTTAAACATTGTGTCTGAACATACAAAACACTGTATTTGCACTGAAGTCACTAGTATTATCCTTCTGTTTAGCCAGCATTTCAGCAAAGACTCCCCAGTAACAAGCATTCACACACCAGAGGACTCTCCCCACAGAATACAAATGAAAGCCCTGTCATGGTACATAAAATCCTCTTCCTAACCTCCCAAAGAAGGCTTTGCAGCATGTTCAGGAGGCAGAGCTCTTGCAGACAAGATGAGGTATCTATTTCAAATCATAGGACTCTTGTACGATGACCTGCTGCTGTTAATCTCTTTAATAGCAAGTAATCTCTAACTCACTACTTTCAAGGGTGGCTTATTAAACATCTCAAACAAGGTGATTTCATAAAAAAACAGGCTCTGTCTTGTTTGCATTCTCTCCAGCCATTCAGAGCTAGCACTTGTTCAACTTGGAGTTCACATGCTTCTTACCCTTACTTGGCTTCTTCTAGGCAGCTGCTAGTGACAATTAGTCCTTGTCCGCCTCAGGCATACACACAACACCTACCACGCATCCAAATGCTTCCTTGTGCCTTTGGAGACATTTCCTTCCACATGAGGCTGACAGACTCAAACACTGCTCGCATCACGTACCTACAAAAATGCCTCAGGAATCACAACAGGCTGTCAAGTAACACGTCCACAGTTTGTGACTAGAGACAAATACCAGTACAAAAGAAAAGCCATGTTTCTTCTCCCATTTTCAATATAATCTTTTTCTTCCAGGGAGAAAATTCCAATAAAACTTTGCAAAGATTACTTGTTCTTAAGTACGCCACACAAGATATGGATTGCCCATTTCACCCCAGAATAGTACACTGCTTTCTAATTGCCTCCTGTTTTGAACATTGGGAGCCCACAGAAATAGAGGCAATAAGGTGCAAGTGCTTTATATCGCATCACCCTGGAAACCCAGGAAGACTGTCTGGTGAGAGGAGGGGATTCCATGAAGGTCTTACAGGAGCCAGTGGTAGCATGAGCTCAAGTTGTGCCAGGGAAATTTTGGATTAGAATAAATGTCTTAACTGAAGGGGTAATTAAACACTGGAGCAGGCTGCCCAGGGAGGTGGTCAAGTCTCCATCCCTGGAGGTATTTAAAAGACCTGTAGATGTTTTGCTTCGAAACATGGTTTAAGTACCAGACTTGGGAGAGTTAGGTTATAGCTGGTTGAATTAGGTTATGGTTGGACTCTATGATCTTAAAGGTCTCTTCCAACTAGAAGGATTTTGTGATCACTTGAGAAACTCAGAACTGAAATTATATGAAAAATAGTAATAGTGTTTTTGGGTCACAGGGGTCTGCACAGGGCCTGGGACAGGCATGGTCTACGAGTGTCCATCCTCAGAAGAAATTAGAAGCAAACCAATGGATTTTAAGGTGTATTCATACTCTCTTTTCCTGTCACATTTATGTAGCTTAAAATTTCACAACAGTGATGCCTGCAATGAAATTAATAATAACTTTTCAAATAATGACTTACTAAAAAGCAGCAGAGGCCTCCCCACCACTGATACCTTAGCCTGTGTCACAAGTTGGAAACGACCATTCCCAGCATCTCCCTCCATACCTCTTACATGAACAGAACTTGAACATGGCAGGGAGTGGGAGAGAGAGAACAAAGGACTATTTGGGACAAGAAGTTTCAGGGACTCCTAAACAGCCCCACTAAGAAGTATATTCCAGCTCTGCAGTAATATGACTCTGGCAATAAGATGTTTTTCTAAATAAAATATCCATAGCTCTTTGTGGATAAATGTTAATAAAACTCTTGTAGAAATTACTGAGTATCTTTAGGTTTCAGTTTCTGGTCACATAAACTATTTCAGCCTTACCAGTTGCTTCTCAAAAATCTGACAGTTTCAAAATAAATTGGTATCAAAGTGAATTGCTAATGTGGAAAACAACCTATTATTCAAAGGAAATAAACATTTCATGAAAGAAAATGTGGAAATCAAAATAAATGGTGGGATTTTATGTACAGTCTTTCCAGCAATCAAATTTCCAGCAATGATAAATTCCCCTCCCTACCAAGCAGTGTAAGCAGCCACCAGGCAACAGCCACAACAAACAAGATTCTGAGGAGTCTTTCTCTGCCCACCTGTGACTGTGCTAACATAACCATAGGAGATCACCCTGGTCACTAACCAGCTTGTGGGGAAGGGGGTTAGCCACCAGTTGGCAGGAGCAAATCCTATTTGCAGCTCTCCATAAGGAGCAAGAATTTACATGCTGGGGTCAGAATCATCCCCAGGGCACTTCAGGGGCCTGTGCTTATTCTGGGGAGCACCCACAAAACATGGCCTCAAGATGAGGAAGATGTAAAATAAAAAATGGCTGGGGCAGGGTTTGCACATCACAGCACTGAGCAGCCAATGATACGATTTGTCTTCTGCAACCCAGCAGGTCAATGAAGCAAGACACAGGGCACCATTCTGCCTCCATGCAAAACCTTGCTGAGCTCTCATCTCAAGCACCATTTGCAGCCCCACTCTCCACATCACAAGAAGAAAATAGCAGAGATAGGGAAGGAACACAAAATGGCAACTGGAACGATGAAATGGAGAGATAAGCTGCCTTGAAAGGAGAACTAAAAATGCTGAGAGAGCATACATGCAAAGTGTACAAAATTATGAAAGCAGAGGAAAATTTAACGCACAATTTATCCACCAAATCCTTCAATACCACAGCTATAGATCACTCACTGAAAATAGAAGGGGATCAGTTTAAAATGTATAAACTGCTTCTTTTCATGGGTTGCAGTGAAATTGAGGAATCTCTTGCCATAGGGAGCTGTAGAGGTAAAAGGTTCAAGCAGGTATTGTACCATTCATGGGTATAGACAACAGATCCATGGACAGATACTAAAGGAACAGACCAGCTCTTTCCCCTCTCACAACAGATGTGGATACTAAAGGAGTGCAAGTGGAATGGATCGCAGAAAGCAGCTAGATTTGTGTGCTCTCCCTAAACAACATTTCCGTTTGGCACCCTCAAAGTCTGCTCTGACCACACAGGACATTTCTCACATTCTTGGAAACCCAATGAGATGTCCAGGAAGTTTCCATCAGGCTTTAACTGTTTCCTACACAGCATCCAATGAACAGGCACAGCCTTTGCCGGTGCAGACGTGGAAAAGGAACTGAGATGTTCCTACTTGGTAGAAGAGGAATAAGCTCCTAACAGCCACCTCCAGGGACTCCAGGAAGAAAAATCACCAAAATGACTGAGGCACAAGCTCAGCAAAGAGTAGGATTAGGGGAATAATTACATAATTGACTTGTGCAAGGAGCTGAAGGCTGTGGAGGGCACTAAAACCACGAGTCTCAAAGTGGTCATACTTTGAAACAGGATAAAGCATGCTGCTTCATGGTATAGTCAGAAAAATTGGCCCAATTTCAATTTTCTCTTCCTTGGATCAAATAAGAATAACAAAAAAACCAACAAATAATAAAATTGAGATACAGATTTTGCCTGTGCACTTTGTCTCTTCCTGTAGTCTTAGATCTTCCCAAATGTAATGCCAACACTGCTGCAATGCTTACAACACCAACCTTGGTTTCCAGCCAGGGGCCAGTGATGTATTCAGAATGACAACAGCACTTGTATTCAGAGTTGTTTTACAAAACACTACTTTTTGGTGTTTGAGTACCTGAGAAAATACTTTATTAGGGCAGACAATGGGTCCATAAATTGTTGTTTGTGGCTTTCTCAAACTCAACAATTGTTTAAATAATTACATCAAGAAAATTAAAATGTAAAGTAATAAAAACAGACTAAGCTGGCATCCCCAGTTCCCTACTCTACTCAATGCACATAAGTGATGAAAGATATAACATGTCAATTATATCCCACTCTGAAATATATTGTAGCAACATCCCTCCAAATACACTATCTGGCATTGCCTCCTCCCCATCTCAGTTTACTGCATCAGTTTCCCTTTGACCTCTTAAGTATAAGCAAGTGGCTGACATGATCTTTCAAACAAGTCTAGTTCTTTCAGGCTTTCAGCAACAACTTAACTTCAACACAGGGTGAACCTTCCATGCTTAGCGCTATGCCAGGCAATTGGCCTTCCATAATCCAGCAGGGTTTGTTTTGGTTTCATTTTTGGTTCTTTTAAAGTTCTCTTACTCCTCATTTTAGTAATTGTTTCTTCTTTTTCAGCCTTGGCAGCCACATATCCCAGTCTACCCCAATATCACTAGGCTGTCTGTACCATTACAGAAACTAGTTTGCTTTTTCCTTTCCATCTGATCCTGTCATGATGCTTTTTCATAGCCCTCTCCCACTTATGTTTCTCCACAGCTGAACCACAGGCTGTGGCCAGAAACTACTTTCAGTATTCCAAGACTGGTGCTCATTTGCCTCAGCAATGATTAGCTTAGCCTGATGCAACCAGATTTGCAAGTTTGTAAGGACAGCTCATACTCTGATGTATCTCCTTTGTGCCCAGAGACTTGCCTGGCTGTTTAACTGAATTTAGAGTCACAGAAATAGGTTAATAAGCATTGTAATCTATTATAAATGTATTTTATATTGAACTGAATTTGTATTTCACTCTCTGGTAATGTTTATCAAACACTAACTTCTATAAATATCATAAAACACACATGACATAAGAGGTAATAAAAGTAGAGACAAAGGAAAGTTAATCTCTCAAATAAAATGTAAAGAAACAGCCCAGATCCTTAATCCAATCTTTTTATTTCAAACTGCCCAGGAAGTTCACCCCAATTACCTATATCATTAGTTATTACTGAAGTAATTTTCTGTTGTTGCTATGGTGGCCACATCTGCAAACCCAGCTTTGGAGAGAATGTTAATAGTAAGTCCTGAAAGACTGTCTTAGTCACTATCAGAGCTACTTGGAACTATGGAAATTAAACATTATCTACTGAAGGAGTATACATTTTTCCTTCAAACTCAGAATCAGAAGGAAAGTTAATTCTAAAGTTGATGGAACATTAGGAAAATTTCATATTACATGAATCAAGAGGTGGACCCAAGCCCTGGCAGAACAAGGCTTGGTATGGCAAACAGTCCAGTTCTCAGTAACATGGAGCCCCATGTGCTTTCCAAATATATTTTGTTTGCAGGCATGAGACCAACCCAGTAAGTGCTTCATCTTCCAGAATGTTTCTTGGTACTGACATCCTATTAATCCAATCATTTTGTATTTACACAGTACTGTAGTATTTGTAAGATGTTAGAAACTGTCTTTGAGGAAGCCTCAAGGCTTTATTTTAATCACACAGCAGTTATGAACAACAGGCAAGATAAGAATTTAAAGCTGCACAAAGAGCCATGCAGGAAAGCAAACAGTTTTTAAAAAGCTAGCTCATTAGTGATCAGCTTTTCAGAAGTTTAACTTAAAATGGCAAATTAAAGAAACTTGGAAAGCAGAATATTTCATTGCCCACCTTTTAATGCACAGCCCTAGCCTAAGCTGGTTTAAATGCTCAGGAATTATGCACGCAACGTAAGTCTTCTTCATCTCACTCCAGAACAGATTAGCACATGGACAGAAATAATTTTCTAATCAAGACTGCAAGATGATTTAAAACCAGGTTTCACACTTCTGGTATACCAACTGATGTGGGCAACATTTAACATAAGATAGCACTTAGATTTTCACCTGCTGCTGTTTAATATATTTTCTTCTGCTACTGACAGGGGTTTTAGATGACTTCAATTTTAAGCTTCCAAAGAACGCTATTATAAATAAGCTTGACAGCAGGACTAACAAAGAAAAGCTATGACAAAGTTATGCTACACATTCATGGAGACAGGTCTTAGGTCAGACATTATTTTTGTGCATTCATGCCTCTCAAGGCAATGGTTTAGGAAGATTGAAAGCAGCAAAGCAACTCAACAGCTGAAATAAAAGAATAGGCAATATGAAATGTAGATCATGGTAGAATAACTCATCTGTGTTTTTTCTTACCTTCTTAACTGCTCCAGCCATTTTTCTACCAGTTGTCCATCTACTACAGAAGAGATGCAATTCACCAAGAGAATAAGGGGCTGTGTGCTGCCTGCTAAGATAGAAGACAAGAGAGATGCTTTCATGTGTGTAAATCACAGGGCTTTGAAATGAACTGTACAAGTCCTGTCAAAAGATATGGTAGAAAGCATCTGCATAGGAAAGGGAACAGGAGGAAAAAAGGAAGGAAAGAACTAGAACCTACATTTCAGTGTTCTCAGTTACATTTTTGGTTTAGTATTTTCCCTTGGGTGTCCAGTAAAAAACATTTTGTAATATCAGAACAGGATGCTAAAAATTAGCAGTTTTATGGATACAATAAGTGAGTGACAATATGAATACCAAATATCTGACTGGATTGTTCAAGGTAACCTGTACATCAGAAAAGTAATTGTGTAATTAATCTAAGTCTGAGAAATAACAACTGCCACACTCTGAGCTCTACATCTGATTCATTTGGCAGATTTACAATCTGTCAATAACACCTGAACCTAACAGTAATGACCAAAAGTCAATGTGACTGATAACGGTTTGACTTCGACATAACAAGAACAGTATTTATATAGCATCTAAGAGACTATTAGTTAAATCATGCAATCAAAAAATTACCTGAAAAATACTGTATTTCAGAACATATTGTCATATTGCCTCATGAACACCTTGCTGTTCCCTGTCCAACAAGTCCTGTGCAAAAGTCCAGGCTTTACTGAGATTTTGTATGGAACACAACTAAAAATCCATTGATGTATATACTTTAAATATCCCTGAACAAGGCCTTAAATTGATAGCAAAACACTGCAAATGGAAAACTGTAGCTTTCCTTTTTAATACTTAATCTATCATTATAAATAGGACATATGTAACATGTCCACAAATATTGGGGTCTTTCACAACAGAAGGTGGATTTTTTATTTTTTTTTTCAATTCACTTAAAAGTCACACCCAAGAACAGATTCACCAAAAATGTTTCAAGTGGCAACTGTCGGAAAGCTTGAACTTCCAAAACCAGAGAGAGTCCTGAGCAAATATAAATAGGGGTGAGTGAAGCAGACAGCCAAATTTAGGAATCTTGTAATTATGTCTACTTGGAACTGGTTGCTTTTACAACGGTCAGCATTTGACCACAATTCAAACAGAAAGGATATAAAAATATTTAGAACGGTAACAGCTTCAGATTCAGCAGACAGAAATTCAATTTCTGTTTGAGGTATAAGGTTCCAATTTCAACCCTGTTTTTTGTTGCAGATAAGACTACTGCAAGCCAAGTGACATCTTACAAAAATTATGCCCAAATCAGTTCAGAAATATCTCAGTTCACTCAACCACACTAATGATATCTTCTATGCAAATAGTGCAGTTGCTAACCATGAACATGCTTTCATCACCTCATTGTTAAGGCAGGACACTTTCTGTGCTCTGCATCACATTAAAATCTGCCTTTTAATCCTAACAGGACAAATAAGGCTGAAATTCTGTTTTGTACAAATGGCGCAGATGTGTACCAGGATTCAACTTGTCTGCTTCTGATTTAATGAGATTAAAAAGTTTCTGGTACAAACTGAGAGCTTCCTTCCATTGAGAGGACAGCAGGGCTGAAGATGACAATGCCCAGTAGAGACAGGTGTCAGAATTAGTGTTATTTTAACCCTCTCAACACCAAAACACTCCAGATGCAACTTGAAATCATGTCAGGGTAGAAGTCCTCAGCTATTTGTATTCAATGGGGTTCAACCCATTCTGCAATATAGTTCATAAGTCCATTCTTGCAACAAGTGACTTCGCAACAGCTCAAAAGGACTTTTTCTTTCAGGTTTTTTTCTATTATTTTTAAAACAAATTATGGAAAAATACACAACTACTTCCCAAAATACAAACCCTCTTTCTCTTCCTCAGAAAAAGTAATTACAGTTGATCTGAAAACACTGTCAATCCAAACATTAAGCAGAACCTTTTCTTGTTCTTAAGTTTTCTTCACTGTCCTGACAAAGTCACACTAAGAAAAAAACAACTGCATATCAGACTAAAATGCTTCTAGGTAGGTACAGTGCTTCTCCAGAAGTAAGATAACGGGCTCTGAAAACAAGTCACCTCCTTTAGTGCCATAAGCACAGTCTTTGCAATGCACAAACCATCCAGGTGGTCTGAGAGACCAATTTTGTAACAAGCTGAAATGTGATGAAAGTCAGTCTTCATATCATGCACACCTCCAGTACCAGGTGTTGCATCACTTGACAGCTGGTACCTCACTCATTTGTGTGATCTGCTATTGTCCTAATGAGCCCACTGGCTTGCCAAGAGACTTGGATCCTCTGTTAGCTCAAGGATTAAATGACTGTGTGCTTTTTAAAGCTGCTCTCACAAGAATACAGGAGAGTAGAAAAGTATGGCTCAAGATGATAAAAACACTGAAAATGTTTGAGTGATACATTGAATTACCTAGACAGTCTCAATTTGCACCTACAAGGAGATAAAGCCATAGTCAACACTTCCAGGAAACTAAATATTTTCCAACATTTTTTTCTTCCTTCAGCTGATTTAAATTGCCAAAACATCCCAGTTTCCCAAAGCTGGAGAGTTCTAGCACACAGTCAGCCAAAGTACCCAATGCAATGCCAGCTTTTTGATTAAGCTCAAGAATAGCTCAGATGACAAACATCAAGATTTTCACCAGCTTTAAGCCCACAATATAACTTCACCAAAACTAAAAGCAGTTTGTTTTAACATGAGCAAAGTCGGTAACGACTTGTCCCATAGTTTCACAAGGAGTAAGTGGAACTTATAGAATCATAGAATCGTAGGGGTTGGAAGGGACCTCGAAAGATCATCTAGTCCAACCCCCCTGCCAGAGCAGGGTCACCCAGAGCACATCACACAGGAACGCATCCAGGCGGGTTTTGAATGTCTCCAGTGAAGGAGACTCCACAACCTCTCTGGGCAGCCTGTTCCAGTGCCAAGTTGAACTTGTCATTATGCTTCAACTATGTCACATAAAATTTTAACATACTTGTATGTATAAAGATTGTGGTAAATATTAATGTTATGCTATTACAATACTACTACTTAGCATTTGTAAGTCTTCACTATAGTAAAATGTTGCTTTACAAAGGAGTCTAAGGTGAATAACTACTATAAAATGAGGTAGAAGAACACACCTCAAGTACTTAGTGCAGTTTCGGGTGTCGCAGTATAAAAAGGACATTGAGGTGCTGGAGAGTGTGCAGAGAAAGGGCAACTAGGCTGATTACGGGTCTGGAAAACCTGCCTTGTGAGAAAAAGCTGAGGAAGCTGGGACTGTTCAGCCTGGAAAAGAGGAGGCTGAGGGGAGAACGTATCACCCCCTACAAATACCTGAAAGGAGGTTGTAGTGAGGTAGGTGTTGGCCTCCTATCCCTGCTGACCAGTGATAGTACAAGAGGAAATGGGGTCAAGTTGCACCAGGGGAGGTTCAGGTTGGATATTAGGAAGAATTTCTTCGCAGAAAGAGTGGTAAGGCATTGGAACAGGCTGCCTAGGGAGGTGGTGGAGGCACCATAGCTGCAGATATTAAAAACAAGGGGAGACATGGTGTTTCAGGAGATGGGTTCAGGGTTGTAGGGTGGATGGTTGGACTTGGTGATCTTGAAGGTCTTTTCCAACCTTGACAATTCTACTATTCATTTTGATTTAATTACATAGAAAACTTGAGCTCTAACTACAATTAATTTGCTAGTATCCTATATAGTGTACCCTTGCTACAAAAATATAAGATAAACAAAATAATTACACATGCTAATGGGTCATTTTAAACAGTCTTACCATGAAAATGTACAGGCTTTTGCAGCTCTCCTAGTCATCTTTGTCTGACTCTAAAAAAGCAAAGATACTATTGTTTTCCCCAGCAATGGGATCACAAATACTCTAAAACCTCTTTATTTAAGGAAGAAAAAGAAAAGGAATAGTTCTTAAGGGAAAGCTTTCCAATTGTTTTCCATTTAAAATCCTACCCCTACACAGTTCTGAACTTAGATATCAAGAACACTAAGCCAAGCTGTTAATTATTTTTTATTTCTGCAAAAATTGCAAGATATTTTGAGCGTAATTAGTGCAGCTCCTCTACAGTATTACTCCAAAGACACTAGGAGGAGCTCTAATTGTTCCTCAAAAGAGACTAATTACCACCTAACAGTTGTTAAATTAGGCCCCATTACTGAGTTTAATGTAGATTTTATGTTCAATGTATTAAAAAATATCAATACCACAGAAACAAAGTTTATAACTAGAGATAAAAAAGACCTCCTGCAGAATATATTTTATCAATATTTCTTGTTATTGTAGTCTCTCTCTGTACATATTTTATACATTTATGTAACTACCTGTCTGTTCACACTGTTCGCCCTCTGCACATACATTGTGTTCAGAAGTAGAATGGTGATGGCTACAGGTGAGTTGACTTCCCAGGCTAGAAACACATCTCTCAGTGGACATATAATGATGTACATATATACAAAAGCTTTTTGTTTGGAAGAACACTATGCTGAGCAGAGGTAAAATGCAACACTTTGTACAAACCTGGTTTAAAACAGACTTTATTGCAGACATGGATTTTAATAATGTCTTAACTCATTAGACATACTTATCTACCCTGTGTGTGGCTGGGTACCAAAAACTGCATTACAGTTAACTTAGGTTACACCTACATGGCCACAAAAATCTCCCCTGGTGAGCAGTTTACTTCTTGCAGCCCAAGCAGCATGATACAGACCACATCTACTCTTGTCACCTCCACACTGCACTTCCAGTGCTCAGTATCCATTCTACCATCTCAGGTGTCTTCTCACCTGCACATCTCCTTAGTACAACACATGCACTGTGTGCATCACTTGCTTGCTCACATCACAGAAACAGATGCCTCATTAAGGATGGCTCTTACCTCTGTGTAGCACTCTGCAATTACATCTGCACACACTGGCCGTGATACATCCACTGCATTTGCTCCTTACACTCCTGCCAGAGAGCCTCTGATGTTTTCTCTTCCCAGGTTGTGGGCCTGGCTTTTCCTGTAGATGGGTTCACCATAATTACTCCACAGATCTGTTTTTACTCCAGGTTAGGCACCTCAGCTGCCCATTCAGGTAGATGTTCGTGCTGTGGCAGGCCAGCTCCCTGTATATGTATACAATATATACCCAGAATGAACAACAATGGGACCACAACTTTTCAGCTATCAAGGACCCTAATATCTGCTATTCAGCACTAACACACCATCTCCCAGGATGTTCTACTGTTGGAGATGGGGGTTACCATTGCCCTCTGGAGCTGTGCCACCCCTGACTCAAAGGGAAACCCGTGCATCCACAATGAGCATGTTTGTGGGGGAAAGAATTTGAGTGTTGGCTTCCCAAATATATATAACATAAGGTTGGGCAGGCCCTACCAGCCAGGGGCTCCTCAGCTGCATTGGGACCATCAAGAAGAACTATATCCTATTTGTTATCTCCCATTAGGTTCTTAGCAACAAATTGATTGCAAAGGCTACCTCTCCATTCCCCTTGGAAAGGCCACTGAGAAAGATGAATACAGCAGCTGCACTTATAACACCAAGGTCTTTAAGAACTCCTGGGTTTACCAGAAAGGTAAAGCCAAGATCCTCTTCCCAGGCACAGACAGCAGCCCACCCAGGATTCCAATACCAGTCTGAGGCCTGGAAGATACTATACCTCTTCTTCTAACATAATCACACAAGCACTTGCTGATGCACTTCCACTAGCCTTGACCACCTATAGAACCTTGACCACTGTGTGCATTTGCCAGCTGACCACATGATGGCAAACCTTAAGGGACAAGGTGCATGCTAACAGCTCCAACCCCAGGTGCAGCTGCTTCCTCAAGTATGCATAAGTTCTGCAGTAGGCCCTGGGATAGTTTCCTCCTTCTGAGGAAGCAGAGAAATGGTACTTCTCTAAAGAAAAAAATCAGATGTATTGGATGCTTGTGACACTGAGCAAGAGCTGGAGGAAGGGAATTAGAATAACTTTGTGGCTTCAGAGCTGTCACACAAAACTGAATTTTAGACAGGGGAATTTAAGAATGGAAAAGATAAAGTGAGCTGTTTGCAGGCAGGTCAAAGGATAATGCTCAGAACATCAACAGTATAAAACTGTATAAAATGACAGCCTTTGCCTCCATCTGTCCAAACAGATTTCTGTGTTGAGTTTGGTTTTGGCAGGGAATAGAGATTAAAGAGCTTAGAAGGGACTGTAGGATTAAACCTCTTCTCTAAGTCCAGAGAACTGCACTTGAAGTCTGTTGATGAGCAGAAGAGGATAGCCTTTCCTTCCAGAGTGTGTCATTGCACTGTCCCTTGAAACCAACACTTGCTGCATCCAGCTGTACCACAATTCAGGCTTACAAATCTAGCTAAAAAGCCCAATTGCATGAGTTCTCCGTGTTGAAACCCGTGTGTTCAGTAACACCCAGAAACTATACCTGCTGAACTACTGATGTTTTTTATACTGTTTCCTTACTTCAACAGCAGTTTTAGTACTATCCTCACACTCACCCACTCCAACTTAAACTGCTCAGCACCAGTAAAACTTGTCATTTGTGAGTTATTTTCAACCACTAGCAATAATCTCACACTATTTAGACTGTGCTTCAGTGTTGCTTGTCTCCTGCTTCAACTCAAAAGACAGAGCTGCTTTCATTTTAGATATTGGCTGGCTCAAACATCATGGCTTCACCTTCTGAAAAACAATTAGATTCCACAGCATCATCACTGTGAATTTTATCCTGACATCTGCAATATGGCACAAAGATGACAGCATACACCTGTCTAAAATCATACAGCACCACAGCAGGTTCACAAGAGAACTACAACGGTATGAATTACATAAAACATCTTTGAGAACACCACAGAAGACAATCTTCAAGATAGTCACACTGCCTTGTAGGTGTTTCACCTTGGCTTCTCATCAACAGTATCATCTATCACTAAGTTCAATTTGTTTTGAGCTTTTTACTGATTGTTGTTACGTCTGCAGGGGGGAAAAGATTTGGGAAGCATTTCATATTACACATTAAGTAGCTGCTGAATTTTGGCACTGAGTCGCATCCATCAGTCTGCCATACACACAGCAACCACAATTCCCACATCCTTCAAATCATACTTGCTGGAAAGATACATAATTAGATTCTGTTCAGCCATTGCTAGGATTCTGAATATCTTCACACTATCTTTTTATTTTGTACAGTACATAAAAACATTAAATAACTTCAATCTAGTTCTTGAACATTTATTTAGCATAAACCCATTGGTTTTCTATTTTTCCACACTATGGTGCCCTCTGTCAAGTCACCAAGCTGTTAGCTATTTCCATTTTGCCTTAGAGTCTCCACAATAATATTTGTTCCATACTGACACCAATACAATTATTTTCTAGGTTGCAAAATAAAAAAAACCAGTGAGTTAACAGAAGAGAGGTAGAAACTGATCTGCAGTTGAGTGAAGTAAGTGCAAGGAAAACAGGACAGAAAAAAGTGAACCTTTTTTAAACTCTGTCTTCAGCAAGCAGCAGTGCCCACCAATCACTCTACAAGACTTTAGCCTCTCTAGGATCTGCCTCTTAGACATGCATTAAACTAATTTCTTCTCCAAAGAGTCTGGATATATTGCTGCTGCTTTTACAAAAAGTTGTGTCCAAGATCTACCTGAATCACATACTACAGCTGCCTCAGCTTTGTACCTAACCTCATGCACTTAGGAGCTGAGACAGTCCTTCACACATTGGTTGCCAAGCAGTCCTTACTGCCATACTTCCACAGGAACACTAGTCAAGATATCAAAAGCCACATAATCACTGAACAGAGATAGCTGCATGTTTCTAGCTTTATGCAAGCATTAAGAATCACATCCATTCAGCTGATGGTCATCTTTAACTAGTTATTAGTTCTGGAGAAGGTGCAATAAGCAGAAAATGTCCCCATGAAGCCATTAGCAAACTACAAAGCTACCACATGCTGTTTTTACTATTCTTGCATAGACAGGAAATTAGCCTCACTAGGAGAAACTTTGAAAGTTTTCTATAAATAACACAAATTCTCCAGGAACCAACGATCAGAAAAAGGCTGAGTGCTGAAATGCCTGTTCTGAATTCAACCACAAATACTTTACACTTTATCTGAGATGGAAGCCTCTGCACTGCTAATACAAACATGAACCTTTTGCACTTTTACACGCACCCCTATCCCAGTACATAGATGCCATTGATATTATTGGCATTTCAGATCAAAAAGGTGTTTCAGGCTTAACCAGCTATGCTCTAAACATCTCCCCACCCCTTCAGATGAGTACAGGAGTGGGGTGCGAGAGAGTCAATAAGCAAAGGGCACAGCATGATGCAATCACAGAATCAACAACTTGGGGCTTAGGCAGGGTCATCTCCAGCATTTAGAGGTAAAGCAAGGAAGTGCCTGCAGGGCACCATTAGAAAGAAATTCCCAAAACACTTAGTGAGTCAACATGCTGGAGTGCCTCACTAAAGTGTCTCTATGCTAATGCACACCATTTGGGGAATAAATGTGATTATTTATAGATGTGTGTAGTTGCAGGGCTATGATCCTATTGGGATCACAGAAACGTGGTGGAATGTCTTCCATGACTGGACTATTGCAATGGAGGGATACAGGCTCTTTCAGAAAAAAAAGACTGGGAAGACCAGGGAGGGGAACTGCCCTTTACGTGAGAGCAGTCAGAGTGCATGGAGTTGTGCCTGGGTATCGATGAACCACCTGAGGGGAGCTGGGTTGATGTCACTATGAGGCTACTCAGGTGGATAGATGATGGTAGAGCGGTGGATGTGGTCTATCTTGATTTCAGTAAAGCATTTGACACCGTCTCCCACAGCATCCTTGTAGATAAGTTGATCAAGTATGGGTTTGATGATCAGGCAGTGAGGTGGATCAAGAACTGGTTGAAAGGAAGAAGTCAGAGAGTTGTAGTCAATGGGGCAAAATCTAGTTGGAGGCCTGTGACTAGTGGAGTCCCTCAGGGGTCGGTACTGGGACCGGTGTTGTTCAACATCTTCATCAACGACCTGGATGAGGGTACAGAATGTACCCTCAGCAAGTTTGCTGATGACACCAAGCTGGGAGGAGTGGCTGACACACCAGAAGGCTGTGCTGCCATTCAGAGAGACTTAGACAGGCTGGAGACTTGGGCGGGGAAAAACCTGATGAAGTTCAACAAGGGCAAGTGTAGAGTTTTGCATCTGGGGAAGAAAAACGCCATGCACCAGTACAGGTTGAGGGCTGACCTGCTGGAGAGCAGTGTAGGTGAAAGGGATCTGGGCGTCCTGGTAGACAGGAGGATGACCATGAGCCAGCAATGTGCCCTTGTGGCCAAGAAGGCCAATGGCATCTGGGGTGTATTAGAAAGGGTGTGGTTAGTCGGTCAAGAGAGGTTCTCCTCCCCCTCTATTCTGCATTGGTGAGGCCGCACCTGGAGTAGTGTCCAGTTCTGGGCCCCTCAGTTCAAGAAGGACAGGGAACTGCTTGAAAGAGTCCAGCACAGAGCCACAAAGATGATTAAGGGAGTGGAACATCTCCCTTATGAGGAAAGGCTGAGGGAGCTGGGTCTCTTTAGTTTGGAGAAAAGGAGACTGAGGGGGGACCTCATCAATGTTTACAAATACGTAAAGGGTGAGTGTCAAGAAGATGGAGTTAAGCTTTTTTCAGTGATGACCAGTGATAGGACAAGGGGTAATGGATACAAGTTGGAGTATAGGAGGTTTAAGGTGAATATCAGAAAAAAATTTTTTACTGTGAGAGTGACAGAGCACTGGAACAGGCTGCTCAGAGAGGTTGTGGAGTCTCCTTCTCTGGAGACATTCAAAACCCGCCTGGACACCTTCCTGTGTGATGTACTCTAGGTGACCCTGCTCTGGCGGGGGGGTTGGACTAGATGATCTTTCGAGGTCCCTTCCAACCCCTAGGATTCTATGATTCTATGATACTCTCTATAAGTTCCGATTGACCACGATGACTGAGAGAAGTGTCTGAAGACTAGAGGAAAGCAAATGTCTCTCCTATCCTCAAGGAGGACCTAAGGAACTACAGTCCATTCAGGCTCAACTTGATCTCTTGGAAGTTGATGGAGCAGCTATTCCTGAAAACCATTTCCAATAACGTGAAAGATAACAATCATCAGAATGAGTCAGCATGGATTCACCAAGGGCAAGTCATGCTTGACAAACTTCTCATCATTAAATTACTGGCCTGGTAGATGAGGGGTGAGCAGTGGATATGGCCTACCTAGGCTTTAGTGAGGCTTTCAACACTCTCTGCCAGAATATTCTCAAGCATTTTGTGACACTGTATTTATCGGTTCCCACATTGCTTGCCCTCCAGCTTCACCAAGCAATTTGGACTGTTTCTCATGGTGGTGACACCTTCCATTTCTTCAGCTGCACAGATATTTTGGGACAAATTTCTCCTTGGCATTTGCACAGTAAAGCCCTCAGCATCAGATTACAGTACCATGCAAATGAGTAAGAACAGACCCAACAGATGTCAAGGCTTGATCTAAACAGTCCAAGCTTCAGCACTGCTTCCAAGAACCATCACAAAATCATAGAATCACAGAATCACTTTGGTTAGAAAAGACCTTTAAGATCATGGAGTCCAACCATTAACCCTACTCTGCCAAGTCCAGCACTAAGCCATATCCCCAAATGCCACATCTAGATGACTTCTAAACACATCCAAGGATGGTGGCTCAGCCACCTCCCTGGGCAGCATGTTCCAGTGTCTGTCAACCCTAGAAGTGAATCTTTGTGTTTAATAGTAAATGACATTTTTCATTTATTAATTAATGCAATCATTTTTGGATCACATGTAAATCTTGAGCATCCACAATATCCTGCAACAAGCAATTCCACAGTTAAATAGCATGTTATGACTAATTATATTTTCCATTTTTTTTTGAACCTACCACAGGCTAGGTAGCTCTGACACCCACTAATTATTGCACAGAATGAGAACAGAAGTTCCCTGAGCAGCCTGGGCCATTCACAGCTTTATACATGTGTAACCCAGATCAGTTCTCTCTTTGAGACTGAATAGCCTGGATGAGTATTCAGCAAACTGTTCTTCATACAGGAACCATTCTGTTCCTTCATCAGAAAATCAGCCATCTATTAGAACATTTCCAGTGTTACTATATTCTTCTTGAGATAAGAGGACCAATTATAAAGTATTCAAGATGCCAGTATACCACAGATTTATACAGTAACACATCCATTTAAAGATGAACAGTTCAAGAAAGAAAAGAGCAGAAGCAAAGGATGCTGCTGAGAGGAGATGATGTTAATTGCATCTAAATTTCACAATGGAGCATGATGGCTTTAGAGCTGTGAATAAGCCTGGGAAATGCAACATTTCTACATGAGGCAGTGAAAAGAGTCTTGTGACAGAAACAGCAGCTGCAAAGAGAGGAAAAAGTAGCATCCAGAGAATTTGTTTTAACCATTCATGAGATAAGTCACAGCCACAGTGTTGATGTGCAAGACCATGGAAACAAGTTACAGCAGCAACATTCAATGACTTTTCCACTGCGTATACAATAAAATGTGAATTTTTGGTCCTCCACACAGAAAAAAACCCCTATTAAGTCCTTCTTTTATCAGCAGATATACCAACCAAGAGATCAAAAACTGTTTCTCAATTACTTATTTTCATAAGCAAGAAGGCAAAAAGCTTCTAGATTTTTAGGAAGACACTTAAAAAACATCCTTGACTGTATCACAGCACACAGACATGTGCCATTATCAGAAATGCTGGCTAGTCAAGTCTGTAGGAGTATTAGGTTCACTTAAAATTTGGCAACCATTCAAAATTTGCTTATCCTGATTCCACAAAAAATGGTTCTTATAAAATTTCTACTTTTTTTTTTTTTTTGTATTTTCAGACTGTTACCTTCAGTTCTGTGCTTTCCTTCTTTGCCAAAGCAATTGAAGCCTGAAAAAAAACCCCAAATACGAATAGCAACAGTAACTAAATTTTCTTGGTAACTATCTCCAAAACAAGTTCATATTATTCAAAGATGTATTAATCAGCAGGAAATGCAGGCCTGACAGCAAATATATGGTGTGTGAAGCTCTTTCAAGTAAACAATTATTTTAATTTGCTAAAGATAGCTCAACATATTATGGCAATATCAGGAAGCAATACTCACAGTGATTATTTTTGACATCTGTAAGCAATGTGCACACTGAGTATTTTTGCCCTAATGAAAAATTTCAGGTCAAATACACGCAGAATAGAAAATGTTCTCAAAATAGAACCACACTTAAAACAAAACCTCAGGTTCACCTCTGATGTTTACAGAGGAAGTGAAAAAACAATGCAAGACTGAACAATAAATACAAGGCTAAATATAGTGATTATTGCAGCAACTGTAGTAAGGCTGATGAATGAGAATGAATTGCATCAACTTTTTTGTTAGCACTCTCTGCACTAACAGGATAATGTAGATATCCTAGCATGGCATGTTTAAGTCTCATCTGTGAACTTTTCAATTAGCAACTAAAGAAGAAAGAACAATGATAATTTTGCCATCAAAAGATTACTTTCTGTATTTTTTCCACTCCTAAAGAAAAGCAATCTGACAGAAAAAATAAAGGCAAATTACTGTAATCATAAATATTCCATTAAATTCTTCTTGCAACACTAGCCTTCTACATCCTGAAGACTGGAGCACCTCTCCTGTGAAGACAGGCTGAGAGAGTTGTGTAGCCTGGGGAAGAGAAGTTTTCAGGGAGACCTTTTTGCAGCCTTCCAATATATAAAGTGGGCTTATAAGAAAGATGAAGAGAATTTTTACTAGTTCCTTTAGTAACAGGACAAGGGGCAACAGTTCTAAACTAAAAGATAGTATATTTAGATTAGATATAAGGAATCTATTATAATATACTTTTACTGTGAAGGTGGTGAGATACTGGGATAGTTTGCCCAGAACAGTTGTGGATGCCCCATCCCTCAAAGTATCATGGTCAGGATGGATGGGGTTCTAAGCAGCCTTATCCAGTGGATGATGTCCCTTCTCACAACAGAGGGGGCTGGACTACATGGCTTTTGAAGGTCTCTTCCAACCCAAACCATTCTGATTTTTAAAAAGCAGCAAGTACTGAAGGACTGTAACAAGGACAGACTTCACGAGGCAATGAACATCTCACTGCTGCAGAATTTGTATCCTCTGGGGACAGAGCAACCAATCAGGTTACACCTCTCTATGAGTCTGTGCATCTATCAGAGGTCACTTCTTGACAAGAGAGTATAAAAATCTATTCAGCCACAGGCTGGCAAAGCTCTGTGTATCATACCTTGTAGAAGTGTCAACTGCTTGTCCTTGATCTGATAACAATTGAACCTTAAGCTATTTTCAAGCTATATCTGGGATGGCCTTTGAAAACTTGAGCTTTGGGACATAGATGTGAACTCCTCAACCCTGCAAGAGAAATTCTGCTTCCTTTTACTTAAGTGTTCCCTAATTGACCAAATAAATTTTGGAATACCTGTTCACAGGGGCACAGGTCAGAACTCACACATCCAGGACCAGATACAATGTGCAGATATGTGTGGATACAATATTGCTATAAATAACTATACAATTAAAAGTAATTATCTGCTATTCAAATCCAATTACTTCAGTGGTTTTGCCATCCTTTGGCCAGTGCCAGGTAAATCACTGCCTGCAGTTAGTTTTGGATTATGATGGACAATGATTTTTAATCCAGCAGTGTTTGTAAGTATTTTATCTGTGATAAGTCCTGTAAAATCAAACTGATTTCTATGAAGTTGCTGAAGGCTTTGACAAGAAATTGGACAGAATTTGCATGTGCCATGATCCAGATCAGGATCCGTTTGTAGTCTACATACGACTGCAAATATTCTATCCATTATAGTTTTCAAAAAATTCCATTTGTGCCAGAACAATGAAAAATATAGCTAATTAGTTTCTGAAATTAAACTAGCTCTGTCACAGATATTTTGGAGGAGTTGACTATGTTATAAAATGCTTCACAATCTCCCTCTATGAATCTGTCCAAAGCCAAAATCTGATTAATTGTGCAGACAAACAGAAAATAGGATATGCCAAAATTGGTTAAATCCAAAATCTTCCAATACACACATTTCAAAAATAGATCAAAGCACGTTTGGTTTTTTTGTGGTTTTTTTTTGTTTGTTCGTTATTTTGTTTTAAAAGACTAAGTCCAAACATAATTGATCAAATAAGAACATGATTTCTCTACAGCCATTTCCACCCAACGTGATCAAAGGCAGAAAAGGAAAGCTGTAATAGCAATACAGGGAATTTTAACTTATTTTTCAGTTGGACAAGTAACGCAGTCACATGAAGAAATATTTCTCCAATAAAATAGGAGAGAAATAATTTCAGCTAGTGAGTATTAACATTAACTCCCAGCTGCAAAGACTTCTTAGTCATGGCCAAACCACTGACATACTACTACATTCTATCCACTATTTTGTGGGAAAAGATTAGCAAAACAAAATGCAAGATGCTGCACACAAAAAACCTGCACAAAACAAGGCTTTAATCTGATGCATGACAAAAAATGAACAAAACAGTCTTTCCACTATAAACACCTAACTTAAAGACAGTGCAACATATTTGGAAACCTCTGACAGATTGAAAAGCAATGCCATTAAGCAAGGTTGGACCAAGAAATTGTTGCTTGGCTGCTGACACCAAAATTCAGGTAACTAGCGCAAAACTACACATAATTGAGAAGCAATATGTGCAGGGTCCTGCACCTGGGCTGAGGTAACCCAAGATATGAATACAGGCTGGGAGAGGTCACACTTGAGAGCATATGGAAAAAGACCTGGGGGTACTAGTGGATCAAAAGCTGGACATGAGCCACCAATGTGCAATTGTAGTCCAGAAGGCCAACTGCATCCTGGGCTGCATCAACAGAAGTGGGGCCAGCACACCAAGAGAGGTGATTCTGCCCCTCTACTCTGCCCTCGTGAGACCTCACCTAGAATACTGCATCCAGCTCTGGTGCCCCCAGCACAAGAAAGATGTGGACCTGTTGGAACGTGTCCAGAGAAGGCCTGTGAAAACAATCACAGGGCTAGAGCACCTCTGCTATAAAGACAGGCTGAGGGACTTGGGGCTGTTCAGCCTGAAGAAGAGAAGGCTCCAGGGGGACCTCATAACAGCTTTCCAATACCTGAAGGGAGCCTACAGGAAAGCCGGGGAGGGACTTTTTACAGGCGCTTGAGTGAGAGGACAAGGGGTAATGGCTTTAAACTGAAAGAAGAGAGATTCAGCTTAGAGATCAGGTGGAAATTCTTCAGTGTAAGGGTGAAGTGTTCCTGCCCATGCAGGGGAATTGGAACTCAATGATCTTCAAGGTCCCTTCCAACTCCAAACATTCTATCATTCTGTGATTCTGTAATACTAAAACTGTGAGTATAACATAAGCAGAGATTATGACCTCCTGAAATTTTTCAGCCACTAATACACACTAAGTCAGTCTAAAAAGGGCACTTCTTCTCTTCAGTGATTTTCATAAATATTTTAATAGCTTCTTTTTGCTTTGCTGATACTTTTTAAAGTCTTCTGACAATAATAATGTCTACTAATCATCTAGGCTCCAAATTTTTGCTCATGTTCTTTTTGTCCTGGATTTTGTCATGAAACAAAAAAATCCAAAAACACATGAGCTAGACATGAGTTCTACTGTGCATGAATACTGAGAGAACAGAAATGAATTGCACATAATTACTGAAAGTCCGAGAACTTTTAATCTAAAGCTAAGGGATGAGATTGTCCAATTGTGAGGCTGGAACTGACTTCTGTTAACAGTATGGATACATTTGAGACTTCAGCTTTGCAAATGCACCATAATCAAAGAAAGGAAATTTTTGCTGTAAGGAGAGAAATAGGGTGGTGTGGCTGCTGTTTGTAGGGCCCTCTCCAGCTCTGGACAAATTTTGGGACTAAAGGAGTCTGGGAGGGAAAAAATTAGGTATTATCTGAGAGTTTCTATGAAAGTTTATCTTACAGAAAGAGCAATTGCTGGCCATCATTGGCAACAGCATCAATAGTGAAGGCTGATTATTCAAGCAAGTTCAAAGAAACTGGCCAGGCAGCCCACAGATGGATTTCACAACCTAATTTTGTGCATGAGGGGAGAAAAAAAAAAATCCAGGCTTGCTATTTCTATGTGGGGAGAGGAATACCTCTGCTTTCCTCCTACTGTTTAGAGAAAAGAAAAATAACTGCAAGGTACTTTGTCACTCATAGCCTCATTCATGATGAGTCAGGCACATGAAAGTCTCACATGAATAGCTGCAAACTTTCTGAACAAGTAGCAGTGAGTGCAACTTTGCACACAATTGCTAGACTCAGTATGTACCGCCAACCAACTGAACCATTCTCACACAGGGAACAGCAAAAAGTCCTCACAGGCTATTAAAAAACATGTTACAAAACATCCCTAAGAAGCAAGCTTGCAGGCAGCCAGCCTCCTCAGCTACATAATAAATACTGTGGAGATTCAAGTGGCTCAGTCTAGAATGAACCCTCAAAGTGATCGGATAAAATGACAGCATGAATTGCTGTTCAGAGGTTGTATGGACAAGGTCTTCCTAGTGTCACATCACCTGACTTGCCACTGTCCACCACTTGTCTGTAACAACAGATTTTAGGCTTCCCAATCTCAGACACATCTCAACGCCATACTCGGAGACATCCTGTATTCATCCTTCCCATCCTTCTAGTAGAGACCAGGTCTCTATCACTACCAAAGCTCAGGACAGGGAAGGGTGACAAGGACTCTACAGCAGGCCCTCACCTGATCATGCTGCAGCCCTCCAAGTGGAATCCCACCCTCCCAGTCAGGCTTGCCTCTCTCTCCTCTATGCAAAGCCTTTTAGCTTGCACAGTGCCAAACTTCTTTGGTCCTCGCAACTCTTTGTTGGCCATCCCCAATTAATGTGGGACAGGACTTGAGCGGTGGCTTGGATAAACTCATCCTGAAGCATCACAGTGCTCAGGCAGGCAGGGCAATGACCAACCCATATGAAGGTCTAATTTGCCTTTCTGTTTAAGAACTCAGAGCTGAGACAAAACTTATTTAAATCAATATTTTTCCATAGTAAACATTTGGCTATTTATTTTATCCTTTAAATAAATGGCTACAAAAGGGTCCCACATATATTCCAAATAAATGTTTTCTTCCTCTAGATCTTGCAAGAGTGCATTGCACACCTCCCCTTCTAGCAGGTCCTGCTGTGAGTCAGAGGACAGGTCCAGTACTGCTGTAGCTACCCAGCCCCTGATAGGATGCAGAGTTATTCAGTAGCTGAAATGAATGCCAAATCAATTCTGAGAGAGGCTTAATTACACTGGCAACACCAAATAAAACAATAAAGACCTTGTTCATAGTACTCTTGTTACCAGACTGCAAGGAAAAGAAATAAAATTGTACTGTTTCATTTCTAGAGTTGGAACATCCCCCATTGATGTGGTAGGATGCCTGCCAGAAAGCCAGCCACTGCCTGTATTGATAACACCAAGATAAATGCACATAACATCAAGCAGCTGTGCTACTGGAAGCACTCAGTGCTGCACCCTTGGTGCCAAAGGCTCTGTTGTCTCATAGGAGCACTTTGATATGCACACCCTCTTCAGAAAGAGGCAAAACCATTGAGGACTTAGCACACTTGCAGTGAACATTAATGGAAATATTTAACTTCCTTGTGGCTTGTGCTTTTTATCTTACTGCTTAGATAAGATCAGTGTAAATAGACTAGAAATTCTTCTGTATCACTACCAAAAGCAACATGGGAACTACATAATTGTGCTACATCTACAACCTCAGTGACAACACCCTGAGTATCACATTATACTGCTCACACAGCCATGCATTTGCTGAAGGGATTTAAGTAGTTTTCTGGTAACTGCAATGGAATTTCAACACAATAATCAGTTAAGTACAGTAGCTGAAAGTGTACCATTAGGAAGTTTACCATAATGCTTTTCAAATCAGTTTCATAATGCTCTATCACAGTATTTGACAGTGCCATTACAATTTTTTTTTGTATCAGCATTGTGGAAGATCCAAGATAATCACTACTGGGAGTAGCAACAGGGATGGCAGACACCTGGCCAAGATGGAAGAGGGAGAAGAGTGGTGCTGCAGCAGTATGTGACAGCATGGAATGACCATCTTGCCACGTGGATCCCCACCACAAGTTCTGTCTTGGGGCAGACAGCTCCAGCAGTCTGGTGAAGGATCACAGGAAACAATCATCCCATTCAAGCCAGAGATACCTTGGGCAGGAAGAGGAATTCTGAGGGACAAGAACAGAAGTAGGGGAAAAAAGGCTGGAGAATTTGCCATCATAACAGCAGATTTCTAGTCTAATCCAAATTACACAGTGTGCAGAGTTGGCATCTTCTGGATTTGGTGCAGTACAACCCTCATTCAGCTCCAGCAACTTTTACAGCATATGGAGCATCATCTCACCTTGGAGTCAGCACAGATATGGTACATATGACAGACTGACAGGCCTTGAATATATTTAACTAATTACTAACAAAATTAATTTTTGCTGTTGATAAAGACTATCACATTGATGTGTTACTCAAGTAATTTCTGAGATTAACTATATATCTCAGGCCCTCTCATACATGTACTGAAGTTGTGTTGAGGATAAAAGATTTTAGGATCTGATTGTAACTTAAAAAACCAAGAAAACAACAAAGAAAA
This sequence comes from Apus apus, assembly GCF_020740795.1. Taxonomy (NCBI): domain Eukaryota; kingdom Metazoa; phylum Chordata; class Aves; order Apodiformes; family Apodidae; genus Apus; species Apus apus. The sequence continues at coordinate 190,903,371 of NC_067282.1, forward strand.
ATAAGTCCTTTTTGGCAGAACTGACAAGATAACATAAGAAGGTGGACAGGAAGTATGTGAAGCCAATCTTTGAATAAAACACTTTATGCTTTGAAAATTATGGATTGGGGTTAAACTGCAGTTCCCTTGATTTGTTATAATTGATAAAATCAGGAATAATTATGAAATTAAAACAATATTAAAATATTGCTTGATCCTATCAGCATACACAAAACCTTGCAAAAATGCAGTTCATGCATTTGATACACTACGTAATTTGTGGAATTATTCATACTGTAAAATTTATTTGGACTAAAGCCATACCAATGATCAAGAGAGAAAGTATTGATCAGTAGCTCCCTTGCAGTGACAACAGATTTGAAGAACATAAATACTCAGTTTTCCAAGACAATTCATTAATTTAACACTAGCCTTACAACTTTAACTAAGGAAACAAAGATGACAGGCCTTACCACTGTCATTGCTGACAAAGACTAATCCAATTTCAATCAATATTTTAACAAAAGCACTTGGCTAATTAAAAGCATTACCAAGTAGTATTCCTGTATTTTACTTTGAGAATGTTAGTAGATTATTTTTTTTTCTAGTTTGAAAAATGCAATAAATAGATAAGCAACTATTTTAGAGAGATATCCTCTTGGTAAATGGAATGGAAAATTCAATACTGTTTCAGTAGTTAGCTAGGACCTGCTACATGACAGCTTAGCTATTACCTTTCAGCTACTTGATATAGTGATATAGCTCCAGAATGCTTGGAGAGACATAGGAACCCTGATTGTCTAATTGTCAATCATTTTAGCCACTTACAAATCTGATGAGTACTTCTTAAAACAATGTTTATATTTAAACTAATGAAATAGGCTCCTGTAAAGAAAATGCTTTAAGTTACAACTAGTACAAAAACATGTCGGACAACAATGTATTCTCTGGAAAAACTAAAAACAGATCTACTAACCCTAAAAAAACTTCTAGAAAGTGGAAAGTTTATATATTATAATCACTGTCATAAGGTACTTTTTCTATAAACTGCCAAAATATATCTAGCATTAAGTACTGAGCCTATATGAATAACTGCCTATCTAAGAGCCAAGAATCTTCTTCCTTACTAAAAACACTGCAGCTGAATTTACCAGTAAGTGAACAGATAGAGAAGGGAACAATTATGCTACTGGGTTATGACTTACCTTGGAGCCACATTCTCAAGCTCTGCTTCAGGGATTTGCACCCCTGTCTTTATTTGTGCTCTTTTATAAATCTTGATGACAGATAGACATTATTGTACAATTAGAGAGATCCATAAAAATTAAATTGAAATAGACAAAGCTTTAGATACCATCAAAACACATCATACCCAACCCTGTAAACCCACTGATGCTTTACAGTATTAGCTCCAGTTATTAAGAAAATACCTAAAAATGAAATAAGCAAGAAGTGAAATAATTCCAAGCTAAGCTGTGCTACATAGGTCAGACAGTGCTGACTTCTAGCAGGTGAGCAAAGCCATTTCTGTACACAATGTAGTGTACCTAGGACAGTCTCAGCTTTAGGAAAGTAGCGTAAGGAGGGGTAAGTACCTTCTAATAGACCAAATATTATGAAGTAGAACATATTAAGTAAACCAATGGCCCACATTTCCTGTTATAACCAGGGATAATATATATTACAGACACTCTGAAAGTGTTAATTCCTACTGGCTCTTGTTTTCGCACACTCGGTACTATTTGATCCTCAGCCATGGGGATCTAATTTTTTAACCTACATCTGCTTGCACGTTCATCACAGCCTAGCGCTACATCCCCACAGATCAGCTGGACCCTTGACCCTTCTCCTCCCAGACTTCATCAAGACAAACTTGAAGCCAGTGCCCAGGAGTGCTTTACGTTGCATTTTCTTAGAAACCAGCCACAAGTTCCACTTACTATTTAGCTAGGTTTCTTTCCTTAAAGGTCTGACCAAGTGAAAGCTTTGCCTCTTTAACAGAAGCTGTTTAATCAGCTGGATATTGGCAGAAAACATCCTGAACATCTCCTTTGGTTTCTAATTTAGACAAACAAAATGCATTATCACCTATTCAGCAGGAGAGAGCAGGAAAACCTATTTGAGATTTGAAATACTATAGTAATCTTATCTGCTCTGTTACCGGAGAAACCTAGTGGTAAAGCAGTGCACCCCAAAGGATGACGCCAGGGAAAAAGAGGCAGGAGAAAGACAGAAATTTCAGAAAAGGTGGAGGACAGGAACTCCAAGGACAGCCCCTCTTTTTGAGCTTCCAGGTCTCTGCTGGCCTCTCCTGAGAAAATTGTAGTTCCAAGTGGACTTAGTTCAAGCTGGAGGACCCACAGGACCAAAGGATCCATGGACAGTACATTGCTGTATTACAAATATACACACCACTAGGTGTCAGCCCAGTTTAAGATACTATACATATACATTTCTTTAGTCTCACTTGCATTATTCTTTAATCTTCTAACTATATTATGAAATACTCATACATACACATGTAACAGTTTTAAGCTGGCTTTAAGGAACACACCTAAACATCTTCAGAAAATCATACTGACAAATACATAGAACCTTTCTGAAACTCAAGTAGGACATCTCATTTCACAGATGAACATTTCATAGAGCCAATTAGGTTGGGAAAGACTTTTAAGGTAATCAAGTCCAACCACTAAGCTAACACTGCCAAGTCCACAACTACATCATATCCCTAAACACCATATCTACATGTCTTTTAAACACCTCCCAGGATGGACACTCAACCACCTCCCCAAGTAGCCTGTTCCAGTGCTTTATAACCCTTTCAGTAAAGAATTTTTTTCTAATATCGAAACTAAGCCTCCCCTTGCACAACTTGAGGCCACTTCCTCTGGTCTTATCACATTACTAGGGAGAAGAGACCAACCCCCACCTCACTCCAACCTTCTTTCAGGTAGTTGTAGAGAGCAGTTAGGTCTCTATTAGCCTCCTTTTCTCCAGGCTAAACAACCCCAGTTCCCTCAGCTGCTTTGTGTAAGACTTATTCTTCAGACCCTTCACAAGCTTTGTTGCCTTTCTCCTCAAGCCTGCTACTCTGTATGGGGTTGTTTTGACCCAAGTGCAGAACCTGGCACTTCGCCTTGTTAAACCTCTTACAATTAACCTCAGCCAATTGATCAAGCCTATCCAAGTCCCTCTGTAGAGCCTTCCTACCCTCAAGCAGATCAACACTCCCACCCAACTTGGTGTCATCTGCAAACTTACTGAGGGTGCATTCAATCCCTTCATCCAGGTAATTGATAAAGATATTAAATAGAACTGGCCCCAGCACTGAGCCCAGGGGAGCAGCACTCACTGACTGGCTGCCAGCTGGATTTAACTCCATGCACCACAACTCTTTGGGCCCAGCCATCCAGCCAGTTTTTTACCCAAAGGGTATGCCCATCCAAGCTTGGCTGTTTGGAGGCTGTGGAGATTATGCTCTTTCATGTTTAGAGAGCAGAGAACAAGCTCAGGCCCAAGGACATAATATTTTTAGAATTCAAAGCCCCGACAGCTAAAACATAAGGTGAAAAGTTCAAGGTAGAATACCTGCCATGCCATTGTTTCCTGAAGTAATGAATCCATTAACACCACAGAGCCCCTGCTGGCTGCGAGATAAAAGCAGATGGACCTTTTATCAGCATTTTGTCCAGGAGAGAATCAGAGAGCTCCCATATCACTTCTGAACAGGCTCTGTCTGAGCACTTTGTGTCATTCAAATTAACTCCACCCACTTTCCAATCACCAAGCCTAAGACTCACTGACCAGGGATTTAACACAGGGAAAAAATATTCCTTTAGAGTATTATGTTTTCAGTCATAAATATGCATGGGCTCTTCCAAGCAGACTTCAAAACCAAAAAGAGGTGGTTACAAAGCCTCCTGTAATTAAGTTTTCATCCCCCTCTCTCAGGGGAGCATGATGAGACAGAACTGAATGTACAAAACCGGTCCTGACTGAGACTGTGCTCAGTCAGAAAGAGCTTGCAGAGGGTCTCCAAGCAATACCTCACACAACTTCTGCAGGCTCACCAGTGATTTAAAAGCACTGCAAATAAAATAATGGGAGAGCAGGAGGGGGATGGACAAACAACAAGCTCCCCTTTGCCCCCCCCAAAAAACAACCACCAAACTCATCACCAAAAACAAAAACACCAAAAAAACCCCACTCAATGACCAGAATTAGCAGTGCTCCAGAGTAAAGAACTTCTCAAACTGTTCCTTCCCAGCAATGCAGAAAAAACAGCCTACAGTCTTTCCTTGCACACAGCCTCCCTCTCCTGTCAAAAAGATGAAGCTTTGGTTTTGAAATATGCTTGTATCACACTGCAACCTACAGTCCTCTCACAACTAACCCAGAGTCTCCCCATTTTTCCTGATCTCTCACCATGTAAGCATCATAGAACACCCAAATCAGTTTCAACAAAGCTGGGAAGGAAGAAAAAATGAAGGAACTGCCATACAGATGTCTCAGATGGCAAGAGCCAATCTGAGATTGCTGATTTCAAGAACAGATTGAATTGAAATGTGCAGTGGGAAATTTTATTACAGACACGATAATGAATGAATGAATGTAGCCAAGTGGGAAAAAGGGCCAAAGACTAATTATTCTCAGAAAAGACATCAGAGATAAATGATAACAGAAGGCAAAATTGGCCTCTTTACAACCCAAATGAACCTGGAGCCCCAAGCTGGATTTCATTTCTAAACCTAATCCTAGGAATGGGATGAGCCCCAGACCCAGACTCCAGCCATAACTCAGACAAAAAAGTTCTTGGGGGGGCATCTGGTGTGTCTTCTAAGCAGTCTGTCACTTCCTTTGGATTCTTCTCTTTTGCAGTCCTACTCCAACAGAAGCTCTAGGATTCGCCCCTCTTCCAGATAAAACAACAGGCACAGCCAGAACATTACACCAAGAATCCCATTAACAGCCCAAAACCAATGCTCTCAGGACATCTTTCAGCAGCTGAACCTTCCCTTGGCAATTCCCTTCAACCCACTCCACTTGAGGTTTAGCTTTGCTCCTAACCCCAGCCCTTCTCTCAGCCTCAACCCTCAGACTCCAGCCTGGACTTAGACCAAGCAGGTCTCAGGGGAGAGGTCTTTCAGCATCCTAAACCTTCTCTTTGTGCCCCCTTTGCACTCACATGCTAAATGGAGCCCTAGACTTTTTCCCTCTCCTAATCCTGCAATGTGAGTAGCCATAAAGGTGGCCTCATTAGAAGGGACTAAAAATTATTCAACAAAAGAAAATATCTTCTGAAAAATACTGACATAGAAATGACAGCCAGCCTGGGAACCAAAAACATCCTTGAAAAGCGCAGCTGGCCTCTTTAAAGTAGAGAGCTAAGAACCTAGAAACCAGAGACATCCTAAGATACCATCAATAAGTGCAAAAAAACCCCACCAAAACAAACAAACAAAAAAAACACACACACAAAAAAAGCTGTAACAGCAATTTATCTGAAAAAGTGGAAACAGACTGGGAAAATAAAAATTGGTCTAAAAGAATAAAAACCAATCTATTTGCTATTACAGGCGAAAAATCTATTGGCTGCTCAAAGCAGTGTTGTCCTGTACCCTCTTGTGTCTCTAGAATACAAGAAAGATTTATTTTGTATCCAAAGTATAGCTTCTATATGAGAACTTCCAGTGCTGCTTGTACTGTTCTTTTCCTAAACCAACTGAACTCTTCACACAAAGTTTCTGAGAACTTGGATCACTGCTAGGGACACCTGCCTGACTCCAAACTCCAAGACACAGGTCAGCTTTGCAGCAAGACGTATTTTATTGGTCCACCTCTGAGGTCTGTTCTGTTTGTTCTCTCATTTCTGAGATGATTGGGTCACCCTCTGAGATCAGTTTGTCCACCCCTCTCAGATGGTTTGGCCCCTTCTGGAACCTGATTAATGCACTTAGCACCATGTGTATATGTATGGGGAAATCTACCATAAGTATATCTGCTATTACCTTGTAAAGTTTGCTTCACTAGTGACATTTGCCTGTGTACCAGTATGTACCTATCTGGTAGTTGCTATAACATTGATTGTTGCTATATAATCCAGTTCTATGCTTATATGATTTATTAAATTCAGAGGATAAAAGCCTCAATATCCTCACGCATTAAAGAATCCTACAAACCCAGTCATGATCTCTACACACTTGCCGGCCAGGTAAACCTTCAGGTTGTGATATGCTGTCCTGGAATAGCAAGAGTTCTGCACTGAAAGCTGAGCGAGGAGCAAGGCACAAAGGCAGGCAACAGTTACACATCCCCACACCCCTCAGCAAGGGCAAGGCAAGTCTGTATCAGAATTGCATCCAGGGACTGGGATCTGGACAGATAGTGTCCAGAGATCCCCCAACAAGTCCATAGTGATGAGGCAAGGCCAAGCCAGGAAGAAAAGCATTGGGCCCAGGTCAGCATGAAGGTTTGAGACTGCTGACATTACACAACTGTGATGTAGAAGATGCAAGCACCAGCAGTAAAGCAGCTCCCAAGGGAAAGCTTCAAAGGTCTTTTCTGATGGAGCACTGGGGATCTTACAGATGCAGAATAGCTGAGGAGGACAAAATTGCTAACAAATATCTAACAAATTGGGATGGTCAGGAAGATAACACTAACACACATAGTCCTGAGCAGAACAAAGGCTGGGGGATTTTTAAGCCAAAAAAACCCCTATATGACCGAAGTCCCGACTTCTCCTTTTACGTTACGAACACCACTGCAGTGTTAAAGATGTCAGGAAGGTATATGAGGCAATAAACTCTTGTGAACATTGCTTATATGTTGCACAGTCATATCCAAAGGAGAATTACAACCTACTCTGCCTGTTCCAAGGCCACACATTTAACCAGGGAAATGAGTATGTGGTCCTAGCTGCAGAATGACATGCAGGTGTGGGGAATATTTACAGGGGCACAAGGCCTTGGCTATTAAGAAAACTGGGAGTGCAAGGCCTATGTGGCAAAAGCATTAGAGGTGCAATGTTCTATGAGCAGATCTGAGCACCAGTGCTTCATCTCTGTGATCAGAAACCAATAAGGAAGGCAGGGCTACAATGACAATGCATGCAGAAATGCATGGACTATACCAAATTATCTTTTTGCCACACAGTATGAAGAGGTAAGAAAGGAACATTGACAATCTAAAGGGATACACACCTTGTGGACTTTTTGGGGTTCCGAGCACATAAGAAAGGCTACTTCACTCTTAGCTTGTGCTCATCAGAGCACCATGAATTCTCATGCTATTTAAGAAAGTGGTTGCAATGGCATTTGCTGCTAGAATTCATTAACTCCTACTTTTCCCTACACAGGGGGAATGAGGACAAAGACAGCTCAGATATTTAAATGGAAATATTAAACTGACAGTAGAATTACTAAATTAAAAATGTTTAAGACTGGAGCACGGTGTGAAGTGGGCAAGAAATATACATGTAAAAATATTAGGAACTGTCTTGAGAAACCTCAAGATGAAAAGGCTCAGGGGAAATCTTAGAAATGATAGATAATTCCCATTAGGGAAAGTACAGAGTAAGGCTTTGCTCAGGGGGTACCTACTGACAGGATGAGCAGCAATGGCACAAACTAAAACAGAGGAAATGCCATTTAAACACAAAATTACTGGCAGGGTGATCAAACACAGCGATAGGTTGCCCAGAAAGCCTTCAGTTCACGGAGATACTCAAAAGACAATTGGACATCAGCCTGAGCAGCTTGCACTAAGTAACTCTGCTATAAGCAGAAGTCCCTGCCAACCTCAGCTCTTCTGTGATTAATTACTGTTGAGTGTTGACTTGGAAATTAAATAACAATGCTAAGCCTGAAATAAGTGTATAAAACTCAAAGGTCAAAGAGAAGCAATTTTCAGGTCCATTTCACATACAGATAAAACTTAAGCTCGGTGAAAACACAGAAGTCACAATGCCAGGTTTTCTGGTTAGTTCTGTGGGAATTAGTTGTCAGAACTAGAAAAATATCAATACATATCAGAGAAGGTTAGTAACACCATAAAATCTTCATCATTCCCCCTTTTTTTCTCATAAGAGAAGTGAGGATCAGGTTATATAAACTTAAACAGAAGTAAAAGTCACAGTTCAGCTGTCACAACGTCAGGTCACAATATTCACAGTTCTGTTGAAAAAAAACATGCCAATATGAGCAACTGTCTTTGCTGACTGTCTCACAGATTTCATAAAACCAATCAGATTTAGAACAAAGATTAGTAACAAAGGGACAGTCTACTTCCCCCTCACAGCCTTTCAGTCCTATCTGGACAAAGAAAAAAGTAACCTGTGCTGACAACTGCACACAGGAGATGTGCTGCTCTGTGTATTCCAAGATGACACGAAACAGGAGATAGAAATCACATATACACGTGTATATGGTGTCTCTCTGTTCAACACAGAGGACAGAAATACTTCACTGCCAAGTGTTACAAGCTGCACGGGCTGAGGCAGAAGAGCAACAGCAGGCTCTCAGAAGATGTAGATAAGAGGTGACATGCAGGTTAAAGTCATTGCCAAAGAACAAGATCAGAGGAACAGAGAACAGGCCCTGCAGAGGGACAAGATTTACAAGAAGTGGGCTGACACGTCTTGAGCCCGGCTTGGTGGCTGAGCATTCAAGAGCCAAATCTTTCCTGTCACAGGAACATAGAATGAGGAAGAAATAAACCAGAGTAGTACTTCCCCATGCTATACAAGTAACATCTTAGACCTAAGCAGTCCAGGAATATGGTCCCAGCATAAACAGTTAGAGCTGGTTCACAACAGCCCATTTTACAACAAAAATGAAATTAAGCTCACATACAAAAACATATGTTCTCCACCATTCTAGTCTTCCCTGACTGTTTCAGTTATGGCTTCATCTACAAAAAGAATAGGGAAATGACTACTTGCTTCTTACAAGGGAATTATCCATCCAACAAAGATGAGACACAAAAATGTCTTGGTTTCTTCTGTTACATTTAGAAAGGTTTACATCTGCAGTGGTTAAGCCCTTTTCAAGAAGTGGCAGCTGCACCTCAGTCACCCTATTATATGGCCTCACTTCAAATTCTGGATTAGCCTTTCAGCCACATCTGTGCATTGCCAAGAAGTGAATCTACCTGACAAATGCCCAGATTCCACATGAACAAGATCTCACCAGATGCACTACCAGTGTGATTACTCCCATTCCCATCCCTAAAGAGTCTCAGACTCCCAGAGCCAGAGCCATCAGTCCGAAAACAGAGATTACCAACTACAATGAAAGCTGTGGTGAGTCAGAGAAGAGTGGGATTCAAATGCACCGGCTGGGAAATGCAGTCCCACAGCCCAGGACAGATTTGCTGAGCTTGGCTGTGGTATAAGCTTGGCAGTCCCCAGGAACTTGACCTGACAACCCTGTCAGCTTCCAGGAGAGACTGTGCCCAGCAATCCCAGAAGCTATAAAAGGACAGAATCCAGCAGAATTTGTCTTGCTGCACACTGAGTCAAAATTGCAGGACACTCACCAGCTTCAGGAAGCCCCAACTCACCAAAGATCCTATGGCCCAGTCAGCCAAGCTCCTCAGGCTGGTATAAGAGTGACCACATGTCCACACATACCTGACTGCCTTCCCCCTGAATGTATCTTTTTCCTTTCTACATCAATCAGCTGAACTGATCAATAAAGTTCAACTGAACATAGATTGTACCTGACTGGTTACAGCTTTGGGTAAGGACACTATCAAAAGTCAAGGAGGCCACAACTCCAGTTGATCACTCCAAAAGTTGAAAAGTACTTTTGTTTGTAAGTCAACATGCCAAAAAGCAGTATAACCCCCTGGGGTAGTATTCTTCAATTTGGTGAAGCCATCAACTCTGTTTTATAGCCTCTGGGTTCTTAGACAAAAGAGGCTGATTGCCAACTAATTGAACTAATTCTGAATGAAGACAGAGCTGTTATTCTTCACCTGGAATTGAAAGAACTCAGTGAGTCAATTCCTATTAAGACTGGAGTCAGGGAAATTAATTTAATTTATTGCCAATCTAATCAGAATAGGTTATTGAGCTATAAAAATTAATCTTAAAACACCTTGTCCCACCCCTCCCTTTTTCCTGGGCTCAACTTTGCTCCTGATTTGCTCTCCCTTCTCCCAACTCTCAAGCAGTGCAGGGGGATGGTGAATAGATGGTTGTGGACAGTTCATCACACAGTGTCTCTACTGCTCCTTCCTCCTCTGGGGGAAGGCTCCTCACACGTTTCCTCTGCTCCAGTGTGGGATCGCTCCCACCAGAGACAGTCCTCCACAAGCTTCTCCAACATGAGTCCTTCACATGGGCTGCAGTTCTTCAACAAACTGCTACAGAAGGGTCCCCATAGGGCCACAAGTCCTGCCAGGAGCCTGCCACAGGGTCACAGCCTCCTTCAGAAATCTACCTGCTCTGGTGTGGGGTCCTCCACTGGCCGCAGGTAGATATCTGCTCCACCATTAACCTCCATAGGCTGCAGGGGGACAGCCTGCCTCACCATGGTCTTCACCAAGGGCTGCAGGGGAATCTCTGCTCTGGCACCTAAAGCACCTCCTCCCTCTCCTTCTTCATTGACCTTGGTATCTCCAGAATTGTTTCTCCAACATATTCTCATTCCTCCCTCTAGCTGTAGTCTCACACATCTTCCTCCCCCCACCCCCCAACTCTGAAATACATTATCCCAGGGGTGCCCCCACTATCACTGATGGGGCTCAGCCTTAGCCAGCAGTGGGTCTGTCTTGGATCCAGCTGGTATTGGCTCTGTCAGACATGGGAGAAGCTTCTAGCAGCTTCTCACAGAAGCCAGCCCTGCAGTCCCCACCTTCCATTACCAAAACCTTCCCACATAAAATCAATACAATTGGGTTTTTTTGTTCATAGTACTGCCCAAGATCTTGCATTAATATAATTTCCTTTCCTTGTCTCTGGTGCCTTCCACAGGGACACTCCATCACCCATGTGAAAAAAAAATAAATCATATTGGTAGTGACTACCAGCCAAAAAAATGTAACTGACGAATCTAGAAGTAGTAAATAGAGATTTGACTGCTTAATTTTTATATTGCATAATGCTGCCAAAAGCTCATTACACATATATGTGATGAAACCAGGCATAATGCAGAAGTTATTGCACCAAGTACATGTGCTTAGACATCAACATTCACACAGTCATCACAAAAAGCTAGTGAGTTTTAACATTAACGAAGTGTGTTCAATAGCAGCCTCATTCCAAGGTCTGTACAAGAAAAATACTTATCAGTGTGATCAGGCTGTCACTTTTGCACTGGAATTAGGTGACAAGAAAGATAACAAAGACTTCCTAATGTGTGCATATTAAAATTACAATGACCAAGGCAAAACCCAAACATTCATTTTGTTCTATATTCTCTCTACCACCCAAATTTCAGTTTCAAGTTATGTTTAATATTCCACATAGCATAGCTCCACTTTATATCAAGGTGTTCAACCTCAAGCTACAGGAGGAAAGAAAAAACAGGGTGGCTTAAAGGAGTAGGATAATGCCACCACCAGGCAGCAAGAATCCAGTTAGTCTGAACAAGTGTGTCATAATTCCAGGAATCTCTGATGTCATGCACTTTTCCAGTTGGTACAGAAAGGCTGGAGGTAGACATCTGTTCTTATACATCACTAGAACAATTAGCCTCTGCTATGTTAGCGTGTAATGTTATGTCTCTCTATCTGTCTAGATGATCACACACCTGAGATTATATTTTACTTAATGAGTATTAGGAATCCTATCTGAGTCATTCATTTCATTGACGAAATCTGCTTCTTTCCACTGAAACTAATACTTAAGATGTACTTCTGCATTCTTATATATGCCACAATGCAACAAAGTCCAGACCAGCTGTACTGCTGAATGCACAGAATGGCCACAAATTCAGTTTACAATCAGGATTTGAAAGTTGTATTAATATGACTATATCAATATCACTAGTTGTAATTTACAACTGGCTTTTCCAATCTGTACAAACTACAAAACTTGACCTTTAAAAAACTTTTGCTGAAGTCTGGTAATGGCTACAGCCTTGCAGATACTGGAGAAAGCTAATTACTGATATAACCTGAAATATTGTATTTATACCATTAACAAGGTAGAAGAATCTTGTCAAAACTGCCAGCAACTAGACTTTAAATCCAGAAAATATTTAAGTTTTTCTTTATGTTTGATTTACTGCTTCCGCAAAAAGGAAAAAAAAAAATCTTTCAAGTAAAACTCATCCATTTAATTAAACAGATTCTTGTTTTAGTCCAGATGTAATGCACTCCAAACATCTCAAACTCTCAAAGTCATTATTTCATAAAGTTATCTCACATTTGTATTTGTTTTCCAGTGCTTCAGAGAGGGAGACACTAGCTCAACATTTTAACAAGTCCACTCGTAATTTACAGGCTATAATTGGAATGCCAAGTCAATAGTTTCTTTGTGCACAAAAACCTAAGAAACATTGAATGATGAAAAGAGGCACATACAAGCTTTAAGACCAATACACCAGTGGACCAGAGACAGTTTAGCCAGGACTGTGTGGCTTCAACAGCATTAGTAACACTGTTTCTTAAAGTTTATTTTGAGAATAAACTAGTTAATAAGTAAACTAGTCACCTATTTAATGAACTTTATGCATCACTATCAATCAAATACTGCAATCTAAGCAAAAGCTTCAAGTAGAAGCACAGTCCTCCAAAACATGTATGTCTAACAAAACTCCAGTTCAACTGAAGAATTTATTCCCTTAACTAATACTTCTATGTTTAAGAAGTAAATTCAAGTTCTTTATGCAGCATATTCTATTGATACTACCTTTCTAATAAAGAATTGTTTTTCAAAAGTGATTACTAGTCTCCTACCCACACACAGGTACCTTGGAAGGGACATCAAAGGTACCAGAAATAGTGCCAAACCTCAGGAAGTTTGCCTCAACCACAATTGAAGCAATGCATGCACACAGTGAGAGAACCTTATCTCCAAACAGCCATCTCCACTGGAAGGAAATTTGACTTCTACGTACAACAAAGGTTTGTTTTGAACAAACCCACAGTCCCGAGCCCACAAGGCCAACGCACTCCCGAGCACGGAGTGCAGGCCTTCCTCAGGCAAGGTGAGCTTCAGATCCACCTCAGGACCCCACAGCAGCCTCAGGAGCGCAGCTCCCCCTCCTCCTTCCCTGGCCCCTCACAGGGACGGAAGGGGGACAGGCTGGAAACACCATGAGAACAGGAGGCACCTCACCAGCTCAGGCCCTACTCCCAGCCCAGGGAGCTGCACACTGGCTACACGCATCAGGTACAGCGGCTCCCCCTCTCCCCCCCGGCTAGGGGATATATATCGTTTTCTTCCTCAACACGGATAAAAACACAAGGCAGCCACCTCCCCTGCCACCCGCCCCCTCACCCAGCCCCACCCAGCCCCACCAAGGCCCACCCAGGCCCACCCAGCCGCCTCAGCCACCAGCGCGCCCGCCCCCTCAGCCCCTTCAGACCACAGGAGCACGACGGGGCGGAACCAGGGCTCCAGTCCTCGATCCTATTGGACAGCTCTGCTGTCAATCACTAGCAGCGGGCGAGCTGCCAGCGTGCCCGGCCGCCCCGCCGGGCCCTGGCGCGAGTGACGAGCGCGCCCCCTAGAGGCAGTGGGGGGGCCCCGCCCGCCCGGCCGAGGTCGCGTCCCCGGAGCGGCGGGAGGGGCGGCGGGGACAGCGCGGAGCAGCCGGGTGACCGCGGGTGGCCCCGGGTGACGCCGGGCGGACGGACGGACAGACGGACGGACGGCACCGCGAGCGCGGTGGCAGGACGAGCCAGCGCCTTGCAGCCCTCCTTCCCGCGGGCCGCCGCGCCCGGCGGATGGGCTGAGGCGGCAGCTGCCGAGGGCAGCGGGGCGGCCATGGCCAGCGCCGGCCCTGAGGAGGGGGAGGCGGCGGCGAGGGAGGAACAAGCCCTGAGGAAACTGGTCGTCCGGCTCCAAAACGTCCAGGATCGGAAGCGTCTGGAGACGCTGGTGCAGACCCTGAGCGACCTGCTGGAGCTGGCGACCCGGCAGAGCGGTAAGGCACGGGCGGCCCTGCCCTGCCCAGCCCGGCCCGGCCCTGCCCTGCCCTGCCCCGCCGGTCGCTAACGCGGCCTGTCTCTGTGCCCCCGCAGCTCCCCGGCTCTTCAGCGGCAAAAACGTCCATGTGCCCTTGCTGCTGGTCGTGGACCTGTACCCGAGCGCGGCGAGCGTGCAGCAGGTAAGGGCGGAGGGGCCGGGGTCGCCCTCCCGCCGCTCCGGCCTCGCTCCCCCGGGAGGGCCGAGCCGCGCAGCCCCGTCCCGGAGTGAGTTACCGCTCAGCGTGTTTGTCGCTTTGTAACTTGCTCGCTTCTGGGCCACCTGACGAAGCACTGTTGGTCCGTAAAAGGGCTCAGTCTCCGCTTGCATTTAAAGGGACAAATGTTCCGGCTTTTTTGCTGATGCCAGACGGCCAAAGAAGGCGAAGTAGAAAATGAAAATCAAGCAACGTGAATACTGCCTGACATAAATTGCCAGTAATGTTATCTAATATGTTTTCGACGCCTCGATATTGAGTTTTGCCATGGTTATACTAATGGCTGAAAAACAGAATTGTGTAATATGAATTAACTCATATCTAGCCCTATCCTAGAAAAAGTTGTACAAGCCCAGGTTTGGGGTATTTTTTTGAGAGAAAAGAAAAAATCTTTTAGCTAAGAGTAGGTTCTGCTATTTAAGGTTCTGCTTGGCTGCTCCTGTAACGTAACACTGGCCCATTTGAATTAGGCGTGGTGCTTGCACAATCTGGTGTTGCACTTACGGTACAGCTGCCAGACTTGTAATACGAATCAGCTCTGTCCTGGCAGGCAGATACTGAACTTTTGTCGATGTTATAATTAAAGGATGTTTATAACCACCAGATTTCTATGCAACACACTTGATTTCTTTTTATTTTTTTTTTTATTAAGCCCATTTATATGGTTACACATTTTTTGGCATCTTTTACTTTTTCAGTTCAGCTAGAAGGCAAAACATAAATTACATTGCAGATGCCACTGAAATAATGGTATATTTTAAGGGTTGGGTTTTTTTTGCTAATAGACTTAAGAAGAGGTCAAAAGCGTAAGATTTGGATTAAAATATGAAACTGTACTTGTGTAGTGATTGATGAGGAATAACAGGGATCCTGGGTTTCCTTTGAAGGAAATAAATATTTGTATAGAGTCCGAAGTTGTAAGTTATGTTACTGTTGAATTGTCAGATCATTAAAAAATACAGAAGGATGAATCAGCAGTTATTTTTGGTCTAAAGGATATTATGTATGTAACAATTTACTAAACCACCACCCTGAGCTTTAGACTAGGAAGTAAAACCTATGAAATCTAGTCACAACCAGTAGATCTGAAATGACAGCGCAAGACTCTCAGAAGTGCATAAGGACGATAGTTATAGTTTAATTTTCATTTTAACCGTGTTAAAGCGCCTCGCTCTGATTTAATATAGAATTTAAAAATGAGTTTTCATCTTCTCTCTGTCTACATTTGTAGTCATATAGTGCTCCAGTTTACAAGCTTTGGAGATCCTTTGCATTACTACATTGTATTAAAGCGTGGAACTCACAGCTCTTTCTTCACATTCAGTTATGGTATTTACAGACATCCACAATATGTTAGCAGAGCTCTATCTTCTGGCTTCATTCACTGTGATTCTTTTACAGTCTTTGTGAATACACAATTCTCACTTCATGGCAATGATGAAGTAGTGTAGTCCTGATTTCAGTGAAGTCTCCTTACACTGCTAATGAATTTTCGTTGAATAGATGGATTAATCACCCCCTTTTGCTTTTAGTATTGTAATAAAATTCACTTACAATAGAGAATAAACAATAAGAGACATATGTGAAGATTTTCTTTCCCTCCCCTCCTTAACTGGTTACAAAACATCCTGTTGTGCTACTGTTCCACTGGTTTGTACAAAGTAAATTTGCTTAATAGATCAATATTGCAAGTACCAGTGCAAGTGGGACTACAAGCATAAACTCTGCAAGCTTCTTTAGAAGTAGGAAGGTACTGGGCTGGAAAGGTAGTAGTGCCTTAAAGTAAATTAGATGCCTTTAAGTAAATATGGTAGTTTCTTTCTGCATTTACTCTGGCAGTCATTGGAGCAGCTTACAAACTCTAGAGCAAAATATGTTTACACTTGAGTAAAGAGCAGTCAGCAGAGTTTTATTGTTTCATGTAGAAGGGGTGTGACCTAATGTGATAGAAATTTGTTGCATGCTAGAAATGAAAAGGGGCTGATGGAAAAATAACAAGAGTTTCAGTGCTGCCACCAATGGTTTCTGTCTATAGGGACTTGTTTGTAAGAACATCTTTGTTTACTGGTGTTTTTTTGTTTTTTCTTTCCCTGTAACCTTTAGGATTTCTGTTGTTTAAAAGAGCCTTTCTTAGACAATTATTAAACAGATAATAAGCTCTCTGTTATCTCAGGTTGTGGGTTTAATATTGTAAAATAGACGTGTCAGCAGATCATGTTTCCATTGCTTTTCTCTGTATCCACACACAAGTTCTTATATGTTTGTCCCTACCTGGAGTCAGAACAATCCAAATAAAAATATTTAATGGAAATAAAAATTTCATCAGAAACAGTTTTCCTACAAAAATGAATTTTCTAAAGTCATTAAGCTAATTTTCATAACTTTCTAAGTTTTACAAGAACAGTTAGGATGGCATGAAGTGAGACGTATTATAGTTTTTCAAAGCAATACACAGCGTATGAATTAATGGTCATCTCTGTAGTGTCTTTGCCATGCAGATTTGAAATTAGTACTTGATAAACTCTTGCTTGGAATATAGAAAATTAGGTAATTATATATCCTCATCCTGGAGAGTACTCATGGTTGCTAAGACTATTCTTTGCACCTGTGTTTAGTCAGAACTCAGTTACACAGACCAGCCTGATCTTCCTGAATATCCATAGGAATTGGTTTGCTGTCTCACCCAGAGCAAGCCAGCTTGCTATCCAGGCAAGAGAAGAGCATGAAGTTGGCATCTGGTCAAGCTCAACGTGTAGTTAGCTTAAAAAAACCATTTGGCTCTGCAAATTTAAACTGAAACAGAAACAAAACTACGGCAGATAGTGTGAGCAGAGCCCATGTCACCAATATGTGAAAGACAAAAGCAGAATTCCCGTTCCCAAGGTACTGCATTGCCTTTTTCATGCTCACAAAGCTGTCATGAGAGCTGTCTGGATTCAAACCCATGCTGTACCTGTGGGTGTCTCTATACTACCACACTTGTGGTTTTATATCTCCAGTTTTGCAGACTGCAGGGTTAGAGATCATGCACTTTCCATGAACTTTGCAGTTAAATGCTTTTGGAGGTAGCCATTTCCATTCCAGTTGTTGGCTGTCCTGCCTTGACCCCTTTGCTTTACATAACTCTTCTGCTGCAAACTCATCCAGTTACTCATAGTTTTTGGGCCATGCTTAAATTGGCTTCTGTCTTGACCTTATTCTTAAAGCTCACAGGCCTACTTCCACTTCATTTTTTTCTTCGCATTTATATGGCCAAGAAAACTTATGCCTTGTTTCAATTCCTTTTTGTAAAATCTGCTTCATCTTAACTTTTGACATCTCTCAGTTTACTTCTCTTTCAATGCTGTGGGGTTTACTTGCTCAGCAGTTAGTGCTTTGTACAGATTTTGCTTGCTGCATCATCACTAAAGCCCATTCAATCGTATCAGCCTGCAGGCATTCATAAGAGAGGTTTCTCCAATGCAGGAGACCAAAGAGGAACTTTTCTCAGTTTTGGCACTATCTGGAGATGTTTGAAAGTCAAAGAATTTTCATAGGATAGAGCACATAGGTACTGAGAACAAATGTATTAGTTCTAGTTCACCTTTCATTCCTTATGATCTCAAAACTTTCACTGCTTTCATTATGTTTTGAAAGCATGCCATATTGAGCACTGATGGCAAGAATATGAAGTATTTAGCATTGTTTAGGTATTTCATCCCCATATAAAACATCTGACAGGTTTAAAAACCTATCCTTTCTCCTCATAATGTGAAATTAAATGGCAACTTGTTGTGGAAACACCCATTCTTCAATCAAGCTGGACTAGCTGTAATAGTGCAGTGCTCTTCCCTGGCCCACAGTGACATGGTATGGATCACATCATATTTTTCTCTGTCAGCATCTCTTTTAACTGTGTGTCCTTTATCATCAAGCAGTGCTGAAACACACTAAGAGTGATGTGTTCCTGCAGGCAAAGCATTAGGAATCATTAGCATATCTGGTTTACCTCCAGCCGATAACTTTCTGTGTCATTTGTCTTGCCTGTGTTAATTAATTTTCCTTTATTGATTTAGCTAGGTAACTTTTCAGAACATATATCTTTCAAAAACCAATAATATTAGAGGACAATGTTGAAGTTTCAAGCAGAATATATGTTCTAAAATAGCTGCATTTTTGTTTTACAGATGGGTTGGTCACTTCTCTGTAAATTAATAGAAATTTGTCCAAGTACTCTACAGAACATAGCTCCTAAGGATGTTGGGAAGGACTGGGAAGTACTGGGTGTTCACCAGTAAGTATTTTGTATGCAGAGAGCCTTCTGGAATGCTTGGTTATCATGGCAGCACATACATGCAATGAAATATTTTTATATAATGCTAGTACATCAGCTTCTAAATGGTTAAAGGTTTTTGTGGGTTTCTTCAGCCTTCAGAATGGGAGACTCATGCAAGCAGAGATCTTATCTGTAGATAAAAGTATCTGATGGAGAAAGGAGAGTGAGGCTCTTCTCAGTGGAACCCAGTGACAGAGTAAGAAGCAATGGGCACAAATTGAAGTATAAGAAATTCCACTTTGAAAACAAGCGGGCTGTTTTTTTGTTGTTTGGTGGTTTTTTATTATTTTTGTTTGTTTATTTCTTTGTGAGATTAATCAAACACTGGAACAAGTTGCCCAGAGAAGTTGTAAGGCTTCAAGCCTTAGAAATATTCAGAACCTGACTGGATACAGCCCTGAGCAATCTTCTGTGTTTGACCCTACTTTGAGCAGGGGAGTTGAAATAGGAGACCTCCAGAGGTCCCTGCCAGGTACAACAATGCTGGAATTCTTTATCAAGGTCTTCTATTTTAATGAACAGATGCAGGATTACCTGGGTGGTTGTGTGTGTGTTCCTTCCAGATGTGATGAATTATATCTGTAAGCCTGAAGCAGTGCAAATTGAGAGGAGCAGTATTTGTCACACCTAATCCTAGTTGTCTAAAAATTCAGTATTTAAACTGGTCGCCTCAACTGCCTGTGAGGTCGGTGAACACAATTACCTTCAGAGAGGATGGTTCATTCCATCTTTTTCTTGAGTTACATTGGAGCAATTTGTGGTTTGGACTTGCTTATCTCCATCCATGAACCTTTGAGGAAGCCTAAGCAAGTGGTTTCTGGATGGCTGTGGTTTAGGTGGGATGAAAACCCACATATGTTAATTCCATAGTTGTTCCATAGCACAAATCATAGTTGCAGATACAGATATAATACAAACAGGGGGAAAGAGTTTGGTTTGGTGTTCTCTCACTTTGGTAGATTGCCTCATTCAGGGCTGATAATGACAGCAAGAAGCTACAGCTTGTAGCTCCCCTAGTGAATCTGGCTCTGCCTTTATAGTCTTCACCATATCCTTCCTTAGAAATGTTGCTATTGTAAGATAATTTGCATGAGGATGCATTTTGGTTTTGTGGGGGTTTGTTTTATAGCAGCTAGAGTACGTGGTTAGTAAGGGAATAAACTCCTGTGAAGGAAGTGTTGGCAATTTTTGTTAGAAAGCAGAAGTTATTTTGGATGCTTTTCATGAGCAAGGAATAACTGAGCTGAAGCTATACGAGCTAGTCAAGATTTCTTTGGCAGCTTAAAGGTTTGTTAATTAACTGAGACTTGTTTTGAGAGCTAGAGATATTGCTGTTCATTTTTGGGTCCCAGAAAAAATATGCTTTCCCATAGCCTACTCAGAGCCTGCACAGTGTGAGCAGTTGAACAAAGCATCCTTTTCAAACTCAAACATCAGTAAAGGTCTGATGATAACATTGCTATACCCAGTTCCTTCCCACTACCATTATTTTAGCCAATTCATATTCCTGTCTGACATCTTGGCAGTTTTCCTTTCTGTGGAGAAGATTGTTCTTAGTGGGCGAGTGGGTTTGGGTACGTCTGTTAGAGCCAAAGGCAGAGCAAGTCAGCTAAATTATATCTCAGGATCCCTGCATGTGGATTGGACTAATATTGCAGTGCTCAGCACCATATTGACTACGTGCTGATTGCAGCAAGCCAGGAAACAGTTATCGTAGACAGGAAAGGGTCATTTTCTTTGCAAGAGATTTTCATTAGTGTGTGTTCAACTATTTTAGGATCAAAGAAACCTGAAGCTAGAAGAAGCATTTGTTCCTGTCTCAACCTTGAACCAGCTTGACCACATTGCAGTCATGTTTACAAGTGGTAGTTCGGAATTGATTTAGGTGTTCTTGACAGACAGTGTGATAAATAAATAGTTGCTGTCACTGTGAGAAAAAAGGGAGGAAATTCCTTCAATTTGTATTCATTCTACAAGCTTAAAGAGACTTAATTATATATTTTGTAATCTCTTATGTTCAACTCCCACACAGTAGATGAGGTTTAGAATATTTTACAGCCTCACTCTTGATTATACTTGAAATGGGAGAGGAGATGCAGGGAATTTTCTCCTTGTATCAGACATGCTTTACTGTGTGATCATTTTACCCTGCGTTATTCTGAGCCCATTCATGTCTTTATAGATGAGCACTTAGCTGAAACAAATCAATCTGTGATGCCCTCTTCCCAAAGCAGAATTCCTTCCCCACAGCCGAAATCAGGAGTCATTGGTAGACAAGAGAGAGATGTTTAATGGCCTCAGAGCATTTGATAACTCAGTGAGGTTATCCATCCATGCAGGGTGTAAGGAATAAAGAAGTCTAAGCCACAGTTAAAAAGTCAGCTGTGGTTGACTATGATGCATCATTTTGGAGGTTAATATCCATGTGTCTACCAAGTTGGGCCACCCAGAAAGTAAGAAGTCAACAATAGACAATCTGTGAAATTTATTAATCTTTTTTGTGATTTGTCCAGCTGCTGACTCTACTGCACTCCACAACCCTGCTTTCTGTGGAGTAACCTCATACCGAATGAGATTTGTCCCCTCTGAAATAGATATAGTCGATTAAAAATTAAAGTAAAATTGATAGATTACATATCATTATATTGAAGAAGTATGATAATAGTTAAAATACCAGCATTATTTCATTGCTAATTTAAAAAAAAACATAGACTGAAATAAAAGTTTTAAAAACATTAATCAGGAGTTTTTTAAGGTTTTTGCTAACTTAAATAGTTATGTAACTATTTTTTTAAAGTAAATGTTTGATAAAATTTCATGTATGTTAATACTTCTTTAGTCTTAACTGGTTTTGCTTTTTTTTTTTCTCTCCTAATTTTTAGGCAGATTCTTAAAATGCTTACAGTCCACAAAGGAAATATAAATCTCTCAGTAATAGGACTGAAAGCATTAAATCTCCTCCTCATGTCAGGTATTGTGTTTTACTTTCCTACTTTGTCTAAGACTTTAAAACACAGAACTATGGTATAAAGTTATGACTGTACATGTTGGACCTGGTTTTTTTTTCTCTCTTTCACCACTTAAACTCACTTCTCGTTTGTACTTGTATACAAAATAGTAAGAGTATTATTTTGCACTTTTTTTACCCAGGTAGAAAGGATTCTCGAAATTGCAAGACTCTGAACAACAAGACTGATTAATTTTGCCAACTTTTTACTAGCATAGTCATAAATATTTGCTTTTAAATAGTTAAGGAAATAAAGAGCTTATTTTTTTCTTACCAAATATAAATTTGGTGACATTCTGACTTGCTTCCTTCAGTACTGGTTAGTACTTTCGAAAAGAGTAAATAATCTCTGACATTTCTGTCACTCTGCTCTGCAAAGACCTGATCTTACCAGGTACTGAGAACTTTTCTCATCATGCTGAAATTCTTGATCTTATGTTGAAATTAAAGAGAGACCCTAAGGGTGAGATTCTGCTAGTTTAATTTGAGATAGCATATAGTATTAGCCCAAATTATTTTTAGAATAGGAGTGTTTCCATCGACTTCAACAGTTGTTGGAATCATCCTTATTTACAAACTAAGGATTAGACTTGACTTTAGGTAGTTAAAGATAATGCAGTTGTCCAAGCTTCTGCTGTAGGCAGCAGAGTGAGCCAGACACTTTCAGAGGATGCTTCATGCTATTTGTCTGTTTTCAGAGATCCATTACCTCTTGAACCTGTTTTCCCCTCCATTTTGGTTGTATGGATAGAGGAGTAGCTTAGACTGCATGCCTAACTTTTTATCTGCTGAAGCTGGGTAGTACAGTCTTATTATAAGGCATTACACTGTGTGATTAATAATAACAATGACATTGGCAAAATTGGAAAACTGTAAAGAATATTGATCTTGTTGCCTATACATGCTATAGGGTAATGGGGTTTTTTTGGAATTTTTTAATGTCAGAAGAGCAACAATGAGATTTACTTTTCAGTTCAGTTTCAGGCTTAACGAATGGCCGAGAGAACCGGGTTTCATGTACAGCTGGCCTGATTTCATGGTTCACTGTAGCTGACAAGTACATTTCAAATCCACTTGTTTTCCTCAGGCAGTGTAGTCTTCCACCAACCTTAGTTCTTAGTGGAACCTTTCAGCTTGCTATGGCTGCAAAAAGGGTTTTTTTAAATGGGTTAATTTTCTGCTAGCTTAAGGAGTTGAACTGGCTCACTGAGGGGTCAGACAAGTAAAAAAGCAGTGGAAGGTGGGAGCAGGAGTAGAGAGGGAAAACTGTCTTTTTGACAGTAATGTTTTACAACGTCTCTGTTGTGTTGTAAAATACTACCTTAAGAGATTACTTCCTCATGGCTTTTACAAAAACCTGCATTTGAGCTATCAGAGTACATTTTAAGTACAGTATTAAATAATTTTGGATTTTAATGGTTAAGTACCATGCTTCAATAAAAATATTGGGAACTAATGAGTGCAACATGTAATCTGTTCTGCTCTTCAGACATAATTGCTTTCCTGCTCTTGGAGGAAGAGGTGGATGTGTTTTCCTTGGTATTTAATGCCATGCACACATTCCCCAAAAATGAAGAGATCCAGCAACATGGCTGTCAAGCATTACACAAACTTTTTGAGAAAGGTATTTATATCTTCTGGTTTTTTAAGTTAGAAAAAAATGTGTAGGTTGGGACGGGATAAATAGAAGAATTAATTAATTCTTGCATTCCAAAGTCTGTTTTGTGTATTATATCTGTTCTTTGAGTGACTTAGCCCAAAATAGGTTTTCCAAGCAATATCACATACTTTGTAAGTTAGAGCAATGAATATGAAATTTTAAAAAACCCAAAATGTCTCTTCATTTCTGACTGTAGAATTAACTGAAGAGATGGGATTCAACATTAATCAATAGCAGTGGAATTAAGAGTGCTGACATTAGATTTTAATTCTCAAAAAAAAAAGGTTGTTTACTTAAAGACTATCAAATTTTAGTAATGTGAACAATTATAAAATAAAGCGAAATGGTTGCATTTTGGAAAAATATGCAATTTTGCTTTTGATCCTGACAATGCTGAAAGATGAGTATGTAGCTGTATGATATTCCTGTGTTTCTTCCAAGAAATGAAGTCATTATGTGTTGCATTTCTGCAAAATGTTCAGGAATTGCATGTGTAATGGCCAGAAATCCCATTGTTGTAGCAACCTTGCTTTGCATTGAGCTTCTTGCTTCAAAATAAATACTGAGAAATACTAGCTCTCCTACAAAATTAGCTGCACTCTTTTGTCTCCAATCTTTAGATTATTTTTCTTTGTGGCACCAGTTTGTATTGATTTTTCAAAGTCTTCCTCCCACACATGTGTGCCTGGAATTATCTTCTGTGTTCCTTCCCCTCTTCCACTCTACCTAAATATTTTTGTCCTGATGTGTTTTCTCTTCAGTCTCCACAAAGGTCTGAGCTTCATAGATTTTATGTGCGTGCTTTTTATAAGTGCCTGATTTTTACAGATCTACAGACTTCTCTAGGTACCGACCTGAACACCTTTGTCTTGATGGCAGTGCTAATCTAACAAGTTCCTAGGCTGCTCCTGAATATTTTTCCTGCCTCTAGGCCACCTTGTCAGTTATTGTAATGTGAATATTTGCCTAGCCTTAGCTTGAACAAGATTCAGAAGATGTTTCTGCTTACAAAAATAAAAATGAGTTGTTCTTTCTCAACCTGGGTCAGTAGCCTTAACTGGTTCATTGCACAGCCATGCAGTTATGTCAGCACAAATTACAGGGGGCAGGGATTGAAAAAACTTAAGCCATTATTAAAATGAAGGTAAGATATTATTAAAGCATGGCTGTAGTCTTTGTGGAAGGACTCCATTATAAAAAAAAAAAACCTTGAGAAGTAAAATAAAATCATGGAGTGTACAAAACAACATTCCATCAAATTGTTCTCACTGTATGCTTATCCTTTACTCCACTTACGTACTTTCTTGGTCAGGAATATCTGAAGTTCATTCTGTGGAAAAGACTAAAAGACTTTTTTAAAAATACTGGTTCACAGGTAAGCATTTAAAACTTATTTGGATAAAGTGTAGGCTAGAAAAAGGTCTTTATAAAGTAGTTCAGTTTTTAGTAAAAAGAGTAATAACTATGGAAGATGATGTGTATGGAGGGTACCTTCTGTGAACTATAGAAAATAAAGAAACTTGATAGAAACAATTGTCTTTTCTCATGTTGCACCAGGATGTGCATTATTTCCTCAAAACATACTGTATCTCTCTTGCTTTTTGATTTAGTTCCAGAAGAGCAGCTGACTGAATTTGTTGAAAGCAAAGATCATATGATCATACTGAAAGTATTTAAAGAGTTTCCAGAGAAAGAAGAGGTGATTCTTCCTGCACTTTATTCGTTACATTCCTTAGCTGGTCCATGTAAGTCCATTACTGAAAGGTATTTTAAATTCCTCATCTCCCATAGCCTGCATCAGTTCACCTCCATTTGTGGCAAACTTTATCAATAATTGTCAAAAATCAGTGAGAACTGTTTGGGACTTGCAAGAGAAATCACTTTTCTGTTTTCTCTGGGAAATACTGATTTGTAATGTGTCATGGGAAATGTTCATATTCAGCCGTTATGATAAAGGTGAAATCTCTCATGAAGAACAGAAAAATATTTTTTTCTGCTTGGAGTAAGTAGCAACAAGGATGCTTAGCATGGTTGTTGAGGTCTGTCTTTTTTAATGGATCAAAAATAAGCTATATTTATTGACTAAATAAATCTTCAGTGAGTTTAGGTAGCAGGTGAAAGAACACTGTTTTTCCACAAGGGGAAAGTTGCCTGTGAAAATCCAGTGGCCAGGGCTGAGAAAAGGTTTCTGGGCTCAGACACCTCCCTCTGATCATTCAGTGGTGGCTGCAATGAGGAGCATTGGCAGCACTGTGGACATTATAGTCTTACGGTATCCTCTTGCATTGTGCAATAAGACTGGAAGAACATATCTGCATTATGTCTAGTCTTCTGGTAACAGCAGTCCCTGGTGGGGGCAAAATCAAATCCTGATAAATGTGTTTGAGTATTTGTGTCCATTTGTTGACATGGAGGCAGGTCTTGTCAGTTACCTGCTGGTAGTCACACTTCTGGCAAGCATAGAGCAGCATCCTGCTCTCCATGTCTTCCATGAGGTACATATGTTTTAGTCTTGCAGACAGGATTCCTCACAACACCTTGTTCATCCATCCTGTCTGGCTCTATAGGAACTGTGCTGGCCTCATGTATGGCACAAAATAAGAAGTAGACTGGAGTGTCCCACATTTCATCAAACTCCAAGCTATTAAGTTTCTATTTCTCAAAGTCTTGCTGTTCCAGTGCGTGTTTAAAAAGTCAAGTATTCCTTGAACCAGAAATAATCTTACCCCAGCCCAGAAGCTACTGCCTTTTTCTAAAGAAGAGTGTGACAAATTTGAAGTACTTTTTACAATAGTAAATACTTGTTCAAAGCCTAACAAGAGAAGGGCATGACAAAGACCTGCTCTAAAGTAGGTATTTACTTGGGGTTAGCACTCTCATTTCTGGTGTGAAAGATTGAAAATAGTCAGAGACACAGAGGAAGCTTGTGCACGAATGACAAAGCAAGGCTGCTTTTGCCGGCATTTGTACCCTTGGTCTGTGACATCCCACAATGCCTGCAAGAAAACGTGTTCTCTAAGGCACCAATAGAGAAAATAATTCAACATAAATACACACTTCAGCTTACTCAATAGTAAAATGTTTGTCTACCATACTCTGAAATTCAATTCTCTGTTCCAAATGAGTTACATCAAGGATTGGTGCCCCAGTATGTCTTCTTTCACTAATACATATCTAGACTTTGTTCCAGCTCATATGTCGTGAGAAACTGAAGGTTAAGAGTTTATTCATATGCAGCATAAGAGCTCTTTTAAATCTCAGTAGTTTTGAAGCAATCGAGAAAATGTTTTGCTGCTGCCTGTCCTCCAAAGACTGTATGGGGGTTATGGGTCACATAATGTTAGCCACCTAATGGTAGTCATAGGCAGTCATCCAGGCTTCTCTGTTTAAGCGGAGAAACAGGCACCTCAAGAAGAGATGTACCTAGCCCTGAGGTGTTTGTTACAGGTGGAATGAATCACCACAAGGAGAGCTCAGATCTCTCCATCAGTTGTTGTGAGAACCTAGATGACCAAGTTTTGGTGGTTAAATGAGATCATTCCATCTCCATTTCTCTAGCTTGTTCTGGGAAATGGTGGCTCCCTACAAATATACCATTGCTTGGTTCTTGCAGGATTTAAACATGCAGTTAATTATGCTGTCTCTGTAGTAAACAATTCTAGAATCTTCTGAATACTTTAATGTGTTTATAGTTGTCACCTGTGAAAAGGTTACGTTGGCAACTGTTGCAATACTGTTTTGTGGAACATACCTTTAAAAAGGTGTTTGCGTTTCAGAATGATCTGAATAAATCTGTCATCTTAAAGCATTGTGAAAGGTACCTTCCCTCACTATCAAATAGAAATGCTTCTGAAATGCTTCCCACTCAGACCTTGCTTTTGCAACTTACACAGTATAATTTTTAAATATTCAAAGATACATTATTTTGAAGATCTGCTGCTGCTTTAAAAAGACTAACTATCTGTAATAATACAGTTGTGAACGTTCCTATTATGTTGTATACAGGAAAGCCAAGCTGTTAAAAGTATAATTAAGAAAGTTTATAGACTTCAACAGAGGAACACAGACTACTTTGGAGTCAGTGACAGGACTCCCTTTCGTTCACTGGTGCCAGGATTTTGTCAGAGATTTTTTGGGTTCATATTCTGTTGTATCATCAAACGATGCTTTAATACCCTATGTTTTAACTACCATCATGCTGTTTTGCCTTAAATTACTGCAAATGTAGCCAGCAAGTCAAGGGAAGTGATTCTTCCCCTTAACTCGACTCTTTGTGAGATCCCACCTGGAGTACTGTATCCAATTCTGACTCCCTTATCATAAGAAGGACATGGAGCTCCTGGGGAGAGTCCAGAGAAGGGCCACAAAGATGATCCGAGGGCTGGAGCACCTCTACTACAAAGCCAGGCTGAGAGAATTGGGGTTGTTCAGCCTGGAGAAGAGAAGGCTCCAAGGAGACCTTATAGCAGCCTTCCAGTACCTGAAGGGGCTACAGGAAAGCTGGGGAGGGGCTTTTTTCAAGGGCTTGTAGTGAGAGGAACAAGCAATAATGGATTAAAACTGGAAGAGGGGAGATTTAGGTTAGATATCAGGAAGAAAATCTTTAGCATGAGGGTGTTGAGACACTGGAACAGGTTGCCCAGGGAAGTTGTGGATGCCCCATCCCTGGAAGTGTTCAAGGCCAGGTTTGGATGGGGCTCTGAGCAACCTGGTCTAGTGGGAGGTGTCCCTGCCCATGCAGGGAGGTTGGATCTAGATGATCTTTAAGGTCCTTTCCAACTCAAACCATTCTATGATTCATTTTGTGATTCTATGTAGGATTGCTTTGTCCTCAGTAGGAAAGATTGCCTCCTGTCTTTTTACTGGCAGATGTGAAATGTTCTCTTCGTTTCTGTATCGGGTCTGTGCAATAAGTGGTAAATAGTGTGAAGGTGACCAAGCACTGGCACAGGTTTCCCAGAGGGGCTCTAAAATCTCCAGCCTTGGAAATACTCAGAAGCCTTCTTGCCATGGTCCTGGGCAACCTGCTTTAGGTGGCCCTCCTTGAGCAGGGCGGTCAGACAATATGACCTCCAGAGAGGTCCCTTCCAGCCTCAACCATTCTGTGATATTGTGAAATACAGAATTTGCAATTGATATAAAAATATTGCAGGAGCATTAGATGAACATTTCTGTACTCTCAATATACAACAGGTGTACAGTAGAACTAAATTCAATGAAAAGAATAAATTGTTAACTTGCCCCCTGAAAAAGAATGAAAACTTAGAAACACATTATTAAATCAAATAAATAATATTTATTAGGAAAAAAAAATAAATCTATATTGTTTCCTAATGTATGCCCCTGGGAATATTACTGAAATACTGTAAAATATTTCCCAATCACAATCATATTATAAACACCACTTTTAGTTTGAATTAGTATTTATAAAACAATTTGTTCAGCATTAAGAAAAATGTTACATAAGAATAGTTTGTGGGGAGGGTTCTGTTATGTGGCCTGATATAGAAAAGAACAACTCCATAAATGGATGGATCCATATGGACTCTGAACTTCATGAAATATTGCCAAGTACTGGGAGTCATTAGTGTCTTCTATGGCAATACCAAGGAAAAAGAAGCCACGTTTCTCTCAAGTTGCAAGGCAAAAACTGAAACACAAGCCCAGTTTTCTAAATAAATCTATTTAAATAATGTTTGAATTGAAATCAAATCAACATGTTTGAGTTTTTTTCTTAAGAAGAAATGTTTGTTTCTCTTCCTTTCTTCAGCCAGCAATGTTGAAGTGCTCATGTCTGGAAATGTTCGCTGCTACAATGTAATAGTGGAAATGATGAAAAGTTTCCCCAATAGTGAAACAGTTCAGGAAGTGAGTTGCTGTTTGTTGCATAAGCTTACTTTGGGTAAGTTCACTAAGTTATTTATAGTCATCTTCCTCTGACTGCAAGATTTGGAGTTAACTGACAGCAAATGTTACAAGCAACAAGAGAACTACTGTCTCAGTTAATCCTCAGAGTGATGTTTAGCTCCATGTCTCCAGTGATGTGAACACACTGAGGTAACTCTGGCCACAGTCAGTATGGTAACCTTTTGTGTTAAACATAAGAAAAATGACAGAAGCTGCTATAACAGACTAGCATGGAGAAAAAATGAGGCAAAAGAGTAGGAGAAGCACAAAATGGGAATGGGAAAAAAATAGATTCTGTTCTATAGAAAGTTACTGTAGAAATGAAAATTCCTTCCAGATTTCATTTTTTAAGTGGCAGTACTGAATGTTTGAGAAACAGTTGGTGCTGCTGAGTTACCAATACTGGGAGGTATCCTCCAAGACTCAGTTTTTCCTCCTTGCTATGCATTTACCTTCAGAGACCTATGCTGCATTCCTGCCCAGCTCAGGTGCCTGTCTCAGGGCCCCCTATGCTACAGCAGTGAAAGAACCTCATTCCTGGACTTCCCTAGACTTGTGAAAAAATACTTTGGTTGTCTGGGCTTACATGGACTAGTGTCACATCAAGAGAAATGATGGCAATGTCAAAAAGAAATTTTTTGTGCCTCTTAGCAGCTCTCTGCTCTCTCTTGCCACGGTAATAAGCTGATCCAAGCAGTTGCCAAGGGCCATGTAATAGGAAGTTCAAATGGAAATGAGTATGTTTTTTCCCCTGCTGCGTACAAAAATACTGAGTAGCTGCCCAAGCAGCCCACACTCCATGGCAGGTTATTCATCAGGAAAGCGGCCAAGGTCTTTCTCATGGACTCAGCTTCCCAGTTCTTGCAGGTGGTGGCCTGAAGCAGATGTTGGTACCAGTACTCGACTTCCCTCAATCACGTCAGTCCTATCCCTTCACTGCCTGTTTCCACTTCTTCATGCAGATATTGTAGAAAATACAGCTTAAACTTGAGTGCAACCCAGAGTAACTTCCAGTTCCCCTTCAGAAAACCAAATAGAAATTTCAAGAAATGTGACGGCCACTGAGGTGGTGGTTGCAGTTTTTTGGCAAGAGGTAATGTTACCCTGGAATGGTTTCCTTTGCCAGGTGAGATGAAGATAAACAGGGAAACCAAGCACTTGTGGGAACACAGCAACTCATGACATGACATGATCTTGTCCTAAGCACAACCAGCCTGGTTTCAGTTGCATGTTTGTCATGCATGTATACTGACCAACAAGTACTAGTGGCAGCCACAAGATCCATTTCTTCTTTCAGCATAATAGATTGCCTTCATCTTGATAAAGAGCCACTTTAGAAGAGTTACGGGAAGAGGTGTCCACAGCACCTCACAGTTAGGACAGATGTGAAATTGCTAGATGCTCCTGGAAATCGTCTGGAAGATTTCCATGTAGGCACTGTGGCTTCTCAAATTATTCTGCTGGACACTGTCTTCCTAAATATATGTTAACTGGTATTGAAATTATAAAGGCAGCATCCACTAGATTCCAAAATCACTATAATGTATTCTACTGATCTGGTGATGACTATCCTAGATTTGACTGCCATCAGAATTTTAACTGACTGATATCTGTTTGGTCAGCCAGAAGTCAAACACAATTGCTTATTGCATAAGATTATTAATTTCTGTGAGGTAAGTAACCTGTTTACACAAACATACTCTTTCTGTTAAAAGAATACAAGAAACAGTAATACTGATATAGCATGACCACACTTAACACATGGTAAAGAGAAAATTATTGTTCACAGTTGCACTTGTAATAGGTGTTAAGGCCAGGGTTTAGAGTGATGAATCTGGAAAGGACTTGCCTTAAAGTCTGTTCTTAAGCATTTGATTAACTTGGTCTAATTGAACTGAATCATAAAACATCAGGAGAGGTACTTATCTTATAATGAGAAATCTAGACATTGATGATAGTCACCTCCTGTGGGACTCAAGACCAGAGCTAAGGGAAAGAAATGGAAGTTGGCATTTCTTCTGTATGTAATTATATTTTTGATGCTCAAATATGGGAGACTTCTTAGTTTTGTGCCTTATCTGAAGGGTTTGAGAAACATTGATACAGGTTTTAATTTGACCTTTCATTTTGTTACTGTGATTCTCATTTTTACTAATCAATAATTAAACAAAACTGAAACTGTATTTTACAAAGTGAGTGTTGCTGAATTATTTTATGCATAATACTTGTTTTCATAACAAACAGGAAAGTTATTTTCATTTCCTTGCTTTTTGCAGAATTTCTGATATTCAGCCTATAATATAAAATACTGTACAGCCTATAATAAAAGTTATTATTTAAATATATTTATAATTAAACACTAACTTTTTTCTGCTATTCCAGAATGTATGTATTCTACATTCATAATGTTGACTGTGATCTATTTAATGAAGAGGGCAAAAACAGAGGGCAAAGCAGGGTTGAAACATTTGCTTGGTAGGATAAATCAAATAATTGCAGGAGTTCAAGACCAGAGTGGCATTTGCTTCCTGACAGGAAGTCTGCAAGTGATACACTGACTGTATTTGTCTTATTTTGATGACAGTGTGCATTTTATTTTCAATAAACCTCAGTGTTGTATAAAAAAACAAAGAACCTAGGTCCCAGCTGTGTTTTATCTTTGAGCTCTTCTTTCTACAAATAGAATGTTGTGTCATGCTCAGTAATACAACATTTGCTACAAAGTTTGTACATTGAGTGCTGATAAATTTATGTTAAATGGTGTAAAGCTGTAGATACGTGTTTATTTAATATCTTCTTTATTTTCAGGAAATTTTTTCAATATCCTTGTATTACATAAGGTTCCAGAAGTCATTGTGAAGGCTGTTAAAACCTATCCTGAAAATGCAAAGCTGCAAGCTGCAGCTCTTGGTTGTTTAGCCCTTCTAAGTAAGTAAATTCCTTCCTAAATACATATATCAATTTCTTCATTTATCTGTCCACTTGTTAATTTTTTTATACTGTTAATTTCCTGTAATCCTTTCAGACTCCATTTCTTTAACATGAAAGCCTCAGGTAGGATATCTTTGTTTTCCTACCTGCTTACAGCTTGTTTACTATGACATGGCTGTGTCATATCATACACCTCACATCTTCACAGTGTTCAGAGTTGGCAAGTTATGTTGACAGATTTTAACAAAGCAACCTGTTTGTTCATAGGCAAATATTGGAAAATCCCTTCTTATCATAAGTTCTCTGGAGATAACATTAATTTGAAGCTGTCTTTGCCATGTATGACAGTACTCATTATAGTGTAGTAGTTGATAGCAGCACCAAATCAAAGCTTGTGCTTGAGTTTTGCAATCAGTTAGAAGATTTAAACTTTTCCCTGAGTACACTGCAGGTATTATTTTGGAACTGAATTAGTTAGCTGGTGGCAAAAAAGTAAGGATCCTATCCTCTTAGTCTTTGAGTAATTGTTCCATACAAAAGTCAGCAGAAATGCAGTCTTAGAGTCCCCAAAATAGCAAAGATTAAAAATCAGTATGCACTCCAGTAAGCTGGTATTATGGTCAGTGTTGATACATTTTTTTTCCTTAAATGCTGAAAAATCACAGAAATAAAATATTTTCTTTTAAATTCTATTGCACTTTCTGGGACCAGATATTTCTTAGCAACTGCAATTTGCGTTTTGTTTTTTAATGGCACTACTTCAGAGCATGGATGGTTCTGTGGTAGGTGGTTACATGTAAATGAATCAGTTATATTTTATGTCTGTGGTATTCTGTATGTAAATACACCACCAAAAAAGTATATGCAGGTCTTTTCAGAGCCTGGGCTTTGACTGATTTGTAACTATGTACCTAACTTACTTCACTATGATGAAGTCTTTTAGTCCCTTTATAACGTTAAAGATGTTTTTCAAATCTGCCATAGAGTTTATTTTAAATACTTGTCCCTTCCCAGAAAAGGCTAATAGTCCCACTGAAGGTTAAGACATAAGTTTTTGTTTTCACAATAAGAATTTATTGCAAATATTTTATATTTCAAGCTGAAACAATATTCTTAAACCGAGACTTAGAGGAAAGAAAAGAAGAGGAGAAGGAAGAGAAATTATGCTGGTTGGAAGCATGCTACAGAGCATTAGAACTACACCAAAAAAACACAGATGTGCTGGTAAGAATTTTGGGATGGTGGGGATATGGAAAAACTGAATTAGGCATTAAATAAAATGTCTAGCAACATAATTTTCTTCCATATATCCTTGTTCAAGCAGGCCTTAAGGACTGAATTCTATTTAGGATAAATCTTTACCTTTCTTATCTTTGCTCACCTCCACTGATTTTGTTACTCCTTTGGATCAAATGTAGGAAGTTAAGATATCTTGAGACTTGTAACCTGGAAGGTTACAAATTCAAAGGCTGTTGTTTATGTAGCTCCTTTGTATACAGCAGCAAAACACAGGCCCACCAACAGTAGAATTTCTTGACCTGAACTAGGTATCAAAATGCATATCAAATTAGTATGTGGCACATGTTTGTAACTCAGACCTATCCCAGCTATAAAGTGTGATAGTCCACACCTGCACAGAATCACAGAATTGCCAAGGCTGGAAAAGACCTTTAAGATATTTACACCTTGTTGTATTTGTACATAAAGCATCTTGTACTTTTGTCATTAACTGAAAAAGAATCAAGCTATTTATTTTTCATATATTTTTTATATTTTAAAGGCGTTTAATCATTTTGTCTCCTCTTGGTTTATATTTAGGAGGCTGCATGCTGGGCTTTGAAAAATCTGTTTCTGTATCAACAGAACCTTCATGAGAAGATTGGAGATGGAGATAATCAGTCAGTGTTAATATCTTTTAATAATTTTTGGAAATTGGAAGCCTACTGTTAGGCCATTTGGGATCTCACGTTTCAATTCTTTTATATTTCTTTCTTTTTTTCTAATATATTATTAAATGCATGGTCATCAACAACACTTGGGAAAGTTCCTTTCTTTAAGTGTGCTAACTTTGACTCAGGCAAACCTGGTAGTGTTTTAATAAAGGATCAGAGCACAGCCTAGTAGAGCTAATTTTTACAGTTCACAAGGAATTTCTTCTTCAGTTGCAACAAGAATAGAAGAAATAGAGAGAAATAGGATAAATAAGAGTAGGGAATAATTTTTCACAATGGGAACAATCAGCCAGTGGAATGTCTCCCAAGGGAAGTGGACGATTCCCCAACATCAGACACTTTCAAGTTTCTGCTTGAGAGGTGCTGGGCCTTGTTGTCTAGACCATGCTTTTTCCAAGAAAGTTTGGACCAGATGATTCTTGAGGTCCCTTCTTTCCTGGCTTTCTATGATTCTAGGAGGATTAAGATAATCTAGTATATATGAAGTATGGAAAAGCAGTGCTCATTTTCCCACAGATCAAATGAAAGGGCATAGTCGAGGGGGTGCTATCTCATCAAGGAGAATCTAGGATAAGACAAAGACTTCCATTTTGTTTAAACTGTTTCTCAGAGTTGCATAATATTTTAGTAATTCACATTTTAGTAAGCCTGCTTTCTATCCCTTTCTGGACCTCAAGCCACTTGGAAAGCATGGTTCCAAGTAAATGTAGAGAGATTCGAAGTGGGCTAATATACTTAGTTTGCAAAGGCCTTTCTGTCAACTGTTGCTCTGGAAAAATACTAGAAGTCAAGTACAATCAGCTGAAAACATCGTTGTGTCACTTAATACCTATTTAGGAAATTGAACTACACTGATGAAGTAACTGCTGTAATACAGTCAATGTGCAGTGATTTGTTTCTCTCTGTGAAAGGTTCCCAATAGACAGAGCAGTGATGCTTTCCATGCTGATGCACTCCTCTTCCAAAGAAGTGTTTCAGGCAGCTGCTAGTACCTTGGCAGTTTTGACACAACAAAATGGTAAGTGAATTTAGTTATCTTTACTTTCCAATTCAGCAGAAAGCGGCTGCTGTAATATTAAATAATATTTAGTGTGCTGTCATAGGAGTACAATACTCTCTGTTGGAGTTTAGTAGGAAGTTTATTCCTTGCTTTGAAAAAGCTATTCTTGGCTCGTATCAAAGAAAGTACAGGGAAGTAAAAAGCTCTTTGCCGGTTTATGTGTTGCAATTGCTATTTTTCAGAGCAGGAGATGTGAAAAGAGTGTCTTCTCTTGGTATGCTTGTTTAAATATTTAGCATGCTTGACTTTCATCAAGAGCAGCACTTGTTGAAAATCATGCGAGCAAGGATTACAGGCTGACAAATACCATTTTCTTGCTTAACACAGGGGATTAGAGCAGTCCCATCGACTTCAGTGAAGCAAATCATGTATAGAAAGTTAAGCATGTGCGTAAGAGTTTTCAAGATTGCTTTAGTCCTGATTGTGTCCCTAACATGGTTTCCTAACTTTTTTCAGTTTGCAGACCCCCTCAAAATTTTTCAGTGGAGATGTGGACCCCTGGGTAGAGTATTTAAGCCTACTGACAGTTGGCCTGCTTTTATTAAATACCTTTCCCAGAATCCTTTTGAAATTGTTATGGACCTCAAGTGGTTTGTAGACTGCACATCGAAAACCACTGGCTAGTTAGGAGGATAAAGACTAGCAGTTAATTACCATTCTCTAGGTGAGAAAGCATTGTTTTATCACTAGGTTACTGAGCTATCCAAATACATAAAACCTAACACTGAAAAGGTTTTCTAGTTATTTATAAGAGAAACGTTTATATGTCGAGAAATAGATCTCATAAATGGATGCCTACTGTGACTGTGTAGTATACCAGTTATTTTCATAACATGTTACTGATAAGTGGGCCTCTGTTTGGAGAAATTTAAAGCAATTAAAAAAAAATAAAAATTAATTAATGTGCTTACACCAGAAATTATAGACATAAAGAGCTTAGTAAAACTATCTGGCACAATGCACTATTACTTCCATTAACGTTTTAAATGGATGTACTGAACTGGGGATGACAAGAATTGGCACAGTCACCATGGTAATGTAGAATATTTTTACAGTTCTCTGAGCTATATTGGTTGCAGTTATATAAATATGCTTGGGTATTTGAAGTTTTAAAAATTGCTTTGGCTAACTAAATAGAGCAAATAAACACAGCTTCATTTTTGAAGCTTTATTTCAGGAGTTAGAAGGCTTTTTGAAAGTTTTAAATTCTAGCTTTTCTACATGATCACAGAGTGTAATTAAGAGGAAAAATTGCTTAAGAATGAACATTTTTAAAAACAGAAGTAAAGCTGTACATTCTCCTTCCCTTAAGTCCATGTAAATACAAGTAGCAGATGTATTCAAACCTAATAGGCGTTCAGGAATTGTAATGCTTTTCATTAAGCTGTGCAAACAGAAGTCAGCTTCTGCTGAAATTGTTTCCTATTCTAATTTATACTTCTATAACATCTGGGTTATATGAGGAACAAAAAATTAAAATAAGGGGTGAAGAAAGTTAGCAGTTTTGTTATTTCTGAGAACTATACATAAAAAGAGAGATTTACTTACAGGATGCTTACTATTTTGTGTTGTAGTGAATATTAGGAAGACACTTTTGGCTAAAGGAATACATATGAATGTTTTGGACATAATGAGGAAACATCCACATTCTCCTGAAGTGGCAGAAAGTGCCTGCAGAATTCTGAATCATGTGTTTGAAGGAAGGTAATATACTTAGAAATACATGGCCACTTCCAAAGTGAAGGTTTGTGAGATTCAGTGCTGTAACTGATTGCATGTAAAGTATTGGCTGTTACACTGGTTTTAAAATTGACCACAGGTTGACAGCCCTGATCAAGACATTGAATTTTTTTATGCCCTGTAGTCAAATGCCCAGGTGGATATGTGTAGGGAGCTGCATGTTCTCCCTCTCGTGGTTCTTGAGCAGTAGCCATGCTGAATTCCATTGAGAGCTAAGGAACTTACCACAATATTAACTCTGATTATTAATATAACATTCTGTTAGTATTAATTTCATGTTGGCTTTTGCATATGCTCTAGAACATGATTGAAAAGCAAACTTGTGACTGGAGCCATTTGAAGCCCACCTGGATGTGTTCCTGTGTAATCTGCTTTAGGTGATCCTTCTCTAGTAGGGAAGTTAGACTAGATGATCTCCAGATGTCCCTTCCAACCCCTACCATTCTGTGATTCTGTGATAAATACTGGTATACATTGTGGAAACATTTTTCTAAGTGTCTTGCAAAGCTTTTCCAACCTTTCCTGGAACATTTATATATGCTAAGCTGTCTGAAAAAATTACAGACTCAAGATACAGCCACAGAATTTCTTACAAATGCTTTCATTATATAAAGAAGGAGATCTCAAAACTTCCATAAACATGTTCACAGGAATAAAACGTACTATAAAATGAAAGAAGAAAATGAAATACTATGCTCTCTGTGTATCACTGTTCTGGACTGGAGTGAACGAAAATTATCTCTCAGTAGTCTACAATGGAATTAGTTATATAGACTGAATTTATGGAATAACATGAAAATAATATACTTGCTATAATGAAGAAAATTATCACAGTTCAAATTGTATCTCATTGCTCAAACCAGATTTACAGTGTTCTAAAGGGTTTTCACAGTGTTAATTAAGGCAGAAAATACATATAAAATTTAGAAATGCATTCTTTTTGTTTATTTTATAAATATTTTCAGTTTCCCTCATCTGGATATAATGACAGTAGCTGCATCAGAAGTTGTAAAAGCCATGAGGAAACATGAAAAATCACTATCTGTACAACTGGAAGGACTTCGAGTCCTTTTACACTTTATGATGCCTGGTAAGTCATCCAAAAATATAATCACTGTGGCATCATACAGCAAATCAGGTAATAGAATTAGGTAGCTGGGTTTTAGTCTTTCATAACTAGTGAGACAACCTTTAATGGAACTTCAAAACACTTACTGGAGTTCTGTACGTAACAGAGAGCAGTTGTAACTCTCTAAGAACATACAAGATGGAAGAGAACTTTCAGGTATTGAAGGTAACAGACCAGAATTACCACTGCTGATTTCCCTTTATTTTATCAGTGAAGAGTTAGCTCTGTTACTTCTAAGGAATTAGCAGTGAGTGGAGCTATTGCTGTAATTGTGGTTTTTCACCACAGATACCTTTAAGTGAGAGCGAACAGTGATAATTACACCAATGTTGTTGTACCATAACATGCAATTGTTTTAATAGCATCTCTTGATAGAAGCATAAAAATTTGGCTTCTGGCACCAAAAAATCAAGATTTAAAGATATGAAATACACCATTATCTACTATTTTCTAGACAAAGGAGAAGTCAAACTGACCAGATTAGAAATTCCTTTCCAAAAAAAGCATTATTTAACAGCAATCTGCAGTGGGAAAACAAAGATCTTCTTTGTTAGTTCTAGACCTTTAATAGAACTGGGGGAAGTTTTAACTCTTTTTATCTGTTTACTGCTGTACATCCCGGTTTTTTCCTCTGATATTAAGTGTGAGAGTACAGACATGGGGCACTGATTTTTTTCAGAACAAGTTTCTGCAGTTATAGCAGTTACAGCTGAACATTTACAAAACCAGTAACTCTGAAACTAGTAGCCTGCCAGTATCCTGGAAGTGAGGCCCTTCTGAAGTGTAATCAAAGAGAGCACCAGCTGGATGTTTGAACTTGCAGGTTAATTAGGGAATGAAAAATGATTGGAACAAGTAAGCATGCTTGAATTGACTTCTAAAGGATTTCTGGGTACTTCCTGTAGTGCCACTTGACTGCAAGTGCCAATTTGTTTGTTATACTGTGTTAATAGTATTGGGTTAATATTGAGGGGAGTATTAAATCTGTTGTTCTGAGAAAAGCTGTTTTCCATTGTTGCAGATACAAAGAATGACCAGAATGGTTCTTCCAGAGATGTGGGAGATGCTGCTTTTGCACTTACAGTAAAAGTCATTAAAAGCCAGTGTCTTTTGGAGGGAACTCATTCGTTGGTGCTTAATGCTTTGAACAGGGTATAGTTAAAGCTTTATTCTAATTAATTTTGTCACTATTTTAGACTTGCGATGGTGGATAATTTGTAAGTCTTAGTTGCACATTGATTTTCCTATTGATTAGATAAAATAAATCTTGCATTTAATTTATCATTTGGGGTTTCTTATTACTTTCTCTTCTGGCATGTATTTGATGATCCTTTACACAATAACTCTAAATGATATTTATAAAATCAAGGCTATTTTTCTTTCAAGCATAGAGATTATTTGTATTATTTAATGGACTAGTTTATAGATGGAAAGTGTCCTCATACCTACACCTCAACTGCACATAGAACTGAATGGTTCTTTACTATGGCTTTCATGGATTCACATGCCTTTGCTTTCAACAGAACAGAGTTTTTCAGTTGTCTCCTCTTTTGACTGTTCAATTTTATAACTTTCCAGCCACTGGAAAACAGAATTATCACAGTACGTCAAAGGGGAAGCTGAAAAGTGAAGGATGAAGGAGACCCAGTCTAAACAAAGGAAGAACTAGGCACTCTG
The DNA here is from genome assembly GCF_020740795.1 of Apus apus. Lineage (NCBI taxonomy): Eukaryota > Metazoa > Chordata > Aves > Apodiformes > Apodidae > Apus > Apus apus. Next base: position 190,943,088 of record NC_067282.1, read on the forward strand.
CACAGCAAATTAACCTTAAATCCTAGTAATAAGAAACATTTAACTTCATGGCCTTCAGAAAAATTCTATCTCTACGAGTTTTTTTAGAAATGTTTTAGAAGTCTCTCAACAATTTTAGGCTTGCCAATCATCTTCAGTCAAGGAAATGTGTCTCTCTTACATTTATGATAAAAGTCAGAGGAAATAATGTACCGGCAAGAGAGTTCCATAATGTCTAAAGGATGTTTATTGACCTGAAGATACAGGATATTGGAGTTAATAAGGGAGGCAAAGTAATCTTTACTTCAGAATGTATCAAAATCTCCAGTGCTTTGTGACCATCCTGATTGCTTTTTCTGACCTAGCTGGTTTGTGTTTTGGGGTACTACAGTATCAGCCAGAAGGGCTAGAAATTAATATATTTTAATGAAAAACTATAAAAGGAATAAAGGGGAAGATGGACATGACTCCACTGAAATAATTTTGCAGATTTGCAAGTCACTATGACAGATACGCACACTTTAAGATCTTCACCTCATCTGGGTTTCCTCCATCTAGGAGGGGTGGGAAATTGGGAAAAATAATCAGAATCAACCTATTTAATAGCTATATAACTAAAATTTACATCTTTATAGGGTGTGGTAATATGTATGGTGCTTTGTATCTTTTTCTTTTCATAGCTTTTTTAGTTGCCACCATGTTTATCACTTGTGCCAGTTCTCAGAGAATCACATTTTTGTTCCTTTCTAACCACAATAAAAGTACATTATCTTACTTTCCTTGTCCTGCATCAAAATGGTGTGAACTTGTGGTTGTACTAAAACTTTAAGAAAAAAACATCCTTCTCAGCATTAGAAAACTAGCTAGTGAATGTTTTCAGAATCAAAGGCAAAAATCTGGAGGTGTTAAGAGTGCTGAAACTGATGGTTGAAAAGGAAACCTTAGAAATTGTGATTATTAGTATTTATTGTCACGTCAGCTGTAATTACACATACTTTAAGAGCAACAATTTCTTGTTCTTGGAGAACAACCTTAAGAAAAAGCCTCTTTGCTGTTGAGGTTATAGGTTGCCCAGGGAGACTGTGGATGTCCCCTCCCTGAAAGTGTTCAAGGCCAGATTGGATGGTGCTTTGACCAACCTGCTCTAGCAGGAGGTGTCCCTGCCCACGCAGGGAGGTTGGAACTAGGTGATCTTTAAGGTCCCTTCCAACCCAAACCATTCTGAAAATGGGTATGAATTCAGTTTAAATAATACGTAGCAAGTCACCTTCATGAGTATGCAGAACAAACTTGATTTGATTTTATATTCTTTTTCCCATTAGTTTATTGGAAATCCTAGCATTCAGAAGTGTGGACTAAAACTACTTGGTTCTGTCTGTGAGTGCACTGGTGCACTAGAAATTTTAACCCAGCAAGGAGCTACTGACACTGTGCTTCACACCCTACAGATGTATCCAGATGAACAAGGTAGGGAAGGTATTGTGTTCTTAAATGTGAATGGTGTAGTAGGAGGAGCTGATTCACCACAGGATATGTAACCTGTGTATTACACTTTTTAGTACTGGATGGGATGTAAGTTACATGGCAAGAAAAGACTGCAGTACTGCATAATCCTCAGGTTCATCCACTCTTTGGTTGTGCCTGCCCCTGTAATAGCTTATGCAAATAACTTTGTGGAATGTTAGGAATAGGACACTACTTAGGACGTGTGTTTATTCCACTCAGAATGTCTGAATAGTCATAATTCTCAATTTTTCTTTTTTCTTCTAGACATACAGTGTTTAGGTTTAAGTCTTCTACGCTCTTTGATTACAAGGAGGAGTTTGTGTATTGCAACTATGCATGTTCTGTCAACTGTTCTGGTTTCTACCCTGCGACGATTTAAAGAGGTCACTGAAATCCAGATGCACGTATGTGTTATTTCAACATGCAAAGATGGAAGTGAAAGGCAAAACTTTAGAAAATTATTTTAATGTAGCTATATTGGAAGTATAGGTCTGTATTTTAGTTACTTCACTTTTATTTTATTGCAATTATTAGATTAGTATAAGCCTTTAAAGTTAAACCAGTATGATTGCCGTAGAGATGGTTTTTTTGGAGGCATATATTCAATCCAGAATACATAAGCATATGTTTAGGTATTTATCTAGTGCTTCTGAGATCTGCAGACTGGAACAAAATTTTCAAGTCATGGTCCATCATTCAGTCAGTCTATAACCATTTAATGAAGTAACCATCATTATAGTATTGATTGAAAAGTAAAAGAAAATAACTTAGTTCTTAGCCCAGTTCACTAGCACTAAGCTTAGTGTAGGAATGCTGTATTTAAGAAGGATATTACTGGAATACTCTGTCAGACTTTGGATCTACTTCTGACTGGATGGAGAGTTCTTACTCTGTAAACATTTTCTGTCCTCCTTGTCTGAAAGTTCTGTTTCCTCTGCTTTAGAGCCTTTCCCTGTTTGTTGCCAGTTTCATTTTTCTACAGGAATGGAGCTTGCCTGTTGAGATCAGCTTTCTGTGAGAGTTTCTGTACTTCTTTTTCAGATCAATATGATCACAAGTACAGCTTCTCTTCTTTACTGCTGTTTTTACTCCAACCCTACCATGTTTAGCTTAGCAACCAGTATAGAGAGAAATCAAAACAATGTGGTGAAATAAGGAAGTTACTGTAAGTGATTTAGTCTCAATTATGTTTGGACAAAGAGTCTGTAATTTACTCAGTTCACCCTTCTGGGTGAACTTTGGTTGCAGAATCATGAGGTAATAGTTCACTAATTTTTTTAGGTGCACTTGTTAAATGTTTTGTTTAGCCTATGTATTTTTTTCAAATTCAAGGATTACAGAGCAACACACTGGGACAGGGGATGTATCTTCATCCCATATCCTTAGAAAGAGATTGTTTCCTCTCTGTGTTTCCAGGAAGTCACAAGTATATTTGTCACTACCAGGCAGGATGTTGTTAGATATTATGGTGCATAATTTGGCTTTTAATCTTCTCCAATTTATGAATTATTCCATGTTTAAAAGCAAGAAAAAAAAAACACCTAATGCATCTATCTTTTGGTTGAAATTTTATTTTGTTGCATGACCTGTTTTTAATGACACTTTTTAACACTGCCTATTTCAATCTTCTCATTGTGTTCTAGGGATTTCATGCAATCTTGTCAATTCTTGATTTGTCACCTTGTTTTGCAAAGCTACTGGTACATGAATCATTTGACACAGTCATTTTCTACCAGATGTCTATGTGTTTCACTGACCAGCGAGATCGACAGGTATCTTCCCTCTTTTGACAGCTGCTCAGTTGAAAAATGTTGGTGCTTTTTTTGTCGTAACTTTGATTTTTTGTCTTCCCATTCAGTTTCAAAGCCTGTGTTGTAAATGTTTTGCTAAAATAGCTGAAAATGATGATTTAAAAAATCTGATGCTGGAAAAAGCTTGTATTGAGTACAATAGTATTATGGCTGAATGTTTGCTTCTACTGGGAGCTGATATTAATAAGAAGACAAAGACCAGTTCTTTGATCTGTCAGGTAATATATGAAAATACATAATTTTATTGCTTTAAGATTTGTGCTTTTGGGTTCCTTTCTCATTTCATGTAAACATATACTTGGCAGAACACAGCCAGTGGCAGAACATGCCCGGTGTATTCTAACTGTGACCTGAGTAGTGTTAACCATTGCTACTCATGGTGATTTCAGGCTCAGTCTGGTGTTCATTGAAACACCCTTCACTTTATTGAAGCTCACAGGGTCCCTGTCACCTAGAATGTGCCCACACTGCCAGTTCCATTCTGATGCAAGTTCACTTTAAAGTCCATGCTTTCCTATTGTTTATCCTGTTCAGATGCAGACCTGGATTCATTCAAATACTGACTTAGCTTTGGAGTATTTTTGAGGAAGAACACTTAAGCTCAAGCTTTGCAAGCTCCCAGTCATTTTTTCAGAACTAATGAGGCATAGATGATATCAAGCCCATTAGAACCCAGGTCTATGAGCTGGTATTCTGAATTCAGCTCTTTCTTTGCCAAAGTTCAGATGCACCAGCAGGCAGCACTGTACACAGATAGGTTTCACTGCACTTAGTCCCACTCTGTTCTAGACCTGCTGAGTTTGCTAAAAATGCTCCCCTGGAATGGTGGAATTTTTTTTTACTTTGTGTTGTACTTAAAGATAAATATAGTCATTAGGTTTTGTGCTGATTTAACCATTCTGGCTAAAGTTCTGACTTTTTATCAACACAGCTAACGTAATAAAACACCTTGGAATGCCTGCAGTCACACTGGCTGAAAAGAGCTTTATCCAGACAGTGGCCACATCCAGAGGATCAACTATTTGAAATACGTTGGTGTCTGAAATAAGGGCATAGGCAAACATCCCATCTGGATTCAGCCATGCCAACAGAGAGAGGCTGTTCCCACCTACCTATAAGGGCCAAATGTGTCTGCCTTTAAAAATTATTTTGAGAAACAGTGTTTATGAGCCTTTCTTAATCTTTGCTTCAGTGTTTTAAACCCCACCAGTACTGCCTGAAGTGAATTAGTAAGTATTCACTTCTGCTGGCAGAGCAGGTGAGTTTGGACCTAATCATCAATCCATGGAGTCTGAGGTAGGCAAACTGGCAGTCTGAGGGAGGCAGTGATTGCACACAGTCTGTGGCAACTCCATTGATTTATCTCTACAGTGGAAAAAATACACTTAGATGTTATCTTGCCATGTTATCTGTGTATCAGATGAACAAGCATCAATGGTAGAAATTTCTATTCATGGTAGAAATTACAATTACAGAACTCAGGTATTTGTTATATTTTGGGGAAAGCTCAGGAAAATGGGAGTTGGCACTCAGGTGCCAACTCAGGCAGGCGTATGCTCTGAGAGGTACGGAATTGTGTAATTGAAAAAGAGACATGATCCTAAAAGTACAATGAATCTGAATAGAAGACAAGTCTCTCAATGCAGTAGGAACTGTTGTTTGAGTGCCTCACATGATTTTTTTTAAATTGCTTTTCCCTGTTAGGTTTGTGAGAAAGGAAATAATCCTAAATTGGTGGAATTGCTATTAGCCAGTGGTGCTCGAGAGCAGGACGTTCGGAGTGCTTTAACCATCAGTATAAAGAAAGGAGATAGCCAAATCATCAGCTTGCTCTTGAAGAGGCTTAGCCTTGATGTTGCCAACAGCAGTATATGTCTTGGAGGATTTGGTATTGGGAGACTAGAACCTTCCTGGCTCATTCCTTTGTTCCCAGATAAACTTACTCCACTAAGAAAACAAAGTGAGTATATATAGAATTTGCTGTACAAAATGTGTTAAAATGTTGTGATGGTACTATATGTGTTTTACATCAAAACCTTCAACTAAGCATCTCTTCAGAGAATTGAGCTGGTTATAGAAGAACTGTCAAACTTTGAAGATAAACAGTTATTTCTGTTACCTTTTTTAAAAGCTATTTGGTGTTCTGGAGAATATGCTACCTTTTTGGTTTCTTATACTTACAGATGCAGGTTCTGCACTGGCAAGAATGGTGCTTAAATTCCAGATGAAGAATACTTCAGAAGATAGATCAAGAGCCTCCTCTGATCTAAACTTCTCTGAAGATGGAGTGGATAAAAACTATGACTGGAATTTCATTTCTGACCCATTAGTGGAGAGTGTATTTCCTTTGAGTGATGATATTGATAGTGAAGGTAATTGTTTGGGTTTTAAAATGTAATTTTATAATCCAAATCTAGTGTACCAGGGTTAGACTATAGCCATAAATCAGTTATTTGTTTTTGAGATAAAACACTTCCCATTAAAAAAAACCCACACCTTTTATCTAAAATTTTGATTTTTGGTAACATTTAAAAATGGGTTATGGTAAGTATGTCTTTATCTACTAAAGTAGGACCTTAAGACATTTAAAATTAGTTCCTCATGCACTCAGTTTCTTGTAGAGAGAAAGAGTGGGATTCATCCAATCAGATTTAGATATTGACTATTTTGATGTCTTAGTCTGAGCTATTCTCGTGTGCTGCCTTTATAGCCTATAGCAAAAACCAAGTGCTTCAAGAGCAGAATTTGTCTCATTCATGAAGTCAGGTGCATTGTAATCTAGAAATCCCTGTTTCCTGGATTATCTGCAAATAAAATGCCCACAACTCAGTCTGGTATAGAAGACTTAATTGTTGACAAATAAAGTAGGTGAAACAAGCCTTGTCCCAAGGATACCTAATTGATCAGAAAGTGTCAATGACAAGTCGGTGTTCAGTAGGACATCATTCTTGGCAACCATGTCAAGAAATCTGAATGCCTTTAACTTACAAAAACCAGCATTTCTGTCTATAATATTGAAAACTTAATAGTAAGAGCCAGTGGCCCTAATTTACAATGTGCCTTTTATTTGTTCAGATGCCACTGTTGTTTTAAAATTGTTGGATATTACAAATAATTTTAATTTTGGATTTATAGAATCCTAAGCATTTTTTTGTTCTGTTTTGCTCTTTTCCTTTACATCCTTCAGCACAGTTTTCATTTCTGTAGGACTGTAGCACAGACATATATTAGGTACTCCTTGTTGCCCCACATAGAAAAGTTGCTGAGTCATGTAAATTGTGGTTAAAAAAAAATACAGGCTTTTCTAAGATTGATTTTAAGAGTTTTAAAAGTAGCTTTTAAGAACAGGAACACTAAATGGGTCCAATAACCCTAAATCACCAAAGTTAGAGTGGCATTTGATGTTTCATTCTCAAGAAATGTGGGAGTGCAAATTTATCTATTAAAATACAAACCTTTTCTGTTTTAGAAAGGTATTTACACTGCAGTAGCACAAAGATGAGTTAAGAAACATGTATAATAATGCCAACTTGCTGGAATTTTTAAATGTATCAGTGTAATAAGCTGCAGGTCATATTTGGAGCATGTCAGCTTAGTGTGGCCCGTCTACTCTAAAAAATGTTGACAACACTCTTGGCCTATTGCATACAGATTTGACCAGTGAAATCCTGCCAATATTGATGTTTTTGAAATGTATCTGTCCTTTATATGTCAGCATCTATGTTACAGTTGAATTCTGAGCCTCATTTTCAAATACATTTTCTTATTTAGTTGTCCTCCTGTATTATTGTTTTGTACTAGGAAGTGAAGGTTCACTTTTGAAAAAAAAGAAGTCCAATTCCATTGCAGTTGCTGATTTATATTGTAGGGAAATGGCATTTCAAAGAGGTTCTCCTACTTTGCCACGACATTCCTACTCTGTGGTAAGTCAGATCCTTATTCATTCCAAGCTTCTTGTAAGCCACTCTGTGTTGCCCACAGCAAAGCTGTTAATAATCAAGCATTAGGAGCCATATGAGCTCTTTTCTCACTGTTGCTGTTTAATATTTCCCTCTATTGCTGTGTAACCACTGTGCTCCAGGTCATTGTACTGATGGGAGTTTATTTCACCAAAAGTATTTGATCAATAAAAAATACACATTCTTGTGAATTACTCACACTTCCAGTCTGATGTTCAAATGCAGATATAGAAACTCTGGGCCTTTTCACAAAGACTTAAAGGCCCCTTAGTGAAGCTGATCTTCAGGGTACTACTGTGATCAATGAGGAGAGATCCAATTCCATAAGAAAACGTAAGAGGACAAATCAAAGTCAGGTTTCATTGAAATGAGCTTGTGTCTTTCCTTGATTGTAAAGAGAAACTGGAGAGACTGGTTTCCCTAGGGAAAGTTAGTTTTTATAATATCCTGCTCCATCCTACCACCCCATGCTAATGAAAGTAATTTTAAGTTGCCAAAAAACCACACTGCTTCCATTGCACTTTAAATTTACTGTTCTTTCATGTTGCAGGGATCAGTAAGTTTTAAATAGATGTAACCTATTGTTATTTTTAGTTGAAATGTTCAGTTTTTCTCTGTTCCCCCTCGAAGTTCTGATAAAAAGCAACCACAATAAAAATAAATTTACTGAACTTGGATCATTTCATATATCTCTCTATGTCCATAACTGTTTTTCATTTTTCTGTCATTTTTCCAGGGACCTGGCTCAGATTATGAACCATTAATGAAACAAAGAAGAAAAGTCTTGCCTTCAGATGAATCCCCTAGTAAGTAAGCTATACAATTTAACATATATTAACATATATTTTTTGTCCTTAATGCTTTCAAAAGCATACCATGCAAAGATTTTAGTTAGATTTTATATTTGTTTGGAAAGAGGATATATTTTGGAAATACTACAGTGGATTACAAGTAATGCACATATAGGGAATTATTTTTTTTCCTGGGCTTCAAAAATAATTTATGTAGAATTAAACATTTCATTAGTAGTTCCCTTGCTAACTTTCAAAAGCTTCTTCTGTTGTGCAGTGCATAAGTGTCCATCTCTTCCCTACTGTATTATAAATTTCTCTCTCTTAATATAAGTCTTCATGGATTTGAATCTTAACCAGTATCCCAACATACACTATCTTGTGCATATTTAGATCCCAAGTTGATTTATCTTAATTTTAATTACATGATAAATGAAATCACGCTTTTTTCCCCATGTTTTTTTTTTTAATAGAAGGCATCTCAAAATTTTCACCGTATATAAAACCATCAGAGAGTCTTTCTTCATTGATCTCAGAGAAAGAATATATTAAATCACTAGATCTTTCATCAAATGACCTGGAGAACATTGATGCCATCAGCCAGAACAGCTGCTTAACTAGTCATCTGGAACATCTTGAGAAACTGGAGCTCCACCAAAATGCTCTTACAAACATTCCAGAAGAATTGTGTGAGGTGATTCTGCACAATTTTATGTAATACTAGTTGAGATTAGTTACAATAAATTGTTTGTCTCTAACAGTGTGCCCATAACATTAGAACTTATTAATTTGGGTGTATATTTTTGTGTGCTTCATATGTTCATTCAATTTTCATTTAGTGGATTTATATTCAGCTAGAAGTAAAAGTGTTTTCATTGAACAGTTGTAAGTCATTTACTACAGAGAACTGCTTTAGGATATGTTATATTGAGTAACATCATAATGTAAATGGAACCAGAAACTGAAGGCAATTCTTATCTGTTAAACTGTAAAACTGAGCTAATGAATTTTGAAGAATGCTTTATATTTTATTCTGTAATAGAAATATTGTGGATTACATTGGTATGACTGCTATTTTCTGCTACTTTTTCTAACGAGAGAAATGTAAGTAAATTAATAAATTGCTTAAAATATAACTTACTTTGAAACCTATACATTTCTATTTTCATTTAACTTTTAAAAAACAAGTTATCCTTTTCTTTCAGAACTTGAAATGCTTGACTTACCTGGATTTGCACAGTAACCGATTTACTTCTTTTCCAACTTATTTACTGAAAATGAATTGTATTGCAAATCTTGATATCTCTCGAAATGACATTGGACCTTCCTTTGCTTTGGATCCATACCTCAGATGTCCAACTCTAAAGCAACTTAATCTTTCATACAATCAGTTGGTGTGCATTCCTGAATTTCTTACAAATGTTGCTGAAAATCTGGAACAACTATTGCTAGAAGGGTGAGTGGGGTAAATGGACTGTAGCATAACAAAACCAACAGAAAATAATGTATTTGTCATCCAGAATAATTATGGTTATAGCACAGAAAGGATTGTTTAATCAGTGGTGAAACACTGACATTATTATCCAAATGTATAAATTGCTACAATTTTCAGTGTTTTATTACACAATAGGTGAGACTCTCTGTGGGTCTACATCAAATGTGATAGCACTGCAGTTTCAGTAACATACTAAAAATGTTGTAGTTCAGCATTTTTTCTACTGCCATGCTGTTCATCCAGGGGATTGTCTGTGCTGTCTAACATATTCAGCTAGGTTTTCTGTATACAGAACCGTTTCAACTGTATTTCACATTCACCAAAGGTTTTCTGGAGGTGTGATTTGTGGAACTGTATTTATTGGTATGGGTATGTTTAAAATTACAGAAGCAAGGAAATATGTAATTTTTTGTTTACCAGCACCTTTTATCCTATTTGTCTGTGAGTGAGATAATTTGCACCCATACAAAATTCTTAAGAATGCTGTTATTGATAGCTCTGTGAACTGTAGCTACTGTCTTATTCATCCCCTGTAACTTATTTTAAATAAGATGGTGATATTTTTTACACAGAAGTTGATGCAGAGTAAAAATAGCAACATATGTATCATGTGAATCAAACCTACAAAAGCAATGGTTTAAATTCAAAATCCTGTTGCATTTCTTCATTAGCTTTATTTTGAACTTTATTAGCGATATTACCCTTGAAAAACTGTGCTACATGGTTCTTTTACCTCTGTATTTTGAGGATTTTTGTCTCTTTCTGGTGGTGTTCTTCCCAGAATACACTGTTTGTAGCATTATCTACTCATCCTGAATTGTATCTCCTATATGGAATTCCATTCTTTTTTTGTTTCTTTGTTTGATAATAATTCTGTGATAAGAATCTTGCAAACACACATCTTTAGTAAGTGGAACTAGTCACAGATGCAGCAGTCCTTGCTGTGGGACTGAGCTCCAGTATGGAATCAGGAAATGACACTTTGTAGCACATTCTGACATTTGCTCTCCAAATGAATTAAAGAGTCATAATATCAGTCATGTTATTCCATGTTTCCACATATACCAGTATTTTTGCTGACTGGTCAGTCTTCATATAGATAAAAGTCTCATTTTTTGTTTACCAATGTAAGGATGGTATTTTCAGATCAGTACCCTTCTACTTTCTAGTTTCTGAAAAAAACAAGGATTTTTTTTTTCTTCTTGTTATTATAGAAACAAAATTTCCTGCTTATGTTCACCCATATGTTTGAAAGAACTGAAAATTTTAAACATTAGTAAGAACAATATTTCATCCCTTGCTGAGAATGTCTTCATGGGCTGCACAAAACTGGAGCAGTTCAATGCCAGGATGAATGCTCTTGGTAAGTGTCTGTGAAAATAGGATCCACCTTCTAGAAATTATTCCAAGTCACTAAATTTCTTAACCATCAGCATTCAGAGCCTTGGGAGTACAGAAGAGGAGAATACTACATACACTTGTCTTTTTTTATATTGTTGTGTAATCATCAGCTTTTGATCACTGTTGGAAGCAGTGTAATTCCAGTGGGGCTTGATGAACATTTCATCTGGCTCGATGTAATTCATCTTGGTTTTACATTTGTAGTGGATGCTATAAAGATGGTTGAGTGTACTTGAGATTGTTTATGCTGTTGGGGAAGGTTCAAGGCAGAGAAATTATTCAAAGTTGGGTTGCAAATCTAGTACTAATGCAGGTTTAATACTGTTCTGAATGACATCATACAAGCATCCTGGCATGTATCAGCAATAGTGTGGGTAGCAGGACTAGGGGAGTGTTTGTCCCCCTGTACTGGTGAGGCCACACCTCAAATCCTGTGTTGGTTTTAGGCCCCTAACTACAAGAAGGACATTGAGGTCCTGGATGGTGCCCAAAGAAGGTCATCCAGCATTGTCTTCTGAATAAGACAGAATGTTTGATGCACTTGCCTGAGCGCAGGTGTTATTTGAGATGCCCTGAAGTATTCCACTTGGCTTACAGCTTCTGGTCCAGAAAAAGCAGGTCTTCCATAGCTCCTGAGTTGTACATCCAAGCCAGGTACAGATAGCTGAGATACCACAGAGCAGATCAGCTTCACTGGAACCCGATGTTTAATTGAGTTTGGAGTGTCTTTCAGTGCCTTAGCATATTTTATGCAAAGGTGTAAAAATCAATTTACCTATGAAAAATACAAATTACATAAAGGACACTGCAGAAGTTCCTAAGTTACTCTCAGAATTTATTTCGGTCTTCAAGACATAAAATCTTCTATCTTGAAGTTATTGTCACAGTATTTCAGAAGGTTACTCTTACACCTACATTAAATGCAGCTGAACTGTAAGAGTCATTTGTATATGCATAAAACCTGCCCGTCACTAGGTGAATTCTGGGAATGTTGTGTTATACTTGTAATACAGTAAAGTGTAAGTAAGATTATTTCAGTCTTTAATGCTAGTATGAGAAGAAGTAGAACAGTATGTAATGTGATAAAAGTCAATACATCTAAACTTCTTTCATTTTGGGAGTTTAGTTTTATACAAGCTTTAAAAGCTTTAAAAAAGCTTTAAAAAAAAAATCAGGTTCTGCCTTTGGTGACTTATACAAGGACCCAGATATAAAGGTAGTAGACTGAACTTTTAGTCTGTCTTTGATTTTAGAAATTTCCAGTCTTAAAAATAATTTTGTTCTGAAACAGTTCTGAAAAACAGTAGAATTAACCTCTTTTTCTACTCTAGAAATAATACCTGACTTGTCATCCAGCATAACAAGCTTAAAATTATCCCAGAATTGTTTTATTGATGTTCCAGAAGCAATTCTTCTTCTACCACAGTAAGTTATTATTTTATTTATTGAAGTTAATGTCAAGTTTTTTATAAAGAAAATCTGGTGGCAAGACCTTTTTTAAGCAGAAATTGCCACATTTTACTGATTTTCAGGAAATCTTCTCTAACAGGTGAAATCCAAAACTTCGTAGCTTTTAACTGAAGTAAATCAGTCACATTCATTATTTTGAGAAATTCTTTTCCTCAGATTCCAGTCATTGTTACTGAAAATGTATTGCTTGAGTGTTGAAGCTGACAATTCTTGCTGAGAAGACCATAATTAATTTATTATTTTCTTGAAACCAACCGTAAAAATATACTGGCAGTTTTTTCTTTTCATGAAGTTCTGCAGACTTTTGCTACTGAGATTAGTTTTTCACTTCCCAAATATCACAAGATATTTATTCTCAAAGAATGACACTTCCTCTAGATGAAATTGTGATAAAGGTGCATGTGACATTTGTTTTGCTGTACCTTCAAAGTATTACTCATGTGAAAATCAGACTTCTGCTTTTTTTTTTTTTTTTTTTTAATAGAAGTTACTGACCTTAACAGGTCACTAGAATCAGATTGTGAAAGGAGTGCTTGGAAGGGATGATCAGATCAGTTATCTGATATATGTGGGTAGATGTGAGTGCTGATGGAACCATGGAGCTGGCAGACCCACAGATTTGTGAACTTCCATTAACCCACTTGACACAGAGTATGTCATTATTAACGTGATACTGCCCTGTTTCAGCATGCTAAGGTTTATATCCACAGAAGCACATTTAATGGATGTGCTGAAAAAGGTGCAGCTTTCAGGTTCTACATCTCCCAACCTGGATAAAAAAATAAGGAGTTGCATGGATTTTTTTTTTGCATCCCTCACATTCCACAGTAATATAAACAGTATTTGTCCAACAGATGACTTACAGATGTGTAATGTCCTTTTTTATGTAGTTCCTAAAGATGTGTATTTGAACTGTGTAACTTAGGCACACAGATGTATTTACGAACGTACCATATTTTCATAGAAACATTCTGATGAATGAGTGAGGTATCCATACCATCTGACATTGGTCTTGTAAATTGAGAACAAGGAAGAGAGCAGTTTGGATCACCTAGTGAGACTCCATGGTTTATAAGTGGGCTCTTGGGTTCTGGAAAGTTGATAATACCAGGAAGTTCCCCATTGCCTTCTTTTTAAATTTTAAATGTATTATTATTAAAAAATATATATTAGTATTATGTTAGATTGCAATTAGCTTTTAAAATACATTTATTCTAGTAAGTTAGACGCTGCATGTAACAGTGTATTGCATGGTCCTGCACTCACCTCAAACTGGAATCCTGAGCTAAACTCTCTACCTGGGTATAAATGTATATTAACTATACTGTTTACAGTTTAAATACTGAATATTTGCACTGCAGGATTGTGAACCAGATTTATCTGTGTCTTCTACTAATCTGGACAGAGCCATGCATGTCTACAAATCATAGACAGAAGAAGGAGATAGACTGTTATCACAATATGTACACTTTAAAGTGGCTCTTTAATTAGCTGTCTGAAACAAATCCACACAGTACAGTGTGGATGTTTATTTTCATGACCAGGCAATTTCATTCACCAAAAAATATATTGGAAGAATATTATACTCAATCAATCATAGGTATTTTCTTATAATTTTTCTAAACTAGTGAAGACCTACTTAGTAGGTAGTTGTACTACTTAGCTTGTAGTATTAATTCTCTATCTTCTTCTGTCTACATTCCTGTCAGAAAACTGTCTTTTCTGATATCTAATCCAGTTGTTTATTTATTAAAACTTAATTCAGTTCCAGTTAATCTCAATTATTTTTTTTTTTCCATTGGCTAACTTCTCTATTTTTTGTTTTCATGTTTTTAGTTTGAGGTCAGTAGATTTAAGCCAAAACAAGATAATAAGCCTGCCTGGACCAATGCATTGGAAGTCATCAAACTTAAGGGAGCTCTTATTTAATCATAATCAAATAGATGTCTTGGACTTGAGTGAAAAGGCATGTGCGTGGTCTAGGCTGGAAAAGCTACACCTGTCCCACAACAAGTTAAAAGAGGTAAAGTGTAAGATTCTACCTAAAGAAAATGAAATCACTTTTCCGTTGAATGCAGTTTTTCAATGTTCGTTTGATTTTCATGTCACCTCTCATATAATTGTTAATTCTACTAGGAAATTGGTATGTAAGTCCAAATAGTACTTCCTGTGAATGAAAATCACAATATTCTATTAAGCTTTTCTGCATGGAATGTGTCATGTAATCAGCTTGTGTAATGAATTTATTATGAGGTTTCTTGTCTATTATTGTGGGATATTAGACCTGTTTATTTTAAAATTTTAGCAGTAAAAATAATACCTAGTTTTGTTACATATTTAATATATTCATGCTTATACATTTTTTTAACATTTAATTGCCCATTAAATGTTCTTTTACATAGATTCCTCCTCAGATTGGCTTCCTACAGAACTTGACTTCTCTGGATGTAAGTCACAATCCCGATTTGAGATTCTTTCCGGATGAAATGGGAAGACTGTCCAAAATCTGGGATCTTCCTCTGGAAGGACTCCATCTTAATTTAGACTTCAAACATGTGGGATGCAAAGCCAGAGACATTATCAGGTTTGTTGCCCTTTGAATATTTGTGGTTTGCTTTCTTGAGAAAACAACATATCCGTTTGGAAAGATGTGGTGGTTTGTCATATGAAATCCAGCATGTTACTCTGTGGAAGATGTCACATCCGATGAACACATACTAAATAGATTATAGTGATTTAAGCTATAATGGTATTACTTCTTGAATTTGCTGCTTCTATAAGTCATGCATTAAATGGTGCTTACCTGTTATTTCTAATATATTTCCTGTGTTCCCAAGTACATTGCAGATAACACATTTTTGGGTAATTACAAAACAAAACAAAAATTCTGAATTAAGCTTTAACTTTCAAATCAGAAATTAGAATAGACTGTTAAAATCCCAGTAATATCAAACAGATGTTGAAAATTTGAATAAAGTGATACAGTTTTACATTTTTCCTTGCTCTTGAGTTCTGTGGTATTTTTCTTTGTTGTACATTTCTGTGACTTCTGCAAACTTGTTTGTGCCAGATTTCTCCAACAACGACTGAAGAAGGCTGTACCTTACAACAGAATGAAACTCATGATTGTTGGAAACACTGGCAGTGGGAAAACCACCCTGCTACAACAACTCATGAAATGCAAACGAACAGAATTGGGCTCTGCAAAAGCTACAGTAGGCATTGATGTAAAAGACTGGATCATTCAAGGGAAAGGCAAAATGAAGAAAGAGCTTATATTAAATGTGTGGGATTTTGGAGGTACTATTGTCTTTTGTAACACATTAATACATTGCTTAGAGTCAGCCTGTGAAATTTCAAATTGTGGACAGTAGAATCATGCAAACTTACATCAGAAGTCCAGTGACTACTTATAAATTAGTGGATTCTGTAAGCTGGCAGCTAATCCCTCACAATTTAATAGAAAGCCTCTAAGTACTTAATCATGTGAAATTAGGAGTATTATTTTGAAGTTGCTGAAAGGAGAAAGGGATGGAGGAAGGGAGCACAGAAGCAACTGGAGTTTTGAAAGAACCATGACCTTTCAAGTTGTCTTTGCAGCAACCAGTTGTTAAATCTGAAAACTAGCTTAGCAGAGAGTACCCACCTAAAATTCATAGTACTGGTTTCCTGTTAATCTAGATAATTTTTTGAAAGCATTAATTTAAATTGTGGGTTAGTGATCTGAGAATAAGTGTTCTGCTGCCTTTTTGTGATCTGAAGATGTTAAATGAGGGAAGTACTAAACAGTGGAAAATTTTATCATTAGGACAAGAGGAATTCTACAGTACCCACCCTCATTTTATGACCCAAAGAGCTTTGTATCTTGCTGTTTATGATCTCAGCAAAGGACAAGCAGAGGTGGATGCTATGAAGCCATGGCTTTTTAACATCAAGGTAAGCCATAGATAGGGACAGAATGGAATTCCACTTCCCAGGGAGCTGTTGGTGAACAGCAAATTAACCACAAATCTTTTTAGAGAGGGGAAAAGAACCTCTTTATAGCAAATAAAACCAGTAAGATGAAACAAGAAAGATATGATCAGCATTAAAATGGTACAGAGTAATAAGCAAAAGGGTGGTTTGTATATTCTGGAAATATTTTTAATTGACTGATGAAAATAAGGAAAGTGCAGTATTAAAGAGATTATGAGTTAAACCTGCTTTTGCACCATTGTAAATTCTGGGAAAATCAGAATTTGACTTATTTAAAACTGACTAGACGCAGGTTTGAAATTGTGCTGTTAAGTGTATACTTAGCATCCTGTTGTTAATAGGAAAGGTTCCAGGACTGTGGTAGAGAAATTGGTTTGAGAATCTGCCTATATATTTTTCTTCTCCTCTGAGTGTCCTACTTTCATTTGATGGAATCACCCCATGATGAGCATTACTTGTCCTTTCCTTTTGCATCATGGTTAGCTGTAGCAATTACATAAAGATTTTGTACACTGATGCTGTCTGTTAAACTTGTCTTTTTACTCATTTCACCTTGAGCAGTGATACAGGACAGCAGGTTACAGTCAGTTTCGTGTTGATGAAGACCTTTTTTTGGTGTGTTCTCCTTTCCTTTGCAGTACTTGCTGATCTTTCATCGCTGCCCTGTTCCAGTGACAACTAGCAGAGTACTCTTGCCTTTTGTTGGGTGTTTTTAATGAAAAATACAGTTGTCCCTCTGTTTCACTGACAGTGTTGTTAATCTGCAAACTATAAATTCTGTATCTACGCTGCTTCCTTTTAGAAAAAGTTGAGTTTTAAAATATTTCTATTTTGAAATAGACAGCTCTCTGTATGTTAAAAAATATGTTTTGCACCTATAGGCTGATGCACTTTTACTACATTACCCAGTCAAGACTAATATATGGAGTTGCAGTTTGACCTTGCTCTGATTAAAGCATGAAACAGTATTTCAGATTTCAAACTTATTTAAAAAAGGCATATTTAAATGAGGGAACACAGTTGGTCTTTTCATTGTATGGATTGTTTTGACTAAGTTCCTCACATTTTATGTGAATATAAAACAACAACATCAACATTTACTATTGAGTTAATCAACTATATGGCTCTTCCTAACAGGCTCGAGCTTCAACATCCCCTGTCATTCTTGTTGGCACTCATTTAGATGTTTCTGATGAAATGCAACGGAAGGCCTGCATGAGTAAAATTACTAGAGAGCTGTTAAACAAGCGAGGCTTCCCAGCAATCCAAGATTATCACTTTGTTAATGCCACAGAAGAATCTGATTCCATTATCAGACTTCGGAAAATCATAATAAAGGAGAGTCTTCATTTCAAGGTAAGCTACATACTGTTCATAATGTTGAAAGTATCCTACTTTTAGTTAAGTAAATACATTTTTAAACATTAATTAAACACCTAATTAAATAAATTTTCCATGTGATAACAAGCTCACCTTGCCTTCTACAAAACATTACACACAGAAAAATAATGAAGAAAAATCACCAGGTTTGTTTGTATTTAATTTTTTCCTAGAAAAATTAATTTATTAAATATCTCGTCTATTTTTTTTTTCCAAATACTAAAGTCATAAATAGAATACTTAATTAAAAAGAGACCATCTTTTTCTTAAAAAGAAAACAATAAAACCTGATTTTTGTTGGATGGCAACACATAATTGCAAAAATAAGTATTGCAAGATTTTAGGGGACCAGGAAATAAGATTTTTTTGTTTCTGAAAGCCAGTTAACTCTCCATGTACTGATTTCATTTTACATAGTGTGAACCTATTCCTAGAAAGAGGAAAGAGAATTAAAGCAGGAAAGAAGACCCCTTGGACTAATTGATCCTCCTAAATTGGAGAATCTGCACTCATGGTTCTGCTGTCTCCAAAGTCATCCCAAGCAGTCATTCCCTACTTTCTCTTTCCCACAGCATGAAACTCTGTCTAGGTGTAAATGACACTATGAGGAGATTATCCCAGGCATATAGCATGTAGGAAGACAGGATCCGGTCTGTAGCAAAAATAATAGAGGTTTGGTTTTTTTTTTTCAATTTATGCATTATCTCTCATGTCATCATAGGTGAAGAGTCAGAAGTCACTCAAACCGATCTGATCTAGTCATTAGTTTATTGACTTCCAATCAGTAAATTTAGGTATGTAAAATATTTAATAAGTACAGGTAGGTTGGCAGTCAATACTCTGCTATTTACTACACAAAGTTAGCTTGGGATACAAAGACTATAATGTAATTATCATCACAATATGTATCTTAAATGTTGCATGCATGCAAAAAATGTCACTTACCAACCCATCGATGTCTGGTGTCAGTTAAGAGGCCCCTCAGCCTCGAGGGGTAACCTCAAGAGGTGTCCCTGAGATCCCTGCTGCACCCCCAGCTACTATGGAGGGAGCTCAAGGGCCCCTGATGGCTGCAGATACTTGCTGTGGTTGATTTGTAGTTAGATTTTCTGCTGTGTTAATGCAGTTTCAACCACTTATCAGCCGAGTCTTCAGTCAAACCTTTTTGTTGCTGTTTTGTGCTATGCTCTGACTGATAGCGTCACACAATAGGATTAACTTGCTGAGCATCTACCTGCACCAAAGTTCAGTTAGTTCCAACAGGAGTGCATCCATCAAACATGGATAGAGTTATAACATGTTAAAGAGCAAAGATGATGCCCTGTGCTACTGAAGTCAATGGTAGAACTTCATAAACCACAGCAGAGCCCAAATTCCTTCTGAATTACTGCTCAGATTTTAGAGAGCAAATGCTGTATTTATGACCAGCCTCACACTGGTGCTGTTACAAATGCGAGAATGTGCACACCTCTTGTTTTCACTTTTAGGCACTGGAAAGCATTTCACTCTTAGCTACCTCAAAATTGTTCCTGTAACATTTACATCTCCTGCAGTTATGAATTATATTGATGTTCAGACTTCTACACAAATGTAACATTGCCTAAAGGAAAGAAGGTTGTTTCCATAAATATGTAGGCACTTTGTGAAAGGAGTGTTGCAATGTACCTACTTAGAAGTTAGCTAAAGTGAGTTAAATATTCAGTGTTTTCATTGAGTGCTCTGAGTCTTTGAAATTACACAAAGTACTAATTACATTTTTGACATACAAAAATTCTACAGTTAGCACTGTAGCTCAGCACCCATGGAAAAACCTGGTCAGACTCTAGGTAATATCAAAGGTCAAAGGATGTCTCCAGGAAGGACCTCAGGCTCAGGAAACAGAGGCAAAGCACCTGAGTGAGTTTCTCTTAAATGTTGCTAACCTGGCCAAATTTATTTCTTCCTCTTTTCTCATCCACTGACTAACAGCAGTGGAGAGTTTTAATTCATCTGCTGCCCTTTCCCCCTCAGTTTATCTAAAGACACATCTAGAGATACTACAAATTACAAAAGGTATAATTATTTTAATTCATTTGTCAGTTGTGTTGTGTTAGCCTGAGAGGTATGACATCATCTGTTCATACAGTGAATTATTTCCTTTTTACCTAAAATCAAAGCTTTTCTTTGAATTTTGCAGAGGTCATAATTGTTTTTTCACATCTATGTAATATGGAAATGTTTTCTTTTTTAAGTATTCATTTATAGAAAGACATTCATATTATAATCCTGAAAGAAGAATTAGTTACATCTACCTTTCAGAAGCGATGCTAGTCAATAAAAGAGTGTTCTTGTTCCTTCTTGCTGCTACTATTGAGTGGACATGCCCACCTTATATCTTCATGTCTTCATTTCACATTAATAAATTGATGCATTTAAAAATATTAAAATATTTAAAATACCTTAATTCTGCAGATCAGAGATCAGCCAGTGGTTGGTCAGCTAATTCCTGACAGCTACCTGGAGCTAGAGAAGAGAATTTTGCTGGAACGTAAAAATGTCCCAGTTGAATTTCCTGTGATTGATCAGAAACGCTTGCTGGAACTGGTACAAGAAAGCCAGTTACAACTGGATGAAAATGAACTTCCTCACGCGATTCACTTTCTTAATGAATCAGGTAAAATATTCTCTTCAATTTACATTCCTTAGCACTTTGTTGCAAATCTGCAGCAGGCAGACCCAGCATTTTTAAATCTTGCACAAGATTGCCACAAAGTTTTGAACTGAAATGTTTAGTGTGGGAAGCATTAGTTTAATAATCCAGGTTTTCATGTAATTAAAGAATTACATGATATAAAGATGACTACTGTAACTATATATATATATTTTACCCCATCTTGAAAACATCATACTTGCTGGTTATACAGCACAGTTTCTGAAGAAAGATGCAATTGCTATAATAGCTTGGATAGAACAGTAATTATGTGAATGTATGTAACAGCTTATCTTAGTGCTGCACAGACTTCATAAGGTTAAATGATAAGCCATAGAGAGCATGGCTGCTTGGCAAAAGCCCAGGTCAGATTACAAATCTAACAAAACATCTGAAAATAAAGGCAAAGCTGAACAAACCTTGATTGCATTCTACTCTCCTGAGATATTGACATCAATTCAGTAGCTGTATTTATTATTCAGATTGCTTGTGTCTCATGTCACATAAGAAGAACAGCCCAGAGTAGGGTGTTTATTTTGCATAATGAGAAATGCATCACTAATTAGAATATTCTTTGTGCAGGTGTACTTCTTCATTTTCAAGACCCAGCATTACAGCTAAGAGATCTGTATTTTGTAGATCCTAAGTGGCTATGTAAAATCATGGCACAGGTTAGACTGATTACTTTTTCTGTCTACATTCATGGAACTTATTCCCCTGTCTCAAACCACTGTAACTTATTAATGATTTTTCTTCACTATGTCTTTACTGTTTCATGAGCCAGAATTTTCTCAGGGCCCAGACTGGTTTATCTGGCTCTTTCCATTTCCTTTGCAAAGTAATCCTGCAAAATTCTGTGATAGGCTGAAGTGAAAGCTGGAACTTCAGATTGAAATAGTAAGAACTGGGGAGGAAGGGTTGTTGTAAGCTTGGTACTGATGGCAGAGGAAAATAGTCATATGGATTCACATGTTGGTACGAGAGAGGAGCAGACTGACTACTTCTGTGAATTTTTTTTTTCATATATATTCAGACTTCCTAACCACTGAAACTTTGCCTTTAATTCAGTGCAGGTAATGGGATGGCAAAAATGAGTCTTTAAAGCTGGTGGGGTTAGGAGCAAAAAAAGACCTAGAGGATGATGTTGTCAGTGCCAGTATGCCTGCGTGAAGTGCTAATACGAAAAATCACTATACATAGGCTCTTTTCAGAGAACATTTTCCCAAATTAACTCGTAGAATAGATTTCCATATAATATGGAACAATGAAGGCTACTGAAAAGTGGTAACACACTAGTGGCTTGGACAGGTTACATTTTTTCACTCCTGTCTTCTTGCTGGCTAGCATTATGGAAATGTTTGGGTTTACTGTGAAATGGAGTCTATTTTTCCCTCTAAATAATAGGCTACGAAATATTTCTGGGCACAAAGTTTGTCAGGAAAAGGCAATCTAATGATGACTGTACACCTGAAGTTGTTTTACTTTTTTTGAAAGATTCTGACGGTGAAAGTGGAAGGCTTTTCTAAATATCCTAAGGGAATTGTAAAGCGTTCAGATGTAGAAAAGTTCCTTTTAAAGAAGAGCAAGTTTCCAAAGATCTACATGTCACAATACTTTAAGCTTCTGGAAAAGTTTCAGATTGCTTTGCCATTAGGAGAGGATCAACTACTAATCCCAAGCAGGTAAGCAAAGAGCTACCCACAAATGAGAGCCACAGAGATCGATCAAAATAAACACTTCCCATCAGGCCAACCAGTTTAACTGACCATCAAAGCAATCTGGTGTATGAAAGCATGATATATGCTTAGTACACTATATTTGAGTAAATGCTTTCAGAGACATGTTAAGCTGATCTTGCAACATAGCTTACATCATGTAAGTGTGGCGGGTAAATGGAATCTGTAATGATAAAATGCTTTATGAGGATAATATTTCTTTTACAGTTATCATGCTTTGAGACTACAACAGGAAGATTATAATTTAGCTTTACATCATGGTGTGCCATCATTACAGATTATTTCTTGCCATAAAAAGATACCCATTAATTCCTATAGCCTATATTCTTGGAGTGAGAACCACGGTCAAATTGCTCAGAGAGAGTATCTCCTCCAAACAGTCTTATTATTAAATGTGATGACAAAAAGTGTTTTGAATTTCAATGTGGTTAGTTTGCTTTATCTGAAGCAGGTAACACAGTTTCTCCACCTCAGTTCTAGATTTCCCTGATGTATTTAATTTGCTGAATGGAGAGAGTCTTGTATGGTTGCACTGATTGACGTTCTAGGTTATTCAAATTCCTAGTGCAGGAAGATTTTATCTGAATTTCTTACCTGCCTTTTATGTGTCTCAGGTTTTTCTCACATTTACATTTGACAAATATGATTGTTAGGTTCTGTCGGGTTTAAATTGCAGAACTTCACTGTAGCACAAGCAAGCAGAATAAGCATCTACATTATCTGTCTTCTCCCTGCTCCTTTGAATAATTCATTCATTAATAAATAATGCATTTTACATAACAAATAATGTGTGTCATCAGTCAGTTTGGATAAAGTACATAATTAGATGCTGTCTTATATTTTTATTCTTTCAGTTTGTCTGATCACAGGCCTGTTATAGAGCTTCCCCACTGTGAAAATTCAGAAATTATCATCAGGCTTTATGAAATGCCATACTTTCCTATGGGATTTTGGTCCAGGCTGATCAACAGGTTGCTTGAAATATCACCTTACATGCTGTCAGGAAGAGGTACAAACCTTTATCTTCAAAGGCAACAGTGAACATGTTTGCTTTAAGTGCCAACACCTGCATGTTAAAGCTGTAATTCCCAATATTTTTGCTTTAGCTAATTTCTGGTCACTTCACAGAAGAGAAAAGAAGAACAGTGGTCACTTCTGTAACTTAGAAATATCCAGATAGTGTCTGACAATTGAGATTGTAAGCAGCATATTTCTGTCCTTTGCATGCTAGAGATGGAGGAAATCCTTGTATTTATGCAGTATTGCCATCTGCCTCTACAAGGAGTACAGAAAGGATATGTCTTCCACACAGAAAACCAAACTGCTTTTTGCCAGGTTCATAGATTCTCCCTTTATGCAAGTCTAAAAGCTTTGCTTTTCTCAGAAGGGGCTTCTTTAATTTTTTTCCAGTAATTCCATGCTTTAACATAGATCTCATCTGCCAAACATTTCAACTTCATTCATCTTTGGTTTTTTAATGTGTGATTTATGAATAACTGTTGACAAGTAAAGTATTAAAAATACGCATCGCTAGTGCTCTGCAAATGTGATTTATAACTGACTGCCCTCCTGGCATTCCCTCCTGAGCATAGAATTCCAGTTGCATTTTGCTATTTCACATGTGTGTGATAAAGGGTTAAAGATTTGAATCACTGCCCTTTTTTTTCATATGTTGCCTAGGTTATTCTGTATATGAACCTGAATGTACCTCAGCATTTCTGAAATCCCTACATGCATCACCTCCTACACGATCTACCATCTGGTTTAACATTTAATTTGGATATGCTTTATAGAACTGAACACCAGTTGACATATGCTCAGCTTTTGTGGGTCTATTCTGTCTGCCAAGTTGTAGCCTTTATTTTATTATTTGGGTAGACGTGAACCTGCAATCATAATTAAATACTTAAAGTACCATAAATTATTTTGCATATTTAAAACATGACATTAATTTTGGAGATGAGATTTTTACTCTTAATTTTGTATTTTCTAGAGCGAGCTCTTCGTCCTAACAGAACGTATTGGAGACAAGGCATCTACTTGAATTGGTCTCCCGAAGCTTATTGCCTAGTGGAGTCAGCAGTATTTGATAACAACCCAGACAGTTTTTTGAAAATTACTGCACCTTCTTGCAGAAAAGGTTAATTATTCCTGAGCCTGATTTTTGCTCCAGTTTGATTGCAGCTTGGCATTTTGGTTTGTTGTGCTTTCGCCTTTGGAATATAGAGTTTAGCTTTGTAATTATAAGTATGGCAAATTGAGTGTCTCATTTCCTTCTTTTGGTTTCTTAAAGGGTGCATCCTTTTGGGGCAAGTTGTGGATCACATAGATTCTCTTATGGAAGAATGGTTTCCAGGTTTGCTGGATATAGATGTCTGTGGTGAAGGGGGAACACTGTTGAAGAAATGGGCTCTGTACAGCTTTCAGGATGGTGAAGAACACCAAAAAATACTACTTGATGACTTACTTAAAAAAGCTGAAGAAGGTATATATTTATCCAATTTGAGGAATATAGAGATATACCTGTATGTGAATATATATTACATGACATCCAAATTATAACATTTGGGTACTTCCTGTTATTTAAAAATGTTTTATTTCTGTAAGAAATAATTATGGTATGAGTATAGGCAGATGGCAGCTACTTTGTATTGTTGTGTATAAATGGCAGTAATGAATTGTTCTGTCGTTATACCAATAATGCAACTTTGCTTATGGAACTGAATTCAGTACATAGTAAAACTGATACTAGATCTTTTATTGGACCATGTAGAATAGTAAATTCAAAGGCAATACTCATATTCAACACGCTAAGAGATTTATTTCTTTTTATAGACATAAAAATAATCTCTTGGTTAGTTTGGTGTTGTTACATAGCAACAGTTTCTGTCATTGCTGTGATTGCTACAGATACAGAACCTTGAAAAAAACTTGTAAGATACATGAATTTGAATGCCAAACTTAATTTGTATACTTAATTCTGTTCCATATATATTCTGTTTTATATATATGTTTCTCTCTGTGTGTGCTTATTATATATGAATTGAATTTTAGGTACATTGATCACATGCACTCACAGAGATCCACAACACTTTTTGTCTTATCGCTACCTTTTTCTTTTTTTTTTTAATGGTCTTGTTTATTTTTCTTAGGTGACCTTTTGGTAAATCCAGATCAACCAAGACATACCATTCCAATAGCTCAGATTGCTCCTGACCTGATACTGGCTGATTTGCCTAGAAATATTATGTTAAACAGCGATGACCTGGAATTTGATGAAGCTCCTGAATTTCTCTTGGGTAAGCATTATTTGGTAGGGGATTTTTGCAGATCTTATGAAAATAATTACTAAGTCAGTTCTGCAACATGTGAAAATGTTTTTTTTTTAAGGTATTCTGAATTTCAGGTTATTGAGTTTTGATTTTGCATTAACTTGTATGCTAGGGCACTGTTTTTTGTGTGTTCAGATTACTGATCATGAAGCTTGTAGATGATCCATGTGTTTTAATATTTTAGCCTTTCAGATTTTTTATTTTATTTTTTACAAATGGTTGATATCCCAATGTTTTTAACATTCTTTTCAATCTTATCTTTGATAAGGTGATGGTGGGTTTGGATCTGTGTACCGTGCATCCTATGGTGGAGAAGAGGTTGCTGTGAAGATTTTCAATAAACATACCTCCCTCAGGCTCCTCAGACAAGTAAGAAATGCTGTGGGTTTTTTCTGTAGTGCTGCTCTTGGAATACCAACTCTAGTGAAGACCTTAAAATGTTTAAATAAAGTGCAAGACTTAACTCCAAGAAGTTTATTTCAGAGCTACAGAGGTTATTCTATTTGCAGTACTTAATCTAATTTTACAATTTACAGGAGCTTGCAGTGCTTTGCCACCTCCATCACCCCAGTTTAGTGTCTCTGTTGGCTGCTGGAATCCGTCCCCGAATGCTGGTGATGGAATTAGCCCTTAAGGGATCTCTGGATCGCTTGCTTCAGCAAGACAATGCAAGTTTAACTAGAACACTTCAGCACAGAATAGCTCTACATGTAGCTGATGGCTTAAGGTAAATGTGACTTCTGCATTGCTGTACAAACAGGACACAGCTGCAAGTAGAATATACTGCAGATATACTGCTTATCTTTTCTTCTGTCTCAAGCAGAGTATTCCCTGGGTCAGACAAATGTTTGAAATTTTATGTTTGATTAGCTGATGAATAACAAACTTTTGCTACCTGTTTTTTCTTCTGCTAACAGGTGGTGCTCGTATACGTAGAGGAATACTGAGAGCTCTGGGTGGAATTCCTATGTGGCTCTGATTTCTTATTAAAATGTCAAAGGAATTAATCTAGTGAATTTTAAAAGTTCTGAAAGTCCATTAAAAGCTATTGAAGTGTGACTGTAAAACCACAAAATTCACAACAAAGCTTAAATTTCAAAGATTCTTTCAGTGACTGCCAGTGACACTTCAGATAAGACTTGGTACTAAAGTACAGCAATATTTATGTGCCAGTCAATAGTATTTCAGAGCACCTCTGAAGTCAGTATCCTGTAAGTGATGATGCTTGACATATTTTAACACAGTATTTTAACATTAGAAAGGACTATTTACTATTGTGGCAGTAAAGCATTCAGTGTGTGTAGAGACCCATCCCTGAATTATTAATGGCTTCAGTAAACACTTTTTTGATTAACAGGTACCTGCATTCAGCAATGATCATCTACCGGGATTTAAAGCCTCACAATGTGTTGCTTTTTACACTATATCCCAATTCAGCTGTTATTGCAAAAATAGCTGACTATGGCATTGCCCAGTATTGTTGCCGAATGGGAATAAAAACCTCTGAAGGCACTCCAGGTACAGGAAGATACTTTGCTTTACAGTGCATTATGTAAAAAAATAACTACTATGTCTTTTGTTTGGTCTGTAAGGAGTAATTCAAATCTGTGCTCTAGTCAAAATCACTAAATGTAGTCATAATCCTGTTAAAAGTTGTGATGCCAGAGTTATACCTCTTGGCCTTTCTTCCTGTTCATGTTTTAACCCCTTTTAGAAGAATCAAGTATATTCTTTAGAATCAAAGAGTTCTCTTTAAAGAGAACAAATTAAATTACATGCATTAGTTATTATTTTTTTTCTGTCTTGTTTTAGTATGGTTATTGTGTTATTGTAATTATACTACTAAAATTATTTGTTGATTTAATTTTTGGCAATGCATAGGTAGGTCTTAATTTTTATAAGGGCAGTAAATACCTGCACTGTTTCCTGACTAGAGAGAACATAGTAGCATCCTTTTTAAAAGACTAACCAATTCAAAAACTTTGAAAAGTGCCTTTGGGTTTTGGAAATTGAGCATGAGGGCGTGGCTTCAAGTGTTAAATGTTAGGCTTTCATTAAAAACTGCAGACTTGCCCTTTATTTTCATTATTCATTGCTAAATTAATTATTTTACGTGCAGGAACTCTGTAGCTTATGCACTGTCCCCTTCCTTTATACTAATTGCTGATATTTTTTGAGATCTGCCACAAGAAAACTATTCCCAGCCCAGAAATAGTGTTCCATTTTTGGCTTACTTCCTGTGACATTTTCAGCAATAAGTGTTTGCTCTTAGAAGAATAAAGATGGCTTCAGCTTGCTATGAATCATAACTATTAATGAATTATTTATTTTCAGGATTTCGAGCACCAGAGGTTGCCAGAGGAAATGTTATTTACAATCAGCAAGCTGATGTTTATTCATTTGGCTTGCTGCTTTATGACATTTTAACAGAAGGAGGTAGAATAATGGAAGGCTTGAAGTTTCCAAATGAATTTGATGAATTAGCAATACAAGGAAAGTTACCAGGTATGCCTTGTTTCTTAAAGCTTTAACATGAAAGCAGACCATTTGTCCTGCCTCCTCCAAAAATAATACCTCTCATATCTGATGTTGGATCTGTCAGTGATCAGAGGAGGAGACTAAACAATCATAGAATCATAGGGGTTAGAAGGGACCTCGAAAGATCATCTAGTCCAACCCCCCTGCCAGAGCAGGGTCACCCAGAGCACATCACACAGGAACGCGTCCAGGCGGGTTTTAATGTCTCCAGTGAAGGAAACTCCACAACCTCTCTGGGCAGCCTGTTCCACTGGTCTGTCACTCTCACAGTAAAAAAATTTTTTCTGATATTCACGTTAAACCTCCTGTGCTCCAATTTGCATCCATTACCCCTTGTCCTATCCCTGGTCATCACTGAAAATGGTCTGGAAATAGTGAGATACAGGCATCTAATCAGCATCATGTTGGTTAGAATTTAATTGTGATTTCAAGGGATCTAGCAGGTTTACCTTATAAATAAATAGAGGTTTTGTTTACCTGGGACTTTATCCAGACCTAGCTAAAATGGATGTTGCTGAAGGTACCTTCTAATACCCATGTCTGGACTTCACCGTTACGTATTACTGTGATAATGCACATTGTGCACTAAGATAAACATAATTCCACTTCTGTTCCGTGATCATGATATAATGTGTTAAAAAATCCATTATAGAGATGCTGCATATCTTAAAATCTTTCTAAAAACCCTGAAATCCTTTCTTAAAAACAAAACAAAACAAACAAACAAACAGAAACCAAACAAAACCCACTTACTTAAAAGAGCAGCAACTCCTAAAGGTTTTTAATAGGCATTTGCTTTTAACTTGTCAAGAGTGTGAAGTCCCTGCCCAGCTGCATAACATTCTTCATGCTACATCTGTATGACAATATGTACTTGTTGGCTGCTGGAAGGAAGATGAAACAAACTATCAGGCTGGATGTGATGTAGTCAGCTGGACAGTATAACTGTATTTAGCAACTTCTGTGTAAGGAGCTGTTGAAGTTTTTTAGTACTACAAGTTTAATGTGTGGTGTTCTTATTTATTGCCCTATACCCATGAAACATTCTTTAAGACTGAAAAGTCACTCCATTGAGGCAGCAACTGTACAGCTTAATCTGGCATGGCTGCTCCATTAGGAGAGACAGAGTGTTCATACATTTTCTACTCCTTAAAGAAAATACTCCCATTAGTAGCTCAGGCAGTTTAAACCCCCTTTGTAAAGAGGCCATCCTGAGAATTGATGACTAAGTATCTCTTGAATGCAGCTGTCCTTTTGGCTGTTTTCTCTATTATAAGCCCTATGAAATAATCAGAAGTATTAGTGTCTGGAGATAGTGCAGTTCCGTCTGTGCACGTGCTCATAATGTATGTATTTCCACCAAATAGGGGCAGATTGAGCTCAAAGTAAATAGTGCCTGTCATTTGCTGAACAGGACATGTTCATTTGCAGGTATTTATCATTAATGTTATCTCAGTCTAATGTGGGACTGGAATATCTCCTGTGGATTATGGCAAACTAAAAGGAAAAGCAAAACAGGCACCATTAGTCATGAGTGATTTGTTCTTAGAAAAGTCAGCACCTGCAGTCATAAGATACATATTCAAAGCACTGAGTGGGAATTTAAACTTCCATATCTCATAAATACTGTATGGAGTTATTTCTCTAAATTGCTATGCATATTATTGGCAGTTCATCTGTATTCCATATATTCTACTCCATATGCTTCATCTATATTCCATATACTCTTCCAAACACAGAAGAATAAATGTGAAGAAAAATGTTCACAGGAATTGAAGAGACTACAGACTGAAATTATGTGCCCTTGAGTGATCAGCATTAATCAAAATACAGCTCACATGTATCTGAAATTCAGTCCCAGGTACAGGGAAATTGAAATAATAAATAAATAATTTTTTAAAAAAAGTTAGAGCAAAATCAATTTACTTTAACTGCTTTTAATGAAAAGGATTCTAGCTCTAGCACTTCATGCTCTAGCATTTAATGGCAGATGAGCAATTCCAAGGTGTTCATGCTGACGTTTTACCTGAGAGTGTGATAATTCTTACAGCAGCTCTGTAAGAAGTTAGATGAATTCTTAAAATAAGAAGAATGTTATTCAGAACTCCCAATTTTTTAACTAAAGAAGTTCTCTAATTTTATATTTTAGATCCTGTCAAAGAATATGGGTGTGCCCCCTGGCCTGAAGTTGAAAATTTAATTAAAAAGTGCTTGAAGGAAAACCCTCAGGAGCGACCAACATCTTCCCAGGTATTAACAAGTGTATTTATTTTCATTTTTGAGATAGGTGATACAACAAAGTTGTTGTGCTTTCTAAAAAGGAATGAGGCATTTAAGTTAGTAAAAGGCACTGGGTTTTTTTCTCTTCTTCTCTGGAACTGAAGCAGCCATGGAATGTTGCCTGCTCTTGCCATCCAGGATAAACTGTTCAGTTCAAATCTACCAAGCATTTATTCTAGCCTGCTGTTTTTCCCTATGTTGCTGTACAGTGGTTGTAACAAAACAGGATTTGGATTACTTCATGGTCTATACTATGCAAAAGTGCTAAGCAAAAAGGACTTGATTGTACAGTAGCAGTGTGGTTAGCCCACAGCCTTCCATGCATGGGAGAGGAGGACAGCAGTGTGGATCTGAAACCTACTGTCTGTCACCACACATCATGTTGCTCTTTGAAATGGGTAAAATTTTCAACTGTGCCTTAACCCCACTGACTTCCTGACATTTTAACAGAAAAATAAGAGTCAACTAAAGTTGCTCAGTGCACAAAGATTGTTCCTTAATAGTGGTAATACAAATAAGCCAACTTTGCTGACATACTGTGTCCATATTTCAGAAAACATTCTTATCCATTGCTTGTTATTTATTTGTCACTGTAGAAGCCATAATTATTACCATGTGCTTACTGTGGCTTTCTTTGTAGGTTTATGAGATCTTGAATTCTGCAGAGCTTATCTGTTTGATGAGGTATGTGTCAATACCCAGCACGTCCACAGCA
This sequence comes from Apus apus, assembly GCF_020740795.1. NCBI lineage: Eukaryota > Metazoa > Chordata > Aves > Apodiformes > Apodidae > Apus > Apus apus. The sequence goes on from NC_067282.1 coordinate 190,974,145, forward strand.
GAGTGCATGGTGGCTGCCAGTCAGAGCTGCAAGAAGGCAGGAGTATGGATAGGCAATGGGAACACAGAGAAAGCACAGCTTTCCTTTGTTAACCTCAATACAGATGGACATACTTGTGAGGTACGTGGGAAGTTTGCCATTTATTCTGATTTTTTGGCACACAGATGTACTTCAGAAGAATTCTTTCCATTTTAGCAGCAAGATATTACTTCTGGAAAGCTCAGGTTTGAGGGAACAAAGATTGCTCATAAGTGAGTCATCATTGTAGCCATGAAACAAAGCAGAAACACAGTCACTTTTTCATCTCTTCCTGCCATCCAGCCTGAACTTTCTCATGATACTGTCTTTCCAGCTCATAATCTCCAGCTTGTTTTGTTTGCTTTTCATACACCTCCGTCCTGTGCCATGAGAAAAAGGAAAAGGTTTTACCCAGACTTGATGTGTTGTGATGAACGAGTGCCAGAACTGAGTGTGGCTAATTATCAAAGTTGTTCAAGTAGCATTTCCATCTGCCATCTGTTGACCATGATACATTTGAGTTGATAGCTTTGCTATAAACTATATGGCTTATTTTTCTAAAACTCAGATGAGAAACAGATCTTTTCTAGTTCATTTTCCTTAATTCTCTGATGGCTTTGAGACCTTCATTAGAGTAAAGAGGGATTCTTCTCAGCATTCAGCTGAGAGATTTTCCTGTATCGTGTTTGAGGGGACCTTCCCAGTATTTTGACAGTTGAAGATGTATTCTGCTAACAGGGAATTAGAGTTCTTAATGGGGAGGTTAGGCCTTAGGTTTTCTAGGGTCAAAGAAGATTGAATTTTATTTTTATTGCCAGCAATTTACTAGCATTTATCTTTACTGAAATCATAACCAGGTTGTGTTTCTTTTTTTTTTTTCTAACTCAGGATATTGCAGATAGTAAAATTTTAAGTTTGGCCTTAGTGACCCTTCCTACTGAGAAAGAAAACTGGATTGTGGCAGGAACCCAGTCGGGTTCTCTGTGGGCAGTTAACACAGAAGATGAAACAAGAAGGCATCGTCTGCAGAAAATGTCAGATTCCATCACTTGTTTATATTGTAATTCTCTTTCAAAGCAAAGGTACAAGTGAATTTTAAATGTTTTGGGTTGCATTTTGAAAATATGACTAAACAAAGATATTCAGAAAATTCCATCTGTTTTGTTTAGACAGCTGCTTATTTTGCCTATATTTTAACTTAATTTTGCACCCATTGTAACTGGAGACGACATTCATGACCACAGGTGTTGTATTTGCTTTTCAGTGTTCAATGAAACTCTTGAAATACCAGAGGGTACTATTTTTTTTTTTTTAATTCCCAAATAAGGCATTCCTAGCATTCATTATTTTATTTTATTTCAGGAAACAGAATTTCTTCCTGGTGGGCACAGCTGATGGCAGACTGGCAGTTTTTGAAGACAGAGCAGTAAAGGTAGACTTGTTCTTTGCTGTCTGTTCTACAAAATACTATCAGTATTATGTAAAGCAGCTACCAACAATAGCTTTATTTCCTGCAGCTTATTTTTTATTTGTTTCTCTAGAACTAAAAATAATTTTCTACTGCAGTCCTAGTGGTATCTGTTTTAAGGAATAGATTTAAGAGGGGTGAATTATTTCTCATTACAGGACCTGAAAAAGCCTAACAAACTGACTAGTGACATTAATGGTTGTTATTAAAATATTCTAACAGTTTAATCTCCTTTCTTTAATGCTGTTACAGCTCCTTTTTCTTTTAATACACACTCATTTTTGGTAGAATACATATCTTCAAAAAGAGAATATTTTTTAGATTTTCTGTAGGTCAGAGTTCTACTCAGAGAACAGATAAAAGAAATGCTGAGGGCTGTTTGTATATGCTGGTTCCTGAGGGTTAGCTCCTGACCATATGTAACTTAGAGCAGTTATGGAGTTGCAATACATTGCAGAATTAGAGTATGGTCCAGTGTGGGATTTCTCCAAGGCGTGGATGTGACTTTCCATCCAGTTCTTGAACTGCACCAGGGGTTGCAGGAAGTAGCAGTCCCAGCTCTGTCCTGTTCCTGCTCACACAGCCTATTTCTGTGGGACACCTGTAATGAGACCATGTTGCTTTTTAGTCTGTAACATTTTGGAAAGTTACCATAATTATTAAGAAAATCTGGCTTTGTAAATTTAATTTAGCCAGCTCTGTGGTCTTGTTTTAACAGTTTCTGAGTGTCTGTATACCCCTTGTTTCTAATGGAGGGTGTATTTTTTCTTGCAGTGTAAAGGTGCTACACCTTTGAAGACTCTAACTATAGGAAATGTTAGTACACCACTCATGTGCTTGAACGAATCCTCAAACTTATCTGAAAAAAATCTAATCTGGGGAGGCTGTGGAACAAAAATAATTGCCTTAACCAGTGATTTCTCTGTTCAAAAGCTCATTGAAACAAAGACAAGTCAACTGTAAGTTTTTTTTATAAGCGACGTTCCTTGATTCTTTTGTTGTTTTCATTCAAGATTTCTGACAGTACTTTGATATAATGTTTTGTTCTAGAGCTCATTCTTTGAGTCCTCTTTTTTATGTTCTTTTACTTCCATAATACAGGTAGAATACAATGTGCCCAATTAACGTAAGATCAGTGAGTAGTATTTGAAGTGTAAATTGCAGTTTTTAAACAAGCAATATGCACCTTTACTAGAGAAAGGATTTATGAAGTCAGTATCTCTTCAGGACATGTATTAATGAAACTGGGAAGTTTTTTTCCCCCCATTGCATTTGTCCAGGCCCTGGTGACCTTATCTAGAATTATACACACCTGTATAAGGTGTATAAACATAGTGTTTTTCCTTATATGTTTATCAGTAGGATGTGTGCATATCACTGCCCTATATAGCTAAATCATGTATGTTTGCTGACTTCTCATTTGTTTGAAGTTGGAGACTGGTGTTTTTGGAATGTTTGATACAATTCTCACGTGGGCAAATCCTGCTCTGAAGTTAAGGGGAGTTTTTTGTAAGCAGGGAAAAATGTATTTGATTTTAAGCTAATAGAGATCATTATTCTGGGAAACAAATTTGGTTTAGAAAATAATGTGTTAATATAAAGCAAGAAACTAAAATGTCATTAAATGCAGTTGAATGGCAAGATGAAAAATATATCACAGGAGTAATTTGAGCTTTGTGGAGGCAAAACTGTGTATGGTTTTGAAATTAGAGTTGTCCAAACCAAGTAACTTTCAGGAAAGTAGCAGTGTCACTGAGTGTCTGCCATGAGGGACCTGTGATTTGGAGCTGTTCTTCAAGGTGAACAGTCAGTGAAATAGTCAGGGTAAATAATACTTTGATACATGCAGGCACAGATCTGGCATGAGATACAAATTCATACATAGAGGAAGGTAGTCAAAATGGCTGTCAGCTGAAGTGAAACAAGAGCAGAGCAAGTGAACCAAATCTCACTACTGCTCTTTAGGCTTTGTTTCGAGTGACCCTTCCTCTATCATATCGTGGGTCCTGTAAGAACTATCAAGTGTCTCCAAACATTGAAAGAATGGCAGGAGAAAGGTGCAGTTTGCCCTGCTGTGATGTGAACATGTTATTTGAGCAGATAGATGGGAAAGACTGATTAAAAGGTTTGGGGTATTAATGCACCTCCAGCAATACCATCAGCGTAACTCCATTGCCATGAGAATTTATATTGAACTGTAGGAAGTTTATAGCAAACCTTTTCAGTTGTATCCTAGCCCAGTTTGGTTTTAAGGCTAAATGATTCTGTAAGAGTTAGAGGGAAGCTAATCACACTCATAGTAGTCAAGTTTTTCCACTAGATATTTGCTGTTTGTCTAACTGGAGTCCCTCTCTCTTCTAGATTCTGTCATAATGCATACAGTGATGCAAATATTATTTCAATAGCAATAGACAAATCCATCTATTTGGCAAAGAAAAACAGCCATTTTGTGGAAATCTGGGACAAGAAGACAGAAAAACTTTCAGAACTAATAGATTGTGCACATTTTCTTAAGTAAGTGTTTTATTTCAGGTTGATGGCCTGATGTATAGAAAGCTGAATGTTAGATTCCCTTCTCTAGCAAAGTACCTTAACCTGCTGGAGTTAAGGGATTTGTCCAGTTGTTTGAGCAAATGTGGAGTTCCTTTCCTCTCTTTTGGCCCAGAACTTGAGAATATCCCATGCAGAATCTGTAATCTTTAAGACCCTTATTATATTTCACAATTTGTCTCAATTTAACTCTGTTCAAGAAAGAAGAAAACCTTTTGCTGTCCTTCAGGTACTAATGTTTTTGCATCCAATTACTTCCTGCATCCCCTGAGTAAGAATGCCTTCTGTCTCTAGTGCGTAGATTCAGTTCAAGATCAGAGTTCTACTAACAGTGAAGATGATTTTCATTTGCATTTAAATTATGGGTCTCCCTTAATGTGCCATGTCCATTTCATTCTCATGGTGAGGTTAGGAGCAGCTCTAGGTGTGCTCCTCCCACCTTGCAGTGACATTAGTCTCCTGCAGGCTGAGAGAGAACAGAGAAGTACACCTGCCTCCTGTTTAAAGCTGACCAGCTGGGTCTTAGAAGTCCAGTAGTTTTTGTGTCAGTTTGTTTCAAGCCAATCAACTGATTAGCATGAGATTTTTGCAGCTTGTCTTGATGAATGATTCTTTAAAAGGCTGGTATTGAGAGACATTTTAGCAGTTATGGAATAGTGTGCCACCAGATATTAATACCAATTCTCTCTGTACTTCTAGGAATAAAGTGGAAAAGCTAAATAAGGAATCAAAACATAAACTGGCTTATTCTGGAAGAGTGAAGACCATTTGCCTGCAGAAAAATACTGCACTGTGGATAGGGACAGGAGGGGGACATATCTTACTGCTTGATTTATCAACACGTCGTCCTGTACGAGTTATAGACAACTTTTGTGATTCTGTTAGAGTCATGTTAACAGCTCAGCTAGGTAAGTAAAACCGTCAAATGACAAGCACTTTGAAATCAGTGCCAAGTTTAGGATTGCTTTTTGCTGTTTGGCATGGTCTTCCAGGAACAGATGAGCATTTTCCATGTTTTTTCATTCATTCTGTTCCACTGCTGTCACCTTCAGTCCATGTCAGACACTGGTGTTAGCTGAGTACCAGCAGGCTGTTATACCTGTGCCCACAGAAAACAGCAGTTCTTCCTTGGCCTGCCACTGATCAGGACATGGATACAGCCCCCCTGCACTGCATCCTTGTGCCCTGCTTCAGCCATCTTCTGTCCCAGGCATCTTCTGTCCAGTAGCCTTTGTCTTGACCTGTGCTGCCCTGTGTTCTTTCTCCATCTTAAGTTCTATTTTCAGTGGTAATTGCAAATAGCCAGAGGTCCTTAGTTGAGTATGGAGTGCTTCTTGCCAGTTTTAATTTCCTTCACCTGTATACTTTCCTGTATCTGAAGCTAGGCTGAGAGAGTTGAGGTTGTTCAGCCTGGAGAAGGCTCCGGGGAGACCTTATAGCACCTTCCAGTACCTGAAGGGACTACAGGAAAGCTGGGGAGGGGCTTTTCATCCGAGAAGATAGTGATAGGAAAAGGGGTAATGGTTTTAAACTGAAAGAGGGGAAATTTACATTAGATATCAGGAAGAAATTCTTCACTATGAGGGTAGTAAGGTGCTGGAATAGGTTGCCTAGAGAGGTTGTGGATATTTTTACGTTAACACCATGAACCTAGTTTGTGGACTGTTTTTTTCTTTCTGGCATCAGAAACATCTCTGGCACCAGAAATATCAAGAAACTACAGTTAGCTCATAGTGCTGACTTGTGTGAGTCAAAAGACTCCCACATCTTCTGACTTGCCTATGCCTGAGAAAGCAAGTTTGTGGAGTCTGTTCAATCCTCAGCTGTTAAGAATGCCAGCTGCATGGTCCAGATTCACTGGCATAGTATTTTAGCTCAAATGGTCCTGATGGCTACAATGTTTGTATTATAAAGGGACATTTTATTTCTAGCATTTGGTAAAGAATAGTTACTGTGAAAACAAAATATCAGCCTCACTTATTACTGTGATTAATAGGGAAAGTATATTGTGTAGCATAATGTAGTGTGATTTTAAAAGCCTTGAGTCTCATATTTTTTGTTTCTAGTCACCTCAACATTTTTAATCAAAATTTTATGTACAGAAAAGTTAATACTTCAGGAGGAAGAGTTTAGCTGCATTTGCACAAATCTCAAGAATGGCCAGTAAGATTTATCCATGCAGTTTGATGTGTACTTTTTTCTTTTGATCATTTTTTTCCCAGTAAATATTTATAAAGGTTGTTTTTTTTCCTAAATTCAAATACTTTGTTTTTACTGGGATTTTCATAGAATCTATGAAAATGGCACTGAGGCTGTTGAGCAATTCCTCAGTAGTAACACATTATTTGTGTGAAATGAGAGAAGAGGGAAATGTTTTTATATTAAATAGTTTAAGATTAAAATATATAATGACAATCAGATGTCAAATATTTAAGGGAAAAGAGGTTGGCAGACTTTGAGACATCAGTTTTGCCTGTAGTTCATCTATAAATATGGAAATATTATTTTTTCTAATCCTCTCACCTAACACTGATATATAATAGACATCAGACTTATCATAGGGAATAATTTATATGTAAATCTGTAGTGCATCGTGCAAGTGAAAATTTTGTCTTCTATATAGTAAGAAAAGACCTTGGTCTGAATAAGAAATGTTATACTTGAGTTCCAGCCACTTTTGAAAAGATTGTGTATAGGACTGGTTTCAGAAAAAATGAAAGTTTGGAAAAATCTGAGCATGGAAGATGTGTGTGGTTCCTGCCAGCCCTCATCTACCATAAGCAGTTTTACATTAGTATCAAAGAAGGATACCCTGCAGATTTCCAGAGGGCAGGAAAAATCTCTCTCTGCTGTGCAGACGTCCTGGGGGAACTACTAGACACGTTTGATAATTCATAAGGAATGTGTTGTGGGGGACACACTGCAGTGTGACCAGATAAAACTCCCAAGACTGTGGCTGTCACAATAAGCCCTACTCCAGTTTGTAGTCCAGAAGCTGACCCCCTCCTTAGCTTTCCTTGGGGGAAGTGTGCAAGACTTCACATCTGGGGAGGTGTGGGGAGGTGTGGTGTGCAGAACTGCAGCTGGGGCCTGCACGGGGGGGGCTCTGCCTCCCTGCCCTGCTCCATGATCCAGGAAGCTAAGCCTGTGTTCCTCTACTAGTGCACAGCCAAGGGCTCACTGCCCTCGTGCTGCCAGTGGGACAGGGAGCTGCTCTGGCAGGAAAACAGCCAGCAACTCCCATCTGTTCTGCATGACATTTATAAACATGAGTTGTTGGGAATAAGCAGGAAGTTGACACTGAAACTCTGGCATATTAGACTTACCCTTCTGTGAGCCCACCACTCCTGTCTTCCTAGGATTTTTGCATTATTCAGGAGGCACCTTCCTATGATTCATGCCCTATTTCTACTTCCCTGGTAACTCTCTTGTCTTACCTACCTGCCATCATTAGTTCAAAACACTTTTAATTAGACCTCGTTTAATTAGACCTTATTTTATAAATATATAAAGGGTGAGTGTCAGGAGGATGGAGCCAGGCTCTTCTTAGTGTTGTCCAACGATAGGAAGAGTGGCAATGGGTGCAGACTGGAGCACAGGAGGTTCCACATAAGCATGAAGAAAACCTTTTCCCTGTGAGAGTGACAGAGCCCCAGAACAGGCTGCCCAGAGGCTGTGGAGTCTCCTTCACCTGGGCACGTTCCTGTGTGATGTGCTCTAGGTGATCCTGCTCTGGCAGGGGGGTTGGACTGGATGATCTTTCACAGTCCCTTCCAACCCCTAAGATTCTGTGATTCTGTATCATATTTATTTATTTTAGCGGTTTTTATAGCCAAACCGAGTACTGGCATTACCTGTTTCTGCTGTGCACTGGGACTTCATTTGCAGCCTGTCCCTCCACTGTAACATCTGTTTCCTGTGACTCTGCTACCTCTGCTGATGTCAAATAACAGGGTGCTTTGTTCTCAGGCTGTTCAGCAGGCTGCACAGCTGCTTTTGGCTTTGAACCCAGATAAACCCCTACATTAAATGGAGACGTGAACTATATTGTTTTCATGTCTGGGTATTTCATAGTTAATGATTTTAAATAAAGGGCCCAGTTGACTGAACTCTGCTTTCTGACCTCCTAGTGACATCGTGTCCTCTACTCTTTCTATCCTTAAATTACAAAGTTCCCTTTAAAATTAAAATTTGGCATTTTATTTTTTTGAAAAAGGGAGTCTCAAGAATGTTGTCCTGGTTTTGGGATATTGCTATAAAAGTGACACCGAAGACAACAAATATCACAAAGGTACCTGAACTGTCTTCTATTAATTTGTGTTATTAGTGGAGTAGACACTACTATGCTTGACTGCCCACTGAGAGTGGAGAGCTGATGATCATCATTTGATATTATTTTATTGAAACATCATTATCATTTTTGTCCTTTGCATTTCTGGGCTCCAATGAACTAACAGTAACTTCCAAAATGGATCAGAGGAAGCCACTATTTGAAGTATATCACACAATTTGCTGGAAATTGTATTTGGAGAGTAAATGTCATTGTCTGATCAGAGAATCAATTAAATAGATTTTCAGAGGGGTCTGTGCTTGGGCAGGAATCCTCACTGTTTTCATGGATTATGTGGATGAAGGAATAGTGAATGTGCTTTTCAGATTTGCAGACAATTCTCAGCCAAAACAAAGCCACGAGCATGCTGAAGGACAGAATTAGAACTCAAAATTACCTTGACAAATAGAACAAATGGTCTGGAAGGAAATAGGATACAATTCAGTAAGGACAAATCCAAGACTTTTACTTAATTAGGAACGGTCTGTTGTATCAACATGAGGAAGTGATCATCTTAAACAGCAGTGCTGCAAGAAAAAGGATTAAACTGATCACAGGCTGAACATGAGTCAGCCATATCACATTGCTGCAGAGGAGGCAAACACCATTCTCACACCAGGTGAAAAGTGGTGTCTGCAGGACATAAACTGGTTCTTACACTCTGCAGAGTGCTGATATGGCCTCTGCTGGAGGAGTATACCCACCTGGGACATGGCTGAATGTCTGTGAATGAACTATTAGGAACCATCCTGAGGAGAAAAATGTAACCTGTAAAGAAATGCTGCAGGAATTTAAGTTGGTTAATATAAAGAAAGGTTAGAGAGGACATGATAGCAGGCTTCAAATATGCAAATAAAGAGGGAGGGAATAAGAACTTCTCCATCTTCCCTGAGGGTAGGATAAGGACTGACCAGTCTCTATTACAGGAGGGGAGATACAGGTCAGACATCAGGAAAAGCTTCCTGACAATTAGGATAGCAAAGTACTGGAACAGGAGGGTAGAATATCTCCATCTTTGGGTTTTTCCCAGAACAGTTAGAGCTGATCCCTTTCCTCACCTTTATCTCATCCCAGTTTCAGTGATGCCTAAAAATGAGGCAGTGACAGTAGAAAGTTAAGGGTGACCATTGTAGATGAGCAAACTGTTTGGAGTAAATTAAGAATCAATCTTACATCAGTGGTTTTGATATCCTGATATGCCCTGATTATTACCATACAAACACCTATTTCCTTTTCAGCCTTTTTATTGTATTTAAGAGTTCCATTATGAGGAGGTATCAGAGACTTTCAGAAACCTTTGGGTCTTAGTTTGTGAGCCCCCAGTCATGCAAGGGTTCTCAGTTATCCTTATTCCACTAAAATCAATAAGTTCTCCATGAATAAAGAGTTGTTTGCATGAAGGGAGACTGAAGATGTGACCTTTTTCCAGTATAGTCACTACCTTATGAAATCAGTTTTCATTTTTATTTTACAGTGACTGGGTTTTGAGTCTTGTAAGCATTTGGGGAATATCTTCCTGGGAAAACAGAGATGACATTTTATGCAGGCACCTCAGTATAGGTCCTTATCTACCTTATAGCTCACAGGCACCAAAAAAGTTTTTTCAATTGCTTTTAAGTGGTGTAGTCTAAGTTTAGGAACTGGAATCCAAGTCATAGTGCAAGTAGAAACAGGTTATATCCCGTAACTTCATTACCTCACACATAAAGTGTCATAGAACTTGTCTACCAGGTCCTAAGCACCATGCTTCATTGAGGCAATTTATGAGTAATAAAAAAAAAATGAGATAAGCAAAACAACTTCTAATTATGCAATAATTCTTTTCTGTTGCACTTTTCAAATTTTTTCCTTTTTTTTTTGTTTTTCCAGAATTACAATCCTGTGTGTCAGTGTGGGACATGAACCTGCCCCATGAAGTGCAAAACCTGAAAAAACACATAGAAATGAGACAGGAATTAGCAGAAAAAATGAAGAGCTTTTCTTTGGACTGAAAAGTCATCCTGCAAGTGCCTTTTTTTTGTTTTCTAGTTTTTCATCCTAACTTAGTGTGCAACATTTACAACTTTTTGTTGCTGAGATTTTAACCAAAAACCAGGAAGTATCCTGAGGTATCCTGAGGATACTGAGAAAAGAGAAGGATAAGTTATTTGTAATATTTGAAAGGACAGAAAACTATTGAGAATTCTTGAATCTCAAGTGTTACCATGAATATATTTCCTTGTGAAGTTCTGCTCTCAGCAACTATGGCTCAACTTCATTGTTCATCTGGTTTTTGATCCCAGTTAAACTGGGATTAAGCCAGGAGACTATAAATGGCTCTTACTTAATTATCTCCAGTGAGTTGATGCTGTAATAAGAAGCAAAACTTAAGCCTCCATGTATTTACTGCAGTTTGCACGTGTGAGTTTGCTCTGATGATTCATGGTTTAGTAATAAATCAGAGCTCATGACCCTGAGTATATGACACATATTTTATATAACAACAGTGTTTACAGGAACATATAACAACTACTTTACTCCTTGAAAACAACAGGCAGAATAGTCTTTATTTCTTCCACGAATAATTGACATTTTTTCATTATGATTAGAAAACAACATTGTGCTGCAGTAATAAAAAGCTCAGAATTCAGAATTTAAACACACTGACAGGCTTCTGTAAGTTGGTGTCCTCCTGCAATACTGCAGGCTGCCTTGTTCCAGGAGATGTAGTCACAGTGTTATGAACATTACCCTTCACATAGATCTGTTGTACAGCTCACTTTGAAAAGCCAAGAGAAAATGCAGGGTGAGAGCTCTGATCTGATCAATCATTTACCAGCAGTCCTGGCTAACTGGGGAGGTCCCAGTGGACTGGAGGTTAGCAACTGTGACCCCAGCCTACAAGAAGGGCCAGAAGGAGGATCCAGGCCTGTCAGCCTGACCTTGGTGCCAGTGAAGGTTATGGAGCAGATCATCTTGAGTGCCATTATGCATCACATGGGGAGCAACCAGGTGATCAGGCCCAGCCAGCATAGGTTCATGAAAGACAGGTCCTGCTTGATGAACCTGATCTCCTTCTATGACAAGGTGACCCACTTAGTGGATGAGGGAAGGGCTGTGGATGTTGTCTATCTGGACTTTAGTAAAGTCTTTGACAGTTTCCCACAGCATTCTCTTGGAGAGGCTGGCTGCTCATGGCTTGGACAGGCATATTCTTCCCTGGGTAAAAGCTGCTTGGATGGCTGGGCCCAGAGAGTTGTGGTGAATGGAGTTAAATCCCATTGGTGGCAGGTGGTGTTCCCCAGGGTTCAATACTGGGGCCAGTTCCCTTTTTTAATCAGTGATCTGGACAAAGAGATTGAGTGCAATCAGTAAGTTTGTGAACAACACCAAGTTGGGTGGGAGTGTTGATCTGCTTGAGGGTAGGAAGGCTCTGTAGAGGGACCTGGACAGGCTGGCTAGGAAGGCCATTGGTGCCCTGGCTTGTATCAGCAATAGTGTGACCAGCAAGACTAGGGCGAGGATGATCCCTCTGTGCTGGGCTCTGGTGAGATTGCACCTTGAGTCCTGTGTTCAGTTTTGGGCCCCTCACTACAGGAAAGACACTGAGGTGCTGGAGCATGTCCAGAGAAGGACAACAAAGCTGGTGAAGGGTCTGGAGAACAAATCTTACAAGGAGCAACTGAGGGACCAGGGGTTGTTTAGCCTGGAGAAAAGGAGGCTGAGGGGAGACCTCATCACAGTGTGCACCTACCTGAAAGGAGGTTGTAACAAGGTGGAAGTTGTTTTTTCTACCAAATAACAAGTGATAGATTAAATGGCCTCAAGTTGTGTTAGGGGAGGTTTAGATTGGATGTTAGGAAATGTTTCTCCAGCAAAACGGTTGTCAAGCACTGGAACAGGCTGCCCAGGGAGGTGGTTGAGTCACCATCCCTGGAGGTATTTGAAATGATGTGACACAGACATGATTTAGTGGTGGACTTGGCAGCACTAGGTTTACAGTTGGAACCAACAATCTTAAAGGTGTTTTCCAACCTAAATGATTCTATGACCTAAATGCAAAGTTCCCACTTGTTTTAATTTCTATCATTATTTTGAGGGTAAGTAGAGGAACCTTAGGTGTTTAAGAATTGGCTACCTCCTGCCTATAGCTACCAGGATTTGTTGCCACACATCTTCAGTCAGGATATGTCTTTTACTGCTCTCTGGCTCTAAGTCCAAGCTGCTTCTTGCAGCCTGCACTGGTTTCCTCTAAGGATGTGCCTCATTTCTGTCCATCACCAGACAGATATCATGCTCTTCTTTTTTTTTTTTTTTTTTTTTTTTTTCATACCAAAAGAATCTACAGGGTGCTCCTGAAATCTCAAGAGTCTCCAGAGCCATTCCTGAATTTATTTATATGGAGCTGAACAAGGTTGAGCAACCAAAAATGTTCTCAATTCCATTTTTACAGTTTTGGAGAACTTATACACTAGGACAACAGCATTTATTGTGTCCAACTGTGTCATTGTTCTATTTTCTGCCAGTTGTGGAGTGCATACTGAGGATTCCTTTCAGATTAGCACTCTGGATTTTATGTATTCATGTATTTTGCATACTGAGAATAATTTGCTATTTATATGGGATTTTATAACTCAGAAGATATATATTGTCTTATAATTAATACTTTTTCTAAAAATAGGATATATATATATTGTGATTATGTTTATTTATAAGTCATTTTGTGATGTAAGCCTTAAGCCTTTTTATTAAAACTGTTTTGTTAATAACAGAGTCTACTTTCTCATCACTTGAATTTCCAAGGAGGAGCTTCTGTGTGCAGTTTTTGTGGAGCTTAATCCCTTACCTCAGGATGATGCAAGACCCCAGTTCTGTGGGTTATGTTGACACAGCTGCATTCCCACTTGTTCTGTCTTATAGAGCACATCCTGAGCCCTCATCCTTTCCCCAGTTCTAATTAGTGTTCCTTGCAGCGTTTCCCAGGGATGGGAGGTGACCTGTAGGCAGTACTGTCCTTACAGTTGATAGTCACCTCATCTGAAATTCTCTGAAAAAGCATGATCTATAGCCTGAAAGGGGCCTACATGGCAGGAATTACAGGGATAGCAAAGAATGAAAGTGACCACAGCACCCAAACAGAAGGCAGGAGGTCACTACAAAACTGACTAAATTGGCCATTGTTGAATTATCAGCGGTGAGAGGGTAAGTCTCTGGAGCAGTGATAACCCAGAGACTGTTCAGTCGCTCATATGGAGCACAGTGATCCAGATGCATCCTCCCCAGGTGCCTGTTAGCACTAGAAGAAAAGATTTGAAGAGGATCTTGCATCGATGCTTCTTGTTACTCTCCACCATTTGATACAATCTAGAAGGGCATCTCTGGCCATCTTGAGATCTTTTCAGCTCATGCTGCACAGCTGCCTGTCTGCTGACTGTGGCATTTCTTGGACACAACAGTGACAGGGCATTATCCTGTCAAAGTGGACATCTCTTTCCTGAGTGTGGGAAAGCTTTGGAAGGAGATGGCTGCAAAATGGTTTGGCCAGAAACCAAAGTTGTTAGTGTCCAATTTAAGAGCTCTCAGGGACTGGCATCCCCTTGCCAACTGGGACATGTCACCAAGGGCAAGAACAGTACTTGCCTGTGACAGCCATTTAAGCCTGTTCTTTAAGGAAACATGCCCCCAGAAACTTCTCTACTGACAAACTATAAAGAAAGAGGAAACAGATCCATGACACTGTGTTCCCTCTGGTTTACTGGAGCTGTCTGGAAGGCAGTAGGATGTGATCACTTAACAGTATAAGCTCTACCAGATGTAATCTTTCCTGTAGACTTAGGATAACATCCAGCACCTGAGAACAAAGAAGAGCCTGTTTTGCTTATGGGAAACAAGCGGTGTGGTTTGGCTGTGATTTAACACCTGAGCTAGAACCTGTAATTAACCCTATGTTCCACAGAACTGGAGATTAGACCTGAAGTCAAGAAGACAAACTGCACAGAGTGAGCTGAATGCTTGACTAGGTATTTATTTTCTTCTTCTTTTTTTTTTTTTAAGTATCTTTCCCCTCCTGTGCTATTGCCTTTAATTAAGGTCATTCTCTTTATTGGTTGCTGGCTCTGACATAGAGCTGGTTCATCTGTATGTTAATTTTATTTCTTTTACAAGCAGTTCCAATACACCCACAGGTCAACAACAACAAACCCAACTCGGTAATTTTTTTTAAACCAAAATAAACGTTAAAGTTGGTTGTTGTTTCTTCTGTGTTGCTTTGCTTCCCTTTGGGCTGTCGGGTTTAAGCTCTGCCATCCCTGCAGAGCCTGTCACTAATTAGTGAGAAGAGACTTAAAAATCAATACTGTATCTCTAGCATCTGTAATAATTTGCTTCACTTCCACCAGAGCCCATTAGCATCAATGACCTGAAAAGTTACGGTGGACAGAAAAAGGGAAGGAAATGAAAACCTTCCCGTTGGCAGTGCCGGTGTTTCCCTCTGCCGTGCCTTTCCCCCTCCCGCGGGCAGGCGGTGCCCGGGCCAGGGCTCTTGGCTGGGTGGGACTGGAGCCCGTCCCCTCCAGCCGAGACGCACAGAAACCCTTGTGCAGTCAGGGACGGAGCAGGGGAAGAAAGAAGGGAAAGCTTGTGACAGCGCAGAGCAGGGCAGTCCTCTGCCCGGCCTCCTTCCCTCGGCACTGGGCAGGGACCCTGCTTTGGTGCTGCCACCCAGACCCCACGAGGGGAGACAAGACGGCTGGCGGCAGCACAGGGCTGCCCGGAAAACGTCCTCTCCAGGGCACTGCCCTCATGGCACCGTCACGGTGTCGATCTCCAGGGCTGCACAGAGTGCGGCAGCTCCCACTTCTGCACCATCACCACCCGGGGCGCCCCAGCCCAGGGCCCTGCCCGAGAGCTGGTGCAATAGTGCTTCTGGGGGCTGGCAAGACACAGGGCAGCCAAAAACAGCTGCTTCTGGCAGCATCCAGCCCCCCGGCACCTGGGAAGGTGCATCGTGCTCCAAAATGCACCCACCCTGCCCATAGCTGCCTGGCATCTGCCCCTGCACTGCTCATCAGGGCTGGGAAGCAACGGGTCTCTGCAATCCTGTCAGGAAGATGCCGCTGAACCCTGCTGGGTTTGTGTGAGAACTTCACAAACGTACAGGGAAGACAGTTCTATGTGCTAACAATTTTCTTGTATTATCAAAAAGCATTTCCTGATGAACACCCACATAAACCTCACCTGAATTTTGCTATTTTGAAGCCCACTGCTCTGAAACTTAGTACTCTGCTGAGATATGTCCACAGGTGGGCAAAGCATGAGGAGCTGGGCTGATGCTCTGAGGCTTGACAAAGTGGGTGCTGACCCCAAGGTGCTCCATTTGCACCTGTGCTCATCTTCCAGGAAGAAGGGAGGCCACCTCAGATGCTGCTACAAGCCACCAGGGCTCAGACATGCCCCCCAGCCCTCCTCTCTGTGGGGAAACTATCCATGGCTGACCCCTTCTCCACCCTGGCCAGGCTTTCTGGGTGCTGCTGGTGGAGGACCAAAGGCCCATCTGCTCCTCCCGCCGCGATGCCAGCCCCATCAAGGAAGACATTCCCCTTCACATGCCTCCACAGACTGCTATGGAGTCTGCTATGGACAACTCTTCTGCATTACTCTTAACACAGTTTAGGCAAAACTTACAGGATGGTTCTAAGTCACATGTGAAAGTTTAGTAAGTTTCCTTTTACTCCAAAGAAGTTCAGCAGTTGAAAAGTGAGTTTCTAAACTTTAAAGAAACGTCCCCTGGTAGAGCCCAGGCTCTGGCCAAGCAGAGCAACAGCAGCCCCTAATGGGGCTTGGCAGCCCTGCTTGGCAGCCACGTTCTTCATACTTACTTCTAATAACTAAGTACCAGCCAGGTAATTAAGCTTTAGTAAACAATAATTCTCTAACATTATCCATGCATCAAAACTCACCTCCCTCCCCCCCTCTTTCTTTTTTTCCTCTTCCAGAATAATAACATGTGCTGAGCACTCTGCAACTGGAAAAATGTGATGGCAAAACGTGCTCCCAACATCTTGTTGTTTGTATTTACAGGAGAGCTTGCAAGGCAACAAAACCCCCCAAACATCCAATTCCCTGCTTTGACAGCAAAACCCTGGAAGGGACACAGACACCTGGCTCTGCTGGAGCTCAGAAGTGCAGTTCTGGTCCAGCAGCAGCAAGCTGGTGCAGAGCAACAGGAACTGCTGGAAGAGTCTGAAACGCTCACTGCTGGAGCTGAAAAAAATAATAAAAAAAATCAATAATCAGTGTCTGCCCTTCCAATAGAGAAAGTCAGAGACGTACAGGTGGCCCTGCTTCTGCAAACTCTCAGCACGTGTGTATGATCCCAGGCTGAGCAGCTTTGCAAGACATGTCACTCCATGGTGCAGCTGGCACTGTGAGGAGCACATGGCAGAGGTGTGTGCAATGGGTGCAGGGGGACACTCCCACTGAGAGGATGGCAAGGGCCTTGTCCCTGGAGAGGAGCAGAGACAGTCCTTCCTGGGGGAAATAAGAAAGACTTACCCAGCTTACCCAAATCCAGGCCGGGAGATGAGGGCCCAAAGATAGGGAACCATTTTTAGTTCTGCTCCACCTCACCTAGCCAGTTTTCTCCAAAGCCTTCATCCTGGATGAACTTTGGTTTTCAGTTTAAAAGCCCTTTGGACTTTGTCCATGTCAGCTTTGACCAGCACTGCTCCCCGTCCACCCAGGCATCTCCAAGACATCCAGAAAGCAAAGAGCAAAATTGCTGTTCCTACTCAATTGCCCCATTGCTGCTGAAAGACAGAAATATCAGAGTCCTGCTTTTACCCAAGGATCCATCATTCTCTGCTCTGGAGAAGCCACAGGATGAAGGCTGGAAGCTCCCTGGCTCCAGCAGAAGCTCTTGCAGACACACACATGCCACAGGACAGCATGTTCCCACAGCCCAGATCCACACAGCCACCCCTCGGCTCCCTTTGTCCCGTGAAGGTTCTGCACAGCAGCCACAGGCTGCCCGTGGCTCCAGCCCACCCACAGTGCTCCCTGGGGAACAGTTTTTGGGCTTGGTACAAGAAGGACAGCACAGGACCCTTGCTCAGAGGAGAACACTGTGACACCTCCCAGTCTGTGACAGTACAGGCAGAGACAGGCACAGCAGCCTGGATGCGCTCTGCTCACCCTGACCCTGCCTGGCACATGTTTGCATTCACCTCTTGCTCCCACACCACACCAGGGCCCTCCTGAGCTCAACCCAGTCTGGCTTTCTGCTTTTCACACCTCAAATTGCTGGCCCTGGGACTCTGAACTTTCTGTTTATACACAACACAAACAAAACCCAAGCAAAAAAAACCAACCCAAACACCAAAACCAGAAAACAAACAAGGCACAGTGAGATTTTGCTTGAGTTCTGGTATTGTCATTCCAGGGAGAAGCCTTCACAGAGGACCAGCTCTCTGAAAACTCTCCTGGAAGGCAGAAGGGTGACACTGCCTTGCTCCAGGGCCAGCAGCAACCAGAAATGCTTTGGAAAGGACACTAAGCCGTGGCAGAAGGAAAAGATGAAGCACCTCATATCACTGTAACTAAACCAGCTGGAATGCATGCTGGTGCTCTGGCAAGGCGTGCAAGGGCAGAAGGAGGACAGACCTACTATGCTAAACCTTTGCCAGGGCACCAAAGGCAGCAGGCAGAGCCCCTTGAGGCTTCCTGAAGCATTGACAACTATAGCTGAAGGGGGCCTACAAGGAAGCTGGGGAGACTATTTACCAGGTTGTGTAGTGATAGGACAAGGGGTAATGTTTTTAATCTGGACGAGGGTAGATTTACGTTAGACATTAGGAAGAAATTCTTCAGTGTGAAATGGTGAGACACTGGAACAAGTTGCCCAGGGAGGCTGTGGACACCCCATCCCTGGAAGTGTTCAAGGCCAGGTTGGATGGGGCTCTGAGCAACCTGGTCTGGTGGGAGGTGTCCCTGCCCATGCAGGGAGGGTTGGGACTAGATGATCTTGAAGCTCTCTTCCAACCCAAATCAGTCTATGATTCTATGATACACGCAGCAAATACAATTTCTCTAAACAACAGACCAC
The DNA here is from genome assembly GCF_020740795.1 of Apus apus. Lineage (NCBI taxonomy): Eukaryota > Metazoa > Chordata > Aves > Apodiformes > Apodidae > Apus > Apus apus. The sequence goes on from NC_067282.1 coordinate 190,992,592, forward strand.
CACCAAGGCCAAATACTAGGCATGACTTGCATTAATGAGTGTTGGTAGAAAAAACTGTTTTACAAGAAGTAACTTTGCAACTAAGCACAAATCCGAGTGATGTGTATAGTGGATATGGGGTGCCTTTTAAAAACAGACTTGAGATTTTTGCAAGTATTCCTAAATAAGCTGTTCTCATTTCCCATCTTCCCAGAAAGAAGCTGCAGCATTTGGTTACCTCTGAAGAAACAGAGGAAAGGGAGTTTTAGTATCACCAGTGACACCAGAGATGAGATCAAGGTGATCGCATCCCTCCTGCTTCAGTGCTAGTACATCAGTAACATGTACACATCCTTGGTATCAGAGCTTCTCACAGAGAACTAGACAGCAAAAGGAGGCAAAAGCTCCTCCCTGACCTTGGTTTTGTCTGTACAGTTAATCACAGCTGCATTTATACCTAATGTGTATCTGCCTTTGACCGTTCCTAAGCAACTGTGCCAACTGCTTAGGGCTCAGTGTGTCAAATCAGTCCCTGAAAAGCTTAAGAGGACCTTGGGCAGGGCAAGGCAGAGGACGGAGAGACCTTGCTCAGCTCTGGGCAGGACTGACTCTGCCAGCACATCTTCTGGTCCCAGTGTGGACCAGCCCAAGGACACAAACAGGTGCCCAGGGCAGAGCCAGCAGCCTCCAAGAAAGGCCAGGCACTGCACCCACAGTGCAGGTTCCCACCAGGGTGCTTTTGAGATGGAAAAAGCTGAATTTTCTTTTAAATTACTCACTTATTGCTAGGATAGAATTTCTGGGAAAGGAAGAGCAGCCTGGTTTTGTTTTTTTTAAATAAAGTCTGCTATACTGGTTATCCCAACTCCTAACCTGCTACAGAGACATACATTTCTTCCTTACCTCTGTGCCAGTGATATCCCCAAAACATATGCTAGACAAGGTAGGAGGGAAGAATGAAAAGAGCCCGAATTAGGAAAATCTATATTCATGCACCCACTTCACTCTCTTCTTGTGGCCTGTCCTGCAACAGGCACGAATACAAGCACCAGAGAAGGTGGTGAGAAAGACAGAGCAACAGGTGGCACAAAGAGAGTAGCCACAATGCACAGGAGGATCTGTCACAGCCTGACTTCTACAGCGTCCCCCATCATGCTGTTCACTGACACCCACCACAGCACATCTCACACAACTCAAGAGCACAGCACATCACTGAGCTAAAGACAACATTATTCTAAATTGCATTAGTTAGTCCTTATGTTAGCTCATTATCAATTTCCACCCCACCCCCAGGAATTCTCTCTCACAAGGGTGGGTTTGATCACATCCCATTTGTCCCCTGCCAGCTCTATCTTGCAGCCTCCTCCACAGTACCGGGACCTGCCCTGCACGGCTTCCTCTGCCCCTGAAACTCCTTGTCCCATCTTCTGCAGTACTGCCCAGCAAACAGGCACCCCTGCTGAGCCCCTGCAGGTGTCAGGGCTGGCTACATCCTCCCCTTTTTCTGTCAACACTTAGAAATCTTACATGAAATACAGCCAGAAACACAGCAGGGAAGGGTGTCATCTTAACTCTACAGCTACTTCTTGTCAATACTGTCCACTTTTGGCTCACAGGCGACAGGGCCAAAGATGCTCTGTCCTGTTAAAAACTCAGCTCAGTGCTTCCTCTTGAGCCCTAAAAACAGTTACTTGGGAACTCCCTGCTCCCAACCCCTCCCCACCTCTTGGGGCTGGTGCTGGGACACTGGGAGCAGCTGAAGGGAGCCAGGGGAAAGGCACGTCCAGGAACAGCACTTGAGTCTGGAAGGCAGACAAGGTGACCTGTGCGCCTGCCAACATAACCTACCCCCTGCGAGAGCACAGCACACAAAGCACAAACCAAGCCAGGTGGAAGGGGGAAGACTTTTTGCCCAAAGACAGCTGAGGGAGCCAGAGCAGTCTGCAAATGGAGTGCTATCCACATACCTCATGAAGGTTAAAATTTCGTCCTCTGTTCTCTTAAACATTGTGTAAGAGCCAAAGATAAAAATACGTATTTTTGACCATCTTTCCTGACTCAGAAAATAGTATTTTTCATCTATTATCTTCCTTTCAGAAAATATATATTGCATCAACATCAGGGTTTCCATTTGTCTAGGGACACCCATTCCTTTTATTTTTCCACACTAGATTCACTTTTTGCCCACAACATAAATCAACAAGAAAAAAAGTCACTACAAGGAACTACTGTTTTTTCTGGGACAGCCTTGCATGTGCTGGTTCAGCCAGGGACAAAGTGTGGTACAAGGGTAAGTTGTACTAGCTGTGACAACCAAACCCTTTGTGGAGAGAAAGCAAACAACACAGCAACATGGGCTCAACTGATCCTGTATTCACTCCACAATGAAGCACCTCCCACCTGGAAGTCGATCCCAAATTTTCTTCTATTAGCAACCAGCCATCACACAAGCTTTGCTCTAGGTAGGACAACATGAATATGCCACACAAGGATTTCGGACACACCAAGACACTTGGCTCTTTTATGTGAGAATAGAAAATAACATTTTAAGTTCTGGTACAGAAAGTCAACCGAGATCAGTATCTCCCACCGGTACAAGCTGTTCTAGGCAGAGAAGAAACAAGTGTCAGGACAAAGCCCAAAGCAGTCCAAGCAGAAGAAGGGAAGAAACCCTCAGAGGGAAATGCCAAAGAAAAACAGGAACCAAAATCTTACAGCTTTTGTTTTCCTTGCTCACCAAGGACAAGAGTTTTTCAAGTTGCTAGAGTTTTAATCAGTGTTAAAAAAGATCTACAAAAGAGCACACACCGCAACCCTGGCTGTCAGCCCCGAGGACCTGGCACCCCTGAATATCTGTATTTCTCAACAGTCAAACTGAACAAAGGTCTTTCTCATTTCCCACATTTTATTTACTATTTCACATGATTTCTCAGTTTAGTAAGCCCTTTGCTTTGCATAGCAAATCAGCTATATTATTTACACTGTGCTCACCACCAAGATCCAAGAGTCCTGTAAAGTACGTTAACAGAAGCCAGCAAAATCTGACAAAGCCACAGAGATTTTTATTTTTCCATAGTTAATCCTCTCAACAATAATACTTATTCCATGGTGAGTAAGGCCAGGGTCAGCATCAGCTCCTAATATATTATTAAATCAGTTTTTCTAAGAAGGAATCATATCATTAATTTTTTTACCCTGGTGGAGTAACTGTTGAACCACAGGTGTATGCCAGTAGTTCAGCAGCAAGAGGATGTTTAGTTTCTTAAAGCACCATCTGCATTAATAACATTCATTCTCAGTAGCATATTTACAATATAAAACTGATATTGCTATCTTCATTTATTTTACAAAAACCTTCATGAGCAAGAAGAATTAATTCTGCAGATGCCTTCTCATCATCTGTCTGGATCAAAATAATTCAGATTCCTTGAAGTCACCTACCACCTGGAGACCAACTCCACTGCTCCCTGCCTGGGCTAGCAGACCTCCCACCTGCCCTGAATTCCACATTTCTGCAGTATTTAGCTGAAACAAAGCAAGGCAGCAGCTTGCTTTTTCCTCCCCATCTCCAGGATTTACATACCATGGCTTACATACTAGCAGCAGGGATACAACAAAGGTTGCGTCAAAGCAATTCCTTTACCAAGAAAGAGGTATACAAAGATTTCCTGATCTTCTGCTAGGGAGGCTTGCCTTTTATCAAAATTACCATCAAATGCCTTATTTAAAAGGCTTCTTATGCCAAGTCAAAAAATCTGTGCACACTGGAGCCCATTCTCAGTGTCTTTGGGCACTTCCACATCAATACCAGAAGCAAGAGTCTCACTGTTGGTGAAGCAGCTGTGTGAAAAACAGAGAGGAACTTCTCTGCTCCACATGTCTCTTCCACTAAGGAATGCTGGGACTACAGAAAGGCAGTGGCTGTGACCAACATTATAGCTTGGGCTCCACCTTACTCCCCAAGTTCTCTCTCATCTCCATCTTCAGGATTTTCTAGGACTGCTCCCCACCCGTAAGAATTGCATCTTAGCCCCCAGCCCTACCACTACAAAAGAAGAAAAACCAAACCTGAGTTTGTACACCTAAGAGGAACCCCAGCTCTATGACTGTAGCTCTTTGCCTGCCCCTCCACACATCCCACTTCCACTCTTTTCCCCTCAGAGTCTCCTAGTCTTCCCAGGCACAGAACCGAGATCACCGAGATGCTTCACTGGTCAATGGTTGTCATCACAAAGACGTTCAGCTCGACCATGAATACTGTATTGGCAGCAATGCTCCTTTAATCTCCAGAAGATGGTCCACCTCAATGGTTACACAACCTGCCGTGACTCCATGTGCACACAGAAAGACAAAAAGTTACACAAATTGTTTTGTTGATTGGTTTGGTTGTTTTGTTTTCGTAAAGGCTTCACTTTTTGCTGCCTGTCAGCACTGTCTCAGCATATTGCACAACGTTTTCTTTATTATAAAGAAAGTGTCTTCTGTATCAGGCAGGAAGAAAGAAAACTTTCTCAGGAGGCTAATGCATACTATTGTCTGTGATTAGAGGTAAGTGGTTGCTTGCGTGGCCGTCAGGAAGTGGGCCCTAGGCAAACAAAAACAAAAACAAAAAACTGTTACTAATGGCTAGACCAGAAACAGAATCTCCTCTCCCTCCCCTAAAACAAACACTTCTTTATTCATGGGCATTTCTTGTATGCCTTTTTGCCTGGTCTCTCAAACAAAAATTATACAAAACTGCTTGACCTTCTCTCCTCTCCCCTCACTCACATAACCTTGCCAGCTGGCAAACTTCAACCAAATTTGAGAGAAAGGCAGAAGTCTTAAAGGCTACCTACAGGCTTAAATGGAAAAAAAAGTAAAATGAAAGCAAGTAGCTGCTAGAGGAGCAATTCTACTGATGCCCAATGAAGGGAAAACTAAAGACTGCTCAGCTCTTTAACGCTGCTTGGCGGCAGCCTACAGGCTAAGCAGCAGCAACACTAAACCCCAGCACCACACACTGCCTCTTCTTCAGTCAGCAGGCCAAGCTGAAGAAGAATAGGTGAGGGAAACTGACCAGGCCTGGGAAAAACATGTAACTTTTGTAGCAATATGAAAATAAAAATAGTATAGTAAGGGCAATGGAGGGAATGTAGCAGAGAAGCCTCCAAGAGACTAGGTTTCATTAGTTCAGCTTCTTAGAAGACACCCTGCTTCCTCACATCTTGGATTTTCCAACTATTTTTTAAAGCTCTTGAATCTCTACTCAGGTGGTATGTCAAGGTATGCAAGCATCCTAAGTACTACTGGAACCAAATCCCAAAGTTCTCCTTATCATCCACCCTCAGGTAGCTGTACCACTTACTTAATACTTAGAGAAAGTTTTTCTTACCGATGTGGATTTGTTAGAGTTCAGTCTGAAACGGCAAAAAATAATTTCTGCTACAAATCTTCCAAAGCCATGTAAAATTCCTGCAATGTCAAACAAGATTTAAGTGGTTACAAGCAGTAAAAACTATAGCATTTATGGAAGTATTAAAACAAAGCTCCACATGATACTTAAACAGGACACGGTGCAGTAAACCAGTATGTAAAACACTGAGAAATTAACGTAGAAAAGGAGACATCAAGGTCAGGGGGAATTCTAACATTCTGAAATGCATCAACAAAGCAAAACCAAGGCTAACAGAGCAAATGTAATTCCTTCCTGGCTTTCACAGGTGAAAATACATTCTGCAGGACAGAAACACCTCCTCTGAAAAGACAGCTCTTAGTTTAAGGCCTTTTTACTATTCTCTCTTCAAGTGAAAGGCAAGAAAAAAAGAAATCACTTGTAATCCAGATATTCTGTTACGTTTTCACTAATAAGTGAATCATGACTTTTCAGCATGGGTTTGTCTTCTTTAAAGGACCAAATCCTCCAGTACATTGACAAGTTACACAAGAAAAATCCTCCCAGCTACCTCAGATGAAATTTTATCTCACCTTTTGGGCACTGACTTAGCACTGGATCCCAACTATAGGAAACACACAGAATATCAGAAAGCAGTATGTTTGTGTGTGTGTGTGTCTCTCTCTCTCTCTGAGTAATGGTTTTAAGCTAAAAGAAGGTAGATTTAGATTAGGTATTGAGAAGAAAGTCTTTACTGTCAGGGCAGTGAGACACTGGCACAGGTTGCCCAGGGAAGCTGTGGATGCCCTTTCCCAAAAAGTGCTCAAGGCCAGATTGGATGGGGCTTTGAGCAACCTGGTCTAGTGGGAGTTATCTCTGTCCATGGCAAGGGGTTGGAACTAGATGGTCTTTAGGTCCCTTCCAACACAAACCTGTCTATGGTTCTATGATACATATCATCCTGCTCTTCCAGAAGTAAATAAACTATGCTATAGCTATCAAAAAGGAAACAACAGTCCCTCAGAGCAGCAGAAATGGCATACGGGGACACAAAAAATTAGCAGCTTTCATTGAACATCTGAGTGCACATAAATGAGCACTTCATCTTACACCTGCTAGAGGTGTAATTTATCTATAACCTAATCACCATGTCCAAGAAGAATTTTAATAGAATTTAAGAGGAAAAGCACTGATAGTTTTACCTGTAGTTGAAAAAATTCCTCCAATAATACCACAGAGCCTCACTAAGAACTGCCAAAAAGGCATGTGTTCTTCTGTCACTGTCACCATAAGGGAACTAATATCATATTTCATGAATATTCCTGACACACCATGGCTGCCAGCTGCATGATTAATTACTCTTTCCTAAAAGAAAAGACAGTAACAAAATAAGTCACTTATTAATCACAAGTAAAACAATCTTACTAGATGTGATGGCAAAGAGCTACTTAATCAGTTAGCAATCAACAGACAACCAAGGAACATCTAGGTAACTTTGGCCAGTACCTTTTAAGTGTCAAATATCACTATATAACTTCTTTCCCTGGTCAACGGTCTTTTATGCTGCATATCAGCATTGGTACCACCCTTTCAAGATTTGCTTACATGGTCCTTTAAACAAGAATGTTCCTAACTAGGTTGCTTTTGGTACCTAAGTGGTTATGTGGCACAGCCTAGCCTGTGAACTGCAGTGAGCTATAACCCAGTGCCCCAGCTCTCCCTACTGTATGCACTGCTAGTAATCATTTAAATCAGGATTAAACCTTCAGGAGACATTTAAGTTGCTGAACAGCCCTAGTGATTACAGTTTTACCACAGGGTGTATATAAATCTACATGTTGTATCTAAGACTCATTAGGCTTCATCTTCCTTTGTTCCTTGGAGCATATCTCCAGATTCACATGCCACAGGAGATCTAATTGCTGGTTCTTAAAATTACCAGGGAAGACTCTAAACTAGAGTATACCACCATGGAAATTCAGAAGCTTAAGCTAAATTAGACCAACACAATTTTTTCTGTCCTCAGTGCATACTTGCACATATGCCATAAACCATTAGTTTGATGAAAAAAATAAATAAACAAAATGGGAAAATATAAAAAATTCAAAGCTTCTGGGGCCTGAAAACCAAATACCAGCATCAAGCCTCTTCTCAAAAATTTTGCCAGTCAGGTCATTTCAGACAATGGCCACACAACAAGAAATACACCTTGATAAAAATAACAACTAACTCACCTTGGACAACTCTAAACAGATCAGACATCCTAATCCAAGAACTGCTACAGTTTCATCTCATTTGCCCAAATTCCTAAAGCAAATGACCCCAAAGAGGAGCATGTGGCTGCTATAGACCCCTATTTTAATTTTTTTTTATAAGGTTGCTAAAGAAAAAACCCTCAGTACAATCTTAAGATTCTTTCAGAGGTTTGCTATCATTTTATTGTTAGTGAAGGTGATGATAAATGCACTGTCAGGCAAACGTGGCTGAAAATATACAAGGGCAGCAGAAAAGAACCTAACTGACTGAAAACAAACTCAGCTATGTTTAGTAAAGAAGACAGACAAGCAAGACTGAACAGAAAAGCAATATATTACAGCTCCATTTGACCCGCAGATTTAAGGCTTGCTGCTCAAAAGCAATGCAGAAGACAGTACAAAATAAAAAGCAGAATGCTGTTTTGGAAAATACAGACTAGGCATCTTCTTCAGTCAGCTAACATTCACTTAAACCTTATTGTTTCTTTTTGCTACCAAACCAAAGTAAAAAGGATGCCAAATAATGTATCAGTTATGGTAACAGGTCACAGAAACTTTACAATGGTTAAAAATCAAACAAAACCACCACCCAAACCCAGTATATTTCAAGACATTAACAACATTTAGCATTACAGGATGGATGATCAGGCATACTAAGAAGGAAGAGAAGACTGGAGGTAGTTAAATAGAACCTCACCATTGGCAGGGGACCAACAATTTTTTTTCTTTGTTTTTCCTCTATCATTTCCCTGAGACTTACAGACCCTTTTGAGGTCAAATGGTGAAAAAAAGAACACAAAGTTAAACAGACACCCAAAACTCCACTCTCAAACAATACATATTCTTTTTATGCAAACCATTTGGTCTGCTTCTAGCTTCTACTGCTGCAGAAGATTTAATTGTTGGTTGCTAAAACCTGCTAAAAATAACTACCCTTGCATCAGATATCACTGAAGCCTTGCTAGAATTAAATCTTTTTAACACAGATAAACACAGTATCTCAAAAAATAGTGGAGATAATTCTGCCCATACCTTTCAAACTCTGCTTCCAGTCCGTTCACCACTGGCAATTAAACCTCACTGTATTCAACTTTTAGCCATGGCTAGCTGACCAGCTTTTCCAGGTCTGCATGCACGCCTGCTCTTAGGAAATAAATGCACTACATTGCTCAGTGAATAACTGTTCTTAATAGCCTTTCACAGCTCAACTGCTAGGGGTGTTTGGTTTCCAAAGATAAACACAAACAAGCCTTACAGGCAGCAAGGTTGCTAACTGCTGAGACAGAGAGAGCAAAACAAGTATGTAATGTCACTCCACTGTTCACAAGATTTCTCCTAAGCAACCTGTGACTGTTTTGCAACTTTCATAAAAAAATACAACCCACAAAAAAAATTAAAGAGCTATCTTAGCCTGCACAGTTAATTGACAGAAACCGCTTTTACAGTAGGAGAGAAAAAAATTAATACAAGATTTAAAAAAACACAATAAGGAGTAAGACAGGCAGTTGACTGATGTCCAGAAGTTTAAGGAGTGACCTAGTCATTGCAGAGATTGTGCAGAGAAAACAGGAAGCAGATTGCAAGACTAGAAATGGGAGTACATTGCATTATGAAATTCCTCTTCATTCCTCTCTTTAGTTCAGCATTCATGAGTTTTAGAGTGAACCTTTCCCTTCAGCAGTGTGCACTTCCCAAGCTGAATACCAAGACATCACCTTTATCTTACTTCCCCTCACTATGTATTTTTCAGAAGCACAGCATGGAATTGTGAGGAAATAAAAAACTTTTCTTTCTCCCTTGGAGAACACCACAACCTGTATGGCAAGCTGCCCTCCTGATCTCTGAATTTACTTTCAACCCAAGGCTTCTTTCTTGCCTCTTGCTTTATCTGTTGTTCTTAATTAAGTTTTTCACAAAGGTTTTTCTTTAGCTTTTGAATAAGATCAAAACAGAGCTCAAAAAGATCAAAACAAAGTTCTGGAAATAAGATGTGTAACTGGCACATAAGGCCTTTTTCTTATTTACAGCAGTCTTTAAAATTAATTCCTTATGATTTTCCCATATACTATGCAGCAATAACTACTTCCTTTATGGATTCAGAAATAAAAGCCTCTCCACAGAAATGGAAGCTCTCTAGTCTGGAGAGTAATTGAAGCTGGTGGTTCAACAAAAGCTAAACAAAATAGCTGAGAGGCAGAGATGCTTTCTGTATGGTTAGGTTTTCCATACAAACCACCTTTGTTTCCATTTCTAACACTCCACAATTAACTTTATTACATTCAAATGAGCTGCATTTTTTGGCTTGCTTCCCAAGTGGATTAAAATCTGAAGGTGGATTAAATAGTTGTAAAACTACACAGAAAATTACAGACTTACAACTTGCAGGACTTCACCACTACAATTAGCATCCAGTGAAGTGGCAATGACTGGGCATGCATCATTAATTCTAGTATCAGACTCCATATCTATGGATGCAAACCACTAATACCAGAAGTTAGCAGGTGCCACCAAGCACATATACTTCACCATCAGTATTACATTTTTACAGATAAATCCAGTTCACTGGAACATTCTACGAAGACTCTCTTCATGCTAAAGGAGTTTTCAAAACCACGGTACAACTAAGTCTCTTTCTTCACATTTGAGCTTCTTTTAAGAACAACTGTTAGATTTTTCTCTTCACTGGTTCTCTCTTACTTCTACTTACCCTTTCTGTCACTGAGAACTGATGAGTTTCTGCTGAAATTTTATACGTATGGAGTTTGGTTGGCACAACTGTGATAAAATATTGGAACATCTGGTTGTCTAAAAGAAAACAAATCTCACTGTTGAATTGAGTAGAAGACCATCTGAGACATTCATAGATAAATCAAACAACAAATATTTGAAACAGTTAATTGGCTGAGTCATTTACACTAGGGACATTTTTCAAGGAGTCCCAGCACTGCCAGTACTACTTCAGCACCATCTGCATCAACATAGTTGGCTTTCATGGTCATATTTGTACTCAGAGAAATTTACCTTTTACCTATGTAATGAAAAGATTCACTGAGGTCAGGCCACTCAAAGCTTCACAGAAAATGCACAGATAGTGTTTTTCAGGGCACTAGAACTGAACAAGTTTCACACAACCACAATACACACATCTTGACATTGGTTTGAATTATTTTAGCCACTTGAATTTTCTATACAATACTGGAAGCCCTCCTAAAATGGTTGTAGTTTTTCTCTTGATTTGACAGACTTCTAGAGAATTCCTCTAAAGCAGTCACCCTGCTTACTTACCTATGATTGCTCTGTCTTCATGCAATTCCCTAAGAAAACAAACACTGATAGACTGAGGCAATTTCAACTACTCTAAATCATTCCAGCTGCAACAGCCAACGGCCTGACTGACTCTGAGGTAACAGCAGCTTTAGAAGGTTCTGGGGATCACTCTCATGGGGAATGCAAGTACAAGGATGAGGTGTAGATAGCTCTGTAAAGTAGGTTGCAATACTCCTTTATTTATATATGAGGAAACAGAGTGATACATAAGCCCTTCCTGTAGTAGCCTCACAAAATACACCATGGAAGAGACAAACCAAACATGGGAATAGAACTGAAGACTCCTGATACTATTTTTTTAAAACCAAACTTTCCCCATGATGACAAAAGTCAGATCTATGAATTTCCACTGAAGCAAAGTGCTGCAGAGTTCTTGGCAATTTCTTCAGACATAGCATAACATCAACATAACACAGATCTGGAAGAAACTGCAAATCAACTTCAGCAAACAGCGGAACTGAGATGAAAAATAAATTGTCCATTTGAGATGCCACGTAGGTAACTGAACAGTGCATTGCTCACTACCAAATTCAGCAGGACAAGCTATTTGTAAATCACAACATTCACAAAACAGGATAATATTCTAAATGTACTTATTGGAAAAATAAACAATATGTTTTTTATAAACACTTACGATCTGATGCTATCTTTTCTGTTCCGTCCAAAGGATTAATAATTCCTGGAATAAGCTCTCCAAATGACAAATGGTCTATTCTATGAGAGAAGTTATAGGCTGAAAGACAATAAAAACAGGAATGAAACAACATTTTTAAACTATGAAATTCCATATTCTTCCTTGACAAAAAGATGTACCCATTTCTCACATTAGAAAAGACATTAGTTAGAGTATTTCAAACACTAGTGTGCATATAATTGGATATATGACTACAACAATACATCTACATACAGGTTTCAAACAAAACTCAAATCTAAAATATTTAACAAATTCAATTGCTCTAGAAAAGCACTTCTAAAATAAATCATAACTATTTGAATCAACCCTGGAGCTGAAGAGAGTTAAAACTTTATGACAGCAAATTTCTAGTTGGCCAAATAATTAAGTTATTCTACAGCTCAGGCTCTTGCATGTAACGGTATTTAGGCTAAAATTTCACAAATCAAAATGTACAGAGGAAGTATAAGGCAACTACCAAATTACTACCTTGCCTAATTTTGCAAAGGTTATTTAAACTCTGTAATGTTATACACTTGTGCTGACATATATTCATGGGCAGACATCTGGAGGTTTAACCAACACAAAGTTCACTCTTCACAGTAAGTCACCCTTGCCTCACATTAAGTATGGCAGCAACACACATCTAGGATCTAAACTCAAGTTTCTAAGGACAAATGTCTTATTTCTTGAAACTTAATAAAACAGATTTTGTAGAAAATAGGTAGTTTGGACTGAAATACAAGGATTTCTTACAGTATCTGTGTCACAACCAAGAATATCTGAGATTCCTGGGTAAAAGCAACCTAAAGATAATACTAACAGTGTTAAACATATGAAAGTAAGTCACTACTGAGTCTAACATTGCACAGAATATTCTTCGCTTTCTTCTACAATGCAGTTGCCCAGCTAGAACGTCTTTACAACAGCAACCTAGGTCAACATAATAATAATGAGACAGCAATCTGAATGAAATTATACTCCTTTGTATGGAGAGGACAGAAAGAACTTACATTCGTGGCTTACAAGGGCTGCCAAGTGTGCATGGCCTCGAGGGTGTGGTATTGCCCTAAAGAAAGCAAGCTATGTTTAATGAAAAATTTGTTTAATGAGTCTACACAAAAGACATAGCTTTCCTAAACACGACTATGTAAAAAAATCACCTCTCACCCACTATCCAATAAACTCCTTAGATGTATTAAAAACATGTGCATATAGATAACATATATTATTTATATGCTTTAGAAATATACATATTTATATAAATTTTGTGTGTCTGTATTTAAAAATATTACTTTTTTATTACTGCTGAGTACAGACAGCCTGAACTACAAGGTACAGGAATGCTAGATCTGTTAAAACCCCCTTACACAAAATCACTGTCTTGCAATTTTAGAAAAGTCAAACACACTGACAGCCTACTAGAAGAGCCACCATGACCTACTACATTGAAAAGCTGCAAAACTGCTCAAGTGACTAACAAAAACTTTATTATACTTGTTCTATGAGTAAGCAAATTAACTACACTCTGTATTTTCTCCCTCAATAAATAAGTTAACTTCAGGTCTAGTAGTTGTTTGTAGACCTGCAAAGAAAGTACAACACAGAGGCCGGTAACAGTGTGAAGAGGGGAGGGGAAAAGCCAACTCTGGAAGGTAAAACAGTCTCCCAGCTACACTTCATCCCTACCAGTCCAGACAATAATACAGGAAATATTCCCTACTTAGCTTAAGTTAAATCATTACCAAATGCAGGTAAGTTTTGGACAAACAGAAAATGGACAAGGACAATGAGATCAGTCAAGACAGGACTACAGTAAATAACCAGGCAATAAGGTACAAAGGCGGCCAGTGAGAAGAGCCATTAAAAATACCTACTAGAAGAGAAAGAACAACTTAGCAGAAGTACAAATGCAATGATGAGCAAAAGGAAGCAAAAGAGAGGAAGATTATCCGGAGTTGCAGAACTAGAGACAGGAAGAGAGAAGTGATGGCACTACAGGTAAAAAGGCTGAAATGATCAGCTCTGAAAAAGGGCCTAAGAAGTTGAACATCTAGGAGGAAAACAGAGACGTGGTACAAGACCAGACAGAAGTGACATTTGGAGAAATACCCACACAAAGACAGCAGGTGGAATTACATGTAAGTTAGAGAGTACAGACTGCATGCTAAGAGGTGGCAAGAAGACAAGTGAAGACAGCAGAGCTGAAGAGCACAGAGAAAAGTGAACACAAGTTCACTACACTTCATCCATGTTGGTGCACTGTGTATTAACAGAGAGGGGGAGTTTGGACAGGTCCAAAGAACGAAGGCAAGTACAAGCAATTCCACTCCACATCATACACTTACAGAGGACCTATTTTCAAGGTTTCATCCTGTAAGACACTAGAATTCATAATCACTACACTGCATGCACTAAAGGTACTGCTTTGTTTTAGTAAATTATGAAGAAATTTGCTTTTAACTGTGTAAGAAAAGATAACACATGGAAAATAATACCAAGCACGTGTACAGGAAGGTTCATTAGAAGACAACAGTAACTCAGAAGTGTAAAAGCATACACACACAAATGCATGCATGCACTATATATAGTGTAGATGTCAATTCTTTTTTTTTTTTAAATTTTCAGGAATTGAACAGAACATACTTGCCCACAGTTATGTGAAAGTTCCCTGCCACTTTATTGACATAGAGATGACCATGAATTCTGCATGCATCTGGAGACTGTAATGAATTATCTTCCCTGTTTAAACAACAACAACATAAAGAGGTCTTGAGAATATTCACTAACAGAAATAAAAGCAGTACAGTTAGATTTCTTTTTCCTAACATAAAGATATAGCATTATCATCTACCTCTCCTTACCATAATCTTCCAGACTTACAGCAGGGATGGTGGAAGTGTGGGAAAATAACAGAGGTCAGTCTGATGAAACCATAAGCCTTTGTTCATACTTGTATTCAGAGATCTGGCCTACAAAGCTAACTTATGATACGTGAAGAGCTGAACAGAAAAACTGAGACCATAAGTGTATCTTGCTGCCCTGAAGATTTTTTTTCCAATTACTTCAACCAAAAATGGTTTGTTGGAAAATTTTTAATGCTACAATGAACAGAACAAAATAATTAGTCACATTAACAACAATGTAGCACGAACAGCTTTCAACATTGATTTTTCATTAAATCTTCCCCTTCCCACACTTGTTGGAATGTGCACAACTCAGAACATATTTCCAAATATGCTCCTTAAAGGAAGATGAAAAAACCCCATAATTTTAAAATGCATCTCAAGCATAAGTACCATCTCAAATGCTGCACTAACAAGTATCATAGAGGCACAGGAGGACTGAATGAATCTGAAGATATCAACTAAAACAGAAAAAGGTTTTTTGAGCCTCTTCTGCCTTGCCTCAGGAAGAAAGGATGTAAGCTCGGTAGAAAGGACTGGACTCAGTAGAGTTAGGTTATGGTTGGACTCAGTGATCTTAAAGGTTTTTTCCAACCAGAATGATTTCTATGATTCTGTGATTTAGTCCTCAAACATGGAGATTAAACACAGAAAGTGCATACAGCATTTTTGGTGTTTGTTTCATTTATGGCTTGGTTGTGGACTATTTTTGTTTGTTTGCTTTTAAGGGGAAAGAACTTTAGCTTTCATGTGGAAAGCATCTTCCCCTGGGGAAAAAAAAATATTATTAAATCACATAGCATCTAGATTCAGGTAGATCAAGCTTTCTATGTATTGGTCTCAGCATTTTGCAGATAGCTGAATAAAGTGTAAACAGCAAGGTTCCTCCACACAGTTTTAGCCATACTATCTCCAACCAGGGCAATTACTAACAAAATGCACTTTTATTCAAAGGTTGATTCTTTTAAAACCATAAACTATTAAGTCACAACTAACAGAAGAACTTTTTCCCTCCACACTTTCTGGACAGGAAGATACTATTTGATTCTAAAAAAAGACACTTAGTATTGCTTTGGCATTACTAATTACCATTAAGAAGGAAGAATCAGATAAAACACACTAAAATGGTGTGTGTGTGCATTTCTGTGTCTGTATTATGTATACATAAACAAATAAATACAAACATAAAATCTGGAAACCTTCTTCAGGTTGGAAACCCCAGAAGATTTCATTCAACAACAGCTCTTCAAAGCAAGTACCAAGTATACTACTTTAAAATGCAGTAAAAAGCAGTAAGGTCTTTTCTTACAACTTTATCTTCTGGGGAAAAAAAAAAAAAGATGACACAACCAAATATAATGTGAAGTCTAATTAAACAGCACAAGGAAAGAGGGAAATAACACAACATCCTGATTTTTCTTACCGTGGTGGCAGTGCTGTTGAAGCACTTTTAAAAGCACTTTTGAATATCACATCTTGAAGAGAGTGTTCTTCCTGCAGCCTACTCTGAATTCGCTGCAGCATCCTAAAGATTACACAGGCAAGTGTGAAAACACTCAACAGTAAAACAAGAAATAACTTCACAATTAATTATCAGCTTCAGTCACAGATTAGAAATTGAGAAGTTAGCGAGGATGATGTCAGTATTAAAGTGTTTCATTAAACTTTGTGAATGATTTTTCATACAGAGCCTAAAGCTCTGGTTTTCATGACAGTGTTACCAAAATAGCAGTGCTATCCAGACTCCCAGACTCTCAGTGTGGCCACCACACACACAATTCCAAGCTATTCCAGTTTAAATTATAATACAGCATGTCAAATTCAGTTCAACTCAAAAGACTCAAACATATTTTTTTTTGCAAGAGTGCCAATTTGTTTACAATGGCTCAGCTCTGACATTTAGCTATCAAGCTGTGTTACACATCCAAACCCATAATTAAAACTTGCCCTATCAAGCATTCATTCAGAATCATATTTGAGCAAGTCCATACATCTTGGCTTGCAACTGCATAACCCAATGCCAAAAGTAAGTCCAAAGCCAGTATTTTCCACAACAGAGATTCAAAATCATGAGAAAAGCAAAGTAAACTAATATATTTTCACAGGTTTGCAGTCTTGAATTAAAAGCATGAGCTGTTAGACCCAGACATAGCTCTATTAGGTGACTCTGGTGTAGCTCAAAGCCACTTCCAGTACAAATAACACAAACCACAGGCCTGCACGTCAGCACTTTACCTTTGCCATTCTTTTTGTTGTGGGCTGAGATCAAATACTACCTGAAACAAAAACAAGACATCAAATAAATCATGCAGGAAGCACTGAAGTCCCACCCATGAAAGTCAGAAGAGAACTGGGGAATGGGAAGGAGTGTGGATTTATAATCAGCTTCATGCTTGTACCACACACTGGAGTTTATGGAAGGTCTTTGCACTTTAAACAATACATTGAGTGTTCCAAGTATGGAAATTTCTGTCCCCCTCAACCCCCCAAAATTATTCAACTGTTTGCATTTATGACTTCAGCGTTTTTTCCCAAAACTCTTGAAACTTGAGTTAGCAGGCTCTGTTCTAGACTTTGACTAGCAAGTCTAGAAGAAGAGTGAGAGGAAATTTAATTCTAAGTGATGTAACTGACAAGCATGGTTTTGATGCAAACAGCAATGAAACAAGCAGAGGAGCAATCTTTGAAAGACAAGGGTCCAGGTACAGATCGTTTCTTTCTAGGGTCAACCCATATTGAGAACATCTTTTAAGACAAGCTACTGGACCTGCTATGCCTCAATCAGCACGAGAACACCACCAGTCACATCCGTGCAACAAATTCAAATCTGTGTATTGTTAACACTGATGTACTCCAGACAGTACATTAAGTTGCAATTAATGCTCAAACCTACCAAGGACTAAGGAGGCAAAGAACTCTTTCTAAGATCATAATGCCTGGGGCAACTGCCAGCATGCAGCAGCCACAGCAGCACAGAGACAACTGTCCAGATAAAAAGAGGAAATGTTCCAAGGAGAGCAAACAAACAAAAGCAAGCTCCTTCCCAAGTGCATACTTCCATTCAGCCATCTCCTCCTGCTCACACATAAGCAGGAAGCAGGGCAAAACTGTTATAATTTGGAATATGGTTCAGTTATCACACAACGTAGAATTACAGTAAGGTTACGTTCTCTAATAGGTTTTCTGTAAAAGATAAATTATTTTCACACAGCATAGTTACTTCAAAGCTTACAGTATTATTCAAGCAAAACCACTTCTAAGAGCACAGGCTTACTCAGTTCTAGAGCCTTCTGTTCACAATACAGAAATCAAAAGGGTACTGACACAAAGTCTTTAATGCCATTTTGTAAGTATACCATGTTAATTTTCCACTCTTTTTTCAGAATTAAGAGTATTCTTCTAATTAAAAAGGAGTTACATCGATTCTCTTTTTACAAAAACTCTGATAGTTGTCCTTCCAGTTCAAATACTGCTAGAATGTATTCCTAGAATTTGCACATGTAAAAATAACTAGCTGTAGAAATCACTGATATGTTAAGAAGCACTGATCCAGGAGCCTGCTGTATTCAAATCTGCTGTATTTGGAGAGAGTGAACACACAGAAATCCCAATGCTACGCTTCTTCCTTAGCAGATTCCTGGGATAAGCACTGCAGACCCCACTCAAGGATCAGACAATACTTGGGGAAGTTCTGTGCAGACCAGTTGTGGGGAAAAAAAATAAAAGACAGCAAGCCAGCCAAGTGCTTCACATCAAACAATTTCCTTTTTAAATAAAAAGGTAAGAATCAACTTACTGGTTCATAGATTAGCCCATCTGCAGAGGAAACCATTGTTTCTGCTAAATCCAGAACATCAGCACCCACATCTATTTTTAAGAGGGAGAAAAATATTAAGAGTCCTA
The DNA here is from genome assembly GCF_020740795.1 of Apus apus. Classification (NCBI taxonomy): domain Eukaryota; kingdom Metazoa; phylum Chordata; class Aves; order Apodiformes; family Apodidae; genus Apus; species Apus apus. The sequence goes on from NC_067282.1 coordinate 191,011,009, forward strand.
CAGATTATCACAAACAAACAAATCTGAGTTGAAATAAAGTTCCACAATACAGTGGTAAATCCTTGTTAACAACATTCAAACCAAGAGAAAAACAAATTTGGCAAGAGGCATATTACTGGGAGGTACAAGGAAACCAGAGAATCACACTTTTCAACCTATCATGTTGGAGTATCATCAACTGATACAGTGACCAGTTCTGCAATACTTTCTCAGTAATGTATAACACCTTTAGAGAGGCTGTATGAGCCACATGAACAAGCCCTCTAGGATCCACTACCCATAAATATTTTTTCCTGTTTGTTAGGCACTGAATCCAAACCAAGACTAGTCAAAACAGAGGATAAAGTTTTGTTTATTTCTCAAAATTTAAAAACAAAATTAAAAATCAATGTTTTGAAAAATGTTTATGCTAACTGGAAAAAATGTTAAGAGTAAGAAGTTAATTTTTTAATTAATACTTGTGAGATGAACAGAAATTGTATGGTACTTATGTACCATACAATTAATGCAAGGTTTAACTTAGCCAAAAAAGCAAGTCTTAAAAAATTTGCTTGCACTCCTGGTAGAAGTAGTATTCTCTCTCTCAGTTCAGGACAACCAAAAGCAGTCCCTGTAATAATGGTTTGTTACCTAAATTATATCAAAAGAATAGTAAAAATTGCCTTTAAATGTGAAGGCATTCATATGTTCATCAGGAGGATGAAATTACCTGGTGGTTCCAGTATTGTTAAACAACAGACCAGGTTAGTATTGGTCAAGTTCTTAAATACATATTGTGATAAATTCCTGCTGCTGAGTTGTGTCTCACAATGAGCTTTTAGAGTATTCCAGCTAGAGAGAGATGGGAACAACGTATCTTTTTTTTTTTTTCCTGACAGACAAAGCAAAGCTCTGCCAGATACGAATGAGATGGAATAAACACATCTCTCCACATATAACAATTCTTTCAGCAAGTCATATGCCACCAAGATCACTACATGCCATCGAGATCAGAAGAAATCTTGCTGTTAGAATATTTCTAACAACATCCAACTACATTACAAGCAAATGCATTCTCTCAAGAGCTCGCTCTCTCTCTCTCTCTCTCTCAAGTGTTTCAAAGTTTTCCCTGATGGAATACTTACATTGACACCTCATGGCAACTGTAATATCAATATTGATTCTTAACTTACTGGAAAGAAAAAAAAAGGCAAAAAACTAGTAAGTAACACTGAATAAAAATACCAACAGATATGTTACTCAAATTCTCAGATTAACTTCAGGAATGCATTCAAATAACAAAATTTACACCAATAAATATAAACTTAAGCTGTTTAAAATTTGGTTGAATCAAGATGATCTTTAATTATTAAAGCACTGATGACTTCTTGCAAGATAAGAGATAAAAGCATCAGACTTCCCTGTTGAATTTCACTATGAAACTCCTAACATTTTTTTTAACTATTACTGGACCAAGAGTTTGTCAAATTGTTATAAAGAATATATAGTTTAATATATATTCTAATAGCATACAAGGCATTTTGCTGAGATCTTTATCCTGAATGTTTCCACCATGAGGGGAGGTGAAACACAGTTCTTCCCATGAGGGGAAAAAAAGCAACCAAACCAAAACCAACACCCCAAAAATCTCCATCACACCACAACTCTGGCTTGTGTGGCATTCCCCAATATTCTGGGCATTTCCTATTGGTTTCTGTGCTAGTTTCACAGAAGTCATTTAAACTATAATGAATAAATGCCCTCACTACAGTCATACAGTCCTATTACCTCCATCCAGGAAGCTGCTCCTGGAAACTTATCTGACCACAAACAAATCACGTAAGCAAGGGATTCAACATTAGCTCAGCTTGGGATCAGACAGTCAGTACAGGAGAAAAGCAGTTAAAGTGATACCAATCTCCACTGTCTTTAATTGTGACAGAACCTTAGGCTGACTGATCAGCCCACAATCAAAGTGGAAAATCTGCAGCAGGATGTCTCCCAAGTCCCCTAACAGTCTCTTAACTGCTAGACTATCCTTTCCATGTGACAACTTCACTAGGGATTTAACCTACTTTAGCAAAGATGTGAAAACTCAATGTGAAATTCCCATCTGCCTGAATGGTTTTACTCTAACTTCAGTTTTTGATGCACCACCCTTAAATTTCTCATTTTTTTTATTTTTTCATTACAGACACGTCTGGTATTTCTGACATACAAGACATACGTAACTTTATCTTGTTACCAGAGCAACTAGTCAAACAGCTTTTAAAGTTATTTCAGTTCCAGACACATGATATTTAAAGGTGTCCAGTGCACAAAATCTCCAATTAGCTTCACATGGCCTGGGGGGTGCCTGACCACCTGAGGAAGAAAGGTAAACGCAGTCCAGATAAGCAGATGAAACCAAGAGCAATGTATCTTCAGCTGATCTTGGAGGCATTAATATGAGACAAGATCAGTGACCATCTCTAGATATTGTAGTCAAAGTTTTGAGTGCTTAAGGTTCACCTCCAGCAGCACAAAGTATAATGACAATATACTAACTGTATAAACTAGAGTCAGCCTCATGCAAATCTGGTGGGTTTACACAGCTGATGTGGACTTATATATGACTATGTCCTCTAAATTGTTGGCAAATAGTTTGTCAGGGGGCTCCACCAACAAACCTACCTGCACTACTTTGACTTCTTCATTGAAGAAATACCAATGTATCTTCTTTGTTGATTCCAGAAAATAAAACCCCCAAATCAACCAACAGAATAAAAATCTAGTCCTTTTACTATTTTGGTCTTAATTTCAATCATAAACTGCTTGCAAGTCACAGGAACACTTAAAATTTATTCTGCCCTGAAATGCAGACAAACTTACATTTTTAAAGGAACTATAAGAAATAAAAATTACCTAGTAAAATCCTTGTCTACTTCGTACTCGTATTTCATCCATGTGTCCCGATATACTGTGAACTCCATTATAGTCAGGAAAGCTATTGTTGTAAATGCTATCAGAGAAACTGAGTGGTCAAAAGGAAAAAAAAAAGTTTACATAGTAAGAAATATTATTCAGAAACAAAAGCAGATCGGGAAAGAAACCATTGGCTGCAGCATGGAGTGGCATTGATGAGCAACATTTCAAGTTCTAGCTTTGAGCTGAAACGATGTTACTATCATATACATGAAAATCTTCATGTCAACACACACTGTGAAAGCAGATGCACTAATCAGTTAATTATTCTGGCTATCAATTTCCTTTTGGAGCCCACTAGGCCAGATCCACCCCAGCTATGCAACAGGAAAGCTGTCTATCCATCACGAGGAAATAATTAGAGCCATAGATGCTTTCTGGGTAATTCTGAGCAAAGGTATTTGTGGATCTCAATATGAAAATAAAGTCTTGTAGAATTTCCAAAGACAGATTCTCTTTTCTGAAGGCTCTGCCAGCCCCAGAGCTGGAGTCCTGGCCCTCTTCAGAGGCCAGTACTTCTTTTGCAATGGGTTTTAAGGCATTGAAACTTTAAGGATAGTCTTGGTATATTCTGCATCCCTATCACACCAGAAAGCAAGCCTGGCACTTTAATCCTGAACAAAGTGAGAATACTATATTAAAATTTTATATGACATAGAATAAGACAACGCTGTATTATCATTTATAAGGTTACTGAGATAAACCAAAGAATGCTTAAGTAACTTCTGGTCTTGAGAAACCCTCAGGGCACCCTAAACCAAAGTGAAGTTTTTGTGAAGAAAGGTGCTATTCTACAAAAAAGGAATTTTTAAGCATTTATTGTCTTTCTAAGAATTACAACATAAAAACAACTCACTTGCTTTCTCAGTAACTGGGACTAACATTAACAAAGAGTTATTTCATCAGCTCTTAGAGATTATTTTATATAGAATAATCCTTTAATAATTAACACTGCCATTCAGGAAACACAGCAAAGTAATACAGATCCTTGTGATACTTCTACATGAGTGGCATATTGACTTCAAAGTCTTATCTGTAGATTGCAATTGCTTCTTGTACTTTTTATTCAACTGAGTTTCAGATATAATTGCACGAGAAATATTTTTGTCCTCCATTTCAAACTAACTGCTAGCAGTTTTCTATCTAACTGCAAATGATTCCAAGAGTCCAACAGATTAAGTCACAATTTCCAGCTGAGGCTACCTCTAACCCAGCCCAACTTATGGCACAATACTCTGTTCAGATACATATAGAAAAAGTACTTCTTAGAGCTACAGTTTTTTGAGAGAAGCTCACGTGACCAATAAGGATGGTATAAGGACATGCCCTGGAGTAAAGTGTTTAGTTCTTCAGAGGCCTTTCCTTACTCTTAAAATCAACTACACATTTATGACAAAAAGCTTTAAAAAGCTGCTCTTCATCACAATGCTTAATCAGCTCTTAGGCACCCCTGGATAATGTTCTTCCTCTTTTATGAAAGCACAGAGCTGAATCCAACTGGCATTTCAGCTCATCCTGATACAGTCTCACCCAGAAACCTGACACAAGGAAAAAGACTTAGTGATGCAACAGATTTGAGTTTTAATATGGCCTTGGCATAGTGCACTCCCAGTTGTAAATGGTTAGAAGTTTTTACAGTGAACCTTTACACTGGTCTCACCTGTTTTATACAAAAATCTCCCTTGAGATGAGAAATGCATCTATTTGGATAAGATACCACATCTTTACCATGCCTTTTGAAGGAGATGAGCTCCGTCCATCCACAAAAGAAACCAAGGAACCAATTTTGGCTAGTTTCAAATGAGCACAGATGCCTGTCTTCTGCCTAGTGAAGTTTCTATTTCCAGAGCATGCTAGACTGAGCCAACAGCCAACATGAATCATGTCAGCATCTCAGTCAGGCCTACCTGTGCCTCCACTGGCTGAAGACTCCACATAGCTTTCAGGAACCTTTGGAAAGGCATCCAGTTCTTTCATTAAATTCAAGGTCTTCTTCCGATTCAGTCGCCTCATCTTCAGCACAATCCACCTCCTCCTTCATATACTCCCTCTGATTTGAGAATAAATTATTGTGATTAAAAGACAGAAACAATATTGCTCAAACTGACTACCCATAAGAAACACATGCTAGACAACTGGATGGTCCCCCTTCCTTCAATAAAACTGTTAAAATTAGCCTGGACACTGCTGCTTACATTCCTGCCACATCCAGTACACTCACTGTGAATATTTTCTTTCTCGATTAAATTCTTACCAGTACTAGGTATATTGAATTTTAAATTTAAAACAAAAACAAACAAACAAAAACCAAACCAAAACAAACACACACACACAAAAAAAACCAAAACAAAACCAAACCCCAAACTCATGCCTGAGTAAGCTTGCTAAACAGACCTGACAATGCATGAAGTCACTGACCTAGCAGTGAATATCTAATAGGCTGTATAAACTCAGGAGGATGTGAAACTGTTCTGGGTTCCTATATTCAGCCAATGTGGGAATATACTGTATGTTAAAGGGGGGGAAAAAGTGCATTTCACATTTTTACAAATGTAGAATTTTAGGGTCATAATAAAACTAGCATTTTTTTCTTCTATAAAAATGCCACGCCCTCCCCCCAAATTAAGTATGAAATCCTAGCTCCCTCCTTCAGCATCATTTTGCCTGTGACATGGTCTCTGCTTTGCTCAGTCATTGATGTATTAAGCAGCAGGATGCTGAGAGAAGCAGCCTGCCCAGAAAATACTGTCCTTAACTGTTTCCAAATCATGCAAATACGCTCACAACCCAGTCCTGCCAACACGGTGCGTGTTTTAACAAGTTGGCACTGCTGTTTTCCTTATGAGGAAATGCTGCAGTTCGCCCAGAATTCCTGAAGCTAAGGAAACCATCATGCATCAACTGTATTCTGAAAATTCATCATATAATCATTCCCTACTTAAAGACACCAAGGCAGATAAGTTAACCGACACTGCCAACATGTGAGATGGTCCTCGTCATCATCTGGTATAAAAATCTGGTAAGATGTCTCCCCAATTTCAAAAGCACACCATGTGTTCAGTATGTCCCACTGAAATTACTGAAGCTACTCCCAGCTCTGGCCCTCCCTGGTGCCCTCCCATCCCTGTGCAATAACAAAGCAACAGGCTTCAATGGAAACTCAAGTTCAGATGTGAAGAATCACCATCCATGCCTGCCATTTCCTCACTGCACAAAATCGCTTCAGACCTTGGAAGATACAGACTCTGCACTTGGCAGGGGCATCAGTCAAACCAGCCTGCAGAGACCAACAAAATAATACTGCATGTGTTGCACAGGATTCAAAGAAACCACAGCTGAAGTGGGCAGAGGAGATGGGTGCTGGAACAGAATTTCAGTTACACAGCACTAAAAAAAACTAGTAACAGGGAAGCAAGGTCCTGTCCTTACACACTACAGAACTTCGTTTCATAGAATTATCCCACCTCCGTTCACAGTAGCTAAGGGAAAAACTTAAAGACTCGGGAGCACAGATATGGCAAAGCAGCTGCTCGGAGGCAATGCCTGAAGCCGCAGTTTGTGCCGCGATCCTGCCCAGCAGCGCTGAAGTTCAGTTCCCACCGCTCCATCCTCCCGGCTGCTCCCCCGTGCAGGAGAAGCACGTAAAGAGGCACAAGGTAAACTCAGAGCACTCGAGGGCACTTTACTAAGAAACTTTCTAAACCACTCAGCATCAGCGAGGATGTGGATTTCTGTAATCTTCCCAGGAGAGATCAATCTGCTCGTTTACTTCGTTAATCCCACACACGGAGACTCGCTTCCCGCTACCCAGACAGACCCATCCCAACACACACACACCCCAGAAGAAACGCCAAGGATAAAATTTTGCATCCATTGCTACAAAAGTAACTTAGAATGAAGTTAAGAGACAACTGCGTTCAAAAAAAATATTATCATGAGCTAAAAAAAAAAGAAGGAAAAAAGCGCAGCACAAGTGCCACTCGAGACCAGCGCGCCCGCTGGAAGCGACCACGACGCACGCCCACCCGAGGGGCCCGGGCAGGTTTCGCTTCCTCAGGCAACTTGGAAGCGAAGCTGTTACCGGTGCGCGCCCCAACACCCGCACCCGCGGAACGGACCTAGGCCGGAACTCCCTCCCGGGGGTCCCGCAGCCCGCGCCGGCCGAGCCCGCCCGCCTGCCCAGGCCGAGGCAGGCCCCGAGAGGAGCTGGCAGCCCGCACGCCTGCGGGGCCGCGGACGCACCGGGCACCGAGGGAAGGACAGGCCGCACCGGGCACGGCGGGACGGGACAGGCCGCGCCGGGCCGCCGCGGCACAGGCCAGGCCAGGCCGCACCGGCTGTCTCGCCCTCCCCTACCTCTTGCTTCTCTCGCCGTTACCCAGCGCCGCGGGCGAGGCCGGAGAGGGGAGGGCAGCCGCAACGCCGTGCTCGGCGCCCGCCTCGCTGAGCATGGCAGCGCGCGTGGCCCGCGGCGGGCTGGGTCGGGCTGGAGCGGGCTGGGCCGGGCTGGAGCGGGCTGGAGCGGGCTGGAGCGGCGGGCTCCGCCGCCCGGCGGGAAGCGCAGGCCAGCGGCAGCGGCCCGCCCGCCCGCCCCGCCTGCGCATGCTCGCCCGCTAGGGCCCGCGCCGCCCGCCGGGAGCGCGAGCCGTTGCGGGGGTCGGGGCCCTTGCGGCGGGGCCGTCCCGCCCGCCCGGCCCGAGAGCAGAGCCGGGAGCGGCCCGGGGCCGAGCCCCCCCAGCCTGGCGTCAGGCACACAGCCCGCGGGGAAAAGGGGCTCCAGCCGCCCTGGGCTGTGCAGAGCTCCCCGCGCAGGCCCGCAGCAGATCCTGCAGGTGAGCTGGCTTCCCGGGAGCTGCCGCTTCCCGGGAGCTGCCGCTTCCCGGGAGCTGCCGCTTCCCGGGAGCTGCCGCTTCCCGGCGTCCGCAGCCGCCAGCGCAGGCACACCCAAACAGAAGGGGCGTCCTTGGGCTCCAGGGAGGGAGCACAGGTATCAGCAAGACTTTGCGAAGCTGCGAGTTACTGAGTGAGCCTTTAAAGCGAACTGGAAAAGGACCAGAACCTGGCTTGCAGTGATAATACTGTTTTAGACGCTATGGGTATAGCAGCAGGCAATGCTTGAGAAGAGGCAGCATCTTCTCATAGGTTAACTGTGAGGGAAAGGCTTTAAGACAGTGGGCTGTAATAGCTGGGAAAGATAGATTTTAAGCTGACAAGCCAGTCTTCAGACCCGAAGATTTATGCCAAAATCTGTTCTTTTCCCTGTGTTGGTGAAGCTAATAAAGAGGCACTGGCTCTCACCACAAACCTTACTCCCTTAGTAACAGCACTGTTGTAATTTACCTCCAGATTTTTTTTGTTACAATTCCAGCAGTTCATTCTCTGCTATGCCAGTGTCCCCTGCAGTCTTTACAACTGTACTGCTATCAAACCAGACTTGAAAAGTCAGTTATCACGGGGTTTCATTATGCTACTGTCATGCCTGCAAGTTAGTTCACGAGTAGCTGAGCCAACCTAGATCTCTTCCTACAGCCAAAAGGGGAACTCTCCAAATAGCTTTGGGAAATACTGACACCTTAGGTGACATAAAAATGATTATTCAAGGAAAAGTGCTGCTTCTAAGATTTTTTGAAATGAAATCCATTATAACGTTTATATTCGATAATGAGGCAAGCAGACAAAGCCCACATCCCAAAACCACAGAGATGCGTTTCACAACATTAAGAGATCTGCTCTCTTCAACAGAGTAGAGGAAAATGTAGATCAATGACAAAAAGGGTCTCAAATGCCAAAGTATATACAATTTGAAGAAAACAACTCTTTGGGCATCTACGGTGTTTGAGAACAAAGGGAACCTGAAAACGATAAAGCAGTATGAACAGATTCAAAGAGTATTTTTTGCTTTTTAGTGATATGCAGACAGTGGGCTTCAAGGAAGAAGATACAGCAACTCATCAGTGTTCTCACTGAGTTCTGCTCAGTCTGTTTTGATCATTTTGGCAACTCTAATAACAACTGGGTCAGCATCAGAAAGAAAAAGGAGGTAGGAGAACGATATTACATGAGATAAATAACCAAGCTGAAAACACGTTTATCTGTGCATTTGTTCCCTCAGCTCAGAAATAGCAGCTTTAGCTACAGCATTTAAAGCTCTTACATTGACATGCCAGTGGTCACAGAGTATAATCCAGCAGCCAGGGATTTTGCTGGCTAAGCTCTATTTTCCCTTGAATGTTCTCAGCGCTGAGGTTGGGAACAAGCAACGGATGGATCTGGTTATTAGCATCAGAGATGCTCAACAGATGTTCTCACAGGCTATGAACGAAAGCAATCCAATCTGCTTACAGACAAAAACAGTTTTGGCATGAGTGCTCAGTACCACATTGAGATGTCTCTTAGAGAGAAGTGGCATTGGACAAAACTGCCGCTTTGCACTATGATAGTAATATTTTTAACTAGTTCTCTCTTTTGGATTTTGTGAGGGAAAACATATTAGACATTTTTCAGAATTAAAAAGAGAATTGGGACAATTATATAGTGATAAAACTTGGCACTATATTGATATTAATGTATCCAACTGTACTGTGCTAAAGCAGAGTAACACTGATCATGCTGCATCCACCAAATAACAGATTATTCCAATTCAAACTGTGCTCCTTTCCTTATACACTTGCATGCTTGTTTTCTGCTCTTCTGATGACACCTTAGTGGTGGCATCTGAATTATCTTCCAGAGCCTGGAGAGAGCAGGGAAAGAGGAAGAAATCCAGCTGTCAACTGCAAGCCCCACAGGCAAGCTAAGGGGCTGCCCCTCAGCTGCTGCTTTCTACACATTTGTATCACTTACAGTATCCAAAGAGATCCCAAAGCACCCTGAGACTTGAGTAGTCATCTACATAAAAATACAACTACCTTGCCAAAAACCCACAGCGCTTCTTAACACTGATCATTTAAGAAGTCCCTTGATGTGAGAGCAAAGAGAGGAAACCACGTCTGATGTCTGTACAGGTCAGCAAACCACAAATTAACCAGGGCAGGGAAAAAAAAAAAGTAAAGATCCCATGAATATTAGGCCACGAAGCACATTGATATCAAAGACAATAACAGAGAAAGCAGTAGACAGAACAAGAGGGGCAGATGTGAACAGGCAGAGTCCCACCTGTGCTTCAACACAGTTCAGCGTGAAGATGCTGGAAGCGGTATGCGAGACACACGAGGCAAAACTAAACACCTGGCTAAAGCATTTCGAGACTGAATCCAAGCCCACATCTTTTGCTGCTAGCACAGTCGCCTGCACAGGTGGCTCACGACGGCTGAAAAGGTGCTTTGAAACTTGGTGAGAAAGGGCAAAGAAACGGGATGAGCAGCCGGAGTGAGCGGGGACCGGCCGGGGAGGCCGGGGCGGGGAGAGGGGAGCGGAGGGGATGAGGCGAAGCAGGGGCCAGTGGGGGAAGCAGGAGCTTTACCGGAACGCGGAGGCATCGAGGTGGCATTTAAGAAGGCGAAAGAGGAGGAAATGCAGGTGCAGAAGAGCAAATATGGAGATGAAGGGGTGGGAGTGGCTGGAAAGGGGGTGGAAGGGAAGAACATCAGTCCGGGGGGGTCGAGTGGTGAGGGCTGGAGGGACTGGGAGACGGAAGAAAGGGGCGGGCGGGACGGCGAGGGGCGGCCGTGGGGGCCGTGAGGGAGGCGAGGGGCGGCCGTGGGGCGGCCGGGCCCCGCAGCGGGCGCCGTGCCGCGGCGATGGCGGCCGTAGGTCCCCTCGGCCAATCGCGAGGAACCACGCCTGCAGAAACCGGAGAGCGGGGCGGCTGTGCCGGCCGGGCCCCGCAGGGCGGGAGGGCAGGCGGGGCTGCCCGCGGGGAGGTGCTGCGGGAGCCCGGGCCCCGCGGGGCGCTGCCCTGCGCGCTCCCGCCCTTGTCCCTCCGGGGCGGCTGTGCCGGGCCCCCGCCCCTCCGGCGCTGCCGCGGGTTGATCGCGGGAGGCTTGCGGTGTTCAGACGTCCCCCACGGGAGCTAACGCTTAAAGCCGGCCTGTGTAGCGGCGGGTTGCCCGGCACCGGGGCCCCCTGGGCAGGCGCAGGTAGCGCGGCCTTCCCCCCGCCCGGAGGAGGTGCCGGCCCCGCGTTCGAAGGAGGTGCGGTTGCACTGCGAGACGGCGATGCGAGTGGTTGTCTTAGTGCTGGTGTTTCTTTGCGGTTTTCCATTTTTCTCGGTGCATCCGGAGCTGCTTTAAATAAGAAGAGGATGGCAGTGAAAGGAGGAGGCCTTGCTCTCTATTACTGCTTTTCCAACCCGGTGCCGCTTCCGGGCCTTTTGAGAGGTCGCTTTTAAAATTATCTTCGTGAACGTTTCTTTTCATAGCGTCTCAGAAAGCAGATCAGTCTGGTTCACTGAAAGGAGTAATACATTACAGCAGTTTAGGCAATCTGAAGCCATTCTGTTCACTCATTGAGTGAATAGGGCAACTCTGTTCTGTGGATTTACCACTGCTTTGAGATGGAATTCAAAATTATTTACCACTAAAAATGTTTTTTTAAGATAAAATAGTCCTTTTGAACATTTCTGTGACTTAGCTAACATTTAAGATGCAAATTACGCAGCTGGTTCATGAAGCTCAGGGGGCTGGGATAAGTGCTGTACTCGAGTGAAGAACTGTGAGAGCTGTGGGTAAAAATATTACCGTGTGATCTTCTTAGGTTTTTCCTCTTCCAAAGAATTTAAATTGTTTGGTGTAGACAGATAACTGATTCAAAGTTGTGTCTTTCTTTCAGTGGAGATTGCTATATGTTGTTGATAGATTGTATGGTGTGTGTGGGGAGGAAGGGAACTTCAGTCACTGGGATGAATTCCTGCCTAGATTACAAATGTCAGGTTAGTAATAAATCCTGATCTGTCACCACTTGGCTATTTTTAATAATTGGAGCATGATTACAAAGCAGAAATATTTTTGTAATTGATTAAGTTACATAAAAACATTAATCCTTTCACATAATGGCCTCTTGAATTGTCTAAACACTCAGCACAAGGCCAGCAGATATGAGAAGACACACTAGTGTACATTGTGACCTTCAGTATTTCTTTCATTTTAATGTTCTGATTTCTATTCTTCAAAACACAGCTTTCCTGGAAAAAAAAAAAAAAGAAAAAAAATTATAATAAATACGTGTCTCGAAGTCTCTTTGATGTTGTATTTACAAATAATAATTTTTTGCTACAAGTTTGCTGTGTCCCAGGGTAAAACTTAGTTTTGGAAAGTATCACTCATCTTAAAAATCTGGATAGTAGGAAGGATTTGGGCTTCTGCAAGGCTACCTGGTTGCGAATGGTGTTAGCTGGCATGGTGGAGGGTTATGAGTGATTGCCTTTGATAGAGGAAAAAGCATTGCTATTTGTTAATTACATAAAAGACAGTAAATAGCACTGTGGATAGCCCTGGCTTATTTTCAGCCTCCGTTCCTGCATGACAATCCTTTTTATCCAAACTCCTAGCACATGTTACTTCTTTGATGTACATCTGTCTCAGTTACAACTTCCACCTACAGCTTCCAACATCTTTGTAATCTGCTGCCCAGGACTCTCCTCCTCTTCCTTGCCCAGTTTATGTCCCTGTGAGTGCCTTTGGACCTTCTGGAAATATTAAACGTTTTACCTGCCAGGGAACCTGAATCAGCTGCTTCTCTTCCCTCTCCCACTTTCTCAGTCCTCCACTTTGGATTGACACTGGCTTCTCCCCACTCTCTAATCCTTTTCTACCCTGTTTTCTGTTGCAGGCTGCATACTCTTCAGGATACAGCAGTCTCTGAATTGCCATCTCGGTGCTCATGGACACCTACCCACTTGACTCTACTGTCATGCTCACAAACTATGTGGTCAGAAAGAATGGGCAACTTGTGGGCAAAGCAATTGCTGTTGAAATGGTGTTCTGCACAGATGGTCAACACGGGAAAGATTGTTTCCTGCCTTCTTCTGCTGAAAGGAACTCCCTCAATAATAGCATTTGAAAGCAAGATTTCTTTCTGCAGGTTCAGTGCTGGCATCTTCTGTGCTTGGCTGGGTTTCCATTGTACCCAGCCACTCTTGCCTGGTGGTGACAATACTTCCCCTCCATGTGACAAGGGGAGATCAAGAAACTCAAAGGAGACATACATTTTTCTGCTTTCTCCCATTTGGTATAATTAAGTATTTGAAAGATAAAAGATAGGTTATATGTTCCTGATCCTGGGCAACTGCTATAAATAATATTAAGAGTTTTGTTGTGCTGTACAGCCAGACACTACTTGGATCACAGGCATTGGTTGAACAGGACTACACATGGAAGAAATCCGATTTCCCAGTTATTTCACCAGGCAGACCTTTTTATTTCTGCAGTTTCCTGAAGCTTTAGTGATTTCAGTCTAACTGTATTTTTTCAGATTTCTAGTGATTTTATGGTATTTTTGTTTTCCAGTTATATAAGGAAGAAACAATTTCTTCCAGCCAACAAAGTATTGAGAAATAGAAGTGATTTTTCAGTCCTTCTCACTTTTACTAACCAAAATTAGCTAAATAAACCAAAATTATTGTATTATACGTCAATCTAAAGCATACTTGCATTTTCATTTCTTGTAAAAAATAAGGAGAAACTAAGAGGGGAGACTAGTTTAATTTCCGAAACCAGTAGTTTGTACACTCCCCAGGACAGTAGAAGAGTTGGTTTCACTTTGAGCTTCTTACTGGAGGACCAGAACCAGTGGCTCCCATGGGAGCTCTTTAACCACTGGACTTTGGTGGCTCTGCAGTGGATGATCTTGCAGCTGCTTCTGCCACCACCATTATCCTCTAGTGGACATATTTTTCTCTCCGCAGTTTTCTCAGACTGAAGCTGTCATCATTCTGTCAGATTCTCCTCTCAATGCTCTCATTATTCTAGGATTTTTGGAAACTTGTGGAATTGACTGTTTTCCCTTGTTTTGTTCTTTAAATTAGGGGCTACTGGGTTCTGATTTTTGTTTATCCCACCTCCCCTTAAAAAAAAAAAGCCAACAACAAAAAACCAAAACCACAACAAACCCAAACATACACCTTAGTTCCTTCACAGAATGTAGTGTGGAACGTTTCTGTATTGGTAACAAAATGTTTCTGTGCCAGGAGGCTGCAAAGGTTCTTCAGGAGCCAGAGAGTTTTTCTGAGCTCAGGATGATTTCTAAACAACATCAGTTTAACCTTTGTGGAAGAATTTACTTTAACCTTGACAAAAATACTTAGGATAATTTAGGCTGACACATATGGAAAATCTAATAATAGCAATTTAAAACAGAACATTGCAACAAATTTAAGTGAATAAAAATAGGACAATCTTTTCTTAGCACTTTGAACAGCACAGAGACCATTAGCAGAAGAGAAGCACTGTAGTGCCCTGTTAGCAGATACTGTGGTGAAAAAAGCTTTCCACTGAGACACTTCATTATTTTATGTTGCAGGGTAGTGGCTGTCATGTGAAAAATTACTGCCTTCATCCTAGCTCTGCATATATTGTCCTCATACAGATTGTACTTTAAACATGATAGAATGTTAATCCCTACTTTACTAAGGGGCTTCTTCGGTCTTTTATTTATTTGTCAAAATATAAGTTGATATTTTCAAACAAATTATAGCTGACTCTTTAAAAGAATAGAGGTAAATCTAATTCAACAACTGAACCTCATGCTGCCTGAGTAAATTTTTTGACAGAGATGGAAGGACCGTACCTTCTAGCTCATGTTGTATGTACTTAGCAGTTTTTGTTTTCTTGAAGAAGATAATGGAACAATTATCTTTAAAAAAAAGTATTAATTCAAATTGTCCTTAAAAATAGCCGTTTTTTTTGTGACTCATGTGAAGCAGCTTGGCTTGAATGGCTTGAAATAAGCATCAGTTCTCCAAGAAGCAGACATTTCTATGTAGCAAATACTGGCTTTTAATTTTTTTTTTCCAGTAGTCTTATTTGCAGAAACTTTAGATTATTCCTGATAAAGTAATCAATATAAATCTAGCTTCTCTTAACTTATTCAAGTCTGATACAACTCCCTTCTTAGCAGAGCCCCAGTTTCAGCAGAGAAAACCTGCATGGTTAGTTCCTACAATTGCGTGGTTTATATATGTAGCCTGCAGTGCTTCTGTTAAAGCCTCACAATGCAGTTTTCTCCTCATAATCATGGGGGAGACTTGTATGTGGACTTAATGGGGCCAAATAAAGCATGCTTGGGATAGTAAATCTGCTTCCCTTGGTGTACTTTCCTTTCACTCCACTGTGGAAGGTCAGCAGGGACACAGCAGAATGCCTTGGGCATAAAAATCTGGAGGAGCAAATGCTCCAGCGTGAAGCACTTCTTCAGTCTGGATCTTTGTTGATGCTCCAAAATCTGAAGTAGAGCCAACAGACCATCTCCAGACAGCTGTGCAAATGTTGGTCTGTGTAACAAAAGAGCAGGGCATGCCATGGGACAACAGTTCTTTGCAGCTCCTTGGGCTGGACCTTGCTTTGTGTTTCCACCTGGAGAGCAGCTTTCATCAGGAGGCTGCGGTTCCATGGTTTTTTACAGTTTATTATTTAGGTATAATAAATCATCACTAGCAAAATGTGTGTAAAAGCTCACCTGCCAATGCGCACACCAAAGAGCAGTGCTTTATTTCAAGCCGTGAGGAGCCATGGTCACTGACACAAGTGGGGAAAGACTATTTGTGAGGACTGTGGTAAGGGAACAGGCCCCTTTGGGAGGGTGTCCAGAGCACCTGCAAGTTCAGTTTCACCATGTGAGTGTGCTGATCTAACCACCCTCCACTACTGGTGGTCTGACTTCAGCCTTTCCCCACATACCTGACATCAGTACTGCTGTGCCTCTGATCCCATGCTGCATGGCACCAATGGGCGCAGTCCCATGGCATTTGGACACAGCTGCCAGGGCTGGGTAATGGTAATGGGATTTATCAATGCCCTCAGGCTCTGTAAAGGGTGAAGCAGGCCTGGGGTTCATCTAGGAGGTCTAATTGGGAGGAAAGAAGAGGGAGAGGAGCCAGAGGTAGCCCTGGAGACTAGGCTGCAACACCTTGTGAAGGTTGGAAAAGCTCTTTTGCTTCCCTTTCCTCATGTGTCATTTTTTCTTCCTAAGCATATTTCTTTTATGTTTTCTTTCAAGTTCCCTCTGCTGTGTTTCCCTGTGCAATAATCCATCATTTTATCTTGAATTTAGGGAGAATAATTATTTTTTATTATTAGGTTAGTAAAGCAATGAAAAGTGAAAAATTTCAAGCACTTTTGTTTATTGATGCAAGAAGGTTCCTGGAACAGGCTTGTCCAATTGTGCTGAATGAACTCACATATTCTGAATAAATTAAATGAAATCTCAACAAGGTGTGTGACAAGCTGTCCTGGTTTGAGCCAGGATGAAGCCAATTTTCTTTCTACTGATTTTTTTCTTCTTCAGTGAACTCTCTTTAAAGCAGCACGTTTGCTGAAATTAGCAGCAAGTTTTCCAGCTAGTGGACTGATAATGCTTGAATGTTCATAGTTACTGCTGAGAGACCAAGGCCACTTTGCTCCACTTGTTGAATCTGCTGCTTCGAACACAAAAGGAGCAGAAGGATCATATCTACAACCCTCCTGTAGGGAGGAGCAGACTAGACAAATCATGGAAGCAGAGCTGCTCTTTTTCCATCCAAGGCTGGCATCCAGGGAGGATTCTGTCTATCCATCTCCTTTGATCCCTAGTCCCATGTGTTCCTGACCATGTCTCTGTTCTCAGCTCCAGTCTGCTCTGCCGCTATCTCCAGAAGCGCTCTGGGACCTTCTTGGGACTGCCCAGCTCAGGGGAGTGCAGTGGGAGTTGCTGGGGGTGAGGAGGGGGCAATAGGGGTTTTTCACATTCCTACATGTATTTTTGTGTATATATATTTGTACATATTTTCTTTTAGCACTAGTATTTCCTTAAAACTGTCCAGTTTCATTTTCAATCCAGAAGCCTCTCTCCTAATTCTTTCTCTCCTTTCCCTGTCTGGGTGGGAGGGGGAGGAGATCAAGAACATTGTTGTCATTAGTTTCATTGCCGATCCTGCATAAAACTATGACAATAACTTACTGATGCCCAAAACATGGGACTGTATCTTAAGCCCCAGCTATAAATTCTGACCAATTGGCTGAATAGTTAGAATTCCAACTCTGGTGGGAGGATTCCCCAAGATAGCTGTGTGCAACTCTTCTGCTGAATGTATTGACGGATTGAAAACTGAACAGACAATTCCCACAATGTTTTTGCTGGAGTTTTTTACCAATTTGCAGTCGAATTTGTGGTATGCAGTTGGGATAATACTGCTCTGTGTAGCTGCTCTTGTTTTATGGTTTATCAACAAGACTATAGCCAAAACCACAAGAGCAAGACCTCTTCTAGTTCTGTGTTTAGCAGCAGAGGACCCTTTTATACAAGTGATGTTATCAAAGAAGTAGATGCTTCTCAAGCAGATGGAGAAGCAGGCCCTTCTCAGCCACCTGAGGACAATCATCTTGTCCAGCCTTTCTCTAGAGGATGTGCATATCATGGGAAAGGACTTTACCCACCACGAAGGTGAACCAATTCTTTCTTGGTTGCTGTGATACTTTGATGGTGGAGTTGATACCTATGAAGTGGACAAAAGAGAAGCCAGGCAGTTGGGGTCTCTGGCCAGAGATGCTGGCATTGATAGAACTGTTGGGAGAAGGCCAGGAACTACCACCCCACAGAGCCAACTTATTTCACCTGTGAGAGGAAGATACCCCCATAAGGGTGGCATCAACTGGTGCCGAAGCAGAGCACCCACTCTTGAAAAAGACATCACATATTTGAGAGAATTAGCTGTGTGACGGGTGATCTATGACCATGAGATTATAAATCCTGATGACATTATCTGTGATATGCCCATGTTCCAGAAGTTTGTGCAGGATGTACCACCAGCACATGCCCATGGTATGTTGGGGAGAATTCAGAAGACTGTGCATGAATTGGCTTGCAAAGCACGATGGTATGAAGACGTGATCTCTGATCTCTGTCACTTCCACACCTCAGCCATTGAAAAGGTGACTGACAAATTGAATAAGATGCTGGACAGATGGGAAGTTAAACCCCAGTCTCTCCCTAGAGACAGCAAGAGTTGTATTGCAGCCATTAAGAGGAGACACCTGCTATGAGATGGAAGCAAGAGAGACAGGACCTGCTTCAACACCACCTGTGGTCTCTTTTGCATGATCATTATAAAGAGGACATGAGAACCTAGGACAAGAAACCCACTGCTGTTCTCCAGGTGTATGTACAAAAGATGCTAGGTAGAACAAATACAGGAGAGGATCCTTCCAGGAAGAGAGCTGCTCCAGTCTCCAGCAGCTGGTCCACCAACCAGATGGGCTCTAGATCTCAGTGCATCGAGCTTAAATGCCCAAAATTAGAGGTCCCAGGCCTCCAGCTAGGAGGAGGAGAGGGACAATCAAATCTATTGGACTGTGTGAATCCAGTGGCCTGGCACACTAGAACCACAAAAGTATAAAGCCTTGGTGGACACTGGTGCACAGTGCACCCTAATGCCATCGAATCATAAAGGGACAGAATCCGTCACTGTTTCTGGAGTGACAGGAGGATCTCAACAACTGACTGTTGTGGAGGCCAATATGACCCTCACTAGTAACAAGTGGCAAATGCACCCTATAGTGACTGGCCCAGATACTTCATGTATCCTTGGCATAGACTATCTAAAAAAAGGATATTTCCAGGACCCAAAAGGGTACTGGTGTGCCTTTGGAGTAGCAGCTGTAGAGACTGAAGACACTGAACAGCTGCATACTTTGTCTGGCCTTTCAGATGACCCTTCTCTAGTGGGGTTGCTGAAGGTTGAAGACCAGCAGGTGCCAGCTGCCACTTCAACGGTGCATAGACGACAATATTGCACCAACAGAGACCCTGTGATTCCCATTCATAAGCTGATCCAGCAACTGGAGAGCCAAGGAGTGATCAGCAGGACTCGTTCACCCTTCAACAGTCCTATCTGGCCAGTGCAAAAGCCTGATGGCAAGTGGAGGCTGACAGTGGACTATCATGGCCTGAATGAGGTGACACCAGCACTCAGTGCTGCTGTGCTGGACGTGTTAGAGATGGAGTCAAAAGCAGCCAGGTGGTGTGCCACTACTGACATTGCTCATGCCTTTTTCTCTATTCCTGTAGCACCAGAGTGCAGGTCACAGTTTGCTTTCACCTGGAGAGGAGTCCAGTACATCAACTGCGCCAGGGGTGGAAACACAGCTCAACCATTTGTCATGGACTCCACAATGCACTGGAGAATGGTGGAGCCCCAGAACAGCTGCAATACATCGACACCATCATCGTGTGGAGTGACACACCAGAAGAAGTCTTTGAGAAAGACACAGGCTTATCCTGCCAGACATACTGCCAGTTTGGAAATGTCACAATCTTAGGATGTAACATGAAACATTGTATCTTGAATATACATATATTCAATAGCACTTTGAAAATCACACTGGTATTTTAAAACAAATCTGCTCTTTTTGTCCTTAGTGTTGATTACTACTATCAGCCATGCTATGACTGCAAGGGAGATAATATTCAAGCTGAAACTTCACTTCTTGTTTGTGGTGGAAAACCCAAAGACTTCAAACACCTGACTTGCACACAAAAGGTGAAGGGCAGCCTGTGGTGCTGTGACTCATAAATTACAAAATAGACTTCACATCCTTTAGAGATGTGGAAAAGCTCTTTTAAACCATTGTTAAATACAATTGTAAAGGTAGCTGTTTGCTCCAGGATGCAAGATACTGAGTTGCAGCCAGCTGGTGGGATGCAGAGGCGAGGAGGCTGAGAGACAGGGTGGCCTTCCTCTCCCCATGCCCCTGAGCTCTGCAGAATGGTCTTCTGCTTTCCTTAACTCTCTCCTGATTAGATCTGCAAAATAAAATACAGCTCTTATTTTATTGTAAGATTATACTTCATCCTGGTTTTATTATCCAGTGCTACATTCTCCCAATGCTTAGAAAACCAACACATGCAGTGTCGTTGCCTTGAGGAATTACAGTTTAGGCATAAGATACACTTGAAGAAATAAGAGCAGGAAAAAAAGAGGAGAGAGATATGTAGCAAGATGGTTTTCCTTTTTGGGCCATTAGATTTCATTTATTTTTCTGGCCAGTTCTTTATGGATGGGATTCCTCTCAGTACACTTTCATGGCTTAAAATATAGGCATCTCTCCTAAGCTGGGGAACCGGGCTGCTCATTACCAAGCAAAAGCAGTGGGTACCTTCACAGAGGAATTTATCCCTTACAGGAGAGTACCTAAAGAAGGTGATAGAATGGACCCATTAGGGATTCCTGTCTTTCTCCATTGCCTCTAAAAGAAATCCAGGTGACTTGTTTAGATTAAATACTTATTTTTCACATATCAAGAATAATCCCAGACTCAAATAATTTTATTTCTTATTGAAACTTCAAAGAAAATCAGATATTTTTTTTTTCTGATTTTTTAACATTTTCATTACTGGGGAAAATATCCACATACCCAGTGACATTTTTATTCAGAATGTCCATTGCAGGAAAACTCGTAAGGGCTGGTGCCACCTGCCCATCACCTGGAATCCTGGGGACAGGCTCTGAAGGTGACACCAGGGTTGCTGCCTCTAATCCTGCTCTCTCCCTCACTGCTGGTTGATGCTTGTGAAGGGAATACCTGCTGAAGTGCTAGCAATTCTTGTCCTTTATGTTTATTACGGATATGCCTTGGGCCTAAGAAATGTCAACCAAAGGACCTGTGATGACTTGAAAAATCACGCATCAGTGCTATCTACCCTCCAGCCAGAATGGGACGAGCGATGCATTATAAATCCACATCCTTTACCAGTGGAGAGATTAAAGAAGCAAGAAAAGAACTTTCTTAATCCCTGCTTTAAGCAGTTTAAAAGCTTCTTGCTTAGGGTGCTACATAAATCAAAACTCAGGACTGGCTATATTGTGCAAATAAATCTTCCATTATATTGACTTCTCATATAACTTCTCTGTAACAAAATCTGAATTCCCTACCAAATATCCTAATAAAACGTCAACCATTCTATAATTTAGGAGCATCATAACAATACTTTCTTCAGTTACGTCAGTCTGTCAAACTGCACTTGACATATTGCTTACACATAAAAAGTAGAATTAATATCTTAATATATCATTTAGTCTATTATTTTTTAATATTGAAACCCACTAAATATAAACCCTCTGTACAATAATTAATCATGCATGAATACAAACCAATTAAATTATCCTGAAAAAAGTCTCCAGCAAGTTATTTCCACATGCACTTGAGGAAAAATATTTTAAAAGATACAAGTATATTAATTATTTCTGCTTGAGTGAATGATCATAATAATGGTACAGGACACTTAGTACTGGGCATTGCAATAGGATTAAAGAACATGTATAATTCTTTCCTTTTTTTTCTGAAAGAATGGGAACTACCAGAAGAAAAGGAATTATTAGTTTATAAAACATTTTTTTTGCATATACAGAAAACCTGTTTGAGGATGTGATGATACTTTACAGACAATCATTAATTAAGCATTACAAGCAGACGAAGAAGAAATGATAACAGATGTATCACAACTGAAAATGTGTACCAAAGACAACCTGCCATTCTGAAAACTGGCACAGGATTCAACAAAAAACAGTGGCCAGTGCTTTGCATGGGCTGGTGAACACCATTTTGGAGCTGCTCCATTGCCACGTTCCCCATGGCCACGCTCAGCACCGCACACCAGCCTGCCCTGTGCTTGCTGCTGTGGGCAGAGACAGGCAAAGCGTGTGCTGAAATGCAAAGCTGGGGCTCAAGTCGTCTTGTTGTCTTTAGCTTTAAGTTGGATACAACCTAGTGCTCATGGCACTGATCCAGAGCTTGAGCTAATTTGGAGCTGGCTTGATACATCCATGCAGGTGCGATCACAGCTTTCAGGTAGGCATGTTTACAAAGTCAGCTCTTCCAGACCATTTGGTGTCTTTTCTAGTACATGTTCAGATCAACTAGTGCCACTAGACTTCTGGTGTTAAGTAGTTGTAAAGACTTAACATTTTGTTGCAAACTGGACCAACTGAACAATTGCTTAATTAAACAATTAAAGAGTTAGTTGTTTGCCAGTGCTTTTAGAATCCCAGCCTTTTCATTTGCACAAATGTTTTCTGCTGTGAACTTAACCTGTCACAATTTTCTTTCATTGCACATATTTGCTAATGCCAGAAGCCCCAGCAGACAGAGTTCACAAATCAAGCCTTTGGCAGGTTGCAGGCTGGGTCTCATTCTCACCTACACCTCAGTGCCTCAGGGGACATGCTGTCTTCTCCAGCTGAAGCACAAAGTTATGCCTTTGCTTGCTTCCCTCAGTCGGTCGTGCTCATTTCCAGCTGGAACACTTGGCTGCCTGAAACTCAGGTAAGATCTCTTCAGTATTTAATTTTCCGGCTAAGCATGGAACTAGAATATGTTGGAGTTTTGCTGGTCCTTGTTTCTCAGTTAAATGGAGTAATGGTTAAAGAGTATCTTTGGTATTGAATGCCATGGTGTTAGGGTAGGGACTGGGACTTGTAACTACCGAGATTACTGCAGGTACCTTTATTTCACTCTGGCGCTGTTGCAGTGGCCGCAGCTTAAGTAATCTCTGAGTTTGTCCATTATTCTGAAAGAATATAAAATTTAAAGTCCAACTCGGCAGGAAAGTGCCTGCTTGGTCTTGCCTCCAACCCCGGCTCTGCTGCCAGGTCCCTCTGTATGCAGGGAGCCAGGCACTGCTGTGCAGGTGCTCCTCAGCATCGTCCCCCTGTCACACACCAGGGTCTCTGTGGTCATGGCCAGTGAGAGGAGCTGAAACAGCACAACGGGCTGGTGGCCCCTGATTGCTTTCCTTCCCTGCAGTTGCTGAAATAGCCATGTAGGTATGACTGTTGTGTCTTGTACTCTGTAGAGCCGCGTGAACCAAGCCTATGTGGAGCTTGTCGCATCTGAAATACTTTGAATGCCTTTGCTTTGTTCCCACTTCTCTCAGGGGGTTATTTCATCTTAGCCCATTCAGCACAGCAATGGTTCTATGAAGGTGAGGAACAATAACAGAGCTGGGAAGTGGCACTTTGGGCACACTCACTGGAGACACCTCAGCAGCTGGAGCTGCATCAGAGCGTGCTAGCTCTGTTGGTGCCTATGGATGGAGAAAGAGATGGAAGGTGTAAGGGTTGGAGAAAGATTGCATTTTGGGAGCTCTACTTGGTGGTAGGATGCTGGGTTGTCTTTTACACTCATGGCTGTCTTCTGTTGTTCCTAAAGAGGTTTTGTGTTGGCAAGTCTTCTTTTCCTCCAGATAAGTAGGAAGAGGAAGGATGTCAAGTAAACATCTCAGTGAATCTTCTTTGGGTTCATACTGATGTTCTCCAGTAGAAGTCTCTTCTGTTGATACTGACCTTACCTGTTTTTCCTCACCACACTTAAGGCCATGGTTATAGTCTTCTTTGCCAAAGTTCATAGCATCTGACTTCAGACATTTTTCAGTGCCAGGCATGTGTGAGATATCCCCTCTGCTTTCACACTGGTTTCAGTGCTGAAAATTGTCAGAAGAAATTTTTGCTAGAAGAAAATCAAAGCCAGGTTTTCCTTTTAACATTCATGTTTTGATTATGGCTTTGTCACTTTACTAAAGGCCCTCTCTGGGTAAGCTTACACACAAGGGGTGCCTTGCTGAGGCAGAGCACTGGGTGACCCCTCAGTTCTTCTCTTGCAGCAGCACCAGTTTGAGCTCCAGGGGAAGGCATGAGGCTGGGTCTGGCCATGCTGTTAAACCTGAGTAAGTACAGATGTTACAGTTATTAAAGCCAATTTTGAAATATTACCATGTGATTTACATATCCAAGATTTTCATTAGAGTGCTTCTTTTAATTACACTATTAAGACCAGCTCTGCTGCCTGGGAGCTATGAATGTTATGATACAAAAAAAAGACACATGTTGTACTTGAGTCTGAATCAGGTCCTGAAAGGGGTAATCAGTGTCTGGTAACAGCTATATGAATGTGGTTCTGCATAAATAAAGAGGAGCAGTGTAACTAAACTGATGCATTGCTTTATACCTAAAGAGTCAAGGATCACTAATCATCTGAATTATAGCCTGAGTCATGGATTGAAATCTGGCTATAAAATACTGTGTTTACTGCTGCAATTGCATTACTGTTTCCAGTGTTCTGCAGGATCTTTGTGTATTGATAGTATTTTTTTTTATACTGCACCGTTTATAACAAGTTGAGCCAAGTAAACCTGAATAGATAAAGCCTCCAAGGTACCCATTCCTGTTCAGGGTTTCAGGACAGAACTTGTTTAAAAGAACAAGCCCTGTAAGGGAAGTCTTAACATAATGGACAAAATATTTAAAGTTGTTTCAGGCCAAATAAACTGAAAGATCCTTCAATTATTTATAGAAATTTCAGAATTATTCTGCTTAATTAGTGATGAATGGAGGGTTCTGGGACCAGGACAGGAGATGCATTGCAAATCATGAGAAAATCTGAGAGACCCCTGATGTCAATTCTGGTCTCAGTTTCACCATCATCACTTGGAAACCAGCAGAAATCATCTGGCTCTGCTCAGAGTCTGGTGAAATGCCTGTGATTCTGCTGTAGGAGTGCTGGCTATGGATATGCCATGGTAGGAAGCATAATAAATTATTGCTTATAGCCTGCTGGCACATTTGCTGCACAATAATGTGCTGAGAATTTAAGTTTTAGCATAGATTTGCAATATGTTAACTGTTATTTTTATAATTATTTTGCAGCAGATGTATTCATTACCAAAGTTCTTCAAGGTTCTACCCAATGGTATTATTACAGACAAAAGGAGTTCAGGCAAAGGATAATTTGGTTTTCTGCTGATGTTGGGATGTAACTGAATTTCTCTGGAGTATACTGATGGGTATACAAAACAATTTCATCTCTCTTTGATCTTTTGCACTCAGTGCTGATAAGACTCCAGCATGCACAGGATGACTGTGATGCTGGGTCTTGCCACCCAGCTCTTGGGGACCTCCTCTTGGGTCGCAGCAAGCAATTAACAGCCTCATCAACCTGTGGAATGAACAGCCCTCAGAAGTACTGCATTATAGGCTACCTAGAGGTTGGTTTGCTCTTTATTTTTAAGTAAACTGGACTCTGCTTACTGACAATATTCTCATCTGTAAAGCAAAATTGCACAGACTAGGAAGTTTCTGTTGGAGTGATCTGAATAATTATCAGACAGTGTGACATAAGCCTAGGGGAAGGCTATGCCTTCTTGCAGCACATACGGAGACTTTCACAGCAAGCAGCCCCTAAAGTGATGTATAGCCCTTCAAGCTGGAGAAATATCCATCAGATGCAACTGAGGACAGAGATTTCTGAAGTTTTGCTCTCTGGGTCCTTTTCCCACTCATGCCTCAGAGGTGAAGACCACAGTTTGCTTGTGCAGGAGTGCTTAGCAGGATGAATGCAATCATGCATGCAATAGGCACAGCCTTGTCGGACCTTCACTGGAGGACATGTCCCATACCGTGTGTGACCTGAGGCAAACTGTTAAGCAATTTACACCATGTCCTCTCATGACTTTTGATCTGAAATTAGACCAATGTTGATAAAAGCAGAAAGCCAGCTCCAGCAGAGGGAAAATCTAATTATGTAGTCCAGTCTTTGGCCACGTTGGTTGACAGATGCAAAGCTTGGGTGATGAGAGGGATCCATCTTGCTCCCTGGCCACAGCAATGGGGGCCATGGGGAACGAGTGGGCATGTGGGAGCCATGACAGGCAGAAACAGGAATTCACTTATTACATATCCTGGAAGACTTGGCCCCACTGGGCTAAATGTCACTAAATAGAAATATTTTCATTAAATACCAGCTTAGGCTGAAGCAAAAATTAATACAAGACTGCTTAGTTTATAAGCAATTGAAAATAACAACAGTTTATGACCTTCTGGCAAAACACTGTGAGACATTTACAGTGCAAATCTCAGCCATACTGAGGTGGCACACATTTCAACGATGGTTTTCTGCAAAATGTCAATATCTCTTTCTCCTTCCAAAAGAGCCTGTGAGCTGCTCATGTTGTTTGAACAAGTGGATCCTGGACACTCACTCATTGCTGTGCTCTGAGTCTTGGCACTGCTCAGTAGATGGGCACAAAGAGTCATCTCAGAGATACTGTCTTTCTTGCCCTTAGCTGGATGACTGCCTTCCCCTCCCCCACTTTTCAATAGAAGATCAAAGGGCAATAAAAATTTCATTTTTCACTTGCTTTTACTTATCCTTTGAAGTTCATAAATACAGACTCATGAAAAGGAACAGCTGTTCCACAATAGTCCCTGTGATTTAATGCTGTTTCAATGTATCTTGATCCCTGGTGACTGTCTCCTGAAGAGGATGAGAGCTACAAACTCTGCTGCTTTGCAGAGCTTGAGGGATAGAGGCTTGTGCTCTGGCAATGTGATCTGCTGTAACAGCTCCCCTTAAATGTGTGTGTCACCCAAGGTATATCAGAGTCCCACTCAATTCTCTTTCTCAGCACACATTCGTGAATGCTTCACTGGAGGCAGGCCAGAAAGCTTTGCACCTTTCAAAGCCAAATGCTTCCTCCCCCATTTCCCCTCCTGATGATCAGTGTCAGATGTCATGATGAGAGCAAACCTTACTTGTAAAAGTTTGTTTTAGTCAATATGGAAAGCTGCCAAGATCCAGGACTCAGCTGGGTTGTCTTATTGAGAATTCAGATTGAAAAAAAATAGAGTTCAACTGCTTTGTGTTTGAAAAGAAGCACTGAAAAGAATCTTCAGTCTTTAATGTGTCTTAGTGTTTCTAAATGTAGGTTAAGTGGGTTTTAGCCCTATGATTGGATTTACTAATTGCACATTTTGAAAGGAAAGAAAACTCAGTATTGAAGAGAGTATATAGCTGCACACTTCAGAGGCAAATGGGATCTGTCAGACTTGCCTTATGTGGACATGCACATGCTTGTCCTTTGGGGCACAAAAAGGTGTTTATGGAGCAACCTTAAACGTAAGCTGACTGAGTGTCATATTGTATGTCTATATAAAGCAGAGAGTGGCTGTGCACAGTCCTGCCAAACGCTTTGATAACCTGAGCTCTCCTTACCAGACCTTTGTGAAATGACATGACAGGATATTTTTTGTATTTGTTTCTCATCTTCTGAGTTGTACACTTGTACCTCTGTCAAGTGTGGTATAGAATGACTTAATAGAATATACATTTATCATACTGTTTAAAACACATTAATTATACAATACCTGTAAATCTGTATCTCTCTGTTTATTTCCATGTTAATAATTCCCAGGTGATTTCATAATACAAAGATGTCCAAACCATTCTAATACTTCTCTGTAGACCCTGAGCATGCCAGGCAGGGTTCCTCTCCACCTGTCCCCTTCAGGGTAATTTCCAGCCCATCTCCTGCCACTAACTTCCACTTTTTATTTTCAGCAGCATCCCTGCCAGCCCCCCAGCCAAGGGCACCAAACCTGTCCCTCCTCCTTCAGCTCACTCTGGGGTGCTGTGTCATCTCCCCTTCTCCCTGCCAGCATTCCTGCCAGCCAGGCACACAGCTTGGGCATCACCTCCCACTTTGGCTTATCCTTGACTCTTCGCACTCAGGTTCTTCCCAAACCTCGGAGTCCATCTGCCCATGCCCAGCCTGGGCTTCCCCTGGTGCAGCCACTGCTGTTCACCCCCCTGTGGCCCTGCCTGCTGCCATCAGATGCTGCTTGGGCTTGTCTGCAAGGCTCAGCACGGATCATCTCCCAGCCCACCATGTCAACCTTGTCACCTCTACTATTGTCTCCCAATCAGTCCCCCTCTTTACCACATCAAATAGAAGCTCCTCACCCTCACTTTGAAAGCCCTTTTGCAGACAAAAGCCTCTCATTCAGCACTGATACTGGCTAATCGTTGCCACCCTCACCTTGTGCTCATCACACTTCCACAGAAGACCTTTCCATCCTATTGGCATTTTGATTTTCTTCCCTTGTTTTGTTTTTAAACTTTTCCAGTTTCCCTATGCCTACAAAAGGCACTGACAGTGGTGGGGGTGGGAGTGTCTGCCCAGAACAACTGCTTAGTTTGTACCTGGATCCAGCTTTGTCTTCCATTTGTACAACAGCACCTGTCTGATACTCCTGGCTGGGTCTTCAAGCTGCTAGAAAATGTGCAAAAGATAGATGAAAAAAAACCGCATAAATGATGTAGTGAATGTTTCTCTTCAAGGCTTCTTCAGATCTTGGAAGACCTTGTATCCCCTCTGCCTCCTCGCTGCTGTGTCTGGCTGAAAGTTTCTACAGTCTTTATGAAACATAAAAAAGCTCAATTTAAAAAAAATAAACTTATCCCCAGAAACTCTTGCAAAACAAACCTTCTGGCAGGTAAACCCAGAATCAACACCTTGACAAAGTTCTGCCTTTGCTCTTACTGTGATCCCCTTTCAACAACTGAAAAAATGTGTTGTTTATAGAGTTCCTGGGGCAAACTGAGGCCACATTTTACTATATGCATGGTTTGTGCATATGGTTATTTTCTTGGACTTGTCCCTTATATATGAAAGCCTGAGTGATTAAAAGCACAGGCACCCAAAGCAACGCAGCAGGGTCCAATGTTGCAATGACATAAATGTGTACATCCACCAGATCTTTAGAGAAGAGACCAAATAAATCTTCTATCCTGTTTGTTTTGTTTTCTAGGCTGAACAGAAGTGCTTTCTCTGTGATTCCAGATATCCATATAATCCCTATACACAGCACAACAGTCACATGATTGAAAATGTTATCACAACATTTGAGCCTGATAGGAAAAAAAAGTGGTGGCAGTCTGAAAATGGTAAGTTTCTCTGAGAAAATATTGCTGCAGAATGTTACTCTGAGATTTATTTATGTAATTGTGATTCATCACATTGCCTTCAGGAAGAGATGAGAAAAAAATGCATCCATTCTTTGATTCACTAATGCTGACTGATTTAAACCTATTGGTGTGTAACAGTAGAGGATTTCAGAAATCCTGTTTTTCAACATACAGATTTTATCTCCAAGAACTGACCAGAAGACCCAGGGCAGTGCTGTGTTACACACGGTGGCCATGTGTTTTTCACAGAGTGTCTGCTTCTCAGGGAAATTGATTTGTGGCAAAGGGTACTTTTGCCTACAATTGTGTAATGACAGAATGTGTAATGACACAACATGTAAAACACAAATATCCATTTAAAAAAAAAAAAAAGTGCTTGCAGTGTAAAATATGAATACTTTAGGAAATAATTAAACTAAGCTTGGCTATCGACACCCTTATTACCACATGTTAATTTTGTTGCAAGCTTCTCTGTAGTAGTTCTTCACTGATACCAATGCAAGTATCCTTACAGTTTCTCTGTGAAGGCACGATAGGAGGACTAGCATCTACTCTACCTTATTTGACATACAGTGATACATAAAAAATATTTGTCTGGTTGTAAATTACAGCAGAGAATAAGATAGTATGTTACCCCTACTTTGGGTGTCCAAGGAAGTTTCATAAGACTTGTTTTTTTTTCATGGAGTTTAGTGAGGAACCAGTTTTGGCCATCAAAGTCAGTAAACTTGTGGGCCAGCTGTGAGAGGATCTTTTCTTGCTCTCACAATCTTTCTTCTGAGATGAGATCTCATGTACAGCCTGGTCAGAAGGAGCCCTGCGATGCTGCATGTAGATGTGAACAACAGGGATATCAGCTGAGGTCCTGCAATTCTCCATAGAGAACGTGTGAATTATGAGGGTTTTGCCCACACTTGTTATAATTTTGGAAGATACCTGGTGTGATAGCTATGCTTATGAAATATTTCAGCTCTAGCATTATAGAAGGGTTTAACAAATCTGTTTAGCAGGAAGAACCTCAGTATTTTTATTTGGTTTCATTTTTTTCTTAGAAATAAGCAAATTATTTTGATAGATTTAAAAAAAAATTTATTTCTGGATAGAGGAACATGTCAACTGAGAACTTTACCATCACCATCACTTACAGTTCAGCCTGAATGGGACCTTTGACCATCCCTGCAGTCTCACTGACATGCAGCATTGCTGGTGCCAGTGCCAGAAAGGCAGAGCATCACATTGCCCTGGAGAGAGTGATCCAGCTGGACACCAGGTTTGAGCACAGGGAATGCACTAGAGAGCCTAGCTGCTGTGCTGGAAAAGGAATCTCTGAATTCCCCTCAGGAAAGCTGTCTCAGCTACCCCACTGATGTGCGCATTGTGCTCTTCATTTTCCTTCTCTTTTCAGGTGTTGACCATGTCAGCATTAGATTGGACCTAGAAACTTTATTCCAGTTCAGCCATCTTATCCTGACTTTTAAGGTACATCTTTTACCAGAGCTTTTATGTAATGTTATATACTAATTACTTAACCACAGGAATAAATTGCTTAGAGAGGCAGTGAAGGCTCCATCTTTAGAGGTTTGTAAGAGCAGGCAAGATAAACACCTGTCAAGTATGGTTAAGTTATAGTTGATCCTGCCTTAGGGGAGGAGGATACACTGAATAGCTTCCTATTCATGAGCCTTCTGGCCCTATTTTCTATAAATAGGAGAATTAAAGCTGAAATAAATAAATTGCAAAATTAAAAGTTAAAAATTTAGGACATTTCTGAACTGAGGTTGCTCTTTCAAGTTTAATTCACTCTTCTCATGCCTAGCCATTATGATCCAGATGGTTACAATTCTTTTTCTACAACATTCCTACATTGTTATGGTAAACTTCCTCACTTGGAAAGTACTCTTATACCTATGTGGAAGACTGCCATACCCTTTTGCTGAGAGAGTTCAGGTGAGGTATCTGTTTTTTTCAGTGAATCATGTAACCAGCGCAGCAGCCCTGTAGGGAGCCTGCAAGCTCTCAAACACAGAATTTTAGTTGGCAGCTGTTGGCATCCCCCAAAAAGGAATGTCAGTGGAACAACCCCTGAGATGTTTTACCAACGCCTGGTTAAAGAATTATTGAAATAATGTTTCTTGCAGACGTTTCGGCCTGCAGCAATGCTGGTTGAGCGCTCCACCGACTTCGGTCAGACCTGGAAGGCATTTAGATATTTTGCACAGGACTGTGCAGCTTCTTTTCCCAACATCTCCTCTGGTCCGGCAAAAAGCGTAGGAGACGTCATTTGTGATTCAAGATATTCAGACATCGAGCCCTCCACTGGAGGAGAGGTATTGCCAAGTGTCTCTGTTTGTATGAGCTCAGGTCATATGTGGCTATTTTTCTGGTGCTGAGGGGCTCTTGTCTGTCTCCGTCAGATCTGCTTATAGAGGCATTGAGACAAGAAGTGCTATTGACTTTTCTGAAGTAAGAGGGAAAGACAAACACTGCACTTTACCTCAGTTTCACATCCAAATGAACTCATAAAGCGCCTTGTACAAAACCTTATACTGCTCCTTCCTGCTTTCCAAATTCATATGGAAGTCCCCTTCATAAGAGCTCTTGACTGTCCCTCAGCCTTTGCTGCTAAAGGCAGGGGCCTGTCCTTTGATCCCTTTGATAAATTCTGATCCCATCTCTACATCACTCTAGGGCACTGCTTCTCCTTCCTCCTGGCTCATCAATCTACCAAAAGATCTTTTTGCCTTGCTCAGCCAAGGCCAGGAGGAAAGGGTGAGGACACTTACTGGATCAGAGCCAGAGCCATTTGTTTTTTCTTTTATGAGATCAGTAAAGTGGCATTTGTAACTAATGGGCTTCAGATTTCGTATGCAAAAATAATAGCTTCAGTGATCTATAGAGCTGTGCTCATTTGTTTTGCAGGTTGTTTTAAAAGCTTTGGATCCCAGCTTTGAAATAGAAAATCCATATGTGCCATATATTCAAGGTATGGACAGTACAGGTTTCCTCCAGAGATACTTTGCTGGTGTTGCTTGTTTTGTACACTGAAATGGTGAAAGGCTGAGACTGGTGTAAGTCAATTATGTTGAAAATTAGGTACCAGAAGATCTTAGGGAGACATCTTTATTAATAAATAAAATGGGCTAATCTTGTTCTGTAGCCCTGAGGGAAACAGCACAGCTCTGAAGAGTTCATGCACATGCTGGACTATCTTTCTTTCTGGGATCAAGTGGCCCAATCTACACTGCCTTTTGGGAGCAGTTCCAGAGCTGTACATGAACTCAGGCAGAGAGTGACTGAGAAAATACAGGTTGGCCCTAGCCACAGCCATACCAACACACAGCTGTGTGCCAGGAGTGGGTCTGTGCCCTGGCACTGTGCGGGTTTCTGGTCTTGGCCAATATTACATAATTTTCATTGTTTCTTCAGTGTGGGGTAATTCTTGGATGACTGATCCAAGCTGCAGATTTCGTACTTTTCATCTTCATGTGAACTTGGGATTTTGATTTCTTTTCTTCCAGAGCTCATTACACTGACAAACCTAAGGATCAATTTTACTAAACTCCACACCCTTGGGGATGCTCTGCTTGGAAGAAGGCACAGTGATCCCCTTGAGAAGTACTACTATGCTGTCTATGAGATGGTCGTGCGGGGCAGCTGCTTTTGCAATGGTCATGCCAGCCAGTGTGACCCTGTGCAGAATCTGCGGGGAGATGTTTTCCATCAGTCTGGAATGGTGTGTCACTAACACTGTCTCCAACAAGGGCAGTCCCTACCTGGTATTGTGGGGGAAGGATGAGATGGAGGGAGGAAGAAGAAAGAAGATCTCTGATGACCGTTTCATTTGCCAACTGCAACTGCAAGTTGTAAAATATTTCAATACAGCTTCTTCCTTTAAAAACGTGAGCTGGAGTGCTCAGAAGCTGTCTCTTTGTTAGCACTAATGTGGTGTTTCAAAAGCAACTGGGACAAGACATGTTGAAAATAGCAGCAAAATACCAGAGCTGTAATGGTGCAAATGTAATGCAATAAGTAGCCTGTGGTGTGTGCAGACTTGAATGGCCACTTGTTGGGTGCATTCCATACTCCAGCTGGGCTCAGGGGTTCTGCAGCAGGAGAGGAGCCATTGGCACAAATAGCTGATAGTGCAAAGCTAATCCATGAAAAACGGATTATTAAAAAATTTAGGAACATGATTGTGAATTCTTTTCTTCTGGGAACAAGAGGTTTTTTCTCCTGGAAAATATGTATCTTGACATAGAGATGTGTGGAGACAGATGTAGTCTCCTTTGATATCTCTAGAAGTTGTGGGGTTTTTTCCTAAATATTGCTCAGTGACTTTAAAACTTACTGGTTAAAGTTTGCAGGTATTCTCAAAACCTTTTACTAAGATAAATTGGGAATTATGTCAGCTGAGGGAGCCAAAGAGCTTTGAATTTTCCTGATCTTGCTGGCATACCTTGAGCACATATCTTCTCTCCTCTATTCCTTCTCTTCTCCTGTCACCTCACCTCCTCTCTGTTCTCACTGCATTGCAGGTCCATGGGAGATGCATCTGCCACCATAATACTGAAGGTTTTTCTTGTGAAAGATGTAAAGATTTTTACAATGATGCTCCCTGGAGACCAGCTGAAGGGGCACAAGATAATGCTTGCAAACGTAACTCAAACATATTATTTTCCTTTTCAATAGCTTTCAATAGCTTTCAATAGCTGGGGGAGGGAGGTGTAGGGCAATCCCAGCACAATGCATAATGGGATGGATGGGTTTCTGGGAGGCTAAATTATTTATTTCCACAATAATGAGTAATCTAGGATAGATAAGAATAATATATTAAGTTTTGTAACAAATATTCAGCTCAGTCTTTCTTCAGTGGAGCAGTATTTCCCACTGTGTGTCAGGAGCATTCACCTGCATGGGTATTTTTCCAGGAGCATGGCCCAGTTCTGTCATGCCTCCAGTGTTTTTCTCCAGCTGTAAAGCACAAAGCCTGGGAAGTTATAA
This sequence comes from Apus apus, assembly GCF_020740795.1. Lineage (NCBI taxonomy): Eukaryota > Metazoa > Chordata > Aves > Apodiformes > Apodidae > Apus > Apus apus. Next base: position 191,044,878 of record NC_067282.1, read on the forward strand.
TCTTGCTGGGGCACTGAAATCGTATGAATGTCAAGCAACCCCATGTTAATGGTAGACAGCAATGGTGGCAGGGTGACATCAATAGGAGTCATGGTACAAAATGCCCCACTTTTTGTTTTGGTTTCAGGGTGTAACTGCAACGGCCACTCTGGAAGATGCCACTTTGACATGGCCGTGTACCAGGCCAGTGGTGGGGTCAGTGGTGGTGTTTGTGAGGACTGTCAGGACAACACCACAGGGCAACACTGTGACCAGTGCAGACGTTTCTTTTACCAAGACCCACTCAAAGTCATCTCGGACCCCCACGCGTGCCTCCGTAAGCTTTGCTTCTTTAGCATCTGTAAGAATGACTCAAAACAGGGTGATTCTGGTTTTCTTTGCTCTGAACCTTATAGTATCTCCGTTCTTTAATGTTCATAGGGTTGTAAAAATGTTACTAAACCTATAACATCCAAACTGCTTTATAAAGTAGTTGCATGATGGCATCCTTGAACCAGCATTGTGAAAAGGGCTGCATATTCCAACTCATTGCTGCAGTCAGCTTTGAAATCCAGCAGGACTATAATCTTTCTTGAACAGTATCAGTGTAAATATGGCTAGTATTAGTGCTGTTGCTTCTGCAATACTCAGGGATTACAGGAGATGTGCAAAATGATGTGAGGAGCAATGAATGTTGCTAGATGCCTGCCATATGTAAGAAAAATAAGCTTTCAGGCATGAAAGCCCTTCTGAAGGATGAGCTAAATTCAGTATTAACATAGGAGGGGAAAAAATGCTCTGAGTATAGTTTAATTGTAGTAATTGGTGGGCATGATAAGTTGTTAAGGAGCCAAGCAAAGATTACCTGGGGAAGTGGTGTGGCAGATGTCAGATCTACTTTGAGAAATGAGTAGTACTTTAGCAAAAATCAGGATGTCTCATGAAGGCAGTGTTACCTGCTGCATCCATTGCTTCCAGGAAGTAATTCAGCCATGGCCAGCTCAGACCAACATTAGTAAGGTGGCTCACAATTGGTATCCCTCTGCTACCCTGCAGCTTTCATGAGAACATCCCCAAAGTTATAATTTATACTTACAGGACCCTCCCCAGGCACTGTGGAGGGAGGGGACGAGTAATCCCTATTTCTACCCAAAGCAAAGGGTATATTTCTACTAAAGTGAAGACTAACTCTCCTGCAGAGAAGCAGTAAACTTTGGAAACATTCTCCAAGTATTTCTTAACAGCAGCTGTGTATTAACTGTAAAGCATCCAACACAGCGAGCATGGATGAACGTCTCTCATCTTCCCAAGAACCCTGAAGTTGTGCCTACTTGCAGCTCTGTAGTTGTACTTTCATGCTTATATCTGAATGTTCTTTTTTTATCTGTCTCCTTGACCATGGCTGTAGCCTGCAACTGTGACCCAGAGGGCACCTTGCACAGCGGCGCGTGCGAGAGCCGCACAGACGCGGCCCTGGGCACGGTGGCGGGTCGGTGCCGGTGCAAGGAGAACGTGGAGGGTGTGCGCTGTGACAAGTGCAGGGACAACTACTTCGGGCTGAGTGGCAGTGACCCTCTGGGCTGCCAGCGTATGTAAACCCCCTCTTCTGTTCTTTCCAAAGCACTTGTAACACGGAGGCAGCTGAACGCACAGATAACCATGCGCAGGTGCTACCTGCTTGACAAAAAGACCCAGTTGCCTACTATAATTTAATGTCAATGTAATTTAATGTACCTCGTGCAGCATCTGGGATGGAAAAGATGCAAAATCACTTGCAGAATACATAGTATATTCTAATGGATCAGGCTGTCGTTAACAGAAGCATTGTTAAATATTCTATTTAATTTAAAACACATGAAAATATTTTTTTAATCAAAATCAGCACAGGGGTGATTGAAAAGCCAGAGAGGGGATCCCAGGAATCACTGTTAGGATACTCAGACTGCACTGCACGGTGCAATGCAGAGGTGGCAGGAGCTGCTGCCTTGACCTAAGAACTTCCAGCCAGCTGTTCCTCCGAGCAAAGCTCACTGGAAAACACATCCCGCCCCTACCCAGGCACACTCCGGGCTTGTGAGCAGGTTATGCCCACAGCACGGCAGCCAGCAATGTGCAAGGACTGCGCGGTGTGGATCAGCACACGGCAAACAAACCACTGCACCCGACTTCTGCAGCGCCCCTGCTGCCCCCCGAGAGCGTCCCGAGGAAACGGGTGTTTCCCAGGGTCTCCCTGAGAAAACGCTCCATTCCCCAGGGGCAGCCGTCAGGCTGCAGGGTGCCAGGGCATGTCCATCCGCAAAGCATCTGTCTGCAGGACAGAGACTGCCTGTCGCACTGATGCCACATGGAAAGCGAACCCCAGCCCTGCTGCCATCAGCGCGACCCGCAGAGGTGACGGGGGGTTTCTCTCCCCGCAGCCTGCAGCTGCCACCCCGCGGGCAGCCTCTCCCCCGCCTGCCGTCCCGACACCGGACACTGCCTCTGCCAGCGCTTCGCCGCGGGGCCGCGCTGCGACCAGTGCCTCGTACGTACTCAGGTTTTGTTCCTACTTCTGCCTGTGGTTGTAGAAGTCCCACCTCCCACCTCTTCATTGCCAGAAAAGTAAACAGTTAGTCAAAATTCAAGATAATCTGACAGCTGTATGCTCCCATTTTGCATTGACATGTCTGGTTCTTTTTTACTGCTTGCAAACGTTTGTGCCATCACATTGCACTAGGAGGAACACTCCCAGGAATGAAAGAAAACGCAAAATCATGTTCTCAGGCCATCTTTACTGTTTACAGAGCAACTTGCTTGAGCAAATGGGTAAATATCTGGTTCTTGCAGTGACTGAGTGCCCATGCAATCTGGTACGAGAGGCAATCTCCCGTGGCCAAGCACAGGCATGCAGCCCAGGAGTGTTCCAGAACATTGTTCATCATGGGGAATAAGTTCTCTTGTGCTTTACATACTTAAATACCTATCATAAAAAATATTTCACTTTCTTTTTTCCCCAGGTAGGATACTGGGGTCTTGGCAACAGCTTGCATGGCTGTTCTCCATGTGACTGTGACATTGGTGGATCCCAGAATAACTTGTAAGTTGATGTTCTTAAGTTTTATCTTTGTTTTAATTTTTATTAACTCTTAGGCTACACTTTCTAATTAGGTTACTAGAGTCTTGGTACAAATGGGAAAACAGGCTGTAGACATAATTTCATCACAAACAGATGGTGTAAAGTTATGTTGGGATCATTGAAATTTATTTGTGTTTCTGAAGGGGATTTACCTTTTTCTTTTGAAACCAACTTTGAGTCAGCTTGAGTCAAGTTTTGTTTAATATAAAATATAAACTGCATGGTTTGAAAGAACTAAAAGCCCTAATATTAATAGAAATTACAAGTAAGATAGAGATTACATTTTTAACTTAGCTTTGTACATCTATTTTACAAGCTATGAATATCTTCTTCTTTTTTTTTTTTTTTCCTGTCATATTTGCTCCTATTAAAAATATATAATTTCAGAAGCAAGCCTGGTTTGAGTTGGGTTCCTTCAGGAATTTGTTGGCCAGGGGTCTTCACTACTGCTGTTAGACTTCAGACACAGAAGCACATAGTCCAATGCCATAGAGCAGCTCTTTGTGAGCAGGTAAAATCAAAGCTAGTAATCGTCTGATGTGTTAAGTAAGAGTGTAAGTATATGAAAATTAACATATCACATCACATTAAAGGTCCTTCTGATCTCATGATACTTAAGAATAGTGATACATACAGCAATAGATATACAAACAGTTACAATAAATAGCTGCAGGAATAGTAACAAATGCTCAGGAAACAAAAGTATTTGTGCTTCAGATATGGAATGGATGGAGAAAAACAAAGCATTTTGCACTCCCACAGGGATGAAAAAGTAGCATTGAATAAATCCAGCATTGGAAGGGGGAAACAGAAGGGGTGGGTGGTAGGCCGAAATTTAGCAGGAGAGGCTAAGTAACAGTGGCAGAAATGAAAAGTTGAAACAAGGGTGGAGCTGAGCTGCTCTCATGCTGTGGGGACCCAGCCATGCCACACTCTGATGTCCTCCCTTCACCCACTCTTACCCTAGGTGCTCACCAAAGGATGGTCAGTGCAAGTGTCTTCCCAACATCGTGAGCCGCCAGTGTAACGAGCCAGCCCCAGGCTACTTCTTTTTACCCCTGGATTATTATATTTATGAAGCTGAACATGCAAAGCCCCTGTCTGGCTCTGCACCCTTGGTATGTAGTTTGGCTTTTTAGATGCCATACTGAGAGGGGACGCCTGCAGTGGTGCACAGGAGCTGAGGCTGAGGAGAGGAGCCCTTGCTCAGGGAGCAGCTGGAGCAGCTCTTTAGCAGGAAGATACAAAGCAAGTCTCTTGACCACCCTCAGTTCAGCCTTGTTCTTCGTGGACATAACTCTTACTGAGGGACAGTGGCTACAGCATGGTGTGACCTGCAAAGCTGTCCCTGCTGCTCCTCAAATATGAGCTAGTGTAGCATGAATTAGAGAAATTAATTTAATTATTTAAACTAGAGGAAAGTGACTTGCAAACAGCTATCATGAGCTGGGATATTTCTGGGAATCTCCAACAGGGGAAGAATCAAATTCCTCTCTGCTCCATTGGACTTGTTCCTGCTGCCTTATATAATGGCACTGATTGTAGCCCAATTTCCTCAGGAATTTGGCATCCGTCTGTAATGTTTCAAGAAAAATTAAGTTTCATTTATTTTTTCCCCCTGAACATGGGGGTAGTTTTTCCCCATGCAGAGTATAAGCCTGGAACACATTCCTTCTGCTGTCTGTGTCTCTGCTTTTACAAACAATTCTTCTCAGATGTGTTGTCCAGAAGCTATAGAGAAGGAAGAATAAAAAAATGTTTATTTGCAGGTCACATCCACAAATATTTAGCTATAATTACAACCAGTAATCATCCTACAGTCCAATAATTAAATGGAAAACAGATGTCTGGGACATAGCTTATTAAGAGGAAGTGCAAGTTAATTTTAAGGGGGTGAGGTAAAAGGGTTTCCAGCAGCTGCTGGGCCATAGTTTAGAGTTTCACCCAGCAGAGAACAGAGCTTGTTTTAAGAATGTAGATTTTAATTTAGCTGCTTTCCTACCATTCAAAATTTTTGAGAGGGTGCTGATGCTCTCTTATTACTTCACAGGTTAAACCAAGTGGTCTTCCAAGGTGTGACATCTACTTCCAGAAGCAAGGCTATGAGTTTATGATTGAAAATGGAAAGATTGTGTTAAACAGGAGCAAGAAACGAAGTGTAAGAAAATCTGGACTGGAACAGGTAAAATGGTGCTTGAATTGAACCTAGAATTGCACCTAATACTAAAACTTTATTTTGTGAGAGAGAAGTGTCTGGGCTTGTGGCATTTGCAGTCCTAGACATTGCAGTCCTGACACGACATAATTTTTTTTTGGTACACAGTTGGGTCAGACATTTTATAATTCACGTTGACAGGTTTGCTCTACTATGTCCATTGCCATTGTAGACTTAGATTCAATTAATTGTTTAGAAGGAGAAGAGCCCCTATGAAAGATAAGACCTCTTTTTTAATTGTTTTGCTTGCAAGACATTTCCAACATTTTCTGTCGTGGTTCCTTGTCTCTCTCCTGGCTGACTCGACGTTATGTCATGGTTTGGGCCCAACACAACAAGAAAGGGACAGCCCCTTGGCTGCTCACTCAACTCCCCTCCCACCCCCCCCACCCCCCCCACTGGGATGAGGAGGACAAAGCTCACGGGTTGAGACAAAGGACAAGGAGGGTTCTTCACTGATTAAGGTCCCAGGCAAAACAGACTCAATTTGGGGAAAAAAATAATTTCATTTCACACTAATCAAACACACCCAAGACACAGACAACACAAAGAGCAGAGCTTGCATATGTTACCCCACCCCTCCCTTCTTCCTGGGCCCAAATCACTTTGTTCCCGGTTTCTCTCCCTCCTTCCCCCCAGCGGCACAGGGGGATGGGGATGGGGTTTAGAGTCAGTTCACAGGCTGGTGGTTCCTGCTGCTCCTTCCTCCTCAGGAAGAAGGATTCCTCACCATCCTTCCCTGCTTCCCCACGGGGTCCCTCCCATGGGAGAGAGTCCTCCACAAACCTCTCCTTCATGAGTCCTTCCCACAAGGTCCGGAGCTGCTCCAGCCTGGGCTTCCCGCAGAGTCACGGGCTCCTTCGGGAACAAACTCCCCTGGTGCCGGGGTCTTCCAAAGCTGCACAATCAGAGCCCACAGGCAGCAAATCCTCTGGCCACAAAATCCAAGTCCACCAGCCAAGTTCACCTCTCCTGGCACCTTCAGGGAATGTTCCAGCACGTTCCTCCACGAGTGCAAGGGGACAGCTGCCATCTCGCCATGGGTTGCAGGGAAACTTCTGCTTGGGCACCTTCTTCCCCTTCTTCCTCACCAACCACCAGCACCGCTCTCCTCCTCCAGCACAGCTCTCCTCTCCCTCCTTCTCTGCTCAGTTGTTATCTCCGTTCTTTTGAGTGTTAATCGCTGAGGTGCATCTATTGTCCCTCTAATGGCTTCTTGGCTGGTTTTGGAGCAGGGGGAGCTTCTCAGCTTCTTAACAGAGCCCCTCCTGTGGCCCTTCCCCCGCTACCAAAAAACCCACCAAACCAGAACATTTTCCATTTTCCGACAAGTTTACCAAGGCATTAACACAGTACCTACATCATTTAAATGCTGCCAGCTTTGTCATTGTGAGTATTGAAATGTATTTATTCAGCTCATAATGAGAAGTCCAGCCATGGATGAAATCAAGCTAAATCTGTTTGAGGTTTGCAATGTGAATGCTTGGAGATGCCAGATACACAGAGATGGATGGTTTATTCTATTCCCTCTCATTGTTGTTGATGCAAAGCTTTAAGAAGATTTTCTTTATATGTGACCCTAAACATCCTACATTTGGGAGAGTTCTTTGATTGTCCATCTTGAGCTTGTTCAGAAAACGGGCTGACTGATGCCCAAAATAAGTAAACAACAAGGTAAAATACTTTCTTTCTTTTTTTTCTGAGTTTGTTTATTTATAATTTGACTCTGCATTGTTGAAAATGTCGGTATGTCTTTGCAGGGTGTGATGCAGGTGGGACAGGACTCGGCTGTGGCCGTGGTTTTCAGGCCGCCCAGCGCTGGTCGGTCAGTCACATGGACAGGACCCGGCTTTGCCCGCGTTCCCAGCGGAGCCGGGCTCAGATTTACCATCAGCAACGTTCCCTTTGCCATGGACTTTGATATCACAATCCGTTATGAGCCTGAGGTATTTGTGATGTCTTGTGTGTCTTGTGATGTTGTGACAGATGAAGGGTCTATTTTGTCAATAATAGGATGCAGCAACTTGTCCCACTCTTTACATTTTTTTGCCTTTTCATCCTTATCAAACAACATGCCCTCCACTGATCCCTTTAGCCCTTTCCACTCAAATCTGAAAAACCAGCACTACAAGTGTTTTCTAAGCTTTCCTCTTCTGGAGTTCCTCTTTTGGTACCTTTGCTTGCACTGCTCACAAATCAGACACATGCAAAATGCAACTCCATTTAGATGGGCATCTTGTATTTATAGCTGGGATTTTTGGGGCAGGAAAATGTAGGCAGACAGGAGTGGATCCTGGGCATTTGCAGCTATGCAGCTTCCCACTTGCTTCAGCTGGGTTCTGAGATGTGTGGCAATTGTAGCAAAATAGCCAACATCTTACTTTTTGCCTGGACAAAATTCCTCAGTGATGAAAATATGTCTAGGGAAATATGTTAACCCAGATATGGTAAAACCCAAGTCCTCACCCATGTCTTCAAAAACACTGACAAGTGTTTTATGGGTGCCAGTATATGTACGTGCCTTGCTCTTTCTCTTTGCAGCTCCCTGGGACAATCCCGCCACTTGACATCCTACTTCTGTCAGTTGTATTATCTTCTCTTACTGTTATTCTGAGGCAAACAAAACTCCCAGTGTCTTAAAATGTGAGAACCATTTTGCAGTGGGCTGGTTTGATGTAGCTTTTTCCTTCTAAGGACTAAACAGTTGAATTATAAAGACATTTGTTACAAAGTCTTTTATGTTTGTTATTCCTTATTAGATGTAAGAGGAGGCGGATATTGAAGGATATCTCCAGGACAACGTTGTGCTAAGAAAGGAAACTACTCCAATGATTTTAACAGAACTTATTTCCAATTGCACCAGCTGAGGTCCCATTTCCATCTCTGCTCTTCAATTAGCCATTGCAAACGCAATGCATTTTTCACAAATAACATCATTTTTTTTCACTCCTATAAAGAACAAAGAGAAAATCTGTGTTGTCACTGCAGAGTGCAGTCATTCAGATGGTTTTCACTAACCCTGGTAAAAAGGAAGTGGGTTTTTCAGATATGAAAAATGACCGTAATTTTTTGTCCTTTGTTTATAGTCCTTGGAAGACTGGGTAGCAAGTGTTGCCATCCAGCCTGCTGGAGTTCTGTCAAGTCAAGGCTGCAAGAGCAAGGGCCTTTCACAGGAGCCACATGCATTGCCTCTCCCAGCAGCTAAAAGGTCTGACTATACTTGTCCTTTTGCCTGTAGATTTTCTGCATCCAAATCTCTTACTGAAGCACTGCAGAGCAAGAAATGTGTGGGAAAATTGGGAATATTAGAATCATATGTGTGGCCTTTCCCGTTGCTGTCACACCACAGCACCACGTGGCTCTACGGAAGAGTCTAAAGCTCCAGTCTGCAGCCTGGCAAAGGTTTGCCCAAGCCAGGAGAGCGGCCTGGGATCCTGGTGGGGTCAGATGTCACTTTGGCGAAGTTCCAGCTGCAGCTATTTTAGTATAGAAAGGAAATATTGATTAAAAGTCACTGTCCTAGCCTATTTTCAAAACCAGCTTTTCAACTTGGACCTATATAAATATTAGAGAGGAACCAAGAGGATGGGATCAGACAGGGACAGGAAAGGACAAATATGAGCAGTGAGTTGCACGTTCCTTTGCTTGAAGTAGTAAAACCTGCCATTCTCAGCTTAATCTCACCAGGTTTAAATTGTGCTGGGTGAATTATCCAGACATAAATCATGCAGCTTTACCAAAGCCTGCAGCAGCAGGGCTGTGTTTGCTCCCCACAGGGAAGGGAGAGCTCACAACATCCCATAAACTTGCCTTGTCCCAACTGCTGGCTATAACTGTGCTTTATTTCTGCTGAACAGGATCGCACTTTTGCAAACTCCAGTCTGCCTGGAGCCAGGAACAGAATACTCTGTGGATGTGTATTTTTCTCAGCCCTCTGCCTCTGACCCAAAAGTGAAATCATTCATCCTGATTGACTCAGTGAGTAGTTCTGTCACAATTCCCTTGAGGCTATATTTATATCAATGTGATTTTTATTTATTACACAGACTTGCTAAAAATATTTTAAAATTATTTAGAGTGTATTTGAATAGAAATTCAGGGAAGTGTGCTTCTGCTTACCTCCATTGGCACTGTGTTTGCATGTTTTTGTATGGAAAGAGAATTGTGTCTGGTTTAATTTTCATGGAGCAATACCATAATAGCTTATCAAGTGATTCTTGTTGCCTATGTTAATATTCAGAGTATGTATCTTTATCTGTTACTAATTTATTATGAGCTCACTCCACAAATGTTGACAAGATGCTGTGGTTAGGCATATAAATTCATACAGTTCTTCATCACTTAGTTTTTTTTAAAAATTTGTCTAATGAAAAATTGCAGGTCTATTTAAAGATCACATTGGAAAAGTAAAATAAGCTCTGTACTTTCCCAGGAATCAGCTCTAAGACATTTCCTAAGTTTCCACCAACTGAGAAATTGGGTGTAAGTTTTGGGTCCTTCTCTTGAGAAAAATATTTTTAAGTCCGTTCCTCTAATTACTTCTGTAGAACTGGACCTGACAGCTGTTGGCCATAGTTGGACATAGAACCTTCACCTGATTTTTCTGTCTCAGTGTTACAAGTAAAAACGGGCCAGATACTGCTTTTGGAGCCATCAACGTGGCAATGAAGCAAAACCAATTCTGAGCGTCTATCTGAGGTCTTATGCCTGACTTTTTTATACACAGTCTCTTTTAATTGAAGGACTTGGGAAATGTCTAGAGCTTCAGAATAAATGTGAATTTAGATTACTGAGCCAGTACAATGGCAGATTTGGAAACACAATGCTCCAGGCCTCTGTCCTTGCAGTGTGGAGCACAGTAAGAGAATGTGGGAAAATCTGTTTTCCAGTGTGTCTAAGCAAAAGTATTTTCTTTCCCTCTCAACACCAAAGCTTGGACTTATTCCCAGAATTGCCTCCATGGAAAACTTATGCAGTGAAAAGGATTTAGATGAGTACCAGAAGTATCACTGTATTGAAATTGCATCAGAAGTTGGACCCCACGTCCTGCCCGAAGCATGTGCACGGCTCATAGTGAGCATGTCAGCCCGGATTCACAGCGGCGCCGTCGGTAAGGAGCAGCCTGCACAGGCAGCTCGTCTGGACACTTGCTGGTTTTCCCTTGAGTTTGCAGGAAATGTTAACTGGGGATCTCTCAGCCCATGGTGGTGTAAGTGAAACCGATCAGCATGTGGTGTATGGACATGCAGGATACATCCCCCTGAGTGCACTGCAAACACTTTTTGGTGGCCATCACACCTGGTGAGCTTCATGGAGCGGTGTGACAGGGACCATGACAGTGGTTTTGTGTTTTCTGCAGAGCATTTTGACCAGATGCAATTTCACCAGATGGCCAAAGCAGTACCTTGCCTACTTTTCTGGCTGCTGTAAAATGAGAGAGGAGTTTGTAAGCCCTCTCCCCGGCTGCTGCAGGCCAGCTGTATGCCTTGTCTCAAACTCCAGGCCAGACTGCAGGCACAGAAACTGATGTGCTAGAAGAGATTCACCAAGAAAACCTCAGTGGTGTCCCAGCAAGGGGACAGTGGCAGGTGGGGTTTGAAGGGCCAGGAAGTCTTCTGGACCCACCACAGAAAGGACATCTTGGCTCAGTGGCTAAGGAAACTTCCTTGGTGTTAGGCTCAGAGAAATGGGGCTTCTTGGCAATTCCAGTAATAGGAGAGGCCTGTCTGGACAACTTTCGTGGCCATCTCCTTTCAAGGACCCTTGTGTCCAATGGACCTGATAGCATATATTTTTAGAAGGAGCAGTGCCTCACTGACACATCATGTGATACGCAGCCACAGGCCCCCTTCATTTGTGTCTGGGCTGTGCTAACTCCCCATTAGCCCGATCCCCACAGGGATGAGATTCTCCCAGTGAAACACACACTTTGGCTTCCTAGTGCTGGCATTTGAGCATCTTGCACAAACATCTTCTGTGAGTTAGCAGAGCAGCCTTACTCAACAAGTCAGTCCAAGGTGTCCAGAAACCAGCAAACAGTGCACAAGTGCAGGCTGCCCAAGTACTGCTTGTGGGTTATGTCCAGTGCTGATGCTAGGCATAGATTTGTATCAGACCCTTCTAGACTTCAGGATATCTCAGTTTTGGAACTACACTTTCCTACACCCTCTTCTGTCCTATCCCAAACATGTGCTGAAGTCAGTGCCCTGAATGTGGCAGCTCCAACACCAAGACTTGTGCTGGTGCCTGATACACGATCACCAACAATGCTGCAGCATCAAATAATCTAAGCCATGGATGTGAACTCCATGTGAACCAAGCCAGTTGTTGATGAACTCCTGATGAGAATAATCAAGCTCTTCCCTGCCTATTTTTCAGTGTAAACCCTGCAAACTGATGAGAGCAGTCACACTGCACTCCTTTGTAACCAAACCCGGTTTGATTTTCTTTCCCCTTGGCAGCCTGTAAGTGCAATCCCCAGGGGTCCCTGCATGGCAGCTGCAGCAGGCTTGGGGGCCAGTGCCAGTGCAAAGCCAACGTCGTGGGGCGCTGCTGTGACACCTGCTCGCCGGGCAGCTACGGCTTCGGCTTCCACGGCTGCTACCGTGAGTACCTGCCAGCCAGCACCAGTACCAGTGTCTGGCTCTTCCTGCATGCTCGGACATTTTAGGGCTTTGAATCCGTGACTGTTTGTGAAGAAATATAAAAAATGTTTCCACAAATAATGGATTTCCCATCCCCACTGCTCACGCTGCCTTCGGGCGGTGCCAGCAATGAGCGGGGTTGGTGGGGAGATGTTCAGGGCACGGCTTTGCTTTCGGTGTTTTCCAGCATGCGAGTGCCACCCGCAGGGCTCGCTGAGCAGGCTGTGCGACCAGGTGACGGGGCAGTGCTCCTGCCGCCGGGAGGTGGATGGTCAGCGCTGCAGCCGATGCCTGGCTGGGTACTTCGGGTTCCCGCACTGCCGCCCCTGCCCGTGCAGCGGCCGCGCCGAGCTCTGCGACCCGGGGAGCGGGGTGTGCCTCAACTGCCGTGGGTTTACGGCTGGAAGCCGCTGTGAAAGGTAGGGTGTAGGGCAGCGCTGCAAAGCTCACCCGTTTGAACGCTGGTGCTCTTCGAAACGTGTGTGTAGCTGGGGGCCCATCTACATCCCTGTGGATGCATCAGTGACCTTAACTGGAAACACGTAGCAGGATTAAACTGGGCCTCTCTGCGTTTGTTCAGCAAATGCATGTGGGAAAGTGCACGTAATGCCTGTGGGAGGACCACAAGCACGGTACACGTGCAGCATTGCAGCTGGCTCCCTGCATTTGAGACATGAGTGCCACAGCTCAGGGTGCTTGGAGACATGTGCAAAGTGCTGCACATGAGATACACTGATTCCTGCCAGCTTTGAGGTTGCCAAGAGGCTAACCTCGTGCTGAATACTTATTTTACTATCTGCAGTTATCTCTGAGGGGCTTAGATAAGCATGCCCTGTTTGCTGGTTCATATTATTTCCTTATGACCAGCAAATTTCTTTTCCCGCATCTTCCAGCTCCATTCAAACCAGTGCTCCTCTTTTTTTATTCCATACACTGGCAGCAGTATCAGAGTTCAACAAGGACATCAGAATTAAATTTGTTAGCTGTTTAGTTTAGTTTGGCTGGATTGTACCTTGTAATTCACTTTTAAGAGGATTTCCGCGTGAAACCTATTGAGCTTTTCCTGCAGTGCTTTTGGACAATAAAGCCTTTAGCTGTTGTGCTTGTAGGTGGCAAATAGAATAAAAATGGAAACCTGAAATACTTGTTGCCCTGCACATCTGTAGGAGCTCCAGACCCCAGGGAGAGGATAATTGAATAGCCAAGACTTGTAGCCTGGCTTGTATACATATAGAGAATTGTGTCCACATTTGCCATAGTAAAGCAGATCAAAGAATGAGGATGCTTCAGAAGCCTCTGTATTGCAGCAGCTGCAGAGCAATGAGGGGGGCAGGCACAGAGGAAGCAGTGGTGGGCAGGGTGGTGGGGGTGGCTGAACCCCCAGGGAGCCCCAAAAGCCCCCCATCTGTCTGGGTAACAGCACAGACACCACTGCCTCCAAACTGTCCTCGCCCTGGGGCAGAACAGAGCATGGCTGATTCCAATCCATATGCTGCATCTAAAATACGCAATATTCTCTGAGTGCTCTGAATTAATTGATGCTTTTCTGCCTATGCCAAGGCTTTCTAATGTCATGCCAGCCACAATTTGTGTGTGTGTATGGAAATGCAGTGATAGGTGAATATAGAGAATTTTAAAGGGCAGCTTTTAGCTGTCTATGCAGAATGTGTGATATGTCATATGTATATATTATCATTTAGATTAAAATCGTTCCAGAATAGGTGAAAGTCTTCAGAAATATCCCTTGAAAATATGCCATATGTATTTTTGCTTCAGCGTTTGGGAATGCAGCTCTGATTTAGAACCATTTTAGAACACCTTTGCAGCTGGATATATCTGTACGAATTACTGGGGATAGCATTACAATGACCTGAAATGTTAAATTAGATACATATACATTGATTCACCTGCAGCCACTGAAAGGAGTACTTGACAATTCCTGCTGCTTTGTTTTGACTGCTTTGACAGGTGCATGGATGGCTATTATGGAGACCCTCTGAAGGGAGAGCCCTGTCGCCCATGCATGTGCCCAGGGGAACCTACAAGCAATATGTATTTTGCACGTTCCTGTTACCAGGACTCCCAGTCTACACAACTGATCTGCGATTGTCTCAAGGGATATTCAGGTACAAAGCAAAATAAGGACTGGTTTTGATTATATTAATATTTAATGTAAGAGAGAATAATGACCATCCTCTGCCCGTCCTCTGTTCAGAAATTACAAGTGAGATAATGGAAATAAAATAGATGAGAAAAGTTAACACTCAAATTTACTGATAGTAGGTAGGGAAGTCCTGACTGAGAAGAGTGGGAATTAGTACAATTAGTGTTCAAAAGAGGGATTCACCTATGTGGATACAGTGAAGACATTAACTCATCTGATGGCAGTCTGGAAACCTCCTCCTTTCCAGGCATGCTACATTAACCTGGTTGGGAGAGGGAGGGAGAAGTGCAGTTGCTTGTTATCTCTGACAAACAAGTGTAGGAAGCCCAAATCGGAAAGAAGAGAGCATCAAAAAAGAGCTGGTAGGATTTCCTAATGAGATAAAAACTTTCTCCCTATATAGGAATCTCACTTTGACATTATGCCCAAAAGTGACTGTTTCACCATTCAAATGGTTACTTTAGAAATGAGGTTTCCAATCTCAGCTGTCTCAAAGGCAGATATTTTTGCAGCAAACTGATGCCTTGCTTCTTAAGATCCCATTGACTTACTTGAATTTCTACAGGGAAAACTGAAGATATTTCCTTCCCCCTGAACTCCAAAAAGATCTCAAATGATGCAAGCAAACCTTAATGGGAAATACTGCCAAAAACTAAACCAATGCTGTCATCTTTACTTAGGCTGGGTTCTTTTATAAGTCAAGAGCAATTTTGCTTGAGCAATTGCTGTAGGTCCAAAATTACCCTTGTTGGTACTCATCCAGGAGACTTCTGTCCTCACAAACACCACAGAAAGGCTCTGGTCCTGAGGACCACGGCAAAGGAGCAGAGTCCTTGGTTGAGGATGAACCAATGGATGAGTTCCCAGCAACACCAGCCTGCCCAGAAAGGTTTCTGAGGTGCAGAGAGGAAGCACCCCAACCGGGGTGGTCATTAGGATGGCATGCTGAAGTAATTGCAATGCCAGCAAGCAAGGACAAAGCATCCTAAAGCTTGTCTGCCCTCCTGGGGATCCTCCACTGCGTTACAGAAGGGAGAGCAGGTCTGCTGGGCTCTAGGTTGCTCTGTGAAAGGGAGCCCCCCACCTTCCTGCTGTTGGGGTAAAGGCCCCAGGGAGAGTCCTGCAGATGTGGTCATCGCTGACCACTGCCATTGAATCGTAGAATCACATAATAGTTTTGGTTGGAAAGGACCTTAAATATAATCTAGTTCGAACCTCCTTGCATGGACAGAGACACCTCCCACTAGACCGGGTTGCTTAAAGTCCTGACCAACCTGGCCTTGAAGACTTCCAGGGATGGGGCATCCACAACTTCCCTGGGCAACCTCTTCCAGTCCACCACCATCCTCACACTAAATAACTTTTTTCTGAAAAGACTTTGCTGGAAAAAGATGTTTGAAGGTGCTGTGTGTGTAACTATTTATTCCTACTGAAAGTACTTCCTTAGTAAAAATTACTTGAGAAGGGTGCATTTCCATCAGATTTCAGTGTGGGAGATGTTATTTAAACTGATCATGGAAATAAAGGGCAACAGTCTCAAACAGGTGGATGTTTTCCATTGGAAATGTGCATTTTAACAGATAGTCTGAATGTTTTAACAGGATTACTGGAAATCACGTTTCATTTGAATTCCCAGCAGCCAGCAAATACTCTTACCTTTCTCTCCACCAGGCAGTCGGTGTGATGAGTGTCCTAGTGGGTTCTACAAAAACCCTGGCAGGCCTGGGCTTGACTGTGCACCATGTCCCTGCAATAACAACATTGATGTGACAGACCCAGAGTCCTGTAACAGGGTCACCGGGGAATGCACCAAGTGTTTGCACAACACCCATGGAGCAAACTGCCAGTTCTGCAAACCAGGATATTTTGGCTCAGCCCTCGATCAAAACTGTCAAAGTAAGTAAGGAACAACACTGAAACTGTGTATTACTACTAGGAAAATTTTAAAAGAAATTAGGCTACAGGGAGAGGTTAGCCCTTGGAGGCACAGTAAAAGTAAAGCACATCAATGGAGCAAAATATGAGAGTACTGAATATATTTCTATCCAGCAGTACAAATAACTGTTAATATGGCATCTATTAAATTCCTTGTCATCCAAGTCTCACTAAATCTCATACTGTGTATCACTCCTAGGAAATATTCATATGTGAAATGAAATCAGTACTCCCTGTTAGGAAAACAAATGTGCATTCAGCCCATTCAGGAAGGAAACAAAAGTAAAGGGATCAAAGATAATTGTTTATCCATGTCGCTGGCCAATGCCAACTAAGCAATGCTCAGTTAACCAGATGATCCCTTGCTGAGCTCCCTGCCTTACCAATTGTTTTCATTAAGTGGATAGAACGAAACTGTTCAGGCAATTTAATAAACTCCATGAGGACACTGTCAGTAATTCAGCACTTTTAACAGAAAGGAGTGTAAGGAAAAGTGTTTCTCAGAAAGTATTTTCACCAGTGTTCCTCATTGAGGGTCTAATTTCTACAGGCTAGACAATTACAGGTATTTCCAATAAACTCTTCTTTTGGGAATCTCTAAAATACACAGTTCAAGCCCATTCCTTGTTCATTCTTGGAAGATGTCTATTAGGAAAGGTTAAGCAAGAACTTTTGGCTCCTCATGAGGAAGGCTTCTTATCTTACTTGGCTTCCTGGGGTTTCCCGTTCTGGATAGTCCCTCCTTACCCTGCATATTTAACATTTCATTCTAATAAGATTAAAAATTCACTATGCCTTCATTTTTTTGGCCTGTATTAGAAGTAGGGAATGTTCTCAGTGAGTTGGTTAAAGTGACCATATAATCATAAAATTATATAAGCTATTACAGAATGACAAGTAAACTGCATGAGACTGAAAATGTGTTCAAGATTACTAGATGTAAACCAACAGCATGGGCTTTACATACAGCTCTGATTGCCCATCAACTGTCTGTACTATAATTTGCTGTAGTAATTGTCCTCCTTTTTCCAGGGTGCATGTGCAATCCAGCAGGTGTTCACCCTGCCATGTGCCCGGGAGGGGACACAACCTGTCTGTGTGACCCAGCCACAGGAGCTTGCCCTTGTCTGCCCAACGTAGTGGGTGTGACATGTGACCAGTGTGCCTCTGGCTACTGGGACCTGGCTAGTGGAAAAGGATGCCAGATCTGTAACTGTGATCCAAAAAACTCTCAAAGCAACCAGTGCAACCAGGCAAGACAATTACTATGCTTTCTGGGAACTGGGGTAATGGTGTTTTAGCATGGGGGGGGACCCTCTTATGAATTAGGGTAGTTGTCTGATTTGCTCCCTGAAATCAAGAAGTCTTTAGAAGTTTGCAGTTGGTGCAATCTCACTTTGAGTCATTATATCAAACATGCTTTTCTGATAATTTGGCTCTGCTTGCAAGGAATTTCTCTTTGCCTGTGTTTCTTTGTCAAGCAGATCTTAGAAATACTTCGCAAGAAACTCACATAGGAAAAAACTGCCTCTTAAGTATAGGTATAGGGAAGAAGGAAGTGCAGGCTTGGATCCAGGAGTCTTATGAGTATTTTTTAAAGTGTTTCTTTTCATACAGTAGCAGCTGTATGAGACATGAGCATCATATCTCATCTCTCTGACTGCTGGAGTACTTTTTATCATCTTTAATTCCTATGCAGATTTTCGGGCTAGAATGTAGAAAAAATAAAAGTGTTTCAGAATAGAGAGGTGAAATTGTGGTCCCATGGAGTCAACAGCAATTTTGAGGTTGACTTCAGAGCACCAGGAGCTTATCCTAAGCTCTTGCTGATGTTCTTTCACATTTTCCTTTCAGTATGCTTTCTGTTTCTTCCAGTTAATTTAGTGGGTTTAGTATTTTTCCTAGCTCTTAACCTTAGAGAATTAGTACTGCTTTTCTGAGCTGTACCAGTTATCAGAGCTGTAATTCCCTATTGTTTTATTTAATAGCTGAATTCCAAAATAAATTTTCAAGGGCAATGTGCATAATATACGCTCGAGATTTTCATTTACAGTTAGTTATGTAGTTAAAATTGAAATGTTAAGATGAATACTTTGCTCCAGCAGAAACAAGAAATTAATCTGTTTTGCAAAGAAAAAGAATCCTCTCTCAGATCATAGTCAGAGGATCAGTTCTCAAAAGAGCATCTGTAGAGTGGAACACACAAAACATTTTACATTCGTAAAGAAAAGCCATCTTTCAAAGTCCATTTAGTTTTCACAGCTTTCAGGAGGAAGATGGCAAAGGTGGGGCAATGCTGTGTAAACCATGGTGTTCAAAGACCATGTGCAAGCAATGTCACTGCAATCCTCATACAGCTGTATGACATGAGCCACAGGGAGAAAAACAGTAAACAATGTATATCCAGCCATATGACTCTGCAGGAAGTTATTTAATCCTGACTGTCTTTACAGCTTACAGGCCAGTGTCCATGTAAGCTAGGTTACAGCGGAAGATGTTGTGATGAATGTGAGGAAAATTACTTTGGCAATCCCCAGGCACATTGCATTCGTAAGTATTACTGTATGGGGACATCTGGATTAGAAACTACCTCCAAAGAGACATTTACCTTTTATATTCAAAGGGGAGATGGGACATACATCTTGAGAAGCAGGTTTTCATACATTTGTGTGTATGAGATGGATAAAAGTGTTTATATTATTTATCTATATTGTTCCTTCTACCACTATGATGCGGACATGGAAGTTAGACACGCAGAAGAGCCATTAGCCAGGCAGTCCACTTGGCTCTAACTCAACCACTGGTTTGCTTTCATTGCCTTGAACTGCACGATTGTACTTTTTGCATGCATTAAACCCACGATAAAGGAACAACTGGATGTAACCTGCTGTCCCTTTCTTGCAGCGTGCAAATGTAACCCAGAGGGAACCAGCCAGCCCAAGTGTGACAAAGGCACCGGCGTGTGCAACTGCCGCGCTGGTGTCACCGGCCGGTTCTGCGACCAGTGCGGCCGCGGCTTTGAGAAGGACTTTCCCTCTTGCCACCAGTGTCATCTTTGTTTTGATCAGTGGGACACTGAAATTACTGCCCTCGCTGAGACTGCTCAGGGGTTAATGAGGTTTGCTGCAAATCTCGAAGATAAAGGCGGACGAATGCCCAGCTGTGACATGCGCTTCAAAGCCTTTGAAGATGCCATTTCTGAAATTGAAGGAATTTTGAGACACCCTGTTCTTTCACTGAAGGCCCTCTCAGGCATCAAGGATTTTCAGGACTACATTCAGTAAGGGCTTGGCTGCTCCTAAAAAAATCCCTTGGCTGAGAAAGCAGTTTCTCCCTGGGCTCCACCAGCCATCCATGCACATCAAGTCCACTTATGATCAGCACACAGATGCTGGACTACTAAGTCCCTGTTTTCAATAGATCTGTGAACAAAATAATCTTTATAGAAATTATCTGTCCCCCACAGGCATATACTTAAATGCTGGAATTCTCCAGTTCATCCTCCGATTGTCTAAATAAGCCATTACAAGTAAATGTTTCTGCTAATTTAGAAATCTATCTCTTGTCCTCTAAAATATTGTGTATCTCAGTTCTAGTTTAAGGACAATCCAATCTGACTTCTGCATAACTGCTGGTTCCCTTTCAGGCAAAAAGTTGCACAAATGGATCCTCTTCACAGTATGCTGTATGAGTTTCCTGACCTTAGCAAGAACATAGAGGACATTGGGAAAGAAGCTGACCTTGTGTATGAACGTCTACAACAGAAGATACATCTGCATCAAAGTTTTCGGTATTTGAACCTCAAAGGTAAGGCAGCCAGCAATTAATTGAAATAAGTGTACATTTTCTTTGGAATTTCAGGATCTTTTTCTCACTCTTGAACCATACAATACTTCAGAGTTCCCTAGATTTTAGCTTCCTCTGGTAGTGCAAAAATGTAAATGCTAAAAACACTTTATGCTGACTTTCCAAACTCCCTTTTATCTGAACATGCCATGATTTATAGCACCTTAAATTTCAGATGCGTGTGCCTGGGTCATGTCAGTCAGAAGTCTCATGAACCCTGATGTTTACATCAGGATTTAAAAGCCACCCAGTTTCCAAGTATAGTCTCACAAATCATACAGCAGCAAATAGAACAGCAAAGGATTTTTTCTCCACTTCTGACTTACTTGTTTTTAGCAATATGTAAAGAATGTTGTACAGCAATGGTTTGTTTAATTAAAGCAGAGAGTCAGAGTGCAACTTCTTAGTGTTCCCATGGGAAAATATATTACTTTATGTGGTAAGGATCTAGCTCTCCATCACCAAAAAAGTGAAGTCAGAACTGAGTTCCTTGGCATTTTTAAAATAATTACACTGTCTGTGCTTGAGATAAATATAGTATCCATCAGCTGTTAATAGCAGTAATGACAATGTCACAGACTGGTTTCTGGAGAAGGATGGGGACATATAAGTCAGGGGTCTTGAACAGATGCGAAATCATCCATAGTGGCAGGAGATTGTCAGCAGTATACTCTCCAAGGGGACAGCTGCCAAGATATGAATGCCCAGAAGACAAGATAGATACCACAGAAGACATGAGCTATAAGCAATATACTCCCACTTACAGTTCCTCCTACAGTTTTGTTTGGGAGAGAAAAAGATTGGCCTAGAAAAGGTTGAAAAAATAGAAGGAAAAGTCAACAGAATACAAAGCCAAGGGAAAGGAAGATAGGAAAAGGGGGATTAATTAAAATCTAGTGCTCCCCTGCCCTGTTGTACTTGGCAGTGCCCCTGGGGCCAGCTCTTCCGCTCAGGTCCCTGCAGGAGCAGTCAGCACAGCTCTCCCAGGCTCTGCTTCCCAATTCAACTGAGTCTTGTACAGACTCTGAGAAAGGCAGGAAGGCAAAGAAACAATAAATCCCAGGGAGGTCAGTGGATGCACAGCTGAAGCATCCATGGTGCTGTCTGGTCACATTCCAAACCCACTTCATCTTTTGGCCTCAGGAGATGGATAAACATCCCTATAAAAAGCACATGGGGATGTGGGGAGAGGAAGACCTTGAATTAAAGCTGAATTTCTGGTCAGGGCCAAAAATATTCATCGGTCTTGCTACCAATCATCTAACAGCACACAAATAACATTCCCCTCAAGATAACAAACTTTTCTGATATTCAAGAGAAAGCCTTGCTCCCTGTCTCCATCTTCATTTCAGGACTAGCAGCACATGCTAGATATAGCTCTTTTTTGCTGGTCTAAGCAAGCGGGGTAGAGCGGGATATGGCTGTGTACCTCATCTGAGGTACATTTGGCACTTGTGCTGTGGACACACATGGGAAACGGGCTCCTACCTACTTCTTTTGCAGAAGATCAAGTGGACAAGTATTCAGGACTCATAGACTTCCTCACACGAGTACATTCTGCCAGCTGACCTGGAAATGTCAATATCTAATGATGAATTAAAATCACTGGCAAAAAGGAGACACAAGCATCCTTAAAAGAATGTTTGCAGTTTATGAGATATCATTAAACTATGGCTTTCCAGCCTTGGCCCTGGCTCTGCAGCCACTGTGGTATGGTAGTGCAGTGAGGATGGCTTCCTGGGCTGTAAATCAAGCCTGGTGTTGTGTTTAATGTGAAGGAACTTGGAACTTCTACAGCTCCATCACAAACCAAGTGTGAAAAATGCATTTGGGCCACTTAATGGAGGGCTGAACCACTGTAAAATATTCCTGCAATTGAATTGTTGCACAGAAAACAGTCTCTGGCTTAGATACGGAGTTACAGCAGCCTCTTGCCAGGTATTTTCTATTAGGAGCTAAGTTTAAACTGTACATTGTTTCCAAGAGTTACAAGATAAAATAAATAGCCTTGGTTCCACATGATAACTGAACATTGTTCAACTTAAAGCAAGTCCAAAGGCTTTAGTGCCTGATTCAAAGCACACAGGACTTGACAAGTGCCTTGTCATTGACTTTGACCAGTAACTGAGTCAGTTTCTAGCTTAGAGAGGGATGTTAATCAATGACCTCTAATGCTTTTTCACTGCTGACACATCAGTTCTGGCTCATTGCACATACTTCAGCCTGGGGATTTGGGGAAAACTGGGTTCTCTGGAGATCTGGGAAGCCTCAACAGCAGCAGCATCAAATTATGTGTTTTGCAAAAGACCTGAATCCTTTCCTTATTCTATTAATCTGCAAAAAAAATGTAATATTATCCAACCCTTTTGAGTCTGCTTAAAGGAAAGCTTACACTAAACAAACAAGAAAGACTCTTGCTGGAAAATATTTTTTGCTTGGGCTACAAGCTTATCATGGAAATGCACTTTTTTTAACACATCAACCCTGAAATTAGATTTTCCAGAGCCAAAGAAAACTCATAAATTCCCATTTGTAATCTAAATTTTGGCCTCAGTTCAGCAGAGCATTTAACTTTTGGGTGCTATGCTAAACAGAGACAGGACAAATGCTTTCTTGACTCAGAATCAGAGAGCTGATCATTTTATAGATTTTACAATTGGCAGAAACAATTCTCCTGTCTAGACTTATAACCAGCAGAAATGACAGGAACTTTATCAAATCAACAACGGCAGCAGTGCATGAGCTGCTGATGAATGCAGGTCAGTAGCAGTTTGTGTCATTAATGGGATCCTCTTCATACTTTTGTATCTTCCATTGGCTTCTTACACACCTTGGACTCTGAAGAACGACATGGGATCCACTGTACTTGCATTTATTCTAGCAGGTTTTAATGGTGTCAATAACTATTCCTGTTTGGCAACTGGCTGAGTAAACCATTAGAAAGCTTGCCTGAGGAAATGGCAGCTCCTGCCCATCCCTCCCAATCAGTGACAACAAACTGAATCACCTGTCACTCACCGTTTGTCCAGAAATCAAGTAAATGCATTAATTAAATGCAACCAAAATACAATCAGAACTAAACTCTGCTTCTGTTGCTATAGAGGCCATCAGCAACATTAGGAAACACTTTGAAGTATCCTTGCTGGCAGAGCAGAAGAGCAGTGGGACGATTCCTGTCATAAGATACTCAGAGTACACCAGGAACCATGCACTCGCTATGCTGGGACAGCAGGCCTTAAAAGAAAGCAATGTGCTGGAGCAGCTCAAGGTGATGAAGAGCCCCAACATCCAAAACTTGAATGAAAAGGTAGGCCCTGTGGATTTTGAATGGAAGCTAAACAAAAAAATATCTTTTTTATGACATTGGTAGTTTTTATTTTAAAAGGGTGCCTGCATGCATTTTAACTCTGGAAAACAACCTTTCCCCAGCTGGCACAGACATGCAGTCACATCAGAAACAGCTGCACTTCTCAGCTGTGGTTCCTACCGCTCTTCTGGAAGCCATTGCTTCCAGGGCAGGCCCAGCACAAGGAGCTCTTTAAACTCTCTAGTCTCAAGAGGACTTCTGTGTAAATTCAGAAAGATTAACCCCAAACTTAAACTAAGGAGAGCATCTTTTCCCTGGAGTGGTTGGAGAGTGCTCACACATCCTTTGCAGCACCCATGGGAGAGGAAGGGATTTCTGTCTTCCTCTGAGGAAGCAGAGAATTCCTGATAGCACCTTCAGCCAATGCTGCCAGAGATGGAAGAAATCATCCATCTGGGCCTTTTGTCTCAGCATCTGTGTCAAATTATATGGAGGTGTAGACATGGTACCAAGTTTTGTGAGAGTTGATCTGGATCCTTTGGAACAAGCCATTGACCTACAGCCTGGGTATGGCTAGGGGACAGTTTCAGCCCTTTTGCCATAGAGGAGTGAAGCAAGGGTCTTAGTACAATACATGGAGCCCAACAAATGGCTCCTCCAAGGAAGGGCTCAAAGCCATGGGCTGCCATTGTGTTCTTCAAGACAAGGAAGGGGTATGTGTGACTGGTAGGACAACCATCTTTGGAGAGACCAGATCACCATCTCTTCAGGAAAATCCCATACAATGTTCACTGTTCATATAGTGTCAAACATCTCCCTTTCCCCAAGGACTGTGCCTCAGGTCCCTGGAGGAGTCTTGACACAGGCATCTTCCCTATTGCAGATCTGTGGTGTGCCAGGAGACCAGCCCTGTGTCACAGCAGCCTGCGGGGGAGCTTTGTGCCAGGACAGTCACGGAGTCAGGCTGTGTGGTGGCCCAAAGTGCAGTGGAGCTCTTCCCCTCTCCACTGATGCCTTCAGAAAAGCTGAGGAGAGTGCTGTGTTGCTACAGAACTTGACTGCTCAGCTACAGGAACCTGAGAAGCAGGTGATGTATATCAAACCTACATTTGTTCAGTTATTTTTTAATGGATGGAGGATGAGATTTTGGAGGTCCCAAATCTACAAAAACTCACCTGCTCCTTGGGCAAAGTGCAGTGACCTAGCAATGGAGTGTGTCCCAACACCACATCCTACCTACCATGGTTCAGTATGGGGAGTATTAGGTGCTAGTCCCACCAGGAGACTGTGGCTCTAGGCATGCCTTCCTCTTCCTCACAGCTGCCAAGACCTCACAGGTCATGGTGCCCTGTGCCTGTGGAATTTGGTAGCATCAGGCTACTATTGTCTATATTTTTATTGGGAAAGATTCAAAGGGCACTGCTTGTCAGTAGCCTGAGCATGGCCCATGCTAATTGCAGTGGGATTACTGCTGTGCATAGCAGTAAACTCAGTTTATACAACTTCATATTAGTCTTCTGTTTGCCATTAAGGAATTTTTGCAAATAATTTCAAGCCAAAGCTTTTCTGCCCCTGCTTATATTTAGAAGGGCATCAAGTAGTCAGCTGTACTGCACAGCAGCACTGAAAATAACTCAAGCAAAGTGTGGCCAATTCAATATGTGCAAAGGAAACAGAACAGACAGATCCCACAACACCAGCAGAGACAGTTTGTTCTCATTAGCAATCAGAGATGATGCCTGTTACCATCATAGGCCAAACACATTTTCCAACAGAAATGTCATTCTGATGTGGCTTTGTCCTGTCCCTGCAGGGTGCCTGGGCATCCATTTCCTCCTTTTAAAATACACGCGACTCTGCATCACAGCTAACAGGTTTAGAAATGAGCAACTGGGGCACATGCCTGGACTCCAGGACAGAGGGGCAGCAGCAAAAGGCTTCCCAAGCACCAGGCTACTGGGACACTGCTCTTGGTGCTGGCAAGCTTCAGCTCTGTGATAATATGTGTGAAGTATTTAGAGATGTTTCAAAAGCAAAACCATCACTGTTTTCCTTGTTGCTGTTGAAACAGCCAGTCTCTTCCCTCCACAGACCAGAAAGGTGGTGCCTGTGGATTTCATTAAAGCACAGCATAGCCCGCAGCAAAGCAAAATACTGTTGGCATTTGATGATGAATCTGAAGTTCTCATTTAAATGATCAAGAATACTAATTTAATAGCAAATGTAACTTTTAAAGATAAGCCTTAAACTCTACCTTCCTTATTTGTGTCCTCTTAGATGTATTTTCACAGCAAGGCCAATGTGAAAAAGCAAATGAAATTGCCTGCCTCTTCTGTACTGAATCTGATCACTGACATGCTGCAATACTGCAACAGAAAACAACAGTCAGCACCTCCTTTTAGAAATAGAAAGGCCCCTAGTTTAGCAGTGGTTACAGAGAGAAAAACTGCTTGCTGTAGGCTTTTTCTGAGGCCAGATGAAGGCCATGATGTAGCAACTTCTATAGTTCCCCAAAGGAGTCTCATACTAGTTTTCAAAGCCACAGCAAATTATTCCACTGAGGCTTGGATCAAAATTATTTTTATGTCAGAGCTCAATTTGCCAAGCAATGATAGATAACCTCCAGAAAATGGCACTGTTATTTCTATTTCCAGGCTGAACATATTAGGAAAATGGCAGAAGATAGCAAGATTAAAGGCTCACAATGTAATGGGCAACTGGAGACAGCTAAGAATCAAATTAAAGTTGACCAAGAGATAACTAAGGACTTCATCCAAAAAGTGAAAGCCTTCTTGTTAGGTAAATATGCAGAGTTTTTCTTAATGCATTTTAAATATATATTGGAATATAATATAGCATAATAAATCGCCAGAAAATGGTCTAACTGTATACACATAAAATTTCTTATCTACTTCTTGACCCGTGCAATCTTTTTCAGTCCCCTTTTTTCTAGTGTTTCTTTCTCCCACATGACAGTACTTGGCATTACTATTCCAATAGGTCTTTTATGTTCTCATTGTCATCTTTTATTAATTTCCTTAATTTGAAGCATGCAAGTAATTCCCTCAGTTCCTGCTTTATCTGAGTAAAGGACTACTAACATAATTTCATACAATATATAATGTCCAGGCATGTCCAATGCATCCTCAGATTGTTATTCCACCCCCTTCTTCCAGGCCCATAAATAGAGGCTCTCTGTAGGGAGCGTGGGAATTAGGACACATACAGCTCCGTCGGCTCCGTAAAGCTGTAACTCAAGGAATAAAGGATTCTGGTAGAACTTCACTGCTGTCATAAAAAATAACAAAACAACCATATACACCCTAAAACTTTTTACAGCCTTTCAGAAAAATACTGTAAAAAAAAGGACCCTACCTTTTTTTTCTTTTTTTTTTTTCTTTTTTTTTTTTTTAACAGATGCACATCCAAGGAGTTCAAACGTGGTAGGATTTTTTAAATCTCTTGAATGTAGCTGATCACATAAATTTCTAAGGATTGCATGTTGGCAGTTCTTTGGCATTGATACTTGTACATCCAAATGGGAGCCAGAGCAGAAGACTTCCTTTAAGTTATTTTGTTGAATTGGAATAAAAATTTCATTTAAGTCCTTTTTATTTGACAGTGATTGAAAATTCCACCTTTGGCTCTTCCCTTATGTTTCTTAGTAAACATCTGGCATTTACTAATAAATAGAAAAGCATGTTTTCATTAACTTTTGTTTTGCATATTGTTATTTAAGAACCGTACCAGCTGAGATGTGTACAGTTACATTAAATCTGCTGTGCTCTACAGTGATGTGAATGGTAGTTTTAGATTAATCTATTTCTACCAAAAATAGCTCTCAGGAATGCACTACTGTTTGCACAGCAAATGTCTTCTACTTAATTCATGGTGAATTACCTTGGAGCATTAGCACAAACATTTAATATGTTTCAACTGCTTTATCACCCAAGGTCTTGTCTATAAAGGGAAGTGAACAGAAAACAGGAGTGATTGTGAGACTGCACAAAGCATTGACTAACTCTGCCTGTGCCTCTTAGCAAAGAACTGGGATGAGATCATTTGTCAGGAGAGTTGTCAAAATATGTTTTTTTCCACTGTAAATTCCCATCCTATCTGAGTCTAACCCAGGTTCCCTCTGTAGCTTAGCCTTTCTCATTAACCAGCAAAGGAACCACTTTCTCAATATTGTGGTGACACCAGGGAAGGGATTATACCCACTGGCCAGATTGGAAAGCTCCATTCACACCCCAGTCTCTCCAGTGCGTCTTTGATCTGGGGGCTGAGGGAGAAATGGGCTCTGACACATCTAGCTGTGCTGGGCACCGATTAAAAACCTTCCATGGGCTCAGTTCTACATCAGAATTTTAATAACGCAGTTCAAAGTGGGTTCAAATTCTCATTTTACCCAGTTCTGACAATACTAACAGCAGTACCTGGAAGCATAATATTCAATTACAAAACGTTGGAGACAATTCTCTTACCCCCTTGCTGTACCTGTCAGCTTTGTTCTGCCACGTAACTCAGAGGGCAGGCAGCCATAATGATCATTCATGTCTCACTGGGAGGAAGAAGCCACTTCAGGACACCCTCAGCTCTGTTCCTCTTGCAGATGAGAGCGCACCTCCAGAAGACATCGAGAAGGTGGCAAGTTATGTTCTGCAAATAAACCTTTCCTTGACTCCACAAGAGCTCACGGGCATGCTTGGCAAAATCCAGGGCATTATGGACCCCTGTGAGAAGTACAAACTGAATGCAGACAAGAGAAACAGAAAAAGGGAGGAAGCTCGGATGCTGCTGGTGGCGGCACGAGAAGCCGAGTGAGTAGGGTATTCTTGTACTGATGTGCTAACTCCAGCTGGGGTGGCACAGCACATGGTAGGACTGCTTCGTACCCCAGGAATTATCCTAGTAACACTGGAGGGAAAGCTCAGATGACAGCAGATTTTGGCTTGCGGTTTCCACAGGGCTTCTCCAGGAGGAACAGGCCACAGTCACTCAGGCTGAAGGAGCCAACGTGCTGCAAGGAGACAGCTCCTGCCAGCTCTTGGCTCCTCCAGCTGCTGAGTCAAAGAGGCTATGGCAGTTCCATACTTCCACAGTGGACCTAGTGGACCATTACATCTGGTTCACAGGAGGTTTAAAACAGGGAGAGGGAAAATATGTTCACCTATAAGTGAGCTTTCCTTACTAGCAGAGCACCACCAGGCAGGTGGCAGCATCCAGCCTCACCAGTAATACAGCAGCTCACATGCTCCCACACAAGGTACCTTAATGAGGTCGTTCTTTGCTAGCTTACATACCACCATTTTAAGTTGTTGTTGGACTTGAGGGAGTATTCCTGCATGCGAGCATGGGAGCACTTGAAACTTTGATCTCCAACCACAATACTACACACATTTCTATTTTTCCATTTTAGGAAGGCAGCTAAAGCTCTCCCACCTGTGGATGAAATTAATAATACTCTAAAAAATGTTGTGAAGTCCCAAGGACGCTCCAAAGACACCTTTGTAAAGTTAAATGAAGAGATACAAGGCATCAGAACACAAATCTCACAGGTATCTCACTGTGAATCTTTTAATTTATTTACTACACACATTTTAGGAAAAGATACTTAATCTCAAAGTTTCCTTAATGTGAACTTAAATAAGTGAAACCAGAATGCGGTGCAGATATGACACTGATTCCATAATGTTGAAGGGTCTCTTCTTAATCAGTTGACATTAATCCCCCTCATTACTATACTCTGCAAGCTGGATAGACATTGTGTAAGAAACCACAGCCTTCAATAACTCTGTTTTAGGCTGAGAACCAAGTGAACAAGACAAATGATGAACTAAACGACTTGTCAGCAAAACAGTCTGAGGTGGAAGATGAAATTGCCACATTGCAGGCAAAAACGCTGATGAACAAGAATCAAGCTACAAAGGCAAGAGCAGAGGCAGAAGCAGCTCACAAGCAAGCCCAGAATATTGATAATGTAAGCCTTCCTGCCACGTATTAAGGGAAAAAAATATTCCCTGTGTTTGATAGTATTTTTGATTCAGAAGTGTAATCATGTTGTCCTGTTCTCCTCAAAACTGTGTTATGCCACGCAGTGTATAATACCACAGGTTAAGAGTAATTTCTTTTTTATTTTTAAGGCTTCTAGCAGATAGCACTTCTGTTTGCTAGTATGAAAGAAAACATTCACATTTCTCTGGCTACTTGGTGACATTATTCCTAGCACTGTGTATAAGACTTGTAGTCACCATGGGCACCAGTAAACACAACAGAACAAATCACAAAACCAAATATTAAAATATGTGAGCGATGGAAGCAGTCTGGCCATTCATCCCATGCCATTCCCCTTCAGAGAAAATTGCTGTGGGAAGACCTGGAATTTTTGGTTGGCCAGGTGCTTTTCAGTAGCTCAAGTTTTTGAGAATGCATTAAGGCAGCTAGAAATTTGCTGAAACTGCAAAGGGAACCAGGCACCCACAGCACAAGCTTGGAGCATGACCAAGCTTCCAAATTCTAAGAAACTTGGTAGAACTCTAAACTGTTGCCTTGACAGCAATCTAAACTGGCATGGAATGGAGTTAGCCAGTAAATATTACAACAACAAAAAATGTAAAATATAAAAATAATTTTAGAGGTAATTAATTACATTTTAATTAAGCTTTGTAGCAAAAAGTAATTTACAGAAAAGTCCTCTCGAAGTAAAAAAGCATAAGCTTTAAAAATCTTAAACCATATTTTCTCTATATCCTCAGACTCCCTTAACACTTTACATTGCTCCACTGGTAGTTCAATTGATATTTATCAAGTGTTGTAAAGCATTGTTCAATGTACACTAATGGATTTATTTTTTTTTTTAAGATTTGAGAGATTCAGAGTTTTGTTCAAAGAAAATATTTAAGAAAGGTACAAAAATCTCCTTTGGCACACAAGATTAATTATGGAGATGCTCTTAAACTAGAGTAATGACTTTTTGTTACAGGAGTTTGCTGACATTAAAAGAAAGTACACCATTCTTCAAGAAAAGCTAAAAGCCCGAGCACCTCCAAAAGTAACCCTAGAAAAAGTGAAGCAGCTGAAAGAAGAAGCAGAAAAACTGGCTGAAGAGACTGAAAAAAAAATTAAAAAAGTAACAGGTGATGTTCTCACTTCTATAGCGAGTGGTGAAAATTGTGAGTCATGAAGTAAACTGAAGTCCTTGCCCACAGACACTAACAGACTAGGCCCACCAGAAATCAGCTTTAAAACAATTTAGCTGGTTAAAATCCCTGCTTGAAGCTATCCAAACAGTATAAAAGCAGTTAAATTGATTTAGCTTATGTCCTTTTTCTGACATAAATTGGTTGCTATAAACAGAGTTTAAGAAGTGTCCACAGATGGATTTGCAGTGGTTTGATTCAGAGAGTTTAAAAAAAAGACAAGTGCAAAATCTGTATAAAACTTGGCTGCAGATTTAGCTGGAAGCTTTGATTCATACATGTGCTTTGGGCATTTGGACCTTCAATCTTTACTCCATGCTCTGTTTTTTCTTCCATTACCCAAGTGGTGGCTCTTGTTAGAGAGCTGGTTTTAATCAGTCCATACTTGTTCCCCTTCAGGCATTATCTGAGGAACAAACCAGGTACAAATACTGATTTGTTCAAACCCACAGACAAACATCTGTGTCCCACAGCAAGGCTTGTGTACATGCCTTGGTCTCATCAGCCCACACTTTGGAGTCATCACCCACCTGCACTGCCATGGAGGCTGAAGCCGCTGTGCCCTGGACCTGCGGGGCTGCAGCCAGGAGGGTTGTGGGTAGCAAAGACCATGGCTCCTGTGGCATTGCTCCTCACACAGCCTCTTGGGTGGGTTTAGAGGGTCACCAGAACTGAAGAGTACACCTCATCTGATTGCACAATTCTGTTGTAGTGAAGGTCTGGACATTTCTACTGGGAATCCTTGGGCCTAGGATCTGGCCAAGCTCCACATCTGAAAATACCATGTAACATCAGCAAAACAGAAGCAGAAAGACCATCCCAGAGCAAATTCTTCAGGACAGGCCCAAATAAATACTTTGAGCAGATAACTTGAGTAGATGCATTTAGAATGTCCCAATCACTCCAAATGCCCAAATGTTAAACATGTTGGAAACAGGCAGTGGATAATGTGGGTTTGACTCATTATCAGTATATTTATATGGGTGTAGCTTCACAGCAGAAACATTCCTGTAAATGAGGGAGACCTAAGCTCATTAGGCCTGAATTGTCCAGGCTTTACACACATCAGTGGACACACTGTTCCCCTGAGGGTTTCCATTTAAACCAACTCCTTTTAAGAGCTCCCTGTCCTACCCCATCCTAGCTGATGGACAAAAGCACATGCTGAGAAATCAATTTCTTTAAGGCTGTCACGCTTCTTTCACAATCCAGAAGTCAGATTTTTCCCTCCAGATGCATATATAACATTCCTCATTTGAGATGGGCTTGTTGCCTTTAAAACTGCTGGGAAAAGAAGTGCTGTTAATCCCTTGGTTTTACTAACGCAACAAATATTAGCATCATTGCATGTCTCTGCTCTTCCAGATTTGGAAAAGAAGCTTCAGGACCTGAATCAAACCAAACAAGACAAGGCAGAGCAACTGAGACAACTAGAGGAACAAGTGATGGCCATTAAAAATGAAATCATGGAGCAGGAAAGCAAGTATGCCACATGCAAAAGTTAAGGTCTGAACAGGCCACCAGGTAAAGTGCCACTGAAGTCTTCACACTCACCACCTCCAGAGGTTCCCAGCACAGACAGTTGTCTCTGTAAATTCATCTGAAGGTGCATATAGAATGTTGGCACAGTGGATAATGTAACTTTCTCTTGGGATTTTTTGTCCAGTTCAGTTCATATGAAAATAGGAAATAACCACTCAATAAACCAGCTGTAAAGTAATTAATTTGGATTCAGTCTTTGAGGGAGCTTTAAAATAGTTTTCAGCCCACAGCACAGAGCTTTTCCTTGGGGGCTGGAAACGTAAAAGGAGGAATGCTCTAAGAACTACAGGTAACTCCCTTAGAGACTCCCAACACCCTGTGTCTTCTGCTGAACCCTACAATAACTCAGGGCTGTGCCACAGCCCCACTGGGATGGGGCAGTGCAGATGAAGGGCTGTGACCTTCTGTCACCTTCCCTGCTGGCCAAGTTCGACCTCCCCAGGGTACCGGCACTCCTTCATCCCTGTCTTTCGCTGGGATAGAACACAGGGTTCACCGGGATCACATAACCACGTGGGGGTCCCCCTCTGTTACCTCGAAGTGCTCAGGGATGCTCAGTACCTCGTGTAGAGGAGGGCGACAAGGAGCCAATTCCCCGGTGCCCGCTGGATGGCAGTGCACAGATGCCGAATGCCGAAAACAACTTCAAAATCATTGTTTAAGTTGTTAAGGGTCACTTCTCAGTGCCCTTCCTGCAATACCTTTTTCCTTATGCTTATAACGGGTTTCCCACGTTTTTCGCTGCCGCAATGACCAAGTGGAGAACAACTCCAGCTCCAGCCAGGTTTAAGCAGGGAGTCTGGAGGGCCACAAACGTTCAAAAACAATTTATCCAGCTTTTCTCCCATATGCATCACTTCTTGGAAGTCAGGGTTCACACAGCACTTTCTTGCAGCCATAAAGAACACAAGAACTGACCTAAATATCAGGTTTTAATTATTTTTCTTTTAATATAAAAGACAGTGGGGCTAAGCAAATGATCCAGAAGGACTAGGGTTTTTAAAAGGCTGAAGGGAGCTACGCCTCACTTCCAAAATCCCACCCATATTCCTGCAGGACGCCAAGCAGACTAACAATGGCTTTTCCTCAGTTAAACCAGTCATGTCGTTCCTGTCTAGACCATCCCACAGCAAGTATCCATCATTAACTTTATTCAGCTGGTGTGAGGAGCCCAGCACTGCTGCAGAGCACTCGGATGCAGCCCACATCCGTAAAACAGGGAATGCTCTGCAAGAATATGGGGCTCTTAGCAGCTACCCATCCTCATGCCAGCAGTGACTGTTAAACAATTCTTATCTAAAGCAAGCATTGTTTTGTCCAACTGAGAGAAACCCTCCATACTTACCACTCTGTGTTTACAAGAGCTTAAGTAGCACTCCTATGCAGCTGGGGGGCTTGGGTGGGAACTGATGGCATGGATGAGAGATTTCAGAGAGGTTTTTCTAACTCAAACCAGCTGTGCTCCGGGGCAATGTGCAACATGCATTACCCCTATAATAGCTTCTATTGTGAAAATGATGAAATAAAAGTATAACTTGGATATAACCTAACAGAGTCACCTGAATGCAGGTATGCACATAATTTGTGGTTTAACTTTTTCTGAATTTTAGCATGTTAAAAAAAATCACCTATGAGGTGCAAGGCTTCTTTAGAAGGTATTAGGCTGTAATCAAACAAATGTATTTAGATTGACTTTGCCATAATGAAATCGAGCATCTCTGCTTTAAGTAGGACACACAACTCTCCAGGCTGCTCACATGCAGGTCTCCAGGTAACGAAGGTAGGTTTCAAGGTAGCCCTGCTGCACTGCACCTAAAGCAGGCAAACTGAAGCTCTTAGAAAGACATTCCCAATTGCATATAAACCAAAATTACTTTATTCATAGCTTTAAAAAATCGGAATTCACAAGCAGAAAGTTGAAAGAGACTTTCCTCCTAAAATCCACTGCTGGCTGTGAGAGTTGCCGTGTGGGTTTAGACAAGCTGCGAGGATGAGAAGTCTGTAAACACAAGGCAGTTGTGGCCTGGAGGGGAGATGTATCCATGGGGGGAAACAGAAATCACTGTAAGAAAAGCGGAAACAGGAAGAAGAAAATCAGCGTGGAGTCTGAGCTCCCCTGCCTGCCTCCAAGCATGCTCAGACACACAAAGAGCAGACCCGACAGGACCAGCAGCTACAGGACACCAAATCCATTTTGTGACAGCTCCCCAGGTTTATAACTGTGCAGCATTCCCCACTGGAAGTGGTGCAAAAACCATTAAAATGTTTTTGCAAAGTTAATTTGTGGGAAAGTGCTGTATCTGGAATAAAAAAACCTGGATTTTGTTCCCCCGGCTCTCTTAGTTGTGGACATAAATGGCTTCACAAAAGTTTTGGTTGAAAAAACTACTGAAATCACTATCTTGCTGTAGGGCATTTTTATTTCAGTGGCATTCACCAAAATACAAACAACATTTAACCAAGACCACATATAACCAAAGATACATTTAATAAAAAAATATCTATTCAACAATGCTAGGCATTCCACACTACAGGGTTACAAGAAAATGTGTGATCAAGGGGGTCCCACAGAGGTCAAACTCTGAACTTTGGTTCCTCAAGAAGACCTCCAACCCAGGACAAACAGACCCCCAAGACTGTAAAGCCATTTCACCAACCACAAGGACAGGACACGACATGAGACTGAATTTTTATCATTTGAAGAATCAATCCAGTTAAAATACTCCCATTACCTATTGCTCGTGATCACTGTGGAGAGGGATGGACAGGAACAAGGTCATTCCACCTAATGACCCATGCAGAGAATGCTGATAGTCTCAGTCACCTCGGAAGGGGGACCATGGTTAGAGGTGACAGACACCACCCCAGTCTGTGGCTGTACTCCCCACACATGGTGACTGGTCACCACTGTGACCCCAACTCCTTCCTGGTACATACAGGGTCACCCCCAGGCTGGAATGCTGTGCATTGTCACGTTGTCCGTGGCAAGGAGCTCCAGAGGGCAACTTTAGCCCCTTTTAGGTTTAGGGGAGGATAGGACTTCTACAAGGTTATGAGACAGGGAAGAAAAAAAAAAGGAGAAAACTTCAATAGAAGGTGAAAAAGTCTGGGACAGAAAACAATCCAGTAGCAATAAAAAGTTCAATCCCTGCACACAGTGATGCTGCAGAATGGCCCTGCCTGTCTGCCTTGGACTGGGGCAGTTTCTAACTGCAGCAGAGTAAAATGTTTCCTGTTAGTGGGACAAAAATATTGGTTGCATTGAAGCTTTAAAAACAAAGCTGGTCTGTGATGTCATGACAGGATTCTGAAACTGAATTAGTTTTGTGAATTTAGAAGACCACATTGCAGGAGAGGTTTAGAATTACAATACCTGGCCTGTTAGTTTAAAATGGTTTAATTTCCTGGATATCTTTAATGAAACAGCCCCACGAGTTCTTCAGTCAGGAGTCCCGGGTTATGTTTCAGACCTGGTGTTTAACCTTTAGGGCAAGTCACTTGGTATCTCTCTGTTTCTGCTTACCCATCTGTAAAATGAGAATGAACATATTTACCTACCCCGGCAGGGTTTGCTGGGACAGACCACGTCCACCCCAGCACTGTAAATAGCGAGGGCAAAGTGTTCTTGAGGGACACTGGTACCTGGTAAAGATCTACTCGAGTTTACGTGTTGCACGTGTGCAAGAAAACTCGGGTATATAAACCCAGGCATCTGTCACACTCTGCCCAGCTGGGGCCGCGTTTTTCAAACGTCTCCCTCTGTACCCGCTCCCGGCGTTTATTTACCAGTAACCCTTTCCCCACGGTGCTGCGGGGACGCAGCCGCCAAAGCCCGTGTCCTCCCGACAGCCCAGGGAGGCCGGGAGCGCAGGGGCAGCTCAGGCACGGCCGTTCACCCCTCGCAGCAGCCCCGATGCCCCGGGGAAGGCAGCAGCACCGCCTGCTCCCAGGGAACGAGGAACAGCCCAGCAGTGCCCAGCCCCGGCTCAGCGGGGCCCTCTGCCCGTGCCAGGACCTGACCCAGCCACTGATGGCAGCGTGGCCATCATCCCCAGGAACGGCACTCGCCAACCACCTGTGTTGGCACCAGAGCAGCAGGCGATTCGGGGCTGTTGACCCTCGCACGCATCGGCTGCCAACCCCCTGGCCCTTCGCGGGGTGGCAGACCTCGCAGCACGGGTACGCTCCATCCCTCCCAGCACCCCAAGCAGAAGGCAGGATTGGGTTAAAAACACCATTCCTGCATTGCTTCCTCACAGACATGAGCATCGAGAGGGGTCGCCCAGTCGGTGACCCCCGCCACCGGTTGCTGCACTCTGCCCAGAGCCCGCTCCCAAAGCTGGGGAGCAGCGGGAAGGGCGCAACTTGTGCTACCAGGGGCTGGAGTCCCCCTGCTCCCCATCCGAGCTCCCCACTTGGAGCGGGGACTGCCTCCCCTTCCCCGGGCCGCTCCCCCAACCCCGGCTGGGCTGCCCTTCCTCGACAGCGGCAGCTTCCCCGCCCCTCCCCCAGGCCTGGCGCTGAGACGGGGCCGGGACGCCCTGGGGCGGGGGCCGGGGCGAAGGGGACGTCGGGGGGCGGCCCGGCCCGGCCCGGCCCCGCGGGGGCGGTAGGGCGGAGGAGGGGGAGGGCCGGGGGCGCCGGGCGGCTCGGAGCCGCTCCCCGGGAGGCGCGGGGAGCTGCGGCGCCTGCGTGGAGCAGCCGGAGCTGCAGCTTTCGGTGGCGGTGTGGAGGGGTAGCCGGAGTCCCGCACTGTCCCGTCCCGTCGAGTGCCGCCGGTGCCCGCCGCCGCCATGGGCCGCCTCTCGCTCTACCTCTGCTGCTGCCTCGGTAACTCCCGCCCCGTTCCCGCCGCCGTCGGGGCACGGCGGGCTGGGCCAGCCCCTGCGACGGCTCGAGGCACCCAGCCTGACCGCGCACCGCTTCTCACTCTCATCTCTCTTTACCTTCGCGGCCGCGCAGCGCTTTGCTTCGCGGCGGCACAGGAGCCCGAGTACAGCTACGGCTGCGCCGAGGGCAGCTGCTACCCGGCCACCGGCGACCTGCTCATCGGCCGCGCTGCCCGCCTCTCCGCCTCCTCCACCTGCGGCCTCCGCCAGCCCGAGCCCTACTGCATCGTCAGCCACCTCCAGGTGAGCGCCTCGACGCGGGGGCAGCACACGCGGGCGCCCCGGCTGGCCGCGGGGCTCGGCGCTCGGTGGCGGGGCTGGGCATCGCGGAGCGAGGGGGCAGAGGGGGCGGACGCCCGCGGGCATCCCCGCGGCTGGCGAGGCGGGACAAGCCGCTACCTGCGGGAGGGAGGTGCGGGCACGCGTCTCCGTGGGGGCAGCATCGTACCCCTGTGCGGGACGGGTCCAGGGAAGCCCTCGCTGCTTTCGGCTCCCGACCCCCCTTTCCTCAGCAAGGTTAATAAAGAGGACTGTGTGGCAGTGAGTTTAATTAATACTTCATTTTCAGACCTACTTGGAGCCGTCTAGACAGTTTCCTGATTGAGAGTGGTCTGTAGGACCCGGGTAGTGTTTTTGCTTCTGTTCCCATAATGTAATTACATTTGTATGGTCTCCAAGGGAAAGGATGCAAATAAAGTTGTCTGGCACATCTGGTGGAAAACACAAAGCTATTTAAGCCAGAAGCAACTCACCAGAAATAAAAATTCAGAGACAGAAGAGATGGTGGAGAAGAATAAAATATGAGTTATAAGTGGGACTCCATTGAACTGAAAGTAAGAGGATAATCTTCGGCCGAATTACTGCAGAGACAATAGGGCCGGATTCTGGCACTTGGAGGGAAAACCACGGAAGCAGGAGGAGCCCTGCCTGAGGAGCTGTGAGACTTGGCCCATTTGTTCCCTGAGGTTACCAAATCTCACCCCACCTTTAGTTTTACTGTACTGCTCCATCTGCTAGAGTTAATACTTGATATAAGGTGGGGTTTAGCTTTTCTGGAGCAGTTCTGGTGTATGTCAGGATCATCTGTAACAGGATTTCTTTAACAACATCAGCATCCTGGGTAGAACAAAACAACAAAGGTACTTCACTATGTTTTCTTGTCTCAAAAAATGAAATGACATGGTAAAAAGCATGGCTTCAGGAGTTCATGTGTGCCCTTATTCCTAGTCTCATAGGCCTGGTTCAGCATTTAGGAAGTCTCTGGCTATTTTGGAGCCATAAGGTGGTGTTGAAGCTGGGCTGCAGATGCAGGAAGATGCTGAGTATCCTCTTAATAACATGGGGCTTGGCCATGCTGAACACTTGGCAGGATTGACCCTTCCACAATTTGAGCTGGGTGGGTAAAGGAGTAAGTCATGGCATGAGGTAGGGGCTGTGGTGCTGGGGTAGAGGAACATGGTGTGAGCAGGGGGGGATGTTTTCCTCAGGACCCCTGCTTGTGCTGTGCTCTTTCCAGGAGGAATCTCCAGGGGCTCATGGAGGAAAAGTGCTGAGCTTGGGAGGAGCCGCTGAAGCTGGAATCACTGAAATGGAAAGTCTGTGTGCCACAGACCTGCCAGCTCACACATTCTTGGCTGATAAAGCACCGCATTTGTCTCTATAAACTGCTGGAGGAATCATGCCTGTGTAGCTTTTGACAGTGATGAGTTGCTGGTGTGCTGGGGCTCCCTCACTATGGCATGATGAGCTTTTCTCCTTTGCTCCCTCCAGTCTGGCAAACTCTGAGCTGGTTTGGGCAGGAACCCTTCCTTTTGGTTTGGTTTGCATACTACCTTGCAAAGTTGGAATGTAGTGGTTTTAGGCCCTGGGACAATGTAAAAATAGCGTTCTTAGTAATAGTCATGATGGTTTTTTGTCCTGGTGAAGAAGTGTCCAGCTTTCCCAAGTGCCAGACTTGCACCCAACCAGTTTTTCATGGGCACACCTTATTTGTGCAAACTGGATTTATGTGCATCGTTTGGGATTGCAGTGGGAGGTGAAGATGCAAGGTTTAGATAGGAGTGAGAAAATCTGGATTCAGAGCAAAGTCAACCCCGTGCTGGAAGGACCCTGGTCACTAAATCACTGATGGACCCTTGACGTGTATTGAGCCTCACCAGAGGTATCCCTAATGCAAATAACTTTTATCCCCAGGCAAGGTCCCAAAAGCCAATGTTATTTCACAGAAGTTGTTAATAACATAATTTTGCATGTGAACATTTGTACAGAAGCAGTTCAGCAATTTTCTGTAGATGCTGCCTTTGATTCTACTTTATGCTGGAATATGTGTGCTGGAAGAGATTTCCTGAAACTGAAATTTCAATAGAGGACATAGTTCTCCTAAAAATAAAGTTTATGGAATTCCTGGCATATTTTCCATTTGGCAATTTTCATTAATTCATAAAGGTAAATACACTTATCATTTCAACAAAAAAAATACCTTTGATGACTCCTGCAGGCAAAATGAATGGAATGTGATATGTATGGAAAATGCACTTATCTGCAGGAAACAACTATTGCCCTGCGGATAAAATCAGTGATGCTGATTGTTTTGTTGTTTCAGGAGGACAAAAAATGTTTCATATGTGACTCTGAGAATCCCTTCCATGATACTCTCAATCCTGACAGTCATCGCATTGAAAATGTGGTCACCACGTTTGCTCCAAATCGCCTGAAGCTCTGGTGGCAGTCTGAAAATGGTATGAGGTTTTTCCTGGAGCCATTTCCAGGCTGGGAGCTGCTTTCTCTCCTTTTGTTAAGGGTACCTGCGGGTTTGCTGTTATCTCTGGCCTGGTGTTACTGCTTTGTGAGGGATCCTGCTGTTCGAGGAGGGCTGAGTAAAACCGGCTGCTTTTGTTTGCCCTGGAGCAGTTCTTAATCCATAAGGAAGCTCCATCAGACCTCCTGGGAGTCCCACCACTTTGCGAGAATCCTTTCTTAAAGAGCAAAGTTTCCCACACTGGCTCCAGATCTCCCTAATGTTTGGGCAGCGGGATCGGAGCAGCCTTCCAGGAGTAAATATCCCGGGACTGTGCTGCCAAGGAAGCAGCCAGGGCTTCCCCGAGCTGCTGGCCTGGAGGGAGGCTGTGGAAGGAGGAGGTTTGGGCGTGGAGCCGGGGGCCGCCCGCAGACCTCCCGCCTCCCTGCCTGCCTCCCCCTGGAGAGCAAAACCCTGCAATCTGCTTTCCCCCTCCTGAGCTCCCTGGATTCCTGCATCCATGTGCTAAACAGCAAAATGAACGAGCCAGCTAGTTAAAAAAAAAAAAAAAAAAAAGGCGTGTTAGTTTGGTGGCTTTCATTTATATTATTTTTTTTCTGTTCCTCTGCCCTTGTTACTTCTCTGCTCATGCTGCTGGCGTGCCTTCCTACACAAAACAGGGTAGTGAGGTTTCTCAAACAGCATCCTACCCTGAAGCCTTAAAGCCAGCTGGGCAGCATGGGACTTCTGCAAATGCACTGGCAGTGGCTGTCTTACTGTGTATTAAAATAAAATGGCAATATTTGTAACACTTCTGCTGCCTGGTAAAGACGGGCTTTCACTAAAACCTTTTTTGACTGTTCTGATCAGACTAGTAAGCTGCTCGTCTCCAGCAGCTCTCTTCTAGCATTCCAAATAATTCATGTTTTTTGCAACAGGCTTGGCAGCTTTCACACAGAGATGTTCTTAGCTCATAAGGTCATGAAAATGTCCTTTAACAATAAAAAACAAATGATTCTTTCTGTCCAGTCCATGTTTTTTTCTATTCAGGCATGCAGCAGAGGGTCCATTGCTGCACTCTCCACATAAAATTACAGCTAGTAGAAAATTTAAGCACTTTGTTTATTATTCTAATTTCTTACTCTTTCTCTTCTCTGTAAATCTTGCTTTATTTTTTTTTTTTTAATTTCTAACTACAGTATAATTAGTATCCAGCTGTTTTGAGAGGTCTTTTCACATGACAAAGCAGTATTTGTAACTGTTTTTCTTCCTTTCTGAGTAGAGTCCTTGGCCTGTAGATAGTTGTCCAACAGAGTTTGGATAATCTTTCCTAGCCCTCATGGTTGCAAAGCGTGGCTGTCGTAGTTACTGTAGGAATATTTCAAAAACAGATTGTTTAGGAACTGTTCCTGCATCTGGATGGACAGGAAGAGTCCAGAGTGAGTGGAGAAAGGTGGGAAATG
This sequence comes from Apus apus, assembly GCF_020740795.1. NCBI lineage: Eukaryota > Metazoa > Chordata > Aves > Apodiformes > Apodidae > Apus > Apus apus. Next base: position 191,085,913 of record NC_067282.1, read on the forward strand.
GCTCTCACCAGGCATCGGTGAGACTTGGGGTGTTAAGGCCACAGAAGCTTGTGGCTCTGGTGCTGCCAGATGGGCTGCAGTGTGTGAGGACAGCATGGGGTCACCATGCTGGTCTGGGCTCAGCATCCCCAGTCGTACCAGCCACTGGGCACTTCAGTGCCAGGATCCAGCCGACAGGAGCCCCCATCCTTACCTACACCCAGTGAAGCTGGCTGTGTTACGCAGTCTGGAGTAATGGCAGTGCAGGCTCATGCTTTGGGTGCAGCGTGTTTGGTGCAGATGATGCTCAGGAATCCCATTTGTGATAGACTCTTCAGCAGGTCCTTGGTGTCTCCTCCACACCTTAGTAACACGCTAACCCTCATGTCCCTTTTTGACAACAGAGCCAAGTGGTAAAGAAAGAGTCTCTCCACCACTGGAGCGAAGACCTTTGGCAGAATTTAGATGTAGAGGCTGATTAAAGTCCTTGCTTGCTGCACTGCTTTTTTCTTTGCCCCTGCAGGTTTGGAAAACGTAACTATCCAGCTGAATCTGGAGGCCGAGTTTCATTTCACTCATCTCATTATGACCTTCAAGGTAAGGAAGCCACGGCCATACCCTAAACCCCAAAACACAAGGAAATATGAGATCTCATAGTACTATTTGATATTTGGGACTTGGGCTTTGTCTGAGCTACTTTGCCAGAGTTTTTAGAGCTGTGAACCCTTATTAACTCCTGCTGAAGTCGCACAGGAAGTTTGAGTTGTGACTTGTGGCTTGAGCTGTGTTGGAACTGCAATGAGGCTGCAGAAGAAGTCATACTGAAGCTGGGATTTGTGTTGGTGTCTCTCTCGTGGTTGTGTCCTAGAAGATCATTAGCTAAATCATGTAGTAGCAGAGATTCTTCTTGTTAAAAAAAAAACTGGCCATGGTATCAGTTTTCATTTGGCAAACAGAAAGGTCTTCAGGAAGAAGGAACATCTGTACACAAAGTGTCTTTGTTTCTTTACAAACAGATGTTCTGGAATAGCAGATTATGTCCTGTACATCCTAAATTGCAGGCAAGCGCTAGTGGCAGCTCTCAGCTGCAGTTCATGCAGGGCCAAATCCCTGCTCTTTGCATGTAGATAAATTTAATCTCTTAATTTTCACTCGTCAGCTTTCTAGGAGAGCTGGTTCCTCTTTCCTGTGGTGTTGGCTTTTGTTTCTTACCCTGCCTCGAGGTGGTGGTGGAGGTGGAAGGTGGTTCTTTCTGCTGGCCCCTGAGAGATCCCTGACCCTGTGTGGGTGCTATGGCCATAGTGCCATGGTACCACTGGGCTTGGACTGCTGTCAGGAGGAAGACTGCTGGGGAAAGATAGTTTAGATGTGGATTTGTTGACCTTTTTGTGTAGTAGACATTTGAGGCGCCTTGCCTCTGGGTTGCTACATTTTTTGTTGCGTGAGATACCAGTTTGTAGTTTGGGTGATATTTTCAGCCAGGAAGCAGAAAGAAGATTTCTTTCCAGCTGTGACTGAATGCTTTTGTGCTTGGCTTTTGGAGGGCCTCCTCTGAACTCATAAAACTAATGAAGAGACTGTTGTTTTTTCTTGGTAGGTGCAAGCTGGGTGTTACATTAATGTCTGCGTTTTGAAATGCAGCTCATAAATTGAAACATGAAATTTTTAGGTCAGAGAGATTACAAATCTTTTAAAAATCTCATTAGCTAGTTGTTCTGGAGTTGAATTTTGTAGGTAAGGGTGATGGTTTTTGTGAAGCAAATGCAGCCTGCCTGAGTCTGGGCAAAGCCAGCTGGAGTAGCAGCAAGAGTGGATGAAACTGAACGGCTCAGTCTCCCTAAATAAGAAGGTTTTCTTAAAGCAGCACAGAGGGTGGCTGACACTGGGTGGCAGAGAAGCTGTGAAAGATAGTGTGGTCAGACAAGGAGAGGTGGACAGTCGTAGGGCTTTTCTGAGCATCAGAGGTCACAGCTCAGCAAGAACTTCTGGGCATCAGAGGTGGAAGGGAAGCACTGAAAGTGGCCTCTGATCCCTAAGGCAGGAGAGGAGGCCAGTTAGGTACAGAGGGTTAGGCAAGGAGGTACGGGAAAGAAGAAGGCTGTTCTGCTTTCCAGAAGCAGTGGAAAAAGCCTTTTGTCTCCGTAAAGCCTTTTTTTAACCCCCAGTTTTAAGAAAGGATTTGGAATTTTAAAAATCTTCAAAATTTGCTTATTTATTGTAAGTGTGTTTAAGCACTTGGCCACTAAGTGGGTGTCAGTGTTTTGATGTGTGCTGTTGCAAAGATCTGCCTCTGAGCAGAAACTGGGATATGAGCAGAAAAATATTTCCAATCATTCCAATTATTGGAAATAATGCAGGGAAAGAGATTAAAATCCAGACATACGCATCACACACACCTAAAAGAGCTCAAATGCCAGTAACAATTAACCAAATAAAATCTCTTTTGGTGTTCTTACTGTTAGACATTCCGTCCTGCTGCAATGCTGATAGAGAGATCATCTGATTTTGGAGAAACATGGCAAGTGTATCGATATTTTGCATATGACTGTGAGAGCTCATTTCCTGGGATTTCAACTGGACCCATGAAGAAAGTGGATGATATAATTTGTGACTCCCGATACTCCGACATTGAACCTTCAACAGAGGGAGAGGTCAGTGGGGGTTTTTTCCAATATGTCTGGTGTATAGACTTCTTCCATGCTAATTTGGATTCTCTTATTTTTAAAGCTGAATCTTCTGTTGTACCATTTTTCTCCAGGTTATATATCGTGTTTTAGATCCTGCTTTTCGAATTGAAGATCCTTACAGTCCACGGATTCAAAGTATGTACACAGTTACCTTCCAGGCTCATTTGAAAGCATTTCTGTATTTATTTACCTACGAATCAAAAGAGCAGTAAGCCTCAAATAAAGTCATGCCTTAGGCCTGATAACAGTTTTGAAGTCCTATGAATAGATTTGTAGTATGGCTGGGAAATAATGATCAGTGTTGCCTGCTCAAGTGGCTGCTCTTACATGTCATTGTACTTGGTCCTTTTCTTAATTGATCAGGGAATAATTTTCATTAAAGGCCTCCCTCCCCCAAATACACACAATTACTGATGGAAACCTTGGAGCATGATCCCATAATTGTACAGTGTTCAGAAAGCAAAGAAACAGAACTACAAAGTACTTACAGAATTTTGCATTTCTAGCTAAAACCAAGGGGGCTGCATTTTAATTTTTGGAACGCCCAAAGCACACCTCTGGAGCAGTTGGCCTTGGTAGCACCATGTGGCTGGACCACACAGATGCAGCTGTAAAACACAAGTTACTAGCATTCGTGAATGATCATGTCAATCCAGGACTGCAAAGGTAGACAGGTCCATGCCTCAGAAAGAAGCCTGGTGGAACATCTAGACTGAGTAAGGGAACTGCAGCACGTGGCCATAAACTTGACCTCCAATTTAAAATTCATTCTCAGTTTCTGTTCCTGTTCTTAAATGTAAAGTTAACTGGAGCAGAAGAAAATACCTGAAGTAGAAGAGTCTTCTAGTTTCTCTATCAGTCAAAAAGGAAACTATGAGAGATAGTCAGTTTTCATGGACTTGAAGTACTTTTTCAAGCCTAGAGTGAAGGCACTAAGAAATTACAGAGGATTCCTAATATCAAAGTGAACATGTGTACTGAATTAATTATTGCAATATTGTCTTCTCATGGATTATGTGCCATGAGAACTTCTTTGTATTTGGTCAGTGAGGGGGTGTTGCTTCTTTCAGCAAAATGTGACTAATGATATTTGCTAGGAAAGTTGGGCATATAAGAAAGAAGGAATATATTTGTGTCTTGTTCCAACAAAGATTTTTTCTGAAAGGCTATTAACTCTTAAGGTCTTGGTCCACTTGTTAACAGTTCCTTAATCTTATGTTTTAAAATCCCAAAGAACCAGTAACTCCCCCGTGGTGCTGCTGCCTGTGCCTTTAATGTTTGTGTTTGTGCCTGTGTGTACCTACAGTAAAACAGACTATTTTTAATTAAGCTCAAACTAACTTTTATGGTGATCAACCCCTCATAAAATAATATATTTTTTTTTGAGAGAGAGAGAGTATGAAGTGATGTGATGTGTAGTATGTAAGAGCCAAAATGAAATCTGCCCATAGGGAGTGTGCTTGGGAATTCACTCCTGGCTTCCTCCCATTCAAGACAGCATCTAGTGAATAATTCCAAAATGGAGGGTTTTTTCGTGTCCCCTGCAGACCTATTGAAGATCACAAATCTGAGAGTCAGATTTGTCAAGCTACACACGCTGGGAGATAATCTCTTGGACTCGAGGATGGAGATCAGGGAGAAGTACTACTATGCCATCTATGATATGGTGGTTCGTGGGAACTGTTTCTGCTACGGACACGCCAGCGAGTGCGCACCAGTGGATGGCCTTAATGAAGAAGTAGAGGGAATGGTAAGTATTCACACTTTTCTGCATAAAGCTGTTCCTGACTCTGCCTCTTCTAAGTGATTTAAACACAAATTTAAAGGTGACACTCTGCCCCCTGACTCCCCACCCTTAATTTTCAAATGAGAAAACTGTTAAAACTGTTCCTCCTCAGCAAACATATCTGTCATTATTAATGTTAATCAAGCTCAGGGAGCTCAGGTTAGGTGAAAATTGTTTTAGCATTCCTTTCCTAATTATGTTAAAGAGCTGATGAAATTAAAAGGCAGGAATGCAGGAAGGGAGAAGTAACTGTATGGGGCCAGAGATGGACATGTGAGTCGACTTGGTTACATTAAAATTGAAGTGAATAGAGAGATCAAAGGATGAAACACCTTCGTGAATCAAGCATGACCTGCATTTGTATCTGTCCTTAGCAGCTAAGAAGTGAAGGCTGTAGCCCTAATTAACAGCAGGCTCTGGAGGAAAATCCTGCTGCCTGGTTGTACACTGCTGCATGAGTGCCATATCACTGCTGGGTTCTTGTTTTTCCCTTGATTTTTACCTGACAAGCTCTAATAGCACCCTTGTTAATGAGTGAGTTATTAACTGGATGAAAATGTGGAGGCATATGGGGAGGCCGGGTGGGTTGCCTCGGGGGCCGTGGGATGCTGACAAGCAGATATTCTCTGTTGCCCTCCAATTTCCATGAGTGTCTCCATCTGGGCAGCAGCAAGACTGGCTTTGACTTTAAAACCATGGCTCCAGTGCTTGTAGTGTCCATCATCTAAGGCAGCAGCTGCCACACAATCGCTGTTGGTCTGATTAGTGCTCCTTGTGTGCATGTTGGAAAGCAAAGTCAGGTTGGTGGACAAAAGCCATCTAAAGCATCTGTTAACTTTGCTTTGAGAACCAAGGTAGAACTGGAAAGAAAGTGCTGGGCTAGTGATTGCTGAAGTGAGTAGATGCATGTTAATAGCTAATTAACAGCTAATAAACAGCTAACTTCTTGGTCCAATAGGCTTTTGCAATTATTTAGGTGGAACTGTGCTCTCCTTGTTCATTCTGAAAGTGTTTATTCAGGCATTAGTTCCAGTAAGGACAGAATAAGCCTGTATGATGACATTCTTACCCTGGCAGGTAAAGAACACTCCTGTGGACCTTTACATCCTCTTACGTGCAGTTACATGTGTTAGAGTCTGCAAAAGTACATCCATTATGTGCTAGCTGTATTTTGCGTTATTTGGAGCGTGGTTTTTTTTCCCTTCCTCTTTTATAGCCAACTATATACTTATTTATTTATTATTTTTTTTTAATGACAGGTCCACGGACACTGTATGTGCAGACATAACACCAAAGGGTTAAACTGTGAGCAGTGTTTGGATTTCTACCATGACTTACCCTGGCGACCTGCTGAAGGCCGCAATAGTAACGCATGCAAAAGTGAGTTTGAGTGAAATGCAGATCTGGAGTCTGGTGTGAGCTTTACATGCTCTTCCTTGGGAACTTGTGACTATATATACATGTGTGTGTATGTATGTATGTATATATATATATATACACATAGTCCTGCATGTGTTCTTTGGTTGCCTCTGTTGTGTCTTTTCTGCAAACTTTCGTCTCCCCTGGGATCAAACTCTTACTTTGCTTCATGTCCATGCCACAGAGTGCAACTGCAATGGCCACTCCAGCCAGTGCCACTTCGACATGGCAGTGTACATGACGACGGGGAACACCAGTGGGGGGGTGTGTGACGACTGCCAGCACAACACTGTGGGACGCAACTGCGAGCAGTGCAAGCCCTTCTACTTCCAGCACCCGGAGAGGGATCTGCGGGACCCTGATGTCTGTGAGCGTAAGTGCAGCCCTGCTCCTCAAAGTGGGAATGGCCGTGGCATCCTGGCCATGTCTCCCAGGGCTTTCATAGAATCATTAAGGTTGGAAAAGACCTCTAAGATCATCAAGACCAACTATCAACACCACCATGCCAACTAAACCATGTCCTGAAGTGCCATGTCCACGTTTTTTTTTAACATCTCCAGGGATGGTGAGTCCACCACTTCCCTGAGCAGCCTGTTCCAATGCCTGACCACTCTTTCAGTAAGCAAGTTTTTCCTAATATCCAGTCTGAACCTGCCCTAGTGCAACTTGAGGCCAGTTCCTCTCATCCTATCACTGGTTATGTGGGAGAAGAGACTGACCCCCACCTCATTAGAGCTGCCTATCAGGCAGTTGTAGAGAATCCCCAGAGAATTTAGAATTTACCTTCCATCTTCTTTTGGCCAGTGCTGTGCTCCCAAGCAAAGATCCTGGAGGGAAGATGGTTGTCATGGAGATCTTGAGCAAGTCTGGCTGGGTTTTGTTTTCTCTTTGAGAATCTGGAAGTTTATCTGGTCATTATGCGTTCAACCCGTGCCATGTCTGACGCTTGCAGGAATGATACACTCCACAGAGCAGCGGAGTTTAAATCGTTTGCTGTAAGATTAGGCCTTTTCTTTTGTAGCAGATAATAAAACAAGGTGCAATTCTTCCTTCTTAGCTTGCAACTGTGACCCAGCTGGCTCTGAAAACGGTGGCATCTGCGATCGCTACACAGATTTCTCCACTGGCCTCATTGCTGGCCAGTGCCGATGTAAATTGTTTGTTGAAGGGGAGCGTTGTGACCTCTGCAAGGAAGGTTTCTACGGTCTGAGTGCTGATGACCGAGACGGTTGTCAGTGTGAGTAAAAACATATGTTCCTTTATGTGTGATCAAAGGGTCTTTGAGGAGCTGTTAGAGCTGGGAGAAGTTGGTTTGTGGGGTGAGGGTTTTTTTTTCCCCTCTTTGTTTCATGTTTTTGCTAAAGGAAAAAACATTCTTGTAGATTTGCCATAAGCTTGGGGCCCGCCCACTCTTAAAACTCTGTTCCCCAGTGCATGCACTGCAGATAGCAGAATCCTCCTTATTTGTTTTGAATTTCAAGTCCCTAAACAAGGGAAGTTTTACTGGGACAGCTGGTGGGCAAAATCTGCAATTAATCTCTGTCATGGGGAATTTTGGGGAAGCTTTAATGTAAATATTTAAAGTTGGATACTGCCTAAAATGTAACTTCAATCCTGTGTTTTGACCGGCCTATTTGTATTTCCCAATCTAGCTTGTGCATGTAATCCTCTGGGTACCCATCCCGGGGGGAATCCTTGTGATTCAGAGACAGGAAACTGCTATTGTAAGCGCCTGGTGACAGGAAAGCAGTGCAATCACTGCCTGGTAAGTAGTTTACCATAAAATAAATGGGAAGATGCTGGTGTGGGGAGGGCTGGTGTGCTGGAAGCACGAACCAAGGTGCTGGCTGCCATCTCTGCCTGCCTGCGAGCGGACGCCTGGCATTCAGGCTGGAGTGGGCACCTTGGAATGTCAGGAGCCATGTTACAGAGAGCTTGGAGGCACCTAAAGGCAGACAAGAGCATCTGGAAATTAATTCCTGGGACCATAAGGAATGAGCCATTAGGATATCTGTTGCAGTTGCTCTGTGAAAATGAAGGATCTGGGGCAGTTCTGCTGGAGCCCTTGCTGGGTTGAAAGGCAAAATAGTCAGAGAAGCAGTGTTACAAAAGAAAAATTGCTTTCTATACAGGCCATTATCTTAGGCAGAGATTATTTCACATGTGTACATTTTCATATAGTGTTTCTGTGTGCTGGAGTGTTAGAGAGAAACACTGTCAGATAAGTAGATGTGTTTGTGTAAACACTGACAGTCTGTCTTACCCAACAATAAACTACATGGAAAATATAGTAAGTCTGTCTGTCTCTCTAACAAGCAAGTTCACGTAATTGTCAGAGTTGGAAGGGAACTCTAGAGATCATGTAGTTCAACCCCAAAGTAGCAGAGTAGCAGCCCTGCAAGGGTAGTGCCCCACACAATGTCCCATGTGCTGCTCTCCACTGCAGGTTGATGTACTGGGCTGTGATTTTCCAAGCCCTTCATGGATGGAGAGCCCAACTGGTGTAGACGGTGCAGTAGGAGTGAGGTCTTCGAGCTTGGGTCCTCCTGGATCTTGCTTTTAAAGCTAGGTGGAAAGATGTAGGGTTTTTGCTCAAGCCCTTGAGATGGTCAAAACAAAGTGGAAGAGAGCAGGTGGGGAGGTTGTGTTGGTGGTTGTGGGGTAGATGAGGTTAAATTGGCTCCGGGTTACAGTGCTGGTGATGTTTCCTCCTGCAGCCCGAGCACTGGGGCCTGAGCAATGACATGGATGGATGTCGGCCGTGTGACTGCGACCAGGGAGGAGCCCTGAACAACAAGTGAGTCTCAGCCCAGTTTCTCTCCTGTAATCATTTACACCAGTGGGTTTCGCTTCATTTGCAGCCACAACATCCAGGGCTCAGTGTGCTCTGGAGGAGAGTGTTTGGGACCATTCTTCTGCTCTAGAAAGTGGCAGGTCTTGACTGCAGCAAAGATTGATGGAGGCATCAATGTCTTTTCCATGCTGCGCAGCCTCCATTTGTGCCATGGGTGTAGGTGAATATGTAAAACTCTTTTTTAGTGTAGCTCTGCCTTTGGTTAGCCAGGGTAGGAGCCAGGGTTGAGCTCTATCGTGGCCATAATCTGGCATGTAGTCTGTGTCAAAGCTTTGCTGTCACAGGATGAAAACAAGAATTGAGCAGTGACGTGGGTCATCAGGCGGGTTCATGGTTTGCTCCCAGTTTGTCCCTTTGGCCAGTCTGTGTGTCAGTCCACCTGCTCTGGGGAAATGCACTAACTGCACGGCCCCGCAGCATTGCCTTGGTGGTGCTGTGTGGGGTGGGATGTGGACCTGGAAGTGCCCATTGGAGAGGTGGAGATTTTTCAGAGGAAAGTGTAGGTTTTGAAGATGTATCCGTCAGTAAGAGCATGGAAAGTCCTGGCTAAAATGCCCAGTCAGAGGTAGCCAGACTACTGCTCCAACCAGAGCAGTTTTCTGTGTGTTATGTATGTGTCCAACCCCAGGCTTTTCAACAACAGCATGTTCCTTTGCTCCTTTTTTTTTTCTCCCCTTCCTTGCACAAGCACTGTGAAATGTCCCACTTCTGTCTAAAGCCATAGAAGTTTCTCAAGGGGATGCATGAACTGTTTACTGCCAGAGCCTACAGGACCAGACCAAGGAAGTGTGGGACTGGTCCTTGTATGACTCCTGTAGGTCATCTCAGCCTGTGGACACCCCATCTGTGGCTGGGATTGCCGTGGGAACGTCCCTTGGGCTGTCTCTTCCCTCCACTTCTGAGTGAATTATTACCCCTTGGCAGACAGCAGTGTGGTCATTAGTGTTTATTCTCTCCTCCATGCTCACTCCCTGCATGTGGATTGGTTACACCACACAGCTCGTAACGGCTCCCCCAGACAGCCAGGGGTTAGGGGTACAGCTTGGCTGTGGCCCAGAAGGGCTTTGCAGCCTGTTTCCCATGCGCTGAGCCCAGTGATTGCAAAACCAGGCGGGGAGGGGAGATGCAGTGTCCTGTCGGGGCAGGGAGCAGCTGTGCTCTCCTCCAGCTGCAGGAAAGCCATGAAGCCCATCTCCAGCTCCCGGCTTTGCTCTCTAACGTCAGCGGGAAAGAGGAACTTTGCCCTCCCCAGGGCTCTTCTCCTCAGCTGCTGAATTGCCACCTCTTGGCTCCTGTTCAGGGTGTGGGATGCAGCGCCTGGGGCAGCTGCACCTCACCCAAAATTCATCCCCACGCTGTATCCCAGGTGGTGGAGTCATTATCATTCCCAGAGGGGAGAGCTTCAGCTCCCCATCTGGGTGAGCATGGGCACTTCTGGCACCACAAAGTGAGTGCTGAAGTGAACCTGCCATTTCAAAAATTGTTTCAGTTGAAGTTTACGCTTAGAATGGGGGCTTGAGAAGTCTGGAGATTTTGACTTTTGAAAATGTTTCTAACTTCAAGTTGAGTATAAGGAAAGGGGCATCTTTTGGTGGACTAATAAACCTGCCTATAAAAAAGTGTGCCTGGGCACATGCACAAGTATACCCCACCTGAGGGTTCTTCATAATGTGGGGTGGACTCTCTGGGGACAATAAACCTACTGAAAGGCAGTTTAGGGATAGAGCTGTGTCAAGAAAAGAAAATGGCTTATTATGGAGGAAGTGGAGCTGCTGTATATAACCCTGGACAGACCTGCATTCCCCAGTGATGGCTCCCACATCTTTGGCTATGTCTGTCCTACTTTAAAGAAGCCAGGAATGGTTTTCCCTTCTGGGTAGCTGCTGGTGGGCGACCTCTTTGGATGTGCTTTGCAGCATCCAAGAGCACCTTGATATCCCAGGGCATGCTGGGTCATGCGTGTTCTTGCTTTGCCTGAACCCATTTATGGGCAAACAGATCTGCTGCTTGCGTGGCCTGCAAGCCTGGAGCCGAAGGGTTCTCTGAGCTTGCAGGACAGACGTGCCTCTTGGCTACATCTGTGGTAGCAAATGAAGCTCTCCCAGGACTGCTGAGCTGCCTGCATCCATAGCATGAAATGCTGTAGCCACCCAAATAGAAGAAACCACATGCAAAACGCTTACTGGAAATGGTCCCTGGCCCACGCTTGCTTCCAGCCTGAGCCGAGGAGTTGTTTGGGAGAACAATAGTTGAGTTGAGCCAAGACTGCACCCAGGACTGTGCTGCCATTTTAGCAGTGGAGGTGGTCCAGCTATAGAGCCTGAGAGCATCTTGTGGCTCAATACAGCTGTGTCCAGAAACACTTCTCCTGCATCACTTTGGATGTGAAAGCAGAAGATAGCTCTAGCACTGTCTCAGCATAGTCAAGACGTGGTGTATATTCATTGCTCTTCCATTTTAGCTGCTCGAGTGAATCTGGCCAATGCGAATGCCGGCCCCACATGTTTGGACGTCAGTGCAACCAGGTGGAGCCTGGCTATTACTTCATTTCGCTTGATCATTACATCTATGAGGCGGAGGAAGCCAACTTGGGTCCTGTGAGTAGCAGTTTCAGTGGGCTGGTGTGTCTGGACATCTGTGGGAAAGTTGTTGCACCATTTGAGTGTTGGAAGCATCTGTTTTATACCCTGAGTGTTTTGCAATTAAAATGTGAAAAGCACAAAACTGAGTTGTATCAGAAAACCGTCAACCTGTAGCTCTTCAACCTTACTATTGATAAATAATGTAGTAGTTTAGGGGAGTAAAATGCCATTTTTCTTTTTAAACCTTTTTCTTTCATTGTGACTGTACAGTTTTTTTTCTGTCAGCATCCCTCTCTGTACCCTGCTGTGTACCTGCCCACTGCACTCACTTCCAAAACCAGGAGGGAACAAAGCACACATTTATGTGTGTTGCTACAGCTTTTAGAGCTTCTCTACATCAACAGCATTTCTTCTAATAGTGGCTGGAACCATGGTTTCTTGTGCAAAAAACTGTTTTTTGTAACTGAGGTTGCCTGTAGCTTGTTTACCCCTCTGGCATGGTACATCAGGGTCTCTGTTGTTTTCTGTTCACCACTGCACAGCCTTGCTTTTAATTCGTTCAAATCAGCTAGGTGATTACATCAATTATTTTTTACTCCAGCAAGGAGTCAGGGAGATGAGATAAGTGTTTCTCTAAAGCCACAGGTCCTTGTCTGCCTGCAATTGGGGCACTTGGTCCTAATTTATTTATTCAGGCAAAATGAAGCCACTTTGTAGTTTTGTGCAAGGGAGATTTTTTTGCTGTTGGATAACTGCAGAGAGGGAAGACAGCGAAGAGCAGAAGCTGCTCCACAGTGGAGGGGTTTTGGTGCATTTATGTCTGCATGGCTGGAGAATGTGATACCTGAGGCCTCACCAAGGCTCAGGGTTGAAGGAGGTCAGCGTGAAAACCCACCTTGCCCAGCAGAGCAAGGGAATGTGTTACTGGTTTGCCTTTTGAAGCCTTCAGAACAAACAATAAAAAAAAAATGTCAGTATTGAAAAGCTTTCTCCCAAATCTGGTGGCAGAATAAAACTGAATTCCCAGGCAGGGCACAGACTTGTGGGGATTTTCAGGTGGTGCCGAGCCCCCCTTCTCCCCACAGCTGCACACCCCACTCATGTCCCACCTGCCATCCTTTCTGGAAAGCTATGACGCTTTGTGCAAAGCCACAGGGTAATAACTTATAGCTAAGCTCTCTTCAAAGAGTGTGAGGGGACATCCTGAAGTGATATGTATATATATAGACATTTCCTTACAATGCATCTCTTTCTGCTGAAGTAGCTTCCTTAGGAATTTACAGGATGCAGATATATTTGAAATGGGAAGCTTGAACACCAAGCTTCCCATTTTTTGTTTCCTTTTTCTTCTTTTTTGCTTTGTATAAGGAATAGCAGCTAAAAACTTGGCACCTCAGACTGAAAGAATTGACTGTGTATTTATTTGGCTATTAAATATTTGTCCTTCATTAGGATTTCTATTACTTAGTGACACTCTACTTGTGGTGACCATGGTCTGCTTTTCAAATGTTATCCTGAGCAGTGGTTTGGTTTGGAGCAGCCTAGTGTAGTCAGGAATTAGCAATCAACTTAGGTAGTTAATAGAGCAGTTATGTGCCGCTGCAGTAAATCCTACTGCTGCAAGTGTGATGTGAAAGTCTTTACAATGTAGAGATGTCACAGTTGGTGGATTAGTTATCCACAGCATTTTTAAATTTAATTCCCCGCTATAAAAGATAAATAGATGAAGATTTGTGCAGTGTCATAAGATCTTTCTTTCTCTTTGTATGTTGTTAAGCAGCAGTGCAATGGTATTGCAGGCACATGGGTTTAAAAGAGAATTCATGTTCTCTGGGATGCAAATGATGGATGCTGCAGTCCAGAAGTGATCCACCAGCAGAAGTCACCACTTTGTGTGCTTCTGTGGGGCTCACAAATTTAATGTATCAGGAATAAAATCTCTGTTCTCTGTTTCTGTAGGGAGTAAACATCATAGAGCGCCAGTACACACCGGAGCGCACACCGTCCTGGACAGGCATAGGATTTGTAAGGGTCCCTGAGGGCGCCTACCTGGAGTTCTACATTGACAACATCCCCTACTCCATGGAGTATGATATTGTGGTCCGCTATGAGCCACAGGTAGGTCTGTGAGTAGGGGCATTGCTGCCTCCTGGCAGGTGCTGCATGTGCTGGTGCAGGACGGACAGGAGTCCAGCGCTTGAGGGACTCATCATGACTCAAAGACAAGAACAGAAGCTCAGTTAAATGTCTCACACGTGAAAATCCAGGAAGGTTTTGACTGTCGCTAGTATTGTTTGCTTTACAGTTTTGTTTATTATTGTGTTGTTTTAGCACCTGTTTAATAAGCAAATTAAAAAGTGACATGTCCCATCAGGACAGATATGAATATAAATTTGGCATCAGACAGACAGGCTTCTCGTGGGTGGAAATAATGCTACGTGCCTTAGGAGACAAATTGTCCACCTTGGATGGTGAGTGCCTGCAGCCACAAGTTTGTAAGCAGATGGTTTTTGACTGTGGATAATTCACAAGGTGGAAGGAAAAAGAGAAGTCCCCCCAGCTTCTTATTGATGGGCAGCAGTCAACTGCAGTGAAATGCTCAGGTCTGGTTACCAGAAGTTGAGGGAGAGGAGGTTGCCCAACCTGCTGCTGATGCTGTGCCACAGATGGGGCTGCCAACAACCTAATCATGGAGAGAGGCTGAAGGATGCCCAGTGGCACTTGCCTCGCCCTGTCTCAGCCCAGACCTGCAGCCAGTAGATGCCCCATTGATGCTGGAGTTGCATCCCCCAAAACACAGTGACCACCCTGTCTGTTCACGCACTTTTCCTGGCCTGAGCACTGGATGCTCCTGGGACCTTACAGCCGTTGCTTGATGCTCATCAGCCTTTTTTTCCCCTGTAGTTGCCGGATCAGTGGGAAAAAGCTGTGATCACCGTCTCACGTCCAGGCAAGATTCCCACGGGTAGTCGGTGTGGCAACACAGTTCCTGATGATGATAATCAGGTCGTCTCACTGTCACCAGGCTCCAGGTCAGTATAATTGGAAGGGCCAAAAGCAGAAAAAAATGTAAAAAATTGGAACAGACTAATACCTCATTTTCAGTTTGCTGTGGCCCTGATGAAAATGGGTAAAATTTCATTTCCAATGGGTTATAAAAACATATTTAACATTATGTCTGTAGACTCAAAGCTTTTAAGTTTATTCTCATTTTCTCATCTTTTTGTTCACCGAGTGAGGAGGGAAGTGTTTGCACAGTGAACACTGGTGTGACTCTTTACCTTGCCGATAAGCTTTCCCGGTTCTGACCTGCACAAGCCTCCAAACCATCTCTTTCACATTGCAGCTTTTGTTCCGGCCGGCCTTGGCTGCTTTCCGTTATCTTGATTGCTTTACAGGGCTACCTGAAATGCTTTATGGTGCTGGACGTTTGAAGTAAGAATTGTTTCCTGTTCCTAATCCAGATACGTTGTTCTCCCACGGCCTGTCTGCTTCGAGAAGGGGCTGAATTACACCATCCGCCTGGAGCTGTCCCAGTACTCCTCAGTGGATACGGAGACCGAGAGCCCCTACACGCTTATTGACTCTGTGAGCAGAAATTATTTCAGGGATGCTTTGGTGGAAAAGTTACATTTAAAAGCCTGGAAGTTTGCATCTACTCTGGGATGCATCTGTGTAAATCCACAGTAGTGTTTGACAATGTTGTTGTTTACTGCAGAAGCCGGATGTTAATTGAACAGTGTAAAGCAGCATAGGTTTTTTCACTCTCGAAGTATGTGTGTTGTTTTTCTGCTAAGTTATATTCTACAGGACTACAGCTAGTTCCACAGACCTGTAGTTTCTTAGGGGAGGCTAATGTGTGTCACACATACCATGAATGTCAATGTCAACCTTTTTCTTCTGAATTGTTAGAATTTGGTAGATACCAGAACTATTCCACTGAAAAACTAGAGAAATACCATCATTTCCCATCCAAATTCTGTCTGGCTGTTTGCTCTTTGGCCAAAAAAGAGTGATAGGAAGTGGGATAATACTGAATTTTCACAATTTTCTTGGCAGCTATTTAAAAATAGTGATGCTTTGTCACTGTAAAATTGTTTTGTAGCTCGTTCTCATGCCATACTGCAAATCGTTGGACATATTCACAGTGGGAGGCTCAGGCGAAGACGTGGTCACGAACAGTGCTTGGGAAACTTTCCAAAGATACCGGTGTCTGGAAAACAGCAGGAGCGTTGTGAAAACCCCCATGACGGATGTCTGCAAGAACATCATATTCAGCATTTCTGCGCTGTTACACGAGACGGCGTTATGTACGTAACCACCCCCTTGCAGGGTAAACTGTCTGGGAGCTGGAGGGGGCTTGCAGGCAGAGCGCTGTGCACGGGAAAGGTGTCTGCGTGGGGTGAGGCAGGTGGTTCATGTCCTGTACCGTGATACTCACTGCTCTTGATGCTTTTCTCCCTTCAGCATGCCAGTGTGACCCCCAGGGCTCTTTGAGTTCAGTGTGCGACCCCAGCGGAGGGCAGTGCCAGTGTCGTCCCAACGTGGTTGGAAGGCAGTGTGACAGATGTGCCCCTGGCACCTTTGGGTTTGGGCCGAGCGGGTGCCGACGTACGTTAAACCTGTGGCTCTGGGCTGTGCTGGGGTTGGGGCCCTGCGTGTAGGGCTTGCCGTGGAGACGCAGCCCCTCTCTCCCTCTCCTTGCAGCCTGCGAGTGCCACCTCCGAGGCTCTTACAACGCCTTCTGCGACGCGGAGACGGGCCAGTGCCACTGCTTCCCCGGGGTGTACGGGCGGCAGTGCGACCGCTGCCTGCCTGGCTTCTGGGGCTTCCCCAGCTGCCAGCCCTGCCACTGCAACGGCCACGCCGACGACTGCAGCCCCTACACCGGGGAGTGCCTGAGCTGCCGGGACCACACAGCGGGGCACAACTGCGAGAGGTACGCTGTGTGCTCCCTCTCCTCCCTCACAGTAGCATGGATGCAGAAGCTGTTCCCCACCAGCACTGGGTGCTTGAGTGGGTGTGAATCCAAGGGGAAAGTCCTTGCATCCTGGGAGCCAGAGCACCACTGGTGGTCCCAGAAGAGGATGGGAGCGGGGACCCCCTCTTCCCTGCCTGCAGATTGTGCCTCCCATCAGCACCTGCCCAGGCTTCTGAGAGCATTTTGCAAGACTCCAGGGCTTCAGAGAGGCTTTCTCCGTTGCAAGCCTCCTGAGATGTTTGGGTCTTCTACTCTTACACTGGCATAAGACAGACAAATTTACCTCTGTGGACACAGCTTGTAGCATGAGTGGCACGGGAGAGCAGTAAGGATGTTTTCTGTCCTTTGGTTCTTCACAGTGTTTGGAAAACTGAGTGTAGTTATGGCAAGGCTGCAGCCTACTTGCCTGTGGTCCCTGCATGCTGTGTTCCCCATCATGCAGGTGCCAGGCTGGCTACTACGGAGACCCCGTCCTGGGATCAGGTGACCACTGCCGCCCCTGTCCCTGTCCTGATGGCCCTGAGAGCGGACGCCAGTTTGCCAGCGGCTGTTACCAGGATCCAGTCACACTGCAAGTCGTGTGTGTCTGTAGTGTGGGATACATAGGTACTTGGTGGGTGTGTGGAGAGGAGTTGGTTGGGTTGAAACTCCTGGTGGGAAGGGGGGTTGTTCATATGGATTCATATGGGTTGTTGAATGTGACTACAGCACCAGCATCAACATGTTGCTGCTGGAGGTTGGCAGCTCTTGAAAGGTGCTGGGGCAGAGTGGCTTGTTCAGGTGATGCCAGCACCAGTGTGAGCCTCCTCCCTGGTAGTGTGGAGAGGGATGACCAGTGGTTGGCAGAAGTGGACGAGACAGCAGTGGAGCCAAAAGGATGAGCATGCTTGCAGCTGGACTGCAGCACTGTGGCTTGGAACCCCAAGCAGTACCATCCATCCTGCACCAAGCTGCTTCAGTCTCACTGGCCACTGTCTCTGTTGCTTTGAGCATGATCCAATTAACGCCCACCCCCATTAATGGCCTTTATTGCCTTGCCTCAGTCCTGCCGTTTACGGGGCTGCACGCTAGCGGTCCATGATGGTAATTCCCACCGTGCCTGTTTGTTCAAACAGGCAGTCGATGTGATGAATGTGCGTCTGGCTTCTTTGGGAGCCCTGATGAGGTTGGCGGCGCCTGCCAGCCGTGCCAGTGCAACAACAACATCGACAGCACTGACCCGGAGGCTTGCGACAAGAGGACGGGAACATGTGTCAAGTGCCTGTATCACACGGAGGGGGAAAACTGCCACCTCTGCAGAGAGGGGTACTACGGGAGCGCCCTGCAGCAGGACTGCAGAAGTGAGTGAGG
This sequence comes from Apus apus, assembly GCF_020740795.1. NCBI lineage: Eukaryota > Metazoa > Chordata > Aves > Apodiformes > Apodidae > Apus > Apus apus. Next base: position 191,103,551 of record NC_067282.1, read on the forward strand.
GGACACAGCCACAGCCCCTCTGCCAGACGTTGTCACGGGCTGTCAGTGACCACATGATCTCCTTTTTAATTTACCTAGGAGTGTTTGGGGTGGAGGGGAGACCTCATTGCTTCCAGCTGGAATTGTGTGCATCTACACTGCAGCTCAGTGGGGCTCCTGGCCAGGAGGGGAGGCCTTTATATTAGACTGAGAGCAGGGACAGCGTTTACACGTGCTGCAAGGAAGAGACGCTTGCAGGAGATGGGTTTGTTTTGGGATACATAGGTACTTGGTGGGTGCGTGGAGAGGGGTTGGTTGGGTTGAAACTCCTGGTAGGAAGGGCGGGTATGTTCATCTGGGTTGTTGGATGTGACTACAGCACCAGCATCAACGTGTTGCTGCTGGAGGTTGTCAGCTCTTGGAAGGGTTTGTTTATCTCTTCTCTAGAGATGAGGGTGGTGGGGTGTGGGTTTGGCTTTTGTTTGCAGATGTGGCTGGAAAGTAGGAGCAAGGGCCATGGCTGGGAGCCAAACTGGGCCTTGGGGAGGCAGACCCTCCTCTCCCTTGGCACCTGACACAGCCCAGTGGGGCAGCTGGGTGGCTGGGTGCTGTGCTTGGTACACCATCAGCCGCCCTGAGCAGATCTGCCACCGTAGCCAGCTGGCAGAAGCCAGGCAGGCTTGGGCTTTGGTTGTGTACAAAGGGAGGAAAGGAGAGGGAAGGCTGAGCTGCTTGGATGAGGGGTCCTGTCGCCTCCTGTGTGCTGGGGCAGAAGCCGTGGAGGTAGCCAGCCTGGGACATCAGGAGGGCTCCTCTGCAGTGCAGGGTGTTGTTCAGCTTGGGTCAGCCAGGCCTGGCCATGGGCACTGGGACATGCTGGCATCTGCTGGCACCTCTGGGGACTTGGAGAATAAGCTAAATATGAACTCCAGGCAGTCCGGTAACGAGGGGGCAGGCTGACACTGGGGCACCGCGCTCCTTCCCTTTCAGAGTGCGTCTGCAACTACCTGGGCACCGTCCGGGAGGACTGCGAGGACTCGGAGAACTGCCGGTGCGAGGCAGCCACGGGGCAGTGCCGGTGCCTCCCCAGCGTGGTGGGGCAGACCTGCGACCGCTGTGCCCCCCACACGTGGCAGCTCGCCAGCGGTGCCGGCTGCCAGCAGTGCGGCTGCGACCCTGCGCGCTCCCTGGGACCCGCCTGCAACGAGGTGAGCGGCTGCGGGCCTCGCTGCGCTGGCGCCATCGCTCCCGCGCCGGGCGGAGCTGCTGAGGCAGTCACGTCTCCTCTTGGGGTTTGTTTCTGACAGTTCACGGGGCAGTGCCACTGCATGCCAGGCTTCGGAGGCCGGACCTGCCGGGAGTGCCAGGAGCTCTTTTGGGGTGATCCAGATGTGGAATGCCAAGGTGAGTCCAACCTCGGAGCCTGCTCCATGTGCTCCTTTTGGAAATGATCTGGTGGGCCCCTGGTGTCACCACCCGTGTGCCAGGAGCAGCCCCTCTGGTCACCCCTGCCAGTGCCCACACAAGCCTTGGAAAAGAGGGAGGGAGGAAGGCATGACAAGGTACATCCCTGGGGCTTTGGTGGCTCCTGAGATAGTAGGTGCAGCAGGAGCCCAGCCCAACACTTGCCTTGTTCATTTTATTTCTTATTGGACCCTGTCCTGGTTAAAAGAGAGCTTACTGAAGGAAAAAATAACAGTAAAAGGAAAAAATAACAGTAAAAGGAAAAAATAACAGTAAAAGGAAAATTGGCTTCATCCTGGTTCAAACCAGGACAGACCCCTATTTAGAAACAATCGTCTCTGTATAGAAACCAGCTCTTAACTGTTAGGTTGCAATGCTGCCAGGTAAGCCAGTGTGGCAAGAAAACATGTACTAGTGCCTGGATTTGAGATTGATCTGGAAACACATTTCCTTTGCTCTTCATTTCTATGTAGTGGAAGACCCCTGTGTCCTCTTCTGTCTCGTTAGAGATGTTGGGGCTGAAGAAATAAGGTTTTTGATTTAGTGGGGGGCTTTCCTGGTATTTCAGATGAAAATCAAGGAGCGAGCAGAGCCCATGCAATGGTTCAGCCATAGCTACATGCTGCAAAACACAGCGCCATGCAGTCACTTGTTTAGAAAACTGGATGCTCTCTGTCCTTTCATTATAAACAAGTCTGTTCATTAGCTGGAAAAGAAACTTCAAACGCTGTCCAGACCAGAACAAACACGTATCTCTGCTCTGTTCAAATAGGAGCCTTTGCCAGGAGGGTTTGCAGTAGATTAAGGTATTTTTTCCTGCAGGGAGGAATGTGCTTGCTGTGGTCTTTAATAAATCCCTTACAATAGAGATACCTTAGAGCCCATTATCTAACCATATAGGCAGGTCACAGCTACTTGGATAATGCAGCAGATGAAAGGACTAGGGAATTGTCCTGGTTCCTGAGTACATATTGGGTTTCTCAGGGAGGCTGTGTGTGTTCTGGCGTGGTGAGAGGCCCTGACCCTGCCGGCTTTGGGGCAGGGATTGTCTCTTGGTATCAGCTGTCTCCATCTGAGTTTATTGATGGAGCCCATCTGCATTCCTTATCAGCAGAATTTTGCTGTGTACCAGCATTTCTGTCTTCTCACGGAGTTTCTGCTGCCTTTTGAGCATGTGAAAACCTGCTTTTTAGTATTTCTAAACTAAAGAGGATCTATTCTTCAGAGCCTGTTCTTATCTTGCAAGCTCTACTCTCTCCTTCCAGCCCACCACCCCTTCTGCCCCCAAGTGACATGGGACACTCACTCAGGTGGAAATGCAGCTTTCCTTTCAGGATTGCATCCAGCGAGAGGTCTCTGTGGCAGGCAGGCAGGGACAGCTGCTGCCCTGGGCTGTGGCAGCTGGCCGTGCAATGCCCTGGACAGGCTCCAAGCGTGTGCTCCCTCGTGGAGCACTTTGAGCCCTGCAGCACTGCCAGGTCTCCCTGCTGTGAGGGGAGATGTGTCTCCCATCCTTCCTTGGCAGGGAGAGAAATGACTTGTCAGCCCTCATTTAGTCCCTGCAAGTGGAGGGGTGATGTTCAGGTTGGCAGGAGAGCAGCTGCCGCGTGGGCACGTAGCAGCTCTCGATGATTTAGGGGTTTGCAGGCGAACTGGAAAACTGTGCCGTTTAAGGAGTTGCAGAGCATTGCCCCTGGAAAATAACTTCAATACGGCCTGCAGCCAAGGTGAAGCTGAAACCAAGAAGAGGATTCGTCACAGAGACATTGGCTTCAGCTGCCGTGAGGGACAGACTCCTTCCTGGCTGTGGTGTTTGCCACTTGCCCTCAGTGTCATACTTGGGTTGGTCCTGACAGCCAAAGTGGCCATGTTTTGTGCTGCTTTCAGGAAGACAATCCAAGCGGATCTGGATGCAGAATGGTGAAAGATCTCTGAACCACGTCAGTAGGAACTGATGGTTTTCACTGCAGGCACCAAGGTGATATGGAGGTGTGGATGTCAGTCCCAATGACTCCAGGGTGGGATCCTCCACCAGCTAGGACAAGCAGCTTCTGCCCAAAGTTGGAAATCACAGAGTGCCTCTCTCAAGGGACACTAATGTGTGATCCCTTCACGAGAGGTCTTCAAGCCATTGGCATCAAGAGACACAAGCTCCTACTAGGAAATGGGGACTGTACTGCCTGCATTGCTGTGACGCCCTTTACAAGCTTTTTATTTAGTTAAAAAAGTGAGGTTATGTGAGCACAAGTGCCTGCAAATAACCTCTGGACACAGCTATGTGGAGATGTACACGATGGCCCATCTTGGACAGACTGGGAGCCACAGCCCCCCATGGGTTCCCAGGGGCTCACAGCAGCACCAAGCTGTGGATGTGGCAGCAGGTTCTCAACATGCTGTGCTGGAAACTAGACTCCAGGGCACGCTTCCCCACTGTTCCCATGGGTGACAGTGACCATTGCCAGCTGCTGTCTGTGACTTGTTTAGTAGAAATCTTGATCAGACTAGAGATGGTGAAGCAGAAGCTGGAAGAGGCAGGTTTTTGCACCTGGTCTGAGTGCTTTGATTTGCAGTCTGTCTCCCTACAGTGGACAGAAAGTATCTCCCTTCATGTCCTCTCTGCATGTCCCCAGTGATCACACTGGGACCAGAGCACTGGGGCAAGCTAAGGTAGGTGCCTGTGTTTGGGCAGGGTCTTAACCCTTTGATACTGGTGCAGTCCCAACACCCACAGATGTCCATTGGGGATTAGATACTGCAGAGAGTCTGTGGGACTGGGTCTTCAGAGGCTGCTTACCTCTGCTTTAAAATAACACAACAGGTGCTCATTTAATAGAACATAATGCCTGAAACAAGCGCTGGAGAGGCACAGAGGAGAGAGGAAAGCACAGCGCATCATTCTTGGCCTCATGCAGGTCCCTTTGAGGATGATGGTGAGCAGGAGCTGTGCAGGGAGCATTGTCTGCTCGGGGGGCAGTGCCAGCCCCTTTGCAGGACTCTTCTGGCCATTCCTTCAGCCACAAGCTATATGCAGCTCTACATGAGCTACATGTGAATGTGTGTGTGTGCTTAACAATCCTCGTTAAGGTAGTAAATAATAGGATTAGAAATTTCATGAAACTTGAGTTTCCAGGCATTCTGCTGGAGCTTTTCCAAAGCCTGGCAACCAAAGTACAGGACTCAGCATGTTGAGCTCTGCTCTGACTTCAGCCCGTAAAAGCACATTTCTGGCAGGAGGCTCCAGCCTCCCTGGAAGCCTCTGAGATACGGTGTGGCTGCAGAGTCAGCTCAAACAATGCCCTTGCACAGTAGATGCTTGAAGTTTTAAGCATTTCATATAATACAAAGGAGATGACAATTTTACTATCATTACTGTTTTCGTTGAAGAAACAGAACATAGTGCAGTTAGTAAAAGGCACTGTATGAGGCGGAAAGTTAGGTTGTGTTGCTGTCTCTCCTTTCCAAGAAGCATACCTTTGTCAGTATTTTTCTGTGTTGGACTTGATTATCAAGACCTATTGTGAAAAAGAGAGTTTAACTGAACATAGATGAAAAAAAAAAAAAAAGGACTGTCTTTATGAAATACTCATTGCAGACATTAGCAGAAAGTTGTTTTTCTGAGAGTTTAGTCTTTGCTGTTTAGTCTGGTGCTGAAACATCTGTTTACTGAAAATTACTCTGTTGCCAATTAAGAATGGGTTTTGTAATCTTCATTTAACACCTGGGTCTTAAAGTAGTCAAGTAGGCTGCTTTTATGGGAGGTGTTTATGGTGCAGAAATAAAAATTAGCAGTGTTTCTTTTGCTTCTGTAGTAAGTGTCTAAAGGAAGTCAGACAAATTTTACGTTAAAGGAGATACGATTTTCACTTGAGTTTGCATATTTCAATTGACCTGTGGCCTTAAAATATTGTAATGTATATTCATTGTTTCCAGAAAATTGCCCTTTTGGCAAGAGCTGCTAGCAAGTTAAAATTCAGCACAACTCTAGTGCTGGGATCTTATCTTAACACTCGTACTGAAAATCATAACACTGAGGAGTTAGCAATATGCTTACAGGGTAATTTGAATCAATAGCTGATTATTCAGAAGAAATTTGCCAGCTCTGCAAAACTTTCAACTTGCTGAATGGTTTTATCATCATAGTGCCTCACTACTGCGGGGAAGTTGTGCCAGGAAACCATGTTTGACCAATCCCTTTGTTTTTTTGCTGAGGAGGAGTTGAACATTTGATGTTTTCTGTCCCCAGTCTCAAGCAGTGAAGAAAATATTTCTGCAGAAATGATCTCTGGCCTGTGTAGGATGATGTATGACACTAGCTTGTGCCTAGCATTCCACAGTAAGGCATTAAACCCCAAGACTGATCTTCATACAAGGCCTTTCAATATCCATAATATCATCTTACCTGTAGTATCAACTGCTCTGACACACCTTAGATTACATGAAGTGCTAAGCAAATATGGCACGTATCAAGTTACAGTAGCTCAAATGGAAGTGAGTTCCAAATATTTAAAATCAGAGGCAAAGGTAGCAGACCTGTCAGAGTAAGTGAAAGATGAAGTGGTTTATAGATCCTTGTGAGCTTGAAGCAAACCACTTGAGCTTCTTTGGGATTTCTGCCCTTAGGTTTCTACAAGACTACATTTAATAAGTGTGTGTGTTATTTTTTATCTTAAAGATCAGGAAAAAAACATAACTGGAAGAGAAATGCAGAGATGAAAGTGATATAAAAATGACTCATGGACACTCTGTGTGGGCATGCACACGTGTGTACGTGCATTTGTGAACAGATGAAGCTACCATCTTGCATAGTCATAAATTGCTAATCAGTAGTTCCTGACTGAAAAATTTGGCTAGAAAATTTTCTTGTCAAAAATTCTATTTCACTTAAGTCAGAGTATGCCCCAAAAGAATGTCTGATTGAGTTAAACACTCAATTGAAGAAAACAATTCACCCAGTTCCAAAATGACATTTCCAAACAGAAACCTATTGTTTAACTTAGTAAATACTCCTTTGAAAACTCTCAGATCTTTGACCAGTGATTTCAAAAGACTTATTTTCCTCTGCTGTATTTTCCATGGGAGGTACTGCAGTGTCCTGCTTTGCTTACCCAGGCACAGATTTGATCCCTCTCTATCTGATCTTCAAAGCAAGCAGCGCAGGCTGTGTTAACTTGCAGCTCTTCACCCTGCCCTTCATCCACCCCTCTGTATGGAGGGAGAATAATCAACTGTTTGTCTCGAAGGCCATTTCCAAGCCAAACTGGTTAAGGCATCTAAATGTCTCACAGTAAACTCAGCATCTGTGTGGTCTTACAGTGCAAAATGAGCTGGTTTTCCCAATTTCTGTTCACAAAAGCATAGGTAAAGCATTTAAAAAGAGCTTACGGGAATGTCTTTCCCTATTCCAGATACTGTGTTAGGTGGAGCATAAAGCCATTGCTAACTACTGGATACTACCTGAAACCCTTCTGCATCCTTAGATGTGCCTGCATGGTTCTTGTTCTTGGGGAAAATGAGATAAACCATGCATATGTTAAAATTAGGCGTGGTTTAGCTGCTCAAGTGTTACATCAGACTTAGGAGCGTGCTGGTTAGAGCCGAAATCTCCAGAGCCAAGCCATACTTCCAAGACTGTGTTTGCATTAGCCTGCTTGAGTACATCAGAAGCAAAACTGCTGTAAGAGAGAATATTAGTAGCTGGGACTGCATAGGAGTTGGTGGCCATAGGAATAGTTGGACATTAACAAAGGAGGTGGTAGAGGAGCAAGAACTCTAATGTGGGTGGATGTGATGCGGGGGCCAAAAACTATGCTGGGCATGGCATGCTGGGTCATTCTGGCATGGTGTTCACGCTGTTTCAAGCAGGTGATGGGAATCAAGGTGTCTTCTGTTTTCACATCCCAGTTCATTGGTGTTGATAATAAATGTCACATGAATCCTTTTGATGGCTCTGCACCCACTGTCACTAATGATGGCTGGGTAACTTGGCACATGGCTATTCCTCCAGGTGATATTTGCCAATCCTGTGCTAGCCTTTCCAGGCTGCAGCAGCTAGGAAGTCCTTTCCTTTCACATGGTTCCTGCCACTGTCTTTGTGCTTTTGTCCCTTTAGGACAAAGTTTCTTTTCTGTCACTTTAGGCCAAAGTTGTGCCCTGAAATTCCACAGAGACTGAAGCCAGTGGGTGTTTGGTAAGCAGGCATCGCATGAGGCAAAGAAGTGAAAGCTGTGCACTGAGCTATTTGCCTGGTGGCCCACCATGTTTAAGGCACTCCTCACTACCTAGAAGGCTTTATATGATCTTGGCCAGGGCTTGTGTACCTCCTTTTGAGAAGTCACCACAGCTGAAGTCAGTTGAGGATTTGATCCCCACTGTGCTGTAAAGGGAAGATAGAACCTGCAAGGGTCTTGGATGTGCTCCATTCCAGGGTGTGAAATAGCCTGTTGGTGGTGGCCAGGGCAGTGGGATACAGGACTCCTCCACCAAAGGCACTGGTGATGGTGGAGACTCTGCTCCACATGGCCTTGGAGGGTAGAAGAACAGTTTATCTGGGTTTATGGCTGGCCAAATTTAGTTACCAATGCCATGTCTGGAAATTGGGACCCAGCATCTCATAGGAAGCACTCAGAGAATGACTGAGGAACAGAGATGATTTAAACTGTGGCTGAAGTTCTTCACTAAGGTCATCTAGACTCTAAAAAAGAAAATCACATGTAATCAAACACTGGCACGGACATGTCATTTGTGAGATGAAAGGTTTGCTCACAAGATGTGAGAGGAGCAGTGATGCTTTTGTGATAATTTAAAAGATGTTTTAGTCAGTGCCACAGCAAGTCATTGGTCAAGGGCTGTAGCTAAAGAGACAACACTGCCAAGATGCAGAAAGCCTCCTGAATTTTCAAAATAGAAAAAAAATAATTAAAACCTACCAGAATCTTCTTATTCCCATTATGAGGGAGGCTTTTTCTTGTTTTCCTTTAAACTGTGTGTGATTTTACTTGAAAAGAGATAAAAATTATCTTCAGTTTTACCTTTTGGTTTGAAAGCTGATGAGGTCCTGTGTACAGTTAGTGACTTTGGAAGATCGTGAAGAAAAGGAAGGGAAAGTGTGATAGCAGCCCTTTTGAAAGCCATTTTATATATGTTGGATTCACATTCCTGAAGTGATGCAGAGCTAGCATTACCTGCTTCTCAGCTTAATAGAGAGTTCTAAACCAGATAAATAACCCACACTAGTATTTCTAACCACCTAGAACAATTTTCTTGTGGGTTCCACAAACCTCAGTTTGGAAGTTCTGTAGAATTCTAGAAATGTGATGATTTTTCCAACTACTGTGCTCTATTCAGAATAAATCACTTATTTGCTCTTTATCATCTCCCAGTAGGCAGCCATGGAGTTTGGGTTTTCACTTTGCAAATGAGTTAGTACTTAAATTCTCCCCTTCCCCACTATTTTCTGGCTCCAGAGATTTTGAAATCCACATTACCATGTAAATGCTACTAAAGCCATGTCATCTGCCTTTCCTGAACATGGAGGTATTCAGGAATAGAATTACCAGTGTGGGTTGTTGTGGGTTTTTTTTTCCCTTAAAGCTTTTTTAATCCTCAAGTAAATATAGTGATCTGATTTGCCAGCAGTAAGTAGCCATGTAACTTGATCAGATCTCAGGATCTTTGAGAAAAAACACATGCCATTTAGCCTCTTTCTGTGCAGAGGAATTTGGACAATTCATCATTATACCGAGGGCCTTATTAGTTGACAGAAGGGTTAACTGACCTCCTTCAAACAGGAACTCTGACCGTTTGCCTGCAGGGAACATATTCCATGGCGAGTTGATTACTTAAGCACTTTCGATGTAAAGTAAAAACAATCTCTTGTGTCAGGGTATAATTCAAAGAACAAAGGACCATTTTGCTCAATTGTGCAGGCAGCAGAAGTTATTTTTGTCTCTTGCCTATCATATTCACATTGTACAAGAAAGTCATTTTGTTGCAGCACGATTTGTTCTGCTGAGGCTCTTTGTGTAATTTTTGAGCTGAAGACCACCACTGTGTTCTGGCATTGAAGCAAACAATGTACAATCTTGAAAACGGCTTTGTGTTTTGCCCCTTTTTCAAGGGGGCATGTGCTTGGGGGGTGTGAATTGATTTATGGACCTTTTTGAACCATTAACCTCCTTCAAGGATGCCTGGTAAATGGATGCATAAGTGAAGGCTTTTAACAGGTATTGCAGTCCTTTTCCTGTTCAAGGAATGTATGTTTGACCTGCTTCAGGTGTACTCTGCCACCAGGGGTAGGCAGATGACCTGCCTATTTTCAGAGCTTCTCTTTTTGGTCCTTGCTGCCATCCCTTTATTAAAAGCTTTGCAGATTGGTAATTTCCTTGGCTGCTGCCTGCATAATTAAGGAGGAGGTGAGGTCAAGTGGCAGCCCTGCTGCATGGAAATACTCCATTCCTTACTTCATTACAACTGACTGAAATTTTTTTATCTCCCTACCCATGTCAATGGTGTTTCCCTCACTGCAGCCTGAGCACGTGCCTTTTTCTCCCTTCCAGCTTGTGATTGCAACCCTCGTGGCATCCAGACCCCGCAGTGTGACCGCACCACCGGGCAGTGCATCTGCAACGAAGGGGTGGAAGGGCCGCGCTGCGACAAGTGCGCCCGGGGGTACTCGGGCTTCTTCCCCGACTGCCTGCCCTGCCACCAGTGCTTCGCCCTCTGGGATGTCATCATCAGCGAGCTGGCTAATAGGACCCAGCAGTTCCTGGATAGGGCTAATGCCCTCAAAATCACTGGGGTCACTGGCCCATACCAGCAGACGCTCAACACCCTGGAGGAGAAGCTCAGTGAAATTAAAACCATCATTGCTCAAAATCCAGCTGCTGAGCCCCTGAAGAACATTGGGAATCTCTTTGAGGAAGCAGAGTGAGTACAGTCGCAGCTACAGGGATAAGTCTAGCCTGGGAAGGAGTGGGAATGCCAGCACTGGGATTTACTCGAGTGACTGGTATCCCCATGCTGAGCTGAGGACACCCCTGCTCTGCTTCCCTGGCTGGGTAAGGGGCACTGCAGCTCCTTGTGCAGGGCACTGCAGCGTGCTCAGCATCAGCAGTGAGCAGCTGTCCCACCAGCAGAAACCTGGCTGGGGAAGGCAGGAGAGCAGCACAGCTGCCATGCACCATGAAGGCAAGGGGTTGTCCTGCTCCCACTGCACACCAGGCAGCTAATTACTGTGGAGCCACTCATGCTTGCCTTGAGCTCCCCCGGGGCAAAGGACAAACACTGCTATTATGTGAGAGAATGAAGAGGGGAGAGATTAAATTCCTGGATTTCCCATGTGTAGCCGATGAGTTGGAAACTTGGGCTCCTTTCTCCACTCTGAGCGTATGTGTGGGGAAGCGCAAGCTTTACAACAAGGGTTGTTTCAGTTTTTCTCAGGGTAGGAGCCTTGTATTTTGTTTTAGGGCTAAGCATACCAAAGGTGGTAGTTTTTGCTTTTGGAGATGGGGTAGTTCGACATCAAGTAGGATTACAGATGCTTTCTAGCCCTGTGAGTAGCTGTTGGAGCTTGCTTGTGCATTGTAAAGGGGACTGCACAAAGCAAAGGGGCAAGGATTAGAGCACAAATATCTTAATTAGGGATATGCTTGTGCCCTGCAGCTCTCCCCCTCCAGCTGGAGAGCTGGGGCTTGCTGCTGCATTTGGGCTCTGTGTACTGAGGGAGGTCAGAGCAAGTGAGGAGTTGCTTTTCCCTTATATATTTATATATGTATCTGTTCTTGCTCCCTTCTGGTTGTATAGAAGAACTACTGGACTTTGAAGGACGTCTGTAGCAGGCTGTTGGACTATTGAGAAAGCTTAAATACTGCCTGATTCTTTTAGCATGAGGAAACACTGGGATTGGTGGGCTCACCATGGGAATAGCTTCCTATGCCCACTTCTGTTCCACAGCAGTGTTGATGAGTAACATACACTTGCTTTTCCTTTTAGGGTTATCCTATGAGCTAAAGTCTGCTCTGGGGCTCAAGGAGGCCATACTGAATGCTGAGGGTGTGAGATTTCCTTCATAGCCCTAGACAAATAGCTGGTGAGGAGGGATTTTTACAGATAAGCTAAAAGAATTCATTGTGTTAAAACTAAGGTTTTGTCTCCCCCCACTTCCTGAAGTTCAAATCTGTCCCATGAGCTCGTAGTAATCAAAACTGCATTTGTAGCTGTGTGGGATGAGAAGCAAATTATATATGGATCATAGTAGTCAACTCTGACCTATGCAGTTGCCATGATACAAGAGCATTACACCAGTCCTCTGGAATCTGCCTCCAGTTAATCTTACACAAAGCAGCTGTTTTCTGAGCAATTTGGTGCTTTGAATTTATAAACGTGCAGTAGATTAAAAAGTAGTTTTGTATGATAAAGGAAACAAAACTGTATTCTGGGTAGGCATGTTGTTACAAATCACTTACAGCTCCACCAAGGGAGGAGAGGTCCTGCCGTGGGAGAAGCTCAGCATGGCTCTGACCACCACTCTTCAGTGAAGTGAAGCACCAAGGCTTGTAACCCTTCCTCCTCCCCCTGTTGAGTCCTGTGCCTCTGTTTTGCAGAAAGCTGACAGCAGATGTTACAGTTAAGATAGCCGACATAGAAGAAAACCTGTCAGCCTTAGCAGTGAAGAGCAATAGCACAGACACTGACCTGAGTGTGTTGGAGACAGATGCCAAAAGCCTAGACCATGTTGTGAAAGAACTTGCAGAACAACTCGAGTTCATCAAGATCTCTGATGTTCGGGGTGAGTGTCGCAGGGAGAGGGAGAAAGCAGTGGGGTGGCCAGAGTGTTAATTAGCACATGGTTTTGAATACCAAGTTAATCTAACTTGTAATAAAACACAGTTCCTAGAAGGGCAGCTTCTTTCTGTGCATTAGCAGAGCTGCTGATGCAGTAGGAATTTTGTTTTAACTAAAAGGATAAGTAAATTCTTAGCAAACTGTTGCCCTATAAACCTAAAAAGCTGATCTCCTGTTGCCCTCAGGACAAGCAGAATTCAGTCACTAGGGTCAGAGAAAGACTTAGCTTCAAAATCCAGTGAACTTGACACACTTGTCAACCAAGCAAAAAAAATGACCATTTTTTAATTTCCTCCCCACGACAGGCCAAGTTCTGTCATCCTTGCAGTGGCACCAAGTGCAGCTGCAAGGGCGAGCATTGCCTTTACCTTGATAGTCACATTGCTAGCCCTGATGTGTCATCAGCCAACCTCCATAATATAAATTACTGAACAGATTTCTGAACAGCTCCCTCTGATTTCTGCAGGAGCCTTGGATAGTATCACCAAGTACTTCCAGATGTCCTTGGAGGCAGAGGAGAGGGTCAATGCCTCCACTGTTCACCCTGGTAGCGCTGTGGAGCTGTCAGCACAAACGCAGCAGGAAGTGGAAGACTTAATCAATGAGAAGGAGGCCCAGTTCAAGGCTAAGCAAGAGGAGCAGTCACGCCTTCTGGATGAACTGGCAGGCAAGCTGCAGAGCCTGGATCTCTCTGAAGTGGCTGAGAAGGTACACAGCTGAGAATTGCTGGTATAAAACCTGTAGCAAAACCAAACTTGTGTTTGTGAAGAAGTGGTGGGTGCAGAGGAACTGTTTAGAGCTTGACAGTGTGAGATACTTGTTCATGAAAAGTGCACATTTCTTGCATGGTGGTGTGTTTTGTGGGTTAGAACAGGGATGTTTAATCAGTGACCTCTAAGACCTACTGTCCTTTCAGATTGGTCTCCCTCCTACTCTTACCAGCCCTGAGAAAGCACCCATCTTTGCATCACCCTAACTCTAACCCAACACCCTTTGCTGTGAATGGAGCTCCACATGCAGAAAAACATAGTGAGTCTGCTGGGCTGAGAGCCATCCTCTTACACCTGGCCTCAGTTCATGTGCTTGCTCTTCCTAGGCTCCTCTTCCTTTTTCCATCTCCATGGGGTACATGGCGTGCCCAGCCAGGCAGCGCTTCTACTTGAGCCAATGGGCTGGCCGCCTCAGCATCCCTGAGCTCTCCTCCTCCTGCTTGAGACAAAGCAGAACTTTAAAGGCAGCTGGAGTCAAAAGGGCCTTTTCTCTGTTGAAGCTGCCTGTTCATCTGTAAATATGATCAAGGGTGGCTTTTTTTCTTGGGAGAGGCTGAGTGTTCCCTCAGTTTTGCTTTGAAGTCAGCCAGCTGCATTCAGAGAACAATCTGGTGTGAAGGCAGGCTGCAGGGGACTGCTCATTAACAACCCTGGGCAGGCCAGGCCAGGGTTAGAGGATGAGTTCTTCACACACTGAATTGTCCCCTGTCCTTTACAACTACAATCATCCCTCCCGACTCCCCCAGCCCTCCTTTTTTTTCAGGAGGCAAGAAAGAAACATTTTTGTTTAAATTCCCTTCCCCTACATTCCTGCCTAACTGTTCTTGAGGACTGAAAATCTTGGGTAGATGTTTATCAAGGCCATAAATGCTGAGTTCCTTGGAGGTGTAATCATGGGACACAAAGAAAAAAAAAATCTCTTTGCTTTCTAGCTACTGCTGGGTTGCATGCCAAACAGGTAAGAGAGACTCATTTGCACTTCACAGGAGACAGCTGCAGCTAACTTGGCACAGCCCCTGGGTTTTCCCAGGGAGGTTTTTTGGCTGCAAAGTATGTCAGTTAAGTACATTGGTTAGTGACTGTCCTTGGCTAAAGGGAAAAAGAACATCACAAGAATGAGGAATTTTCCGGTTTTTCCTCTGGCTGAAACGACTCCTGAGCAATTTCGTTGTTCAAACAACTGTCCAAGTAGTGGATAATTCTCAGTACAATGTTGCTGATTCAAATCAGTTTTGCTTTAAAAGAAAAGCCTACTGTGAAATTGTCTATGGGAAGACATCCTTGACAAAATTCACAAATTGGAAAGTGTTCTGGAATGATGAAATCAGACCAAATATTTGGTGGAAGGGAATGGGACATCTTTTTAAGGGAGCTGAAAAAGTTTCCTGTTCAACTTGCAGCATTTCAGTTTCTAGGACATTAGAGCAAAGGAAGAGATACTGCCCTGCACCAAACACTTTCTTATCAAATAGCTTCTTGGGATAGCTGAGTTTTCCTCCAGCAGTAGTGAAGATTGATTGCAAACAAAAGCCATACAGACAGGGGTAGCTTTCAGCTTGAAACCAAAGCTTAAAGGCAGCTAGGTGGCACAGAAGAGATTAAAGTAATGCTGGTGTGGACCTGCTGCAGGAAGCACCTCCAGCTCGCAGCTCTGCTTCACCTTTCTTCCCTGTGGTACTCGGGGTGCTACCTTAAGGGGCAAAAACAACAGGGTATTTCTGTCGTGGCAGAGCAGCATCCCACTCCATCCCCCTCACAGCTCAGGAATGCAGAGCAAGCTGTGACTGTTTCCCCTGTCCCTGCAGACCTGTGGCACTCCTGCAGGAGCCTCCTGCGCTGACTCCGAGTGTGGCGGCTTGAACTGTCGAACAGCTGAAGGCAAGAGGAAGTGTGGGGGACCTGGCTGCGACGGGCTGGTGACTGTAGCTCACAGCGCCTGGCAGAAAGCCATGGACTTTGACAGAGACATCCTCAGTGCATTAGCAGAAGTTGAGCAACTCTCCAGAATGGTAATACAACAAAGCAGTTGTTAGATATTAAAATAAATAAATTCTTGTAGTTGCAACACAAGTTTAGGCAGTAATTGACAAAGTATGTGCCTGGTTTACTTCAAAATACTTCTTTGCAGTTGTGTAACTTCATGCTTGCAAAGATCCTCAGATAGGGAGCTTGCTAAAGTGAAGCTTCATGGATAACCAAACATTACCCTGAGTTGTTTAAACTAGCACTGGTGGTGTGGATCATGGCCAGCTTTTAAAAGTGTTCTGTGAGTTTTATGAGAAAAAGCATTTTTCATTAATATTACCTCTGACTCCAACTGAATTTTTTTTTAAACGGGCTTTAAAGCATAACCAAATACACAATCAAACCTTCCATTTTCCTGTCTTCAGGTTTCTGAGGCAAAACAGAGAGCTGATGAAGCAAAACAAAATGCACAAGAAGTTTTGCTCAAAACCAATGCTACAAAAGAACAAGTGGACAGAAGCAACGAAGACCTGAGAAATCTGATTAAACAGATTAGAGACTTCCTAATGCGTAAAAACCTTACATTTACATTCTATTTAATTCTAGGTTTGTTAAAACTATCTTTAGCTCTGAATCATCCTCTAAGGGGTAATGCCACAGTTGTGTCCCCGTCCCTTGTTCAGCCAGATGTGGTTTGTATGATGAAATCTGGAAATGAGAAAACAAAGACAATAGGAAAGTGACATGTTGCTGTGTTCATTGCAGCTGAGGCTGCTCTACTGCTGTAGCTTGCCAAGTGTGTTCATAAGTTCTGGCTAGAAAGAGAAGGTGCTATTAAAGGGGAGGAAAGTCAGAAATTGTGAGTTTATCTCTGTAAGAAAGCAGGTAGAGGTTAAATGAGGGCCTTGTTAGCTAACAAGCAGCAGCATGGCCAACCCATTCCTTCTCTGTTTGCATAAGACTGAGTGTACTGTTAGCACAAATACATTTACATACTCTTGGCTTTGTTTTCTGTGGGCTCTTGCTCCCCCAGCCCCAGTGTGGTATAGCTAATCACGAAGATCTTCAAATGGCTTCCAAGAGAGCTATGCCAGCAGGGCCTACACGTCTGCTGCACCTCTCCTGAGAGGGAAGTTTCACACTAAGGAAGCAGTTTTAACACCTTCATTTTCTGTAAATCTGGGGGAGGAAGTTTTTCCCATTATTTTTTCTACTTACGGGAGTAGTTGGACAAGAATTTGAGTACTGAGATTTGACAGGGGGAAGCTTTTACTAACATCTTTGCCATGTGTATCCATCTACTAGAAGACAGTGCTGACCTGGATAGCATCGAGGCAGTGGCTAATGAAGTGCTGAACATGGAGATGCCAAGCACTCCCCAGCAGCTGCAAGCCCTGACAGAAGATATTCGAGAGCGTGTAGAAAGCCTTTCTGATGTTGAGGTCATTCTGCAGCAGAGTGCTGGAGACATTGCCAGAGCAGAAATGCTACTGGAGGAAGCTAAGAAAGCAAGGTAATGCAACTCTGATCTGGATTAGCTGATTTCCATCACCAGTAGCTTGAATGAAACTTTCATTTCATTCTGTCCGAAAACGCAGAGTTTAACTTAGCCCAATGCAGACTCTCATTCCTTCACAAAGGGGCAAAAATGGCCCTTTGCAGTGTGTGACTAGTTCTTTTTTCCAGTTCCAAGTGAAAGCTTTTTAGCATTAACATAGTTTTGCTCCACAGCAAAGGTGCAACAGATGTTAAAGTCACTGCAGACATGGTGAAAGCAGCACTGGAAGAAGCTGAAAAAGCTCAAAATGCAGCTGAAAAAGCCATCAAACAAGCTGATGAAGACATTAAAGGAACTCAAGACCTACTGACCTCGGTGAGTTCTTTATGAGTATTTAAGATACAGAAACAGCACCAAGTCTGACACTTAGAAACCGATGTAAGCCTGTCTAGGGAAGGCTTTTGGGTACAGCAAATCACAGACTGCACTTACAATTAATCTAAACCATTCTTGCCCTCACATAAACTTTTTAGTTAATATGACAGATGCTAGGGAACCATTTGCTCTGAAAAAAAACAAACAGCCAGCAACTACCCAGAAGGCTTTCCTGACTCCATATCCTGTACTCTTGAGTTAGATGAGCAGGATCATAGCCTTCTGACACAGCAAGTGTGCCAGGATCCCTGGCAAGTCACAGCTGTCACCACACTGCTGGTGTACTGGCATAGCCATGCTGTCAGTGTCATCCACCACTGCAGCACCAGACTAAAAGAAACAAATGCTGCATCAAAGTGCTAATTGCTGTAATCTTGTCAGATAATGTATTTTTAGGCTTCATCTCAGCCCTCATAAGACCATAGTCCTGTCTATACCCATGAAGCTGGGCCAGCTTAGAAGATATGCAGCTTCACAAGTCCATTACTAAATGATGGAGTCAAGTTTAGTTTTTCCTGTGGGTTAAGTAACTCTTGCATGTGTAATAAAATCAGGTATTTAAAAATTACATTCCTTAAGGCTTTTCCTGCCCCATATGTACCCCATCTTCAAGCAGTGGGCTCTTCATCCTGACTGCAATTGGCGATTTGTAACGAAACTAAAACACTTTTTTATGTAAGCTCTATGGACATGAGTTGATCAGGGCTTGTTTAGAAAGCTTACTATAAGTGTCTTGAAAACATAACTGTTTCTCTCTTTCTTAGATTGAATCTGAAAATGCAGCATCTGAAGAAACACTGAACAATGCTACCTTACGTCTGTTTGCGCTAGAGAGGAGCGTCGAAGACCTTAAGCAAAAGGCTGCTACAAATACAGCGAATGTGGACAATATAGAAGAAAGAATTGTTAGTGCAAAACAAAATGCTGAAGAAGTTAAAAAGGTGAGAAGCTCAGGAAAGGTGCTAAGAGAGCCAGTCACTCACCCCGGGTTTGGCTAAAGGAATGTTAGTGAACACATGATCCTTTTCCTTTATTGATCAAGTACTGGGGACAATTTTTAAAAAAGGCTCTTAATACACTTTCCAAAGATAGCTGCTTGTCAGTTACTTGGTACCAGATACAGAGAGAAAGAAGCATTGGGAAGTTTTCAGATTCTAAAATATCTGCAGGAAGCCTGTCATGCAGTCACAATCTCAGGCTCTCACAGATTCCTCTCTGTCCCTCAGCTTTACTCTCTGCCACAGGAGAACTAGTAATTTTTTTCCCCCCTCCATAGAGGGTTCATGGTTCTATGGTAGGTGTAGGACCAACAACCCAAACAACAATCAAGCTACAAGAAAAATAATTAGCTTAGTGCAAAGTTTGCTCTGTGACCTTATGGCATTGCTCCCAATGTCTGCTTACACACCTTTGTAATAGCAAAAGAATGCTCATTAACAAAACAACTGAACAATCTGCCAAAGGAAGTTTCATTGCTCTGTTCTGTTGTCTATAGTTAGCCCATCGGCCTCCAGAGAGGCATTTTCTGCCAAGAGAGATGTATTATCCATCAACTCAATTCTTTCCAAACACTAAGTAGTATTTCAGGTGGCTGTCAAGTACACACAAGACTTCCTGCACTGCTGCAGCTTGTTCGCTTATTGGTTGAATGCAGCTGGGTCACCAAACTTCCTAATAGCACAGCTGAGAAACCAACCTTTCAGCTTCTCCAGAACCTTCAACTATGCAGATGAGGCAGCTGTTCCTGTTCCTATAAGGGCAACAAGGGCATTCCTCCCCAAACCCAAGCATTCAACCAGCAGCAGTGCCCATTCCTTGCCATATGCAGCTTCCCAGCTCTGCTGGGGCCGTGGCTTCCATTAGTTACAGAATTGTGTAACCAAATCCCATGAATCCATGCCAAGTGTCAGTATTAAAACGATAACACAGCCACAGATCTGCAAAAGGGCAGCTGATGAGTCTTCACCTCAGCTCTTAAAGTCTTGAATGTGAAAAGGGAAATATCCCAACGCTTTTTCTGCTTTTGTTACCTGAGGCAATTAGGCTCTCGTTGCATGCCGTTAGTAAAGACTGCAAACTGCCGCTGCGATGTCTTTTGAATGAGCTCCATCTTGTGCTTCAATCTGGAACAACAGGTCCTCAATACCGAGCTGAACGACAAGTATAAAACCGTGGAAGATCTCATAGCCAAGAAGACAGAAGAGTCGGCTGATGCTAGGAGGAAAGCTGGCATGTTGCAAGATGAAGCTAAAGCCTTACTGGCTCAAGCAAACAGCAAACTCCAGCTACTCAAAGGTAAGGCTGCTAGGAAGAGGTACATTGTAATCTTAGAATATGAAACAGTGTCATGCTGTTAAAACAACTATTCACCAGCATTAAGGAAAAAAAATTGAAGTTAATTCTTTTTACTGAATCTTCACTGTCCGTATTTTTATGGACAAAACAATCTTTGGAATCAGAGTTCAATAAAAAAGCTGAAACTTACAGTGACACAAACTTCTGGTATGGCATCTTATCACTGCTCCAAGAACCACTATAGGCAAGGAACATAGCTCCTGAGCTTAAGATGAGGACTAACCCACTCAAGCAAGACCCCCATCTTCAAACCATGCTCCCACCATCCCTCCCTGAAAAGCCATTAAAATGAAAATTAATCAGAATACATCAGTTGCAGTTTACACATTAACATTTCCCATTGTCAATTAAAATTTACTGAAATGGGGAGGTAACCTGCCCAGAGCTACTGGGGAAAAAGCTAAGTTTTCCTTCTGTTTTTGCCAGGCCAGGAACTCATTCTTAGCTGCTCCTGCAGCTGCAGTGACTCACTGAATAGTCTTAAGCATAACAAGCCAAAACAATTCACTGTTCTGTAAAAGCCACTGTACAGCAGGGAACAACAATTACTTCCAAGATGAATCAAAGTATACTTTTGGATTTCCACTTATGGAAAATTACTTCCTTGTTGCTGTATGTTCCAATGCTAAGGAAACAAAAAGGTGCCATTCCAGCCTTTGCTTTTTTTTCCCCTAATGAGATTCTCTTCCGCAATGAAAAGAATTTGAATAGTGGTTTCTCCCTAACAGTAATTATTTATATTTTACTGTGTTAAAGCACTACTAATTAAACTGTTTTTTCTCCTCTTTTGCTGACAGACTTGGAAAATACTTACGAAAACAATCAAAAAGTTCTGGAAGACAAAGCCAAGCAGTTGGTAGAGCTGGAAGAGACAGTTCGCTCCCTCTTACAGACAATCAGCCAGAAAGTTGCTGTCTATAGCACCTGCTTATAAATGGGAGCAGGAAATGCCTGTGTTCAGGATGGTTTACAAGTATTACACTAGTTCTTTCTGACATTACACTAAGACCTGATAAAGTGAACAGGTTTTACACTGACTCTCAAGTCACAGAACCAAAGACAAGTAACTTTTTGATGTTGGAAATAAACAGTAATTTTGTATCACTATATGTACCTAGTATGACTCATTAAGTTCCTTCATATTTTCAGTAGCTGAAATAGTAAATCAATTAATCCTTTAGCAAGTCTTGTTTTTAAACTGGTTAGAGATCTAATAAAATCTTGGCTCCAACTATGTCATTCTAAATAAGGGCTGCAATTACTGTGAAATACAGGCTGGTCACTCAGAACAAAATTACAAATGAATGGAAGAAATCCCATCCATGTGTGGTTAGCCAATATTTGGGCTAGAATACTCAAAAAAGATGATTTACCCTGTGCATGGCATCCCTTTAGGCTTAATGCTGGTTTCATGTCACTGATTATGAAACACTTGATGTGTGAAGGAGAAACAGAGGTCAGCACTGAAGGGGAAAGCGTGGTTCACATTTCAAGCACCAAATTTATGTGATAACCCAAGCTTGGAGGATCAAGCCTCTCTGAAAAAGGAACTACAGTTCACAGGGCACTTCATGTGAATCAGTTAAGTACACAGACGTTGCTCTTTAAGTACAGTTTGCATTTAAAACATAAGACTTTTTTTTTTCCAAAGTGCAGGAGTAACATCCAGTTCACCAAACTTCAGTTCCAAGTCATGCAGAACAGTGCACCTTCAGACAATTGCACTGTGCAAATCAGTTTGCAACATTCATCAGCTAACAAATTTGCATCCAAAACTACAACATGCTTTTAAACATCCTGACTGCTAACTGACCTAAGGAATACATCTGCATATGTACTTTGGTCAGCACTTTATCCTACCTTGCCTAACATCAGCAAAAAGTAAGTTAAAACAACTATGGCAAAATGTATCACCACCTAAGCAAACTGAAGAGCAGTATGGTTCAATAAATATACCTTATGCTGCACAGGTTACAAAAGCCAGAGCAGAAAGTCCATGGTAGGGATTACCATACCAGCACTGCACACTGTTGAGTGCCAGTACACTTAGCAGCTGTTAAAAACACAATCTACAAACTTTACAGCCTTCAGACTTCACTGCTATCAGACCACCGACAGGTGGCTCAGTAGCTCATCTTACCTTGAATTTTATTTTCAACTGTCTGGGACACTATGTTTCAGTATAAGTTTAGTAGTATTATTCTTGACTACTTTCTCTGACTTTCTAAACTTCACTTAACAGGAACAAAATGAGATACGAGAATTTGTAACTGATGAATCTTATGGCTGAACTGCACTGAGATTTGCCCCAAGTACAAATTGGAGCATAGGAGGTTTAAGGTGAATATCAGAAAAAAATTTTTTACTGTGAGAGTGACAGAGCACTGGAACAGGCTGCCCAGAGAGGTTGTAGAGTCTTCTTCACTGGAGACATTCAAAACCCGCCTGGACGCATTCCTGTGTGATGTACTCTAGGTGACCCTGCTCTGGC
This sequence comes from Apus apus, assembly GCF_020740795.1. Lineage (NCBI taxonomy): Eukaryota > Metazoa > Chordata > Aves > Apodiformes > Apodidae > Apus > Apus apus. The sequence goes on from NC_067282.1 coordinate 191,125,350, forward strand.
GGGGGGTGTTGGACTAGATGATCTTTCGAGGTCCCTTCCAACCCCTAAGATTCTATGATTCTATGATTCTACTGAGGCAGAGGGCAGCAGACACAAAGCTGTTTCTGCAAGAGCAGAGCTTCTAGAATTTACAAAGTGCCTCACTAACACTTAATAGCATTTGCCTGTGGCAGGTAGAAGTGGTAATAATGAAATGCCTACATCAGAAGAATAGTTTTTCTTCCCCCACTGTTGTCTCCCCTTTGCTTTCCCCTCAGCAACTTCCTACCAACACCTGAAAGGAGATCCCCATTAATTCACTTACTCCAATTCACACATCATCTGCATCATCTCATAGCCTGGTGATAACTTCAATGACCTGTTGTGGTTTAACCCCATCTAAACTTAAAACAGGAGTTAAAAAACCCCCACAAAAGAAAAAAGAAAAAAAAAGTATCAGTGGTGATTGCTGATTAACTGGTATCTTAATAAAATGCTAACATGGCATGTATTTCCATCACTCAGTATGGATACTGGATCAATACTTAAATTCTGAACAAAGGCAGGATACAACCATCTTGTCTATACAAAAAAACAAGTAGTTTTTGCACCATTTTCTGAATGCACGTATCTCACCCCTCATGCTATTGGTGTAACAGAAAATGACACACGCAAAACCAGTAGGTATTAGGGTGATCTTCAAGGTAAATGAGCCTAGCAAAGAAAAAGAAACAGCACCTTGCAAAACAGAATTTAAAAATGAACTACTGGATTCAGGCACATTCCCTATACACCTAAGAGATCTCCCAAAGATGCTGTTTCTGAGTTTCATCATGTATCCAACACAACCTAGATACTAAAAGTAGTAACAGGACCCATCAGCAAACAAAACCCAAGAAGATCCTCTAGCCATGTTAAATATTTATTAAGCTCTCTTGCTACAGAAGAGACACAAAGAGAGCACAAAACAGAAAACAGAAGTATGTTGAAACTGTGTGAAGAGCTGACACTGCAACCCCCGTGTGTGGAAGCTGCAGAATAACCTCACATCATAGCACTAAACAGCAACCCCTGCTCCACTACCCAGTTGTAGCATTTCAAGTTTAAGAGAGTTGGACAATGGAAGCTTCAAAATAATAATAAAAAAATAGTTAGGATTAAGATTGATTTTTCTTCAGTCTTTCATTTCTCTGTCAGCACTTGATTTTTCCCAATGAGTTTTCAATATGAAAACATGATGTGTGGAGAATCACACACACACACAGAGTAGTTTTCTCTTTAAAAAGTAAATAGAGTTTTAATTGAACTATAGGAGCCCCCCTTCTCCCAAAATCCTAACACTACTATGTCAAAACAAATTTTGGTACTTGTATGTAAGAAAGTTAATCCCTTCAGAAGGAAACACATTTTTGTGCGGAAGTGACAGTGGCATTTTAAGTGCCAGCGGCATTGCAAGTGCCAACATTGAGCTGGCTTTGTCTATCACTACCTCAAATAAGGAAACAGCAGTTATGCTGCACACTTCTCCAGAATTTTGACCAGCACACCTGATAATCCCATGCAACAGCAAAATGTTTGGTTTTGAAGAAGAGTTCTGTCAGGCTGTTTTTCTGCAACATTCACCATGTAAATAAATGTAATATTAAGTATTTAATTTACAGTGACTGGATAATTCTGCTTGTTCCAAACTATACTTGTTTAAATATCTGATGTTTACAATGAAGAGATTAAATTAATTCAGTCCTAAAATCCTCAGACTTTGCCTTCCATAAGGGCCCACAGTCCACTTTCAGAGGTGTACTATACATGTACAAGATCTGCTCTTTCATTTTAGAAGTTGATAGCTTTGCCAAAAGATGCTGCTAGGTTTGCTTCCCTGAAGGCTTCTGACACTGTCTGTAGAGAGCAAACACAAAAAGGTACAAGTCATTAATATTTACATGTGATTACAGCATGTCTGTGTAACCTTGGTGTTCAACAGTCTGGTTAGAAAAAACTTACTGGATGGGCATGGCAAACTCTGGCTATATCTTCACATGAGGCTCCATATTCCATAGCAAGGGCAGCTTCATTTACCATTTCACCAGCACCCTGTAATTTAATGTTATTTGCCATTAGCACAAACCTTTATGCAGTTGTCCAGGTTCTTCTGAGTCACTCATAGCTTGCAAAGATAAATCTACACCCCCCCCCAAACCCTGTATTATAACCAGCACTTCAGTTGTGTTCTCATGTCAGTCACAGGTACTTTTATCTCTTAGGTGACTGCTCAAGCCTAGTGCAAGTCTAAAGATAATTCTCAATAACAATACTTTTTTTTCTTATTGAAGAGAGCTGAGCAAAATTTGGGGCATTTTTCCATCACAAGACACTGATCACATAATACTCACATTCTGATCAAAGCAACTGTACATTATCACTGCTGAAAACAGACCCAAAACTTCAGTGCCCTCCTGAGAAGTTAAATAACTATTAACTAGATCAACAAAAGTGTATTGCTACATCTGCACCCTCATTTTTATTAATGTGAAATATATTTATGTGTATTTACCCAGGAAACCTTTCCTTGAGGCATCAAAAATAAAAGAGTGAAATCTATTACATTTTTAATGTTCAGATCTGTAATTTTAATATTTACCCCCAGCTCTTTCTGATGCAGGAAATTACCATCTCACACAGATAAACCTAAGCCAGGCTTCCTCTAAGCACTTGTAAGTATCTCTAGGGCAGGTGTCAGGAGAATGGGTCCAGTCTCTTTTCCACAGTGCTCAAAGACAAGACAATGGGCAATGGCACAGGAGCTTCAAATTAAACATGAGGCAAAACTTTACTGTGAGAGTAACAGAGCACTGGAACAGGCTGCCCAGAGGTTGTGGAGTCACCATCTCTGGAGACATTTAAAACCCATCTGGACATATTCCTGTGTAATTTACTGTAGCTGATCCTGCTCTAGCAGGGAGGTTGGACTAGATGATCTTCAGAGGTCCCTTGCAAGCCTAACCACTCTTTGACTCTGTAAGAGAGAAAATAACTAGGATAAAGTCTTATTCCCATCATAAATTATGAAAATTGGATGAAGAAACAAAAAGCCTGTCCACCAGTGCTGACAGTGTATCAGTTCATAAGAATAAAATTTCCTCTCCAGGAAAACAGAGAGCAGTTTTAGTGTTTCTTCTAAAGAAAGCTGTATAAAAAGACGCATGGAAATGTTTCTGCTTACATTTTTTTTCCCTAAAGATTATTTAAAGCTAAGGTAAACAAAACAGAGATTAGGATCTAACTTCAGACTGCAGGACAGTGGAAAGTGTCACTTTTACAAAATACAGTTTTCTGACTTGCAATTTTTACAAAGGATTTTTAATCCAAGTTCCGTAAGTTAGTGCCTCCAGATTTGGTGACTGCAGCAAAAGGTTACCAACTTTGCTGAAGTCTGAAATTCATGGGGGGAGAAAGAAAACACTCATGAAATAGTCACAAAAGTCTTTTTAACTCCCTCAACTTCCAGAACCTGAGTCAACAATATTTGGTTTTCTCTTTAGTATTTGGCAGTATTCATAAAAAAACCCAACCAATCAAACAAAAAACTGTTCAGATAAAACAATGAACCTTAGCAATTCAAGAGAAAAATAAAATGCTGAGTCTAAGAGTAAAGTAACAGAAAATAGGGGGGAGGGCAGGGCTGCAAAGAGAATAGTAGAAGAAAGTAACTATGATGGACTCAAATCTTCTCTATTTTTACAAGCACTTCTCACTTGACAACTATTTTGCAATGCTAAATAAAATATCTTTACAAGGCCAAGACCACAGCACAATTCACAGTACTTACTGGGCCTAAAATGTGGGCACCCAGCATCCTGTCTGTTGATTTCTGACTAAGTATCTTCACCATGCCATCTGTGTCAGCATTTGTCTTTGCTCTACTGTTCGCAGCAAATGGAAATTTCCCAACTTTGTATTCTACACCCTATAAAATAGATGCATTCATGACCAACAAGAACAATGTAACAACACAGAATTTGCTAAATACAAAAACAGATGCAATAGAAAAATAAAAGGCAAGACACACACAGAGCAATGCCTAAGAATAACAAACAAACTGAGTATAAAGGTGTAAAGATTTATAAGCAAATAACAATATTAACATAAGGAACATAAGCCAGTAAATATGACCCTATTCCTTGGGAGAGTGGCATGCAGGAGGCAATCATTCAATCATACACCCTGAGCAACAAATTCAGATGCAGAAATTCTCCTGTAAAAAGTAGCCAGATAAACTACTAGGCAATGTAACCCCACCCAAGGTGGGAAAACAGTTTTGTCTGAGAAGAAAACACACAGTACCTCTTCTTTCAGCTGTTCTTCTGATTTGCCAACCCAGGCCACTTCAGGGTGGGTGTATATCACAGAGGGTACACAGTTATAGTCGATGTGCACTGCTCCCCCAGCCATCCCTTCCACACAGATAATCCCTTCATCCTCAGCTTTGTGGGCCAGCATAGGTCCAGCAACTACATCACCAATAGCATAGATGCTATCAGACCAATGAAACAGAATGAGACACTGTTTAAAAAATTCCTAGCACACCTAGGTTACCTTATACAATAGTCAGTTTAAACTAAAAACTCTAAAACAGATTAAAATACTACATTTCAAAAGCAATGCAAAGTATAAAAGAGCAGTTTCCATAGAATGACCACATTTAAAGAAGCATGAGCAACATGAAATAGTGACTTTTAAATTATATAACTTCAGAGCTCGACTAAGATCTTTAGTTATTGAAATAAAAAGAAGTAATGCGTTTTCCTTTTAGAAAATAAAGCTACATTCTGCAATTAAAGCAAAAAAAAAAGTGCTTTCGGGGGTTAAACTTTAAAAAATAAAGAGTTTTGCTTTAAAAAAGTTACAAATATTGTCTTACTTACTTTGGAATTTTGGTTTGGAACCTGTTATTGACTGGTATTCTCCCCTTCTTATCAAGTTCGATTCCAATATCCTCAAGACCTAAATTTTTGGTAAAAGGACGCCTACCGATGCAAACCAGGAGCACGTCACAGGTTATTACTTCTGCCTTGCCACCAGCAGCTGCTTCAACACTATAGAAAAATAAGTAGCAAAAAAGCTGTAACCTTTCAGTATTGTATTTCTCTGACTAGTAACCAATTGGATCCAGATAGTGACCTACTGCCTGGATCCAGCACCACAAACACATTCAGTCTGCCCCACACTTCCTTGCAAGAGTTGAAGAGGAAGGGACCATAACTCTCACTACATTTGTTAACTCTTAGATACTCAGGGTATATATCCACTATCAAGTAGCGTGATCTGATAGATCAAATCTGCACAGCAAAATAATTGGTGCCAAGTACTCAACATCCAAACCATCTGTGTTTCAGAGGGGGCAAGGCTATGCATTCCAAGCAAGCTTTCCTGTGGCCCAAGAGCCAAACACCTGTTAGCAGCTGCCCTGCATCAGGTGCAGCCCTCAAGGGCATCTTTGTGTTTAACTGCACCCAGAACAAGTTCCCTTCATCTGCTCCGAGGGCACAAGAACCAAAGCCATGGAAAGTGAGGGTAGCTAGGAAGTGTGTTTCAAAAGCACTCTCCTGAACCAGAAGGAAACTATAAATGTTGAAACTGACTGCAAGAGACCCAACCAACATCAGCATGGTATGTTAAGAAACCCAAATCTAGGATCTTTACTACAGTGAGGTACAGACCATCCCCACATAGGGCAAACAGAAGTCACAATATTAAGATTACAATGAAAAAACATTTAAGATCACTTTTGTTAAGTAACATTAAGCATTTTCTTAAAACTCCAACTACAGTTCCTGCATAGACAATAGGTTAAAAAAGTAGTGCATACCTACCTTTACAAAGCAAATTTGCTTTTTGTGTTTCTATATTGACTGTTCATCTGTAAGACTTCAAAAGGCCTGAGTGTGGCAATTAAAAGACATTCTGGAGTAGTTATCATTTATTTCTGTTCAAAAGCAGTAAGATCTCTGCCATACTTATTCTGAGACAAGAGGATGTATGGACAAAAAAACCCCTTCCAGTAAGCAGCCAAGAATTAATGGCTTGAAAATTACTGTATGAACAACCATGGTATTTACATTAAGTATACCAGAAGCAAACAGGATCCATGAAAATTATTATTTAGATTTCTGTTTTTACTGTTGATCTCACTAGATCAACTCTGGGTTTAGATTAGCACACCTTCAACTCAAGTCAATAGAACCTCTCCTGTACAAGCAATCTAGGACTCAATAAACACAAAACTATGAGCTCTGTCAGCTGCACTTCAGGATAAAGTTTAAGTTTCAGTAAAGAAGTACATTTCATCCTAAATACTTTTTTCCTGTTTAAAAAACAGTATCAGACTGTATTTTTAGATAGGTTTGATGGACTGGAAAGAAGAATATATATGGCATTCCTTTAGCTTTATGTTAAACACTTACGCTACATCAATTTTTCCATCTGGTTTCTTGGTAGCACCAGTAACTTTGGTGTTCAGCTTAAACTTAAATCCCTGTTTCTGAAGAATACGCTGGAAGTTTTTAGAGATCTCCATGTCAATTCCCATTCCACCAACATGGCCCATGAACTCCACAGCCGTCACATCTGCACCGAGGCGCTGCCAAACTGAACCCTGCAGTCACAAAAAAAACAGGTAAAAAGAGTTTTTGAAAAGCAAAGGTAGGATTTCTTTAATATTTACCAGACTAACTTTTCAGAAGAGGACAACAGATAATGGCAAACTGATCCGTTTTTACTGATAAATAAAACAAGTCCCATTTTCCCCAGCCTTTCCACAAAAAAATTATTTACACTGGCTGTTTCCATACCCAAAACCTCAATGATTGAATTAACAGAATTAAGCTTTTGAAGAAATAGCTAACAAAATAAAAATAAGTTAGGTATGTCTTAGGTTATACATATAGAAAAATTAAAAAGAATCTGGATGTAGCTCAGAAAAAAATAAAGGAAATTGCTCGTGGTGTTCTAATACCACTACAAAATAAATCAAAACAACACCTCATGAAGGAACTTTTATGCAATAAAATGTAACCACTAGCTGCTTCAGTATGTATTTATAACCATAACCACTACCAGCTTCACCAACAAAACCCATATACACCCTATTTAGCTGCAGTTACCCACATCCACTCAACACAGTTTTTCACTTGCTCTTTCCCTGCTTAACAGCCAGATGATGTGCAAATGTTCACACAGATGCAAGATCAGCAAATATATATTATTTTTGAAGAACGAATGAGGCAAAAGGACTTGGACCAAAATGAAATACTAAGTCTTTGCTCCTTTGGTTGACAGATAGAATGTGTACAATTCTATCACATTAAAAATTTACTTGGATTAACTGCTACACACAAGAATTTATCCTGGCTTAAAGTGAACTTCCCTTAAAAAAATTTTAAAAAGGAAGTTCTCATCTATACATAGAGCAGGTACAAACCACAGTGAAAAGTAACACAACCCCAGCCTCCTCAAAAGAAACCCAAACAACCCTGGCTTGCTCCTCTCATTTCCCTGCCTAGCTAGCCAGCTGCAGGAGTACTGATCCTACAAGCACTTATCCCAGCTTTTCTGGTAGAAAAGGGAGCTACCAGGCTCTGAAGTCTGAACAGTTTCACTACAAGTCACTCACTCAAACAACTGTTAAATCACAGCAACACAATGAAATATGACACAGAAAATGACACCTTGTTCCTTTATAAAACCAAGAGATTCAAATATCTTCTCACCAGTTCCACACCAATGACTCCTGCACCAATGACAACCATCTTTTCAGGAACTTTTTTCAGTGACAGTGCACCAGTGGACGACACGATATTATCTTCATCAATCTAATGACAAAGAAATCCACAAAAGGAGCTTTACAATCTCTCACATATATACATTATATATAATAATACAAAGAAGGTGAAGTGCAATCAGATGCAAAAAATTATTACGTGTTAACTTATGTGGATATAACATTGAAATAAAGCACCATTAAGGTTTCAAATACGTACAGTTATTCCAGGAAAGGGAGCAACTTCTGAGCCTGTGGCTATAAGTATGTTCTTTGTATTGATAACTTGTGTGCTGCCATCTCCTTTGGTTGCAGTGACTTGGTTTTTGCCAGTTATTTTTCCAAACCCAGACACATGTACAACCTTTAGAAATTAGAACACAGGAAATTCATGTTCACATCACTTCTATGTTCCATTTAATCCGAATCTCACTGATGTTTTAGAGAAGCTGCTTACACGTACCTTTGCATCCCCACCTGGTACAAATCTCAAAGTAACTGTATTATTTTATTTTAAATAGATTAAGAATAAAGGAACTGTTAAATTAAGAATTTCCTAGAAGAGAAGCACTCAAATTCTGCCCTTGCCAAGTCAGTCACTCAAATTACTTTATCTGGCAAGAACATGAAAATGTAAAAAGCAAAAAAGCGAGATCAGAAAAAATCCTGGATATAACTCAGTATGTAAAATCCAAACTAACCTTGTTTTGTTTGAATAAATGAGCAATTCCACCTGTTAAGGCCTTCACTGCACCACTCTTCTGTTCCATCATCTTCTCTAAATTCAAGTTAATTCCTGTAACTATGGTTAAAAAAGCCTGTCAAGTATTTCAATGTTTTTATGTAAAGAAGCCAACCTAAACACAATCAACAGCTCTGACAGAGTAAGATGTGTCAAATGGCCCCACTTAATTGCTTGTCCACCCATGACTCAAGGAGCAGATACACCCTTAACGCTCCAACTGACAGATAAAGGATATCAATTATAAATCTAAAAAGTTCTGACCAGAAAACTATAGTAGCCTGATTTGAATTATTAGATTTGCCTGTTGGCAGAAACCCTTTGTGCTACCATGCAGAGACTAGTTGCTCTTCATACTCACTTTGCTACCATGCAGAGACTAGTTGCTCTTCATACTCACTTTCAATTCCTCTATTAGCGAAATCCTTCCCATGGGCCAAGTGATACAGATGTGAGTTGTTCAGCAGGGCCTGAAACACACACACAGAAACATCAACTGGGACATTATTTTTAGAACTTCATAATTATACTGTATTTTCTCATATAATGCTAATGGAATCTCTCTGAGCAAACAGATTAGAAACAGCAATGCAGTTAGGAGGGATCCTGCTAAGAATGTTATGTCTATTACTGCAGCCATCACAGACCTGGCACTTCCTCCCTTCACTTCCTGGGTGCTAATGAGGCAGATTCCTTTCATCTAGCAACAGCACTGTTCTTACAAGGCCCTAATTCAGAAATTACTTAAAAATGGATTGACAACATCAAATACTAGGCTCTTCTGAATTTCTTCTTACTTCTCCTGTCTTTCAGAGTGCATACCTTGGACTTGGTTTTTTTCTCCCCACCAGCACTACTCCCCACCAGCACTACCAGCCCCATCCTGCAGGCCATCTTTTGGGACTTGAGAACACTGATTTAGCTTAGATTCATATTTCAAGAGCTAATTAACTACAGTCTTTCTATGCTTGATGGAGAGAAACAGCTCTCTTCAGAGAGAACGGAACCTCCAATCAAAAACCAGAGTTCATGCTTTTTTGGGGGTATCACTCTCCCTCTAATTTAGGTTTACTTTCTCTACCTCTAGTGACACAGTTCAGCATTCCTTTAATGTAAGGACATCATGCTGGACAAAGCTACTGAAATGAGGCAACAAAGAAGTTCAGGCAGTAAAAGAGGTACAACCATCTGAAGTAGTTAAGGCAGACTACAAGAGATACAACCAGCTAAAACAGTAGCCACTACTGGGTACAACAGACTCAACAGCTGAGTAAGACACATCTGCATATCCTACTCATTTTCATCCTCTTCCTCTCTCGCACCAGGGAAAGCCCACAAAGCAGTTTGCAAATAAAACACTTCTATTGAGCAAATAAAATGTTAACCTGTTGTGTTAATTATATTTATGTGGGTCCTTAGCTCATTTGGATTACAATTCCAGTTTTTAAAGAATGTACACCAATCTTGGGAAACTCCTCCTTTATCTTTTTCCAAGTGATGCCTACAACAGCTGATGTTTTTAATGAAGTTATGACAAACTATGTACACTTACCTTGGATGGAATACATCCAACATTCAAACAGGTTCCACCTAGTGTTTCATTTTTTTCTACACAGACAGTCTGAGGAAAAACAAAGGGGAGAAGGTAGAAGTTTTAGCAGTACTATGCTACCATTTACTTACAGCATATCTCACAAATTAGAACTGATTACAAAGACCAGGCATTTGTCTAGTAATCCTTCCTGTCTCATTAATTTCATTCCTAGATATATTTTGTGGCTCAGATTTCCCCTCCCCACTGCACCATTTATATTTTCATAGAAGTTTAAATGCTGTTCTACTTCAACAATCCACAAAGTTATCTCAATTAAATACATCAGATCTGTTAAAGATGTTCCTCTTACAATTAAAAAAAACCAAAACAAACAACTTGCAAAGAGCAAAACATTTAAATCATCCAAAATTCCTAAAAATCAAGTAATCAAAAGCAAATAACAGATAACAGATCAATGAACCATCACCAGTTAAAACTGCAGGAAAGATTATTTTCTTTAAAGAAAACAATACAAAACCAATCCCCCAAATCACAAACAAGGAAAAAAACCAAACAACAGAAAATTTTTACACGGTAGAAGGCCTCAATCTCAATTAAAACCTGTAGCACTACACACCTTTTTTCTCAGGTACTAATAGCTCAGTAACAACATACATCTAAAAGCAAAAGTATTTAAGTTAAAAAAACCCCACAAACATAAAGACAACTCAATTATCTGCACTAGGTCACAGTAAAACTTAATAGAATCTGAAACATTTGCGTTTTGGTACACATTAGAGGGCTGAAAGAGACAACAGTGGAAACCAGTTGTGGGAGTCCTGAGCAATGAGGGACAACACTCAGAATTACAGAAAAGTTTATGTGTAAGGGACCTCCTCTGGAGGGCATCTAGTCAAATCTCCTGCTCCAAACACAGTCAGTACCACAGATGTACCAGCTGGCTCACGGAAGCCTTGTACAGCCATGTTCTGAAAATATCCAAAGGTGAAGACTACTAGGTGGCCCTAATTAACCCAATTTTGTCATGAAGTCCAGAAGTCACACTTAAGAAGCACTGGGATGTTATCAGCCAGCAGGAACATGCTCAAGACTGCTACCATCACCTTCTCAGGCTTCAAAATAATTGAGAGGAATAATGCAGAGCCAAGATAGTGAGCTGGTCTCATGCTCTGTACGTGTGTTTTACCAAGTTTAGAAAATCTGAAATGCATTATGCACACATTGCTCTCACAATACTCAAATAAATGACCCATCATTAGTACATATCAGGTAGAAGTTGCCTCTTTCAAAAGGCACTCAAAGAACAACAGAGGTGAACATTAATAATGTAAATTAGATATCACAGTATTTCTATAGATACACTTTCACCTGCAAAATTCTAACACAGCATTGGAATTCCTCTACTCATATTCAAAAAGCACATCAGTTGAAACTTGTTTTCTTCTCTTTTGAGTTCCCTCAGGCTGTTCTTCAGGAAAGTCTTCCAGTGGCCTTTTTGTCACTATCTCTCTTTTTTTTTTTTTTTAACAAAAGGTTTACTGACATATCAACAACATCTGGTGGCCCAAGATGTGACAGAATTTCAGTTTCTGAGTATCACACAAACACCTTCCAAATTCTGGATGAATAGCCTGCTGTGTAAGAGAGGTCTCATCTTACCTTAAATCCAAGCTGAGCTGCTTTGATAGCAGCAACGTACCCTCCAGGACCAGAGCCAATAACTGTGACATCAGCATCAACTGAAACAAAAACATTTAAGTTATTTTTGTTTCAGCGATTAAAATATTCCTGCAGGAACACCAGCTTATAATTTCTGAAATAAGTAATATCTGAAAAAATATTTTTTAAAAAGCAAAACAAATTATGCAAATTAATAAAGTAGTTTTAGATAGGGAAATTGAACCTCCAATTTGAATAACTTTCTGAACAAAGGGAAAGGTTGTGTGGAGGTATTTGGTCTGCAATAAAAACAGCTACTCTTAAATTTTACAAGGAAAATACTGTAAAATGAAATTAAGAAGCTGAATTCTGTCTGATCCATCACTCTTGTCTTTAAAAACTTCATACAAGATGTCTGGATAATTTATTATAACATTTTCCCAACACAGCTTCTATTGCTGTTTAATGCAAAAGAGAAATGCTCACTGAATATCCCAAGATCAGTATAATAAAGGTGAAAATATGGCTTAGATATCTATGCAACCACTACTGATTATGAACACAGCAGAAGCTATAAGACTTTGTACCTAATTCAGATCTCATAACCACAGTCTCCTTTGAAATATTAATGACCATAACTGTTCTTACGTTATATAAAGTTCAACTTCTACTTTAGCTTGAGATTAAATAAGGGATGTTAGCCAGTATTTTTCATCTAAATCTCCATGCTGACATGAATTCCACCGATGGAAGCTTGATTTCCGAGTCTGAAGAACTGTTTTGGCTTTTGCAGGGTTTTTTGGGTTTGTCCAATGAAATTCATAATTAATTACCTTGATCAGCATAGGTCCTCTGTGACACTGCACAAATTCCCTGGAGACCATGGTGAATTCGATCAAAATGGCTTCTCTAGAAAAGGGAAAGAAACCCTTAAGTTTTAAAACTTTAAAACTTTAACAGCCAGCCCGAGGCTGCCTCTCACCGCACCAACCTCCAGCCCCTCACACAGGGCTCTCAAACCACTCGGTGAGATAAGCCAGGACACCCACAGGAGCTCACGAAGAGCCCCGCGGTTCCATAACCCCCCTCTCGGCCGCAGGCAACACCCCAGGGGCGGTCCTGCAGGCCCCGCGGCCGCAGCGGAGCAGGACGCGCTCCCGCAGCTCCCGGCGCTGCCCGGCACAGGGGAAGCGGCTCAACCCGCCGGCGGCCCCGCAGCCTCCCGCCCTCCCGGCCCCTCCGCCCGGACTTCCCGCGGGCCGGGCTCCCCTCCCGCGCGGGGGGGGGAGACCCGCACCCGCGGATGACGCGGCCGCAGGGGCCGCACGCCGAGCCCAGCCCTCCCGCGGCGGCCTGAGGCCCCGGGCGCGTCACCTCGGCGGGGCCGGGCCTGGGCCGTGCGGGGGAGGCGGGGAGGGGGGGAGGCGGAGGGGCGGGGAGGGGCGGGCAGCCAAGCCCCGCGCCCGCCCCTGCGCGCCCGCGCTCCCGGCCGGGGGTGGGGGCGGGGGGGGCAGCGAGGAAAGCCCCGGCCCGCGCTGCCCGCTCCCCGCGGCGCTCCCCCCGCTCCCCGCGGCGCTGCCCCGCTCCCCCCGCCCCGCACGCCCCGCACGCCCCGCACCCGAGCCAGCGCGCGGGTGACGCGGCCCCAGCGCTGCATCTTCCGCGCCCTCCAAGGACGCCGGGACTCGCGCCTGCGCCGGGAGGGGGCGGGGCCGGGGGGCGGGGCCGCGCCGGGATTGGGGGGGGCTCTTAAAGGCGCCGCGCACGACCCGGGGTGGGGGGGGTGTCACATCACGCGCATCTAATGGCTCGAAGTAGAACTCGGGAACGGACGGAGAAAGTAAAAAATACTTCTTTTCTTTTCTTTTTTTTTCGGAATGAAACCTCGTTCATCTAAATTACAGTGAAACGTTCATCCCTTCGATTTTTAAAGACTGAAACATGTCAAGTCTGGGATATTTCCTTTAGGAAAGAATTTCAAGTGGCTCGGAGGATTTGGTTTCAATGTATTTAATTTAATCAGGGAATAAAAAAACAACGCACTAGATTATATCGACTCCTTTTTTTTTTGGTAACGGAGACAGTTTTGCGGAATTACAGAATGGTTTGGGTTGGAAGGGACCTTCAAAGGTCAGGCAGCCCGACCCCCCTGCAAGGGGCAGGGGCATCTTCCACTTGACAAGGTTGCTGAAAGCCCCATCTAACCTGACCTAGAATGTTTTCAGGGACGGGACATCTACCACCCCTCTGGGCAACCAGTTCCAGTGTTTCCTCAGCCTCATTGTAAAAAATGTCTTCCTTATATTTAGTCTAAATTTACCCTCTTTCAGTTTAAAACCATTATCCCTTGTTATATCACTATAGGCCCTACTAAAAGTCTGTCCCCATCTTTTTTTATAGGCCCCCTTTAAGTATTGAGAGGCTGCAATAAGGTCTTCCCAGAGCCTTTAATTTAATGCTATTCGTGTTCTTCCAGACTATTTGTTCACTAGTCAAAAAAGGATGCACACCCTGAAGTCCTCTGTTATTTTCACTGCAGCCCATCAGTATTTGAAAATGTAAATCCTTCATTGCCTGTGGGGGAACAGCAACAGGCCCAAACCACCTTCCTTCTGTACTGAACTCCACCTGCTTTAGAACATCTGCAGCATTCTGTTCAATTTATGCTAAAACTGCTAAACGTGGCTTTAGGTAAGTCATATCAATTGTCCAATTTGCCCAAAAGTTAAAATATTTTTGGTGAAAAAGAGTTCTCAAGTTTTCTAGCCATTCTGATTTCCTGCATACAATCAGGATTCCCATCAGGTGGCAGTGTTCTCTTATTGCCCACCTCGAGAAGCACTTCACTGAGCACAGGTTTTACAGCTCCCTTAGAAAAAAAAAACAACAAACACCATAATATTCCTAAACACCAGACTTTTTGATTAGAGCAGACTTAAATTATTTGGAGGAACCACCTGAGAGAGGAGCAATTCACCCATTATAAAACAGAGTCAGATCTGTTGAAAGTGCATTATCTAATGAAGCTAATGGAGGCACCTAAAAACGCTGTGTGAAAGCATCTGGTTTCAAAATGAAAGCCCATGTTCAGTGGGCAGAATTCCTCTTCTGTCTTTCTACATCAGGATTTCTCTGATTGCACGTCTAGCAACACTGGGGACTGGATGTGTCTGATATTTCCATTTTAAATCCCCAATTCTTAGGCTGGCTAATGAGAAAGCATCCTGGAGTGCTTTGGTGCTTGCAGTGAAAGTATCATGGTGCCATCATTCCCTCTCATCCTCACTAATGGGCAGAAAAAGGTGCTCAGCAGGACACCAGCAGGACTCCCCTCTGCACAGGCACTGCTGACCACCCGGGAGCATTTATGGGGAAATGGAATTCTTTCCAGACATAGACCTTCATGCCATGAGCAGCTTCATATTGCTGGGAGTGAACAAGACCGTGTTCTGCAACAAGAAAAGGCTCGAGTCTCTGAGCTTTTGGACATGTCATATCTTGCTAAGAGAGCAACATCTGGGCAGCAGGTGCAAGAACAAGATGGGTTAGAGCAAATGGCTGCCTGACCCTGACCCTCTCCCCCTCCGTGGGGAAAGCTGAGGCCCCACAAGAGCTGCTGAAAAGCCCCATAGGGAAATGTCTGCAGAGATGCAGCATCTCTTTGCACCCTTTATGTCCCAGCTGGAGGACTCAGCTGTGGGTCCATGCTGCACCATGAAGTTCTCTCAAATTAGGGAAGACGTTGAGGATTATCCAGGCCACCAGGAAGGGGGTTTGTGTAGTGATTGCTTCAGGACCAAGGAGTGGTGAGAGGATGTAGAGGACCTGGAGAAATGCAGAAAAAATCTTAGTGTCTCTTGGTGGACAGAAGAAGTGGGAAGGCAAAGGGGCACAGGGGAGCACAGGGCTCGACCCCTCTGTCCTGTTTGCCACAGGCCTGGCAGTCACCTCTGAACAGCCCTGCCCATTAACTTGTGATCATGGTGACTAGGGCTGCCTTTATGAATATTTATGAGGATTTTGCTGGAATTTGGAGGTTGTTAAAATATTTTCTTGAGGTTTTACATCTCTGAGTAGTAAAGATCAGCTCCTCAGTGGATTGTCTTGAGGACTGGGGTAGTTGTAAACTGTGATCACCTGAGTACTTTTTGTTCTGGTGTGCTCCTGGCATGACTCCATCTCACCCTTCCTTGGCTGTGGCACTCCTTTCATGAACACTGAGTTTACATTACCTGGGTACACTCCTGCTTTTTATTGCATTCATTAGTACATTCATTACACCTGAAAACAGAATTATTTGTTTGAAACAGACCTTTAAGATATGTCCCCTTGCAGCAAAGATGAAGGGACTGGAGCGTTCCTCTTGAGGAAAAGCCGAGAGATCTGCGACTGTTCAGCTTGGAGAAGAGAAGGTTCAGGGGGATCCCATCAATGTATGTAAACACCTGAAGGGAGGGGCAAAGAGGACCAAGTCAGACTCTTCTCATTGGTGCCAAGTGACACGACCAGAGGCAATGAGCACAAACTGAAACACAGGAGATTCCCTCTGAACATCAGGAAACACCTTTTCAATGGGAGGGTCACTGAGCACTGGCACAGGTTGCCCAGGGAGATTGTGGACTCTCCATCCTTGGAGATACTCAAAAGCCAATCAGACACAGTCCTGGACCACCGGGTCTAGGTGGCACTGCCTGAGCAGAGGGTTGGACCAGAAGACCTTCACAGGTTTCTTCCAACCTCAGCCGCTCCGTGATTCTGTGTCAGAAAAATAAACTGGAGCACAAAGTCTTCTGATGAGCTGCCCTGAGAACAAGAGTCAGCTCTGACTTGGAGCTGGAGGAGAAGAGCTGCAGGCACACACTGAAGTCAACAGAGGGCAACCTGACTGCACAGACTGACGGGGAGATTTGCAAGGACGTTTTTGAGAGAAGTACACATTAAAACCTAGAGCATTATATTTCTTTGAAATACTAAGTATTTTCTTGCATTACAAATCACATTTTTACACATATGCCTGTACATACATTCTATTTTTATTCACCAAAATTATCAAAATATCAGCCTAGATAGACAAATGCACTGGCTTTAGCTTGGGAAAACAACAAAAAGACCTACCACACTGCATCCAAGGACTGGATGGTGGCCATCAGTGTCTTGTACCTTGCAAAGCCATATTTAATAATACACCTTTTCAGATTATTCCTCCTATCTTGTGTAAATCCTTCTGGTAAACTCCTCTCTTTGGTGAGAACGGGCACCATGGCAGGATAAGGCTTTTTGTTTTGCATTGGTGTCCAAAGCCAGGTACTGTACTGCTTTCTGAACTGCTCAGCTTACTGGTGTGCTTAGAAAAGCTTCCTATCACTCAAGCATTAAGGTGAGATTAGTAGAGAAGTGGAGAGAAAGCTACAGCATGTCCATGACCTCTGTTTGAGGTTCTGCACCAGTATGTGGTCAAAATGGGACACATGGGAAGGAGGGAGACATGTGGGACTGGGCCAGATGCAAAATAGCAGCATACCTCAGATTCACCAGAGAGGCAGGACAAGTGTCTCAAAAGGATATCGGGAGCCCTGGCACGTAGTCTGTTCTGCAGGTATTTTACAGAGATCTGTGGCTCCCAAATGCAGGAGAGTTAAGCAGTCAGGGCATTCCTCTGCCAGCTGGAGCAGGGGGTTGGAGAGGCTGGAGTGCTGCATCTTTGAGCCAAAGGGAAGATAGAAAGGAGTTTCAAACCCTACGAAGAGCACCAGAGCTAGGTCTGGTGGCAGGAGCCATTTGGGTTCTCACACCACATGGTGACAGCAGAAAAGGGCTTCAGTCCAAGCTGTAACCACAAAATACCTAAGACTTTGTCACGTATCACGGTTAAACACCCAGCACCCTGCCCCTGGCAGTGGCTTATGAGCAGATGCAACAGCTGCAGCACCTGAGGCAGTGACTTTTCTTAGCATTTAAGTGTTAGGCACCAGCAAACCCATCCTCCTACAGCAAGTACCCAGATTCCCTGGGTGGTCAGCAGGTGCCTTTGAAAGCAGGCACTCAGGAGATCCTGTCTGTCTATCTTACGTGCATGCAGCAAGGCCAACACAATCCTCCTCAGGGCCTTCAAGGATTCCTGCCTCTGCTTTTATTATACAGGGAAAGTAAGCAATCCAGACAGGACTTGTTTCACCTCACTGCAGCTGTCAAGGTTGGATGTCAGGTTTAGCAGGTCTAACAGAAGGCTGGCTAGCCTTCCAGGCCCCTACGGGACACTCTGAGACTGGCATATTGAGAAGGTTACTCATCCTTTCCCAAGGTGGGTGTCAAGGGTTGCCCTCCAATGGCTGATGGTAGTGCTGCTGCTCACTGAGCAGCGAGGGTCCCCAGGCCACCTACACTAAACATCCAACTTTGGGATAGTCAAAGCTGATGGGAAAAAGCTCACAGCATGTAAGGAGTGCCTCCATAGGCATGGAGAACTTGGTTGCTCACTGGGCATCTCGGGTGGTTCAGGTGAGTCCTGCCCTCGGTGTCCCAGGGACACAAATGCACTGCTGCCCCTCAAAGGAGGCAGAGATTAATCTTGCTTTAGTCATCAGTTTGCTGAACTTTATCAAGTCTGTGCTACAGAAAGAAAGTGGGAGCTCTGTGTCTGATGTCCTGCCCTCCAATTTCCTTTCATCTGACTTCCTCCTGGGTATTAATTATTTCACAATAGCAGCGAGTGGCTTTGCATATCAGTAACTCGGTGTACCTTGTAAAATTTTGTTCCCTGCACATTACTCAGTTCTAAAAATTTGTGACCTCTTGGCTAGAGAGGAAATGAGGGATGAGGCTGATGTGGCACACGAAAGCCTGGCTTGAACGTGGGAAAATGTCTGTGTTATTTTTAGTAAGTGACACAAAAGAGAAAAAAAATTACTGCAAGATAAGACTGTGCAGGGACCATAATTATCAAAGTCTTTGCAATGCAAATTAGGGCAGGATTCTGTACCACTGATGTTTTCCTTTTCCTCTGCTCAATTTGTCATTGCCCATTTTAACTTCTTAATAGACATTTATATCAGAGCTGATCAAAAAGTGCCAGTTAATTTTCAAATTCAAAAAAAACCCCAAACCCACAATACTTTCATTTGTTCTGAGCTTCCAGTTAAATTGCAGGATTTTAATAAAAATTAAACCCAAAGCCACATATATTTTGCATTTCTTAAACACATGTAAAACTCATTGTTGTTGGAAAACATGTAAATCTAAACTGAGAGGGGGAGTTTCCACACAAGTTTTCATAGTGACTAAAGGGGAAAAGTTTCCACATAGGTTTTGGTCCTGACTAAAATCTCACTTTTGTCCCCAAAACAGGCCATTCAAAATGCAGTGACTATGTAGTATTTAGTTTTCTTTGATTCCAAAGGCTCTGGCAAACAAGGTAATTAAAATAAAAGTAAAATCTAAATAACAAGGCAATTAAGTCACAGGCATCCTTCAGGAGATATCAAGGAAATGGCACATTGCTACTCAGGGGATGGGTTTTCTCATGCTCTGCTCTCCTAATCCATGATCTATCATTTAAATCCCCTGAGCAAGGGGGTTTTTGTGGCTAACAGGAAATTTTGCACCAGGAGTCAGGGACATTTTCAGTCTTCAGAAAGAAAATCCTAGAAGTAATAAAATCCCATTGTTAGATCATGTTGGCTGTGCGAAAGTCAAAGTTCTCCCTGAAGCACAATGTTACTGTGCAGCTCGGAGCTCTCTTGGTGATAACAGTGTGATAAACACAGTCTATTTCCTACAGCTAAGATCTCTGAGGCATTAATGCAAGCACTGTAAGGTACCTGGATGAGAGAATGTCCTGATCTAGTGCAGCAAATCAAGTGACACAGTGAAAATCAAGGTGCATGCACTGTGCTAATCTGCAGTTTGCCCCTTAAGGACCATCCTTGATATAGATTTGTTATATTAACATTACTGTTTGCTTGGGATATTGTGTGCCTGTCTGTTAATATAGTACATTATAACAAAGTCCTGCCCCTGGGGGACACTAACCCAGTGCTACGGTGCAGGCTTAGTTCCAGCTGGCAAGAAAGCAGATCTGGAGAAAAGGGCCTAATGATCCTGATGGGCACCAGGTGCACCCATGAGTCAGCCAGCAACGTGTTCTGGAAGCAAAGAAAGCCAACAGCTGCCTGGGCTGTGTGAGCAAAGGTGTAGCCAGTGGGTTGAGAGAGGATCATTCTCCTCTGTTTTGTACTTGTGGGGCTACATCTAAAGGCCTGTGTCAAATTTTGGTTCCCCAATGCGGGAGAACATAGTGATAGATGTAATGGGCAGAAGTTGGAGGCTGGGTGCTCTGTCCTTGTTCTGGGCACCTGCCCAGCTATCCCCCAGGCTATCTAATCTGCCCTTTAGGAGCTCCAAGGAGATTTTACAATGCTATTGGCTAGCTGTTCCTCAGGCCTAGAAGCATTATAGCTAGAAAGTTTCACATCTACTTTAGCTCTACCCTGGGCTGGTTACTCTATCAAAGACAATGTTTTTTTCAGTTTGATACAATTTCTTCTTGAAAAATAGCTGTTCATTATTGCTTATCTCTTTATTACCTTCAAGGTGCTAAAAATTTTATAAAAGTGTTGAAGTGGTCTCAGATTCACTTGGTTCTCCTCTCTCCTTCAGTTCAAAATAAGTCCCTTTGCACTCAACAAGACTCATCCACCATTCCGTCCTTCTCTAGGACTCTGAAGACAATCAGAGGTTGTTTCTCTGACTCCTTAAGCTTTCCAGGGTGAATTTCACCAAGTCCTGCCAATCTGGGAGCCTTTACCTGTAGTCTGTAAGCAAGAGTCTATAGGCAAAAACTTTAGAGATACATTCTGTGTTGATCGTTAGGGTACAGAGTAAAGAAATATGGGGTTAAATAACACTTAGACAATCTGGAATGACATACAGCTAATCTTTATTGTAAGGGTTGGTGTTTCAGCAATGAAGAAATATAATTTTGCAGGAAGTAAAACAATGCCAAGTCAAATGTTACCTGAAACTATGTGTACATAAGAAAATGAAGGAAAAAAAGGTATACAGAAAAAATGAAGGCTAAAATTAAAACCAGCATGACTTGCCTTACAAAGCAAGAGCTTTGTAAGAACAAGCAAGAGCTACCTCTACTTTAACATGTAATACATAGTACTGAGTTTGGCTGGAATAGTGTTAAATTTATTCATAGTAACTTTTAGGGTGCTATGTTTTGAGTTTGTGCTGAGAACAGTGGTCATAACACAGAGGTGTTTTAGCTATTGCTGAGCAGCGCTTGCACAGCATCAAGTCTTTTTCTGCTTCTCACACCACCCTGCTAGCTGTGGGTCACAGGAATTTGGGAGGGGACACAGCTGGGACAACTGACCCCGACTGACCAAAGGGATACCCCATACTGTTTGGTACTGTGCGCAGCAATAAAAGCTGGGGGAACAATGAGAAAAGGGGGAGTTTTGGAGTGGTGGCATTTGTCTCCAATGCAAAGTACTGAATTAACGCCTTATTTTGCTTTGCTTGTGAGTGCAGCTTTTGCTTTACTCTTAAACTGTCTTTTTCAACCCACAAGTTTTCACACTTTCATCCTTCTGATTGTCTCCCTCATCCCATTGGATGGAGGAGTGAGCAAGCGGTTCATTGGGATGCACCCCTGGAGCACACTTTCCTATTCATTCCCATTTCCAGGAATCTGGTCCATGCAGTTTAAGGCTCCTCCACCACGTGATCCATAGCAGAGGAGTGGGAAACCATCAAGAAATTTGCTACAAAAACAGTTTTGTGTTCTGAATCAAGACACTGATGTAGATGCTCCCAATGAGACTGCAGGCAGAGGCTGCAGGTGATCCAGTAAAATAAATCAATGGCAGAAAGTTTGGAAATTGTACTGAAAGAGAAGATCTAATTTAGAAAAAGACTCAAAATCATGGACTAGCTAACAACATCCCCTTTTTAAAGTCCATGCATGGCAAAGAGGATGATCATGATTGATTGCTCATACTGATGCCACAAAAGGAAAGAACACCAATAATCATATAATTTTTCTAAACTGGCCACAGAGCTATCTATAAAGGTTTCCTAGATAACTAATGTTAATTACTGTTCTTCTCCAGCCGTCCTTAATTAACCTTAAACCCAAAAAAGTGCCTTCTGTTGTGCATCTTAACACAAGGTCTCATCGTCATTAACACATTAACATGGAGATAGGCAGAGCTGTTTGGGAAGTCTTTTTCCCTCTGTTTAGGGTCTCTGGCTTTCAGTGCATGGGAGCTGCCAGTTCTGGGATGGCAGGAGAGAGCAGGAGGAGGCAGGTCCCAGCCCTACAGCAGGGGAAGGCCCTGGAAATAGAGTTTGGGGTATTGCGCGTGCCTGCCGGCAGCAGGGCTGGGGGCTCCCTTCTGCAGCTTGGTTTGCCCAACCCCAGACCAACTTGTCATGCCTTGTGTCTTTCACCCTAAATTATGTCCTAATAAGCACTTTATGTGCTTTAGTTTAGTCACTTTTCCTAATCCTGAACTGGATATCAGCACAAATGAGAGTCTATTGCTGATACTCCTGAACCCAGACATGCAGGAGTCTGGACAGACCTTCTGTGCTACCCACATGACTCCTTCAGTAGGTAAGTCTGCTTGCATCCAGGTTCATGGACTTGCAGGCAGCTTTTCAGCACTGGAGGAAGGCTAAAGCATCATCAAAAGTGAGTCAAGGAGCCAGTAAGATTGAAAAAAAAACCACAACAGAAAACCAAAACAACTAACACAACAAAAGACAACTCCAAAACAAAACCAAAAAATGTTGGATACAAGAACCCAGCAGCTGAAGAGCAGAAAAGAGGATGTGGAGCTGTTTATATGCAACTAGGTGCAAGTCAGACTGGAAGGACTTCTGTTATCAGCATCTAAGTTAACCAGTTTTAGCCAGTCCAGGTAAGTCTACGTGAGCGGGGGTGAAGTGCAGCCATACTCCTAAACATGGCTTCAGGGTGATAGGAGTGCCTGGAAAAGTTCAGCAAGGCCCAATCTCTTTGGGAAGATCTGCTGATCTTCAAGGCTGGTTTCAACTAGAATTAAAATAAGAAGCACCTAAAAAGGCAATGTTCCTGTTGCAGCTGCTGGGTAGGTTTGTTCCCACTGCCTGACTGAGGGATGCTCCAACATCCCCAAGTCACCAAGCAGTAGCCTAAAGTACTTTGTCAGCACCAGTGAAGACTCCAGACCTGCTCCTTCTGCAGGATTAAGGAATCTGTATTTCAGATATTTTCACTCTCTTTAATGTCCTTATTCACTAGGGCATATTTAGACATTGATTCAGCTATGCTCTAAAACACGGGTTAAAAGCAATTTCTGTTCTCTGTCAGCTCATTCCAGAGGGGTATTTTCATGGCTCTCCAGAGATGTTACTACATCTGTTTCTCTTGCAGCAGCAGCCATCCAAGGTGACTCACCTCTTTGTGCATTTAGAACTAAATGTAGAGTAACTATGGTGTAGCTCAGCTCCAGGTTCCCCATACCCATGGTTCAAGCATGTTTATTTTGCTTTTCTCTCCCTTCAGAGCTGAGGGAACTTGAAAACTCCAGAAGATACCAGGGCTGGGGAAGGACTGGGACTACAAACTCTGCATTGTGTTGCCCCCACAAAGCCCACTGACTGTGCTGGAAGGGATAGCCTAGTAGTAGAGATTAATTTCAAAGCATTTGCTTTGCTTTTGGTCCTTCAATCAGATTTATGCTGTAAAACTGTGATCTGAGTCTGCCAAGGGGTGATCTGGTAGGTTTACTTGGAAAATTGCACAGCAGACTCACAGTGTCTGCCTTCACTCGTAGTTGCCAAGTTCCCACTCATCTTTCCCCTCTTCTCCTTACTGTTCTTTTTCTCTCTCTCGGTCAAGCTAAACATTAGCACCTTTGCTGCAGGGGGAAGGACACACCAGCAGTGCACAGCAGAGGTGTCAGAGTGCTGGGGAGAGGAGCAGAACCTCCTCATTAGCACCCACAGCCCCTTAGATCACCTGACTGAGCTGATCTGGGAGGACACTCAGCTCAGCAAGCACAGGAGCTGCCTTATCACACTGGGTCAGAATCTGCACTGCTCTCTCATGATCCAAAGTAGACAGATGTTGGAGGTTCATCATCTGTTCCTGAAGCCCTCTAACTTTTTCAAAACTTCCTTTAGTGGCACCTGCCATTACACATCAAGGACAGGAGTCCAGTCCAGTGAGGACTTTAAACACCTGCAAAATTCACACCTCATCTGGGAGACTCCTGAGGAGTGCCTCTGCAGGCAGTGGGAGTGCCAGATACACACAAGGCACAACAGAGCTGACCTCCTGTAGACAGCCACCATGGGAAGATGGGCTAATCACATCCTGGAACTGCCCATCTCTTCATTAAGACCGGTGAGTGTTACAAGCCCAGCTGTGGGTATCTGCATCAGTCTTCCTTCACGAGCCACCAAATCTATCTCCAGCAGAGACTTCTCTTGATCTGACAAAGGCAAGGGCCCTGTGGTACACAGGCATGAGATCCTGCAGTTACTGTCTATATCCAACATGTATGCACACAAGCAACCCGGATTCTTTCATGTCCCAATTTGGATGGCTCTACTTCACCATCTTAATAGTATTCTTTAACTAGTGTTTGTTTCTCGGTCTTTTAAAAATTGAAAACAAGAAACCAAATACTTGGCTTCTTCTTGGTCCCCTCCCAGCAGGTCTGCAGCCTTGAGGCCCACCACATGGAGCAAGTGAAGTGAGTTGGAGTGTCAGTGATCAGAGGTGGACAATTCACTGATAAAAGCTGGCAGAAGAATGCATTCTTCCTGAGTCATATTCTTAGAAATGTCTGAATCATGTGGACTGAAACTATCCCAGAATCCATCCTGAAGTACATTCTATGCACAGGAGCTTATTGCAAAGACCTGCAGCTCATCACTGAGCACTGCAGCTGCAAAGTATTGTAGTCAATATTCACTTACAAAGTTCCTGCTGGACTACTGGCTTCAATGACACTGCATGGCAGGAATTTCACCATGAGTTGGGTGCTTAGAGAAAAAGGATTTCCGTTATGGGTTTTGAATGTGGTTCTTTCTAGTTTCATTTATACCTTTTTGTTTCTCATACTGAGAACAAGGGAGATCAGGATCTCCTGCACAGTGTGTCCTTTGCACAGAGGTGCATGTGCCTTTTACATAGCTGCATTCTTAACATTTTTGTGGAGTACAGTCATATTAATGTCTAACAGACTAATATCAAACACCTGCAAAGGCCCTCCAGACCTCCCAAACAATCTCAACTACCGTTACTGCAATTTTGGAATTCTTGGTGGTGGCCTAATCAATAACTAAAATGGATTAAGGAGAGATTGTTGGGAAACAATAAAGGAAGACATCTGGCGAGACATCCTTGTGGATGGCAGCACATGAACAATGGGACCTGAACACCCAGGTCACATAGCTGAGGCACAGCAACCCACACAAGGATGTGGCTGCCTGCTCTGAACAAGCTAGTCAGTCATGAAGCAAATCAGTGCAGACTCCTGAGGGACACTGGTGGTGATTTTGAGCTGGTTGATAGCAAGGGAGATAGAAAACTGTGTCAGTAATCCAGACCCACTCTAATCACAACACAAGAGCAAAAAAATCCCTAAGAGCCAGTAAAATCCCCATTCTGCTCTTCACAGCCTGCTTCCCTACCTGAAGGAGGGAGCAGATTTCTGGGGTGTGGTTTTTCAGTCCAGGGATCTTAAGACCCCAAATGGTTTCAAAGATCTGCCACTGACTCAAAGCATGACTAAGAGAGAATGTGAGGATGGTATTTTTTCCCCTTGAAATAGTTCAAAGCATGGTCATACTCTCAGAAGACTTCCTCCAGTCAAGGTTATTTTCATTCCAGAACAATTAAGAATATTGATTGCTGTGAGCTAATATCTGCTTCTAACAAGAGCTGCACTGGGCTATCTTAGCTGTCACAGGAGAAAGTGTCCTTCTAAAGGAAGTTTTCAAAATATCTATCAGTAAAATATCCTTTGATATGGCACTGAGTAGTTTTTACATGACTCAAGCTCTTTTAAGTAAAGTAGATGTCATGTTTATCTACTATGGAAGTCTGTTATAAAGTCACACTAATACCATAAAGTAATTAAAGAATCTTGAGTGGAAGGTTCTAAAAAATGACAAGTGCTATTTTATCATTATTACATCAATAGTGAAGTACTGTGGGTAATATTTACCTGTAGAATGAGACATTAGTATGAAAAATGACACTTAAACGAGCATTAATTGTTCTTCTAATCAAGATACTGTATCTCTAATTGAACTACTATCTTCCAAAAAATTACAGTGATTCAATAAGAGGCATATTTACAAACACTTTATCTTCAGACAGATTAAAAAGGATATCAACGTAAGTTAATAAATTATACTTTTTAATAAATTATATCTTATATTTTTAGACTGTCAAGGCAAAATATGTATATATAAAAATATAAAAATATCAATATATACAGACAAAATATCAATACATATATATATACAGTTTATAGTGGTTGCAAGAGCATACATAATTTTTGTGTATGATCAGGTGACTCTGTTGCATTTGCATTGTTGTTGATATTGATTAATGGTTGTGTTGGAATTTTTATTAGTATTCATTTGTGGTTTTGTAAATGTACATAAGGAATCTGGCACAGAAAATCACAGATATATGTCTAGGAAGTTAGGAGAAGGCTTTACATATTGATTCTTAAGAAAAACATGTTTTCACAGCTGCATGAATCAGGAGTGTGCCCAGGATATTCATCCTCAATCTTTTCTGCTGAAGATTCAGACACTAATTTGTCAGGGCCTTAAGTCATTGTGCCCACTGCTCTGCACATGACATTTATTCTTTCTATGCATTTTGCTGGCACTTGGTTCCTTTGTCACAGACATGATACTCTTTTATCCTCTGCACTCTGTCTTCAGAATGCCAAAACTATCCAGGTTTTCCCTGTCTTCTGAGAGCACAAGGCACATGAGGTCATAGGACATCATGGATGGTCTTCCACAATGATTCATAATCTTAGTGCTCCCTCAAAGTTGCTCTCCTCTGTACCTCCAGCAGCAACTCTGGTCCCCCATGCTGCTTCCACTCCTCCCCAATCCCAGGGATGAAGGCAGATGGGTTACAGCCATGGCATGTGCCAGGCTCCTGTTCGCACACCAGGACTCCTTCCTAGCATGACCCTCCTTAAATGACAAACCCTTCTGGGCTTCTGGGATTAGAGTCAAAAGACTGAGTTTAAATATTAATGAAATCTTCTGGGGTGCACAAGGCTGTCAAGGCTGAGCACAATGTTCTGCAATTGGGTTGCACCAGTTTGGAAAAACCTTAGCTTTCACTTGCTTCATGAATACAAAACAAAGTTTCATTTTCCATCATGTAGACAGCAAGAGAAGACATGACCTGTTGTCCTTAAGAAATTATTTTTTACCTCATGTGGCTAAATCAATCCCAGAATTGTCACTTTTCAGGCCAGAATGACTGCTCACCTGTGGGTGGACAGGAGGAGGGGAAGGGCTGGGAGCTGGGCAGTGGGGACATCTCCCTGCTCCTCCCCAACCGGGCTGATTTCTGAGCCCTTTGTAGGAGCCTCACAAGAGGGTTCTCAGCTGGGGGTGCAAGGAAACTGGTCAGACCCTCTCCCTGTCCTGGCTCCCTGGAGCCCTGCTTGCACATGAAGGTGTCACAGGACCCCACAGGGGTCCCACATACGTGCCAGGCCACAGGCACAGAAAACCCCTCGGGAGCACACAGCCCAAGTTCCTTCTTAGGTTAATTTTTATTTCTTCACCTCCTGTCAGCCTCTCCAGCAAGTTGGTTTTCCTGGTTACCTCTGCTGTTTCAGCTGTCTGCAGTTCAGTATTTCTACCTGTGCTCTCCTAAAAGTGTTCTGACTGTCTCCTTTGCTTCACCCTGATAAAATCCATTAATTTTTGGTATGTCTCACTGTAGAGAGATGTGTTTTAATCAGTCATTGTAAGGAGAAACAAAACTCAGTTGCTGAAGAGTAACTGAGACTTAGATTCAGGTGGAAGAAAATTATCTTAGACATTTTAGAAACATCTTAAAGTATGAAAGAAAATCAGAAAGGTTCTTGTGGATGTAAATATCCTTTTGGCAAAGCCTCGCTTTGCACCCAAGTGATGAGGCAAAAAGGTTTTTGGACTTGCCACTGCTGACAGCAGGATGTGTCTCCTCCTACACCGGGCTGGCCTGAGCCTATCATGACCAAACTGCAGCAACTCAGCACTCTTTAGAACATCTCAAGTCACATGCAAAATTTTGTGTGTATAATTTCTTAATTGTGATTGCTAATTAGGATCTGGAAGCAATGGGGACAACAGCACTGCACCGTATCTTGCTTGCCCCATAGCTCAGGTGACAGTCCTTGCTCATCTTGTCCTGATGGTGAATACTGCCAATCCATAACAAGTTGCAATGTGACTCCTCAGTGCTGTTTAAGTCAGGCTCTGAGTACATGGCTCAGCAAATAAAGGGCTGGGTTGGCTAGAAAAACAGAATGATTTAAGAAACTGAAGGAATACACTCATGATTGTGGGGCTGTTTTTCCACAGGCACATCGCAGGACAGAGGATAATCAATCAGGGCCTGTACTGATAGTGACATTAGACTGCAACCAACTCATTTATCAGATGCACTTGAATGCACTGCTTTTATTTTAGACCCATCCTGAGTCATAAATAAAAAAGTCTTTCCAGCAGATCTTGGAAAATGTTACATCACAGAAGTGCAACCAGTATGTAAAAGGTAATTAACTTTTCATGATAAAGACAGTAAAAGAATGAGTACAAATATTTTAATGCATTTTTCATGAAAGCCATTATCATATAAAAATGTACTACTATATTTTTAATGATCACTCTTAAAAAGTTAATTAAGATTAGTGCATTATGGCTGAAAAGGATAGGGATATGACATGACTGAGGAATTTCCTCTGACTCTGTGGCACTTTTAAATATTGTTTCAGGGTTGAGCTTTAAGCCCCAGAAATGGATGGGTTTATGGCATTACAAAGTGCAAGCTTTTCATTTCCATTGACAACCAGAATGGATTACCCAAACATACTCACTTCAAGCACGTTGTTTGTCTGACCATTTTTTTATGCAAACATGCTGGGAAATGGGAGAGGAACAACATTTTGGAGCTATGAAGCAGAGTCTGATAAGGGCTGATTCATTTTCTGACCTTTCTTTGGAAGGTCACCTCCCCAGACCTCCAGCTCTAGGTTTCTAGAAAGCTGACTCCTTTTTCCCCATCTCCTTTTGCCCAGACCAGACAACCACCTGGCTGTGCTTGTGGAGGCTCCCGGGTGCCATTGTCCCCATCCTGAGGAGCATTTGCCTTCTCACCCTTCAGGGGAGAGCTCTGCTGGAAATCTTGCTCATATTGTATCCTCCTTTTCTTCCCCTCTAAATTCCCTGCTTCATGGGCTTTGGTAACTGGATGGTGAAACACTGGCAGCTCCTCTTTTCCCTTGCCATACACAGATTCCCAAAGCACTTGTTTTTAAGGGACTTGTGTCTTCAGGCAGACCAACTTCTTACTGCCTTATGTTCATGTGCATTTGCACAAAGCTCAGTGTGGGGGAGATTCCCTTTTTATTTTCATCCAAAAGACTTTTTCATTTCACTCCTGCAGCCCAGTGTTCCACACCCCATTGGTGATTCAGTGGGAATGATGCCAGCTGTTGAGAAAGAAGCTCATTTCCTGGAGCAACTATCTTTTCCAAGATGGCCTTTATCCTAACCTGATTAGATGCAATATTTTTAGCTTGTTTGATCTGGCACAATTACAAGCTGAAGCAGCCTGGCAAGGAGCGAAGGGGAGCACTAGCTCAGGCACCAAGTGCTGTGGCTCGGGTCCATTCCTCAGGAGTTGCTGTAAAAGGAGGTGCCACCACCACAGGGCTGGAGGGTTTTCCTGTTGCTGCTGCTGCTCACTGGTTGCAAAAGGGCTTGGACACGTGGCTTTGGCTTTTGTGGCTTTGCATATTTTTATCCCAGCTGGAGGGAGTACAGCTCTTTTTAGAATCGTAGAGTCATAGAATCACAGAATCATTTAAGTTGCAAAAGATCTTTAAGATGATCAAGTCCAACTGCTACCCTAGCACTGCCAAGGCCACCACTTAACCATGTCCCTAAGCACCATGTCCACACATCGTTTAAATACCTCCAGTGATGGCAACTCCACCACTCCCTTGGGCAGCCTGTTCCAGTGCTTCACAACACTTTCAGTGAAAAATTTTTTTCTAATATCCAATCTAAACTTCCCCTGGCACAACCTGAGGCCATTCCTCTCATCCTAATGCTTGTTACCTGGGAGAAGACTGACACTGGCTTCACTCCAACCTCCTTTCAGGTAGTTGTCGAGAGCGAGAAGGTCTCCCCTCAGCCTCTGTTTTTATCAATAATGCTGCAGATAGGAACTGTGACAGTGGCCTGTTTGGGATCCAAAGACAGCTATGGGCCTGATTACAGCTCTGGGTGGCTGAGCCTTCTTCCTTCAGGTTTGACATGGAGAAGACATAAGCCTCTTCTAATAGAGAAAAAAAAAGCTGAAAAATAAAACATTCTGAAACCATGAGCTGTAGGCAAGTCACAGCAAACCATGTGAACTGAAAGGCTTGCTGTTGTACAAGCAGAGGCCAAAATATCAACTACAAGCATCACACAGAGGAAGAACAAAAAGTAGCAAACCAGGCTTGACTGACTGAGAGTTGTTGTGAATGAGCCCAGGAGTCCTAGAACTGGTGGGTGAGGGACTGTGAGCACAGAAATACAGTCATTGCTATCAATTATTTTTTTCACCAATTGATAAATGAAAATTCACTCCAATGTTTCATTTGTGGTTGCTGGTTTTTGCTTTGTTTTGTTTTGTTTTGCTGGATCTCTCAACCACCGTTCTTGTAAATCTCCTCAAATAAAGAGTGCTAATAGAAGTGCTACAGCTGGGATTATCTCATAGTCCTGAGTTACCACTTTCCTACTTCTGCCTTCTCCTTAGCAGACAGCATGCCAGGTCAGACCACCTGCTAATCTGCATAAAGATATTTTATCTTTTCCCTGTGTTAGTCTGCAAACAAGTAGACAGAAAAGATATTCAGGGGTGTGAGTGCAACAGAGGGTACTGTGGTGTTTTTTAATAGCATAAGAAAGATCTCATTTGTAGATTGAGAATGAAAGGTGTGAAGAGAAGAATGAACAAAATAATGTCTAATTTCTGCTAACAAATAAGTCAGCTCTTGAATTTTACCTTTAACTCGCTGTACATGTGCTTATAATCATAGCTATTTTAAAATATGCTTCATATTTTCTTGAGTGTTCAACATATTTTAGTACTTTTTAAAGTATGTGGTCTCTTAATATAGAGAAGCAAAGTTTAAAGAACTAAAAGTTTGCTAACACTAATCTGAGATGTTAATCAAACCCACTAATTTTCAGCATGTGGTCCTTGAAATTCTTTACTTCTAAGGATGTCTGTAACATAAGGAAAAAAGCAGGCTTTTCTGTGCTAGATGACAATGTATAGTTTGTAGACTTGTAGGAAAATGTTTATGAGCCCACAAATAGAAAAATAAAGTATTTTAACAGTAAATAAAAAAATTTTAAAAATAAATATTTCATTGACAATTCATTGCAATACAGGACTGAAAGTCCCCCTCTTAACACTTACCAGAATATTCAGGAAACTGAAACTCCTTAAATAATCTGAATTTACCATAAAAGAAAAAATACTCCATATCCCATGACTACCCAGTTTGTGCAATTCCAGGAGGGGCACATGTTGGTAATAAAGGTGAGTTCAGGTTAAAGTTCCCAAATCCAGATGTTATTTCAAAGGGTCATAAAGAGCAGGGCTGTACACACCTGAACAGCTCTGAAACAAACACTTGTCAATGGTGTGGGGGAGCATGGTCCCCAGATCTGTCAAGCCGTGGAGCCTGCAGGTAGGTGAACCCCTCTGCTAGATGAACACAGCAATGTTGCTCCATGAACCAAACCTCAGATCATTTCATTTTGCACATTCTTGCAAAACAAGCTGAAGCTGATAGGAACCCAAGAACTGATAAGAGACCCTGTGGAATATTGGGAAATACATTTTTCTATGTAACTGTTACCTGAGGGAGACCTCAGGCAGAATTCACACAGTTTAAGGAATGGCACAGTCTAAAGTATCTGGAGATAATGGAGTATTTTATTGCACTGCTATCTGCAAAGGTACACCACACAGGGAGACCTAGAGCACAAACACAAGAGCTGGTTCTGACTTAATGTTTTATATACTCAAATGTTCCATCAGCTGCTTAGAAATATCTGATGCATATTTATTTATTTAGGTTATTTTTAACAGTACTCTAGGCGTGTTTCAAAATGGATGAGCAAATAAAAGCATACTCAGATGGACTTCAAAGAGGAAGCTGGGAACAGCAGCCAGAGTTTGCCTGGGAAGTATGGTGCCAGCACCCATCTGGAGAAGCTGCTTGTTGTATTCTGCCAGGCAGCATTTTGGCCATTTATAATTACTGTTGGGTTTTACTTTCAGACCAGATTGACTTTGTCCCTCTGTAACAGAAATGTTTTGGGCTTAGCAAGTGAAGTTTAGGTGACTGTGGCTGTGGTCTTCAAGGATCTTTATCTTGACTGAGGCACAAACCAGTCTGAAGTCATGGCCTGGGGACAGAATTACAGACAAATGGTTCAGCAGTGCTGAGGGGTGGGAAAATGGGCCTTTTCTGGCCCAGCAGTGCTGGGCATGGACTTGAGTGTCAGCTTCCATACAACACATTCAACAGCTCCTGGGCTGCAGCTGACCGAGTTCAGCCAAGGGAGGAAAAAAATACTTCTCCCTCTGCCACCAGCTCCTGTTTGCCAGGAGGGAAAGAGCTCTAAGGAAACTCAGAGGGGACACCACAGCTTTCCCCAGACCAGCAACACAGTTCCATGGTATTCACACAATGGACCTGAACAATGTCAGCAGCAAAAGGCTGAGGCATAAAGCCACAAGCAGCTGGCACCATGGCTTCCTGAAGATGGGATGTACATAGAGGAGGAATATCCATAGCTGCTGCATGCAAGCCTGAGGTGGACAGGATCCGCTCAATTCCTCTCCCTTAGCCTGGAGGAACCCAGGATGCTTTTATAGACTCACGTGGCTGGCCCCTTGCAAGTGGGTGTCCCAAAAACATCTCTTGGAGCAGGTGTCCTTGGAGCCAGTGGGAAAGAGCTCAGGACAGAGAGGCAAGGCAAAGCCTCCTGTTGCAGCGCAGTCCAAGCAAGGCTATCTATGTTTCTGCTTTATTTTCAGATGTCTGAGCACTCATTACTCTTTGTGTTAAGCATAATTCCTTTCATGTAGCAGTACCTGTATCAAAGAACAGAGCACGTCAGGCTGTGATGCTGCAGATTCCCTGACTCACCCATCACTGCTGGGAGGAGATCTACAGGGCTCTGTGATCATGACCCTCCCATCACTGTGATTCCCAGCCTGGACAAGTCTTGAATAATGTGTTGCTATATGCAGCCACAGCTTAAAAATACAGTTAAATGCTGAATCAACAAGTCTAATCTAGTTGGTTACCTCCAATGTGAGATATCTTTTAAGAAATTGCTTTATGAAAGCAATAGACAGACAACTTTAAACAAAAAAAAAAAAAGGAACTACTTATGCCTAAAGCAAAATATGGAAAGTTCATAAGAGAGAAATAACATTAATACTGGATTAAAGTATGACACTTTTGTTTTGATGAATGATGCCCAGTTTTTAATGTTTGCATGACAAAACTCCCTGCTCTGAAAGCCTGTGTGCGGAATTGTGTGTTTGTGCTCATTATGGTATAATGCCAACATATAAACACCCATCACCCAGGCCAAGATCACTTGGCTTTCAGGGCACAATCACTCTTAAGTACACAATAAAAGAGAATTAAAATATGTAAGTGTAATAAAGCAATTGTGAATAAAAATGAGGGGCATGGGAACATGGCAAAAACTCTTTTACTGGAAATTTCCAGCTCCTCTGCACAATATGATGCAGTAGCAACACTGGGTAGTCCTGCTTACTGTGTGCTCTATATAAAGGAGCAATAACTTTCAATAACCTCTGTCTTAGAGTTCTCTCTTCCTGAGTCACAACCTTTTTTTCTACAAGTCTTGATAAACATGAGAAATCCAGAAATGTCTTGTTAATGGAACTGACCTTCTCTTCCTGCCCAGCCTCACTGCCCTTTCTAAACTCATGGTTACTGCCAGACACTTCCTTTTTAAATAAACTTACTCATCCTTAACTAAACTTACCCCCATTTTATGCACCACCAGTGAATTTGCCCAGGTAGCATGGCTGAGTTGATTTGTGCATCAGGGTACTAGAAAGAGAAACCTACTGTAAAGAAAACAAGGTACTAGGGAGTATAAGAAGCTTGAAGTGAAATGACATTATGCTTTCTTCTGGCGTCAGCATCCTGAGTATGAGTACAAGTGACATCTCTGCTTTCCATGAAGATCTCTCAGGGCCCTCCAGTTTT
Source organism: Apus apus (assembly GCF_020740795.1). Lineage (NCBI taxonomy): Eukaryota > Metazoa > Chordata > Aves > Apodiformes > Apodidae > Apus > Apus apus. The sequence goes on from NC_067282.1 coordinate 191,159,684, forward strand.
CCTTTTCTTTTATTAGAGGTCACCAGTGGGCGCTTCAAACCTTCCTGAGGATGCCACCCACAGGTTGATGTCCCTGCCCTTCCTCCAAAATGGGAGGAAGGAACTGGCACCTGGCATTGGTGCATGCACAAACTGCCCCCCACACTTACTGTTGAGAAAAATAAATATATTTTTACCCACTGAGCTGTCCAAGTAGAGCAGAGTGTCATATTTGAAATGGTTGTAAGAACTTGAGTTTGGGGCAATTTGCACTAGAAACAATCACAGCTAATGGTATTGTGAATGATATTTTATTTGAAAGTTTTGGGCAGAACCTGGCAGCAGGGTGATCAGTTGGGCAGCAGAAGACAGGATGTGTCCAGAAAGCTACACATGAGAACAGAAGCTTTAAACAGCACATGGTGAAGGAAAACATTGGGAAACACTAGAAATCATCACAGGCTGATGCTCTTATCCACGTTCTCAGCCAGCTGCTCTCCCAGTATCGATACCAGTGTTTATTTAACGCTGAAGAAAGACGTGGAGCTCTTCACAAGACAAATAAAACGCATCTCTGGCAGAACTGTTTTCTTCTTTATGAAAAAATAGCTTCTCTCTGCAATTGTAAGTTGCTCAGACCATTTGTCACTGCTTTGTATCTCTAACCACTTGTTCCTCCCTCTCCACCCTGGCTGGGGCAGAGGCAGCACATGTGAAGCCCTCCAGAGCTCAGCTCACCAAAGGACTTTCAAGAGCTGCAGGTGGTTTTCAGCTCTCACGAAAACAAGAGGAAACTGAGGGTACTTGAGACTTGGCAAGGGATCAGGCTGTGACTGATTTACTGCACTGAACTCTCTGTGTTTCTGGGGCTGCCTGAGAAACAGAGCAAAGAGAATTTTTCTTTTCCTCCTCCTCTGCTCTGCCTTGGCAGCAAAGGCCACTTTTTCCCAGTTGGTTATGGAGTTTAGCTGGTGTTTAAGCACCCTGGGTAAAGACATTAGGTTTGCACAGCTGAACTTCTGGGGTGTGGGACGGATGCAACTTGTCCCCTGTATGATCCTTGTGCATGAAACCTCTTCTGCACCATTAGGAGAAAAATGTGATCCTAACATTACTGCTGTTAACAGAAAGGCCAAGGTGTTTATCTCCATGTAGCACCTTATTGCTTCAGTGAATTAGTGGAAATAATCCAAGAGTAAAGCACTGACAGGTGGACATGATGAAGCCAAGGACAAAACTCTACTGACTTCATCAGAGCCAAGAGTCTCTCCTGCATTTTAACCTAGTCCCAGAAAAGTCCCTGTCCTACTGTTTTACGTGGCAGCTTCTCATGATGTATCCCAAAATACAGAGTAAAGAATATATTCAGCCCTTCAAAGGAGTTTTAAAGCATTTCTGTGACCATGCCTGCACTTTGAGGAGGGAGGCCAAAAGCTGTTTCATTTGACCTTTTAAAATGTTTGTTACCTCAATGGTAAAAGTAATTTCTGTGTTAGCTTTACAAACTGCAGCAAATCCCTTAAGCCTAGAAACAGTTACCAAAAACCTCTGCTGTTGCAGAGAAGGTACTCTCAACAGTTTAAGAAGTGAGCTGAGATCTTTACTGTCTAGGGGAGCTTATGGTCGTGGTTAGAATTGTAGCTTCAACTTCCAAAATCATCTGAGGTCCACAAAGACTCTTGGGGAACCCACAGCTGTGGGATGAGGCACAGGAGACAAACCCTGATTGAAGAGACCAGTAGAGCTCACACTTTGAGGGGACAGATACTGGAGTCCTGCTGGCTTCACTATTTCTTGGTTTAATTATTGACTGAAATATGTGCAAACCACTTGAGAGGAGACCATCAGGCTCCTCCTGCCTCTTCTCCTCCCAGAGCCATGGGTGTGACTGTCCCTCCAGGGCACCCATGTTGCCCCCCTCTCATGCCTTTCACTGCATTAGGAAAACTCTTTCTTCAGGGATGGAGTCTGTGGTTTCAAATCCCCAAAAGCTAAGACAAGCCCTGTCTTCCAGCTTGGAGGAATGCAGCCTGGCACCCCTCGACCTTCCTGTTACCATGAGTGTCAATGGCTGAAATGTTCTTAGGTGAATGTGGAAGCATGACCTAAGGAAAAGTCCTAAGGACAGTTTTCATCAGAGAACTTTGATGGTGTGGTGTTCTCAGCACTGATCATATACTGCTCTCCTGAACTTGAGCACCTGCCACCAAAGTTGCAGCCTGAGGCATTAAAACATTATTTAAGCTATGTCCTTAGGTGGTTTTAGGTATCTCAAGGAAATGTTTACAAAGACTCGCTTTGGCCTAGGGAGAGTGATTTACCTCAGTTCCTCTATAGGCAGTGGAGTGGAGCAGGATCCTTCAAGACAGCCCAACCCACCTATGCCACATTCATGCCCCAACACTTGGCCACACACAGGGTCTGCATGTTTCCACCATCTGTCATGAGATGCTGCAGCGTAAGCTCTACCAAGTCATGGCTGGCTGTTGGAAATCTCTCCAAAGGCAATTTTTTTGCAACAATCTGAGCACACAGCAATTGCTTCTGGAAAGACAATTTAGGGTCCCTTGAAGGTCCTTGGGAGGAAAGTTCACAGTGGCACACCTTGCTCAGAGCCAGCATTCCCAGCAGCTCCATCTCCATTGCCAGTGGCTCATGGTCCTGCAGAAATCAAGAGCACCATAGCTGAGCTCTGGCCCTCTCTTCCCACAATGTTCAATAGAAACCAGGCAGATACACAGTACAGGATTGCAACAGACAGTCCCTCTTATTCATCTCTATTTTCCCATATTAGGCTCTGTAGGCCAATCAGGAACAGTTCACCAAACAAAGTTAAGCAATATCAGAGAGAACTTTAAGAAATTACTCTTATCATCCCTCCTGAGGATAGGCTCAATGGTCAAGGCCACAGTGAAATCTTCCTTTTCTTGTAAAAGTTAACTGAAGTTAGTTATTAAAGTGCTGTCAGTATTTAGGGAGGTCCTGAAATGAAGAACAGCACAAGATACCAGCACTATCTCTGAAAACTTCAGTGATATCTTTTCCATAAAATCTTGGTGTGGTTTCTTCTGAAGAGCTTCCTCAAAGACACATCAGGTATGATTTTGACTTGCCATCCTGGTTACGATATGTGAAGTAGCACTTACAAATCCAGTGCTTCTGGTCATGTGCTGTATTTTTTGTAAAATTTAAAAGGTTTTCTTGTGGAATTTGTTTGTATTTTTCAAATGTTTATATTGCAGAGAAACAGAGTTTGTGAGTGTGTATAAACAGACTGAAAAGTGAGAGGAGGCGTGTTAATATTTAATTATTCGGTTGAAGTTCCCCAAATTTTGTGTACTTCTTAGTCAATATTTAGGATAAATTAATAAAGGAGGAAAAGTATCCCTTTGCTAATCCCCTCAGCAAAATGACACACATCCAAAGATGAATTACCAAAGGCTGACAGCTGTGGGGGGTTAGCAGTGGAGCTGGAGTTTTTGGTGTGTGAGGGATGGTAATGCTGTTAATTGCTGGCCGTGAGAACATGATCAGAGGCTAGAGGGAATAAACCTGAACTAAAATGTTACCTCTGGGGTTTCAGTTCAGACCTAATCTTGGTCAATACTAAGTGAAATTTGTTACCAGTTGACAGCTGTGCACTGTAAGATTGTCTGTGCTCCTGGTCGCCATGTGTGGCTGGACAAATTATTGAAGTAATCAGAAGAATTGCACTAATTGATCCTGTCCCAGAAGGGGTCGAAGGATTTAATGGTGGGAGCAGTCCAGATATGATTCTATGGTTCTGTGATTCTGTGATTTTGATTATTAGTCTCTTAGAATAATTATCCACCATTTTTTTGAAAATAATACAGATCTAGTTTTTTTGTGTTAAAACAGATAGTAAAAATGTTTAACCCATTGCCAGAATAGTGAGTCGTCCATGCAAAAATAGCATATAGACAAAACCAGCATATCTGAGATGTTCATCTGGCATTATTTGGACTACTACTCATTAATTTCCCCAGAATGAACAAGGAGAAAATGAAAATTAAATCACTTGAAATTGGTCAATAATGGGCCCAAAGTTTCATGATGGGATTCATGTTTTAATGCCAAAACGGTCATAGATAAAAAGCTTTCCATGCACTCACTATGCAGACTGCTTTGTGCCACTTGAAAATCTGTCCTGTGATGTATTTGAAGAACACTTGAAGGAGCTGGGAATGATTAGTTTGAGAAAGAGGAGCTGAGGGGAGACCTCCTCAGTCTCTACAACTACCTGAAAGGTCATTGTAGAGAGCTTGGTGCTGGTCTCTTTTCACAGGTAATTAGTGACAGAACAAGAAGGAATGGCTTCAAGCTGCAACAGGGCAGGTTTAGATTGGACATTAGGAAAAACTTTTTCACAGGAAGAGTGGTTAGACACTGGAATAGGCTGCCCAGGGAGGTGGTTGAGTCACCATCCCTGGATGTGTTTAAGGGTTGTTTGGATGTGGTGTTGGTAGATGCAGTTTAGCAGAGAATATTTAGTCACAGCTACAGTGGAGAGAAATGTTTTTAGACTGGACATTTATTTTGGTGAATTTAGAGTGGGAAGAATGTGAGGTGTTGAGAGAAACATAACAGCACAGTGGGCAGCATCATGACATCAATTAACTGCTGCAAAATACTCAGTGTTAATGACTGAATCTTGAATCTTCTCATGTGTAATGCAGGCTTCAGGGGTCATTTCTGGGGTGACTAAGGACAGTTTCTATTCAGCACAAACATGTGAATGTGGATTGGGACACAGCAGAAAATAGTATTTAGGTCAGACATTGCAACAGCTGTTTGTGAGCTTGAAACAGAGGAGAAGCAGTCCAGACAACCTGTGGAAACAGAACTTACAAACAACTTAACAAGCAGCAACACCGTGCTTTGTTACTACCGAGCCTAACCTCCTCGTCACACAGAGACAAGTCAAAAGGTTCCTACCTGTCCCCGAGCCCAAGAGAGGGTGGCTGAGCCCTGCCATGGCTCTGCCTTTCCCCTCATGTGCTGGTGGGGTCCAGTAAGCTCCCAGCCCTCCTGGCAGTGCCACAAAGAGAAACCTCTTGGATCTACTTGTTTGTTCTTTAAGAAATTAGTCTCCCTTGAGGGAGGAAGTTTTTGGTTGTGAACAGCTGACTTGGAGATAAATTAACTCAAAATCCATCCTGTCCACTTTTGGCTGCATCTTTAGAAAGAAATACTTCATGCTCCAGCGAAACAATGCCCTGCCATGGGAGGTGGAGGGGGGCAGGAGATCACCTTGGCAAAGTGAAGCGGGTATCTCCACCATCTCTCTTTTGATCTTCAAAGGTGGTAACACCCAGTTTGGAGTTCACTCATCTATGCTATGGCTACCTGCCTCGCAGTACATAAGGAGCTAACCCCTTTCTTTATTTCAGGTTTTTAAGTGACTAAGGCCAGAGAGCAGCTCACACGAGTTGCCATCCCCACCTGACATTTCAGGAGAAATGGTTGAACCTCTGGGCAACCACTATGTTGTAGCCAGACCTGTGTACTCAGAGATTTTGTTCAATGAAGAGCATGAGAAATTGCACAGATACCATAAAACCTTTTGGGATCACCTGAAACTATATTTTCGGTAAGGAAAATTTCAATTCCTTTTGAAATAGGGACCTAAGAACCAGCCCAGATGGCTCTCAGGCAGCATGAACTCTGTCCTGACAACTACCATCTCAGGTCCAACAATGCAAATGAAAATTCATTAAATAAATGCGATGTCACATTTTTCTAAAGATTTTTGGCTGCTTTTACCCTTAAAATTCTTACTATGGTTATGTCCCAGGCAGCTTCTCTTTTCCTGGGCACTTGGCAGTACAGACTGCAGGAAGACATTACTGTGGTCTTTCCAAACTTAAAAGGGGCTTATAAAAGAGAGACAGACTTTTTAATAGAGCCTGTAAAAATAAAACAAGGGATAATGGTTTTAAACTAAAAGAGGGTGGATTTAGACTAGATGTCATGATATTTTGAGACAGTAGCTCCTCCAATTAAAGCCTGATTGCTTCAATCAGGGACTGCTCTGCATTTTAAGTGACAGTCACTTAAACCAGGAAATCTTCTTGTACTTGATCTTCAATATTAATCTGGCACAAGAGCTATGGCAATGTTGGCCGAGTGGTGGATGATCTCAGAGAGAGCATTACTCATAGTGCAGTGCATCCATATCCCTGCCACCTTACTAGAATCATTAAATGCAAAATAGCACAATTTGAGAACACAGAAGAAACAAGGTGGATAAAGTTTTCTGCCAAATCACGTTATGAACATTTCTGTGAAGGACACAATGCTCAGACTATTCTGCTAATAGTCATATTACTGCTCCAAATGCATTTTTTTTCCTTCAAAGTAGAATGCAGGGAGTCAGAGAAGAAAACTGTAGAGCCTTCAGTTCATTTTCCAGATGAATTTGGGGAGTTTCCAATGCCTTGCTTCACCGGATATTTTCAAAACCTTATTGTGGCGTTTCAATACTTGAAGGGGACCTATAAGAAAGGTGGGGACAAACTTTTTAGCAGGGGCTGTTGTGATAAGACAAGGAGTGATGATTGTAAACTGAAAGAGGGGAGGTTTAGACTAGAGAGAAGGAAGAAAGTTTTTTTTTTACACTAAGGATGGTGAAACACTGGAACAGGTTGCCCAGAGAGGTGACAGATGCCCCATCCCTAGAAACGTTCCAGGTCAGGTTGGATGGGGCTCTGAGAAACTTGGTCTACTGGAAGGTGTCCCTGCCCATTGTAGAGGGGTCAGACTAGATTACCTTTGAACGTCCCTTCAAACCCAAATAATTATATCATTCTATGAAAATGTTGGTTGGAAAGGACCTCTGGAGGCCACCAGGTCCTCCTTGAAGCACAGTTGGCAGAGCAGGTTGATCAGAGCTGTGTCTGGGTGAGATTTTTACCTCTGGCAGCCTGAACCTGAATCTTTCCCCCTTTGTTTCTCCTCTGGAGACGTGCTGCAATTCAGCTGAGCTGTTCACAGACAGAGCTCTGTCCTCTTGTGTCTTTACAGCTGCTCCCCACAAAGAGCCAAAAAAACTGCCCTGAGCTTGTTTCCTGTTTTGTCGTGGCTGCCAGCGTATCGCTTCAGGGAGTGGATCCTGAGCGACATTGTCTCGGGCATCAACACGGGGCTTGTGGCTGTCCTGCAAGGTACCTTTGGGAAAGCTGTGCTCTGGCACAGCCTGCTCTGCCAGGGGACAGGGACTGCTGGCTGCAGCCTGCAACTTGCTCATGTCTTTCCCCGGGTCTCTGTCCTTGCAGGTCTCGCCTTTGCTTTGCTGGTGAATGTCCCGCCTGGTTATGGGCTCTATGCAGCATTTTTCCCTGTTCTGGTCTATTTTATCTTTGGCACATCTAGACATATCTCTGTGGGTAAGTTCCAGCACACTAACCACCCAGCTCACTGGTGAAGAACACGCTGCCCCTTCATGTCTCTAATAAACACCTTGTGCTGCTCAGGTCCTTTTCCTGTCCTCAGCCTGATGGTGGGAGGAGTTGTCGTCAGGCTGGTCCCCGATGACAGTGCTGGAAATGGCACTGCCACAAATATCTCTGCAATCAATGAAGAAAGGGTGATGGTGGCTGCTTCTGTAACCTTCCTTTCTGGGGTTTTCCAGGTTGGTAACCATATGTGTGTGCTCACATGTGTCTATATGTACGTACATGAATACAGGGCTGGTGGATGGACCTTCCCCTTTTACTTTCTACTGGTGTAGTCATCAAAGTAATTATTTTCCCCTTCACATGCAACTAACCTTGGTTCACTGACTGGGAGACATCCGCCCCTCCAGTGACCAGCTGTGAAATCCTTGGTTTTGCCTAGACCTGAGCCTACACCCCACACAGGTGCACCCCACCTACTGCAAAAAGCAATCTGCTGGACAAGAAACAAGTAGTTGTGAGAGTAATGTGTCTGATGCAGACACAGCAAGGGGAATAAAAGTTCTGTCTCATAACAATAAAGTATTTGGATTAGTCTTTTTAAAAAAACACCAGTTTCTCCTTCCTTCCTTCCTTCCTTCCTTCCTTCCTTCCTTCCTTCCTTCCTTCCTTCCTTCCTTCCTTCCTTCCTTCCTTCCTTCCTTCCTTCCTTCCTTCCTTCCTTCCTTCCTTCCTATATAGAATAACTACAGTTCTTTCCTTCCTAACATATTAATATGTTTGTGCTTCATGAAACACTGGTACCATGTAAAAATATGGGTATGGAAAACCCCAGGCTTAAGGAGTTTTATCTATAAAATAAAAAACATAGGTTTGATTGCTCTAGAAATTGTTCTTACTTATTCCTCCTATTGCTAAGTCTCAGCTTTTTATTGCAAGTCTGGTGACAGTGTTTTCTTTCATCCCTGCTTGTGTGGGCTTAGGTGAAAATCTTTGATTGTTTAAATATGGTTCTCTTTGTTGCAGAAATTCCTTAAAATCAGAAATTAATCACACTGACATATGGTCATTTTGCATTTCAGTTGCTTCTGGGAATTCTCCAGTTTGGATTCATCGTTATTTATCTATCACAATCACTAATCAGCGGTTTCACGACTGCTGCAGCTATCCATGTGCTGGTATCTCAGCTGAAATTCATGCTTCAGCTGCCTGTCCCTGGATTTAATAAACCATTTGGCATCATCTATGTAAGTGCCAAGTGTTAGTTATTCTCTAATGTTGTGATGTGTATCTGACTGTGTATCACAAGGCAGTAATATCAGAACTTATCATAAAAACAGCCAGACAGGAGGAAAGGCAAGAGAAAAATAGAAGAGACGTCACTAGTATATGACCAAACATTAAATTTATTGCCCAATAACAAGTTACACCCCACTGGCTAATTAGATAATATTTTCAATTGTGTGTTGCCATATTTTAATTAAGCAATCAACTTTGCCACAAGCATTTAATTCTTCATTATTACTGGGCTAATATCGTATGTATTTAAATTGGACACAACTTTGTGAGAGCTGTTGGATGAGAAAGGAGTAAGGAGGACAGTAAGGGAGGAGCAGAGAGAGGCACCTGCTCAGTGATTCCATTGCTCACATTGCCCATTGCACACATTTGTTGCTCCGGCCTCCCTCAAGGGGAGGCCAGGAGGAGAGGGTCTTTCACAGATGCTTCCCCTGTTTGCATAATGCAGGTGCAGCTGCATCAGGGCTCTCAATCCACATCAGGCTACAGGGAATAAATCCCAACCACTGAAGCAGTTCAGAAAATGCCCTTCTGGAAGCGATAGTGCTACTGTGCCAGGCCACTACTATTTCTAAAACCCCACGTGTTTGTCCTGATTTTGCAGACTCTGGAGAGTGTTTTCAGCCAGATCACAGAAACAAACATCGCTGACCTTGTCACATCCCTTGTTGTCTTACTTATTGTGTTCGTGGTGAAAGAAATGAACGATCGATACAAAGCAAAGTTACCAGCTCCCATCCCAATCGAACTCCTTGTGGTAAACTTCTCTTTGATTTAGCAGTTGCTCCATCACTATAGTCACATGGGAAACAGAGTCTCAACCATTTCTTCTCCTGTTCTATATTAAACCATGGGTTCTCATTTTACCTGTAAAGAAAAATTGTCAGCGTTCATGAACTGTTGTGAGGGGTTTTAGCTCTACTATTTAGTTGTTGTTAACTGTAGTGATAAAATGTTATAAATCCTGATTTTTTTTTTTTCCCTTGGATGAAGCCAGCTGCCTCCCTCTGACACCAGCTGGCTGCAGTCCCATGGCTGGGGCCCCTCTGCACCACACCTGCAAACAGCCACTGAAGCCTTGGCCTTCTGTGGCCAAGTACAAAACAGTTTTGCCCACCAGCAGCAGGGGATTTTTCTCCCCAAGCAGCAGTGGGGTGGGGGAAGCCTCATGCAAGGAACAAATTCCTCAAGTCCTGGAGGATGTTGCTATAGATGTAGGTGATGCTTGTTTTCCCCCAAAGTTATTACAGAACATTGTTAGAAAACACCAGGTTTATTGGGTGGGACGCTCTCCATTCTTAATGAGATATTCTGATATATTCTCAGTGTGATTTATGAATGTAAAGCCATACCTGTAAGGTGCTTCAGGAATGAAAACTGAACAGCAAAGGGGTGTGCAGACTTGGGGCGTAATTCTGCCCCTATGTAATGAGACTGGGGGCATGTGGGAGGGGGAAAGAAATAGGTTTTAACAGTTTCTTCGTACTCTTACTTGCACGTGCCTAATGGATATGGGGTTTATTATCTTTCAGACAGTCTTAGCAGCACTGATTTCCTATTTTGTTAACTTTGAAGAAAAATTCAATGTAGCTGTCATTGGGAAACTACAGGAAGGGTAAGTGACTTGATTGAAATTTACCAGTGGAGCAAAATATTCTGTCCAGTTTATCAATGCTACACTGGTTGAGCTCTGCTTTTTGATTATAATAATTGGCTTCATCTTCTTTTGGTAGGTAAACAAACATTTTTCTCTTCGCAATATGAGGAGACACTTTCAATAGGTAGAAGTGGCTCACTTAGAGCATATCTCCTACATGACAAAGAAATAATCTCATGCTTCATTTTCTAAGACAGCTGTGACCAGGAAGTTGATGTTTGGCCTTTTTACTGAGTTACTCACTCCTGAACTCCTCCATTTCCCTTGAAGTATACACATGGCTCAGCAGCCACTAGCAGTCCTGGGAAGCCACCAGGACACTGCATAGTTCTCCTACCATGTCCCCTGTGACCAGCCACCAGCAACTTCCCAGGCACCATTATCCTCCAGAGGCCCCAGTGTCTGCTCTTCTATGAGTTTATCCATATAGAAAGTATAAACCCATGTAGAGAGTACATATCGATATAGAGAGAACATTCAGCTATGCCAGAATTGTGGCCTAGATAATTGATAGGCAGACATTAAGTTAAAAAGAGGGAGGAAGAAACTCAGCAGGGCAGCAGATTGCAGCCCTTCACTCAACTGACTCTTGTAGCCCTGGGGTGTTTGTGGATGGTCACTGGAGGGAAAAAAAAATAAAAAAAAAAAGCCCAGAAAGGAATTCTCCTTAGGATCCTAGGATCTGCAAAAGCCCTTGATCAAAGAACAGGAAATGGTACAGCTAACGTATCTAGCAGGTAGCCTGAGAGATTAGCCAGTATTATCTGACTTAGTATTTGTTTAGCTGTCTAACATACTTCAATGAATCATGCAGGGATTTTAATTTTGTGACAGTTAAGGGAAATCCTTCTGTGTGCAAACTGTCTGTGCAGGGACCCCAGTGCTGTGTCAGGTCTTACACTTGAGCTGTGTGTGCACCTCAGGCAAAATAAGTTGCTGCTGGTCCTGGCTAAGGAAATGAGAACATTCTGAGACACAAACTGAGATGAGTGCACATATAAAGAGTCCCTGTTACAATAAAGGATTAACCAAATTTTTACAGGCTTCAGATGCACAATTCCATGTCACATCTCTCCAAAGTGCTCAGTATGAGATGGATGCAGCCTTGCTCGCTTGCTTGACAACTTCTCTCTTTTGGTCTGTCCTTAACAAGTAGATCTTTCTGTCTTTCAGATTTCAGGCCCCTGTTGCACCTGATGTAGGTATCCTCCAAGAGTGTATTGGTGACAGCATTTCCATGGCAATTGTTGGGTTTGCAGTAGCCTTCTCTGTGGCTAAAGTGTATTCCATCAAGCATGACTACCAAATAGATGGCAACCAGGTAGGCAAATAACACAGAAACCAACACAGGAGAATTTTCAGTGGGAAAGGAGCTATTTTAGGAAAACTTTGCCTTGTGAATAACTGTCAGTCGTGAACTACCCTTTAAGAATAATCTACTTTGGTTTTATTTCAGGAACTAATTGCTTTCGGGCTGGGTAACATAGTTGGTGGATCATTCAAAGGATTCGCCTCCAGCACTGCTCTGTCGAGGTCAGGTGTGCAGGAGAGCACGGGAGGCAAAACACAGGTATAGAAGACAACAGACAATTATGGTGTTTAATGCAAGAAAGGTCTCTTCTTTCCTGGGTGACTGTAATGCTTTTGCATACTTACTTATGGTGGAATTATTCTCTCATGCAGATTGCTGGTATTATCTCAGCTGTCATCGTCTTGATTGTGATCTTGGCCATTGGGTTTGTCCTGGAGCCATTACAGAAGGTATTCACTGGTTTCACCTTAATCCTTCCTCCTGTTTGCCAAAGACAGGGCTGCTCCAGGAGTTACTGGGGGATTCACAGGCTCCAGTGGGAGCCAAACAGGGTTTGCGAAGCTGATTCTTCTCAGATCATGGCAGAGAGGACCACTACAACTAGTCCCTCAAAGGGAATGTGAGTGCCCAAAAACATCACAGCACCAGGTTTTCATGCCAAAAGTAGGTGTGATTTGCAGCCTCGGGCCAGTCCCCTGCACTGCAGTTTGGCTGGGGAAGGTTTCAGTGCAATGGACAGGGCATCCTAACTCGCAGCAGAGACACACTGTGAAGAGCTGCCTGGCCTTTCAGCTGTGCTTTGGCCATATTTGTGTCATCTTCTAAGTCTTAATGTTCAGCATTTCCTTGTTTGCCTTAAAATTCAGCATGTATATTTGTCTTTTTAACAGTCAGTCCTTGCATCTTTGGCTCTTGGCAACTTGAAAGGCATGCTCATGCAGTTCAAGGAAGTAGGTGCCCTATGGAGAAAGGACAAGTATGACTGTGTAAGTTGAGTCCTGCAAGCATGCAGGAATGAAGTACTCTGGGAAAGTAATCTGTTGTGCAAATTCACTTGCAGGTTATCTTTTTTTATACCTGCCTTATTTCACTAAATCCAAAGTACAATAGTGACATGCCTTTTTCACTTGTGTACCCCTTGCTTGTACTTTCTATTTTGTCTCACCTATTTCGAGTCAGTTCTCTTTCCTAACTTCCTTTTCATCCATTTCATCAAAATCTATTACAATACAGTTCATTATATCGAGGCAAATATAGAAGGCAGTTACAGAAAATATCTGAATACCTACTGCATTTGGCTACACATTCAGGGATAATTTCTCACACTCAGGCAGCATGTTAGATGGCAGTTACCTAGCAAAAAACAAGTGGCAACCAGGGCTTGAAGGTCTTATTCCAAATGGTAAAGTTCATGGCTGGTGGGCAGGACTGCTTACCTCTGACACTCAGAATGCCTTTCTAATCAGCCAGTTCCTTGCATTCCCAAATGGTTCCGGGCCTCGCTTTTCCCAAATACCAAACAGTTATTTACCACATGAAAATGATTTGAGATCTGTGGTTAAAAAAATATTTAGTATTATCTAGTAATTTGTGCTTATCAGTTGCATACATTCACAGCACCTACATTTGCACATTTACAGCTCCCAGCTTCACCAGGATCCTGGTTTACTTGTAACATTGCCTTTCTGAGGGATCCACTCCTCTATTATTATAAGCTTTTATTTCATAGAAATTGTTATCCCTGGAAACACCCCCTGATGCTAGTCAGTGAGTCTGGCACTATTTTATAAGAAAAAACTCTAGGAAACATGACACCCCTCACCAAAGGCTGATGCACAGCCTGGACCAGGTACGAGATCTGTTTCTACTCCCAGACCTGGCTTGTGACCCAAGTTCTTGACACGCTCGTAACTGCTGCCATCCACCTGCTTGTTACAGGTTATATGGGTGGTGACTTTCTTAGCGGCTGTTTTTCTTGGCCTGGATATTGGGCTAGGAACTGCTGTGGCCTTCCAGCTGCTGACTGTGGTGATCCGCTCCCAGATGTGAGTACTTGTTGGACACGATGAAAAGATATCTCAGGGCCTCCTGTTATAGATTAACTCCCTCCCATACAAAGAAGCCCAACAATCCTGTGTCTTGGTCTGTCCAGAAATTGTGTATAGAAAAATTATTTACAGGGGTAAACCCCTGGGTGTGGGTTCCATTTCCCTCTGAAGAACTAGAGCTGGGGTTGCTGTCTCTGATCCTTCCCTTCCACCAGGTTTCAGTGCAAATAACCTGTGTGTGTGTTCGTTCACAGTCCAAGCTGCACAGTTTTGGCTAATGTTGGGAGAAGTAACATCTACAGAAACAGAAAGGATTACACGGATGTAAGAAACATTGTGTTTCTTTTATTATATGCTGCATTTCCATTTCTGTAGCAGACATCATCACTGACACTTTTCCTTTATTGTTCAGATCTATGAGCCAGAGGGAGTGAAGATTTTCAGATGCTCATCTCCTATTTTCTTTGCTAATATTGAATTCTTCAGAGAGAAACTGATCACTGCAGTAAGTGTCTGGACTGTCATTCTGCACGTACAAATCACATGATACATTAAGGTGAACACAATTTCTCAATAATTACAACATATGCAGTCAGCCCACAGTTCAAAGATGAACTTTTAATTAATTATTCAAATATTGTTGCCACTACTGGAATTCTACATGTACTACTGGAATTCTACATGTATGTACACACCTCAGAAAAAGGTAACAGCTGAACTTATGCTGTAGCATATGACTCATGCTGAACTTATACTGTAGCAATGTATTATATACATTTTAAGTCTTTCCCAGGAAAGTAGTGCAAGCAGAGAGAGTATACAGGGACATTGTTTTATTTTATTTAGCAACTATATTATTTACACCTCATAAATGCTAGTTTACTCATCTTGCCCTGAAGAACATAACCACAACAGTCAAAAGAAAAGCTGAATTAAATCACACTATCAAAGAGGTCTTTATGTCTTCCATGAAAAAGTGGGAAAAGGCAGCCACTCTTTCCCAGCACAGAGAGCCTGGACTGCTGAGCCCTTGCCACACCAGAGAGGTTTGCAATCCCAGACTGAACCAAACTCACACTGGTAACTTCCCCTTCCTGCTGCTCTTAGAGGGGGGAGCTGATAAGCAGTGACTACCTTGAACATCAGTAATGAGCAGTTCACTCTTCATGTGAGGGACTGAAAGTGGCAGAGGAACAAGGGAATCCAACACATTTAGGTCCCCATGTGCTCATCTTTCACCTCAGAAGATTCTGAAGGGTTTTTTCTGTGGGTGCAGATGCTCACATCACTCTCCTTTACAAATACAAGTACTTCTAGCACCTCTCTTCTCCACCCACTAGCTAGATGGGGCAGCAGACTTGCAGAAACTTATTATTTCCTAACCCTGATTAGCTCAATTCACCTGCTGCCTAATTTTGTTAAAACCAGCTAAGAGGTTCAAGACACATACACAACCAGCATGAACAACTTCTTCTTCACAAAACTAAAACAATATGTGCAGGACTCAGGCTGCAGTCAGGTGGCACAGAGCAGACACAACCTGTGAGTGCTCTGATCTCAGTCACCTGGGACACTGTCTCACAATGAAGATGAGTAGGACAAGCTCTGGGTTAGCCAAGACTGCACCAACCTGCTGGAGATACTGGCCTGTGTTAAAACATCATCACTGCTATAACCCTGTCCATGCTGGTGTCCTACAGCTAGCACAGATGGGCCTGCCTTGTTTGCAGTCATATCTCTAGATGTCCTTCCAACCAAGGGAAATTGATAAAAAATTGATAAAAATTGTTTAAATGGAAAAAAAAGTGGTAGGCAACATGAAGTCCAAAGTACACTCATCATGACCAAAAAGGCTGCAGATACTGTCTCTCTCCCTGGTGTCATTGGGGTGGTTTAAAAATATATATTTCTTTTTAATTATTATGCCTGTATCTGCAGGTTGGTTTCAACCCACTGAGAGTCCTGAGGAAACGCAATAAAGCTCTGAGGAAGATCAGAAAGATGCTGAGGAAAGGAGAGCTGCAAGTGACACCTGTATGTAAGGCAACTTCACCCTGGAGGGGTTAAGCAACCAGATCCATGGCTTGATATAGCAGACAAGTGCCTCACAGGTTCCTGTCCTAATTAGATATGCTATTCCCCACATTGTCACTTCATGACATAAACACATTTCAAATATAAGATTTTAAATGGCTCTCACAGTCAGAAACCTACAGCCTTACCACAGGCAGAGCCTATATGGGTCCACTGGATCTCTGGTTGCCACTAAATGGCAGGATCAGATCCCACAGAGGTGATGTTCATGCTGCATTAATGGTAGGATAAAGCTGGTTTTCTCCTAGCATGAATCTTTCATGCTTTTTGTTGACTTCTTCCAAAATTACTTAATCAAAGCACATCTGACCACTGACTTCAGGGAACAATTAAAAAAAAAAAAGTAATAACTCATTATGATAGTAATTAAATTATTGATGAGAAGAAAGCAAACATTTCCAAACTCCTCTAGACAAGAGGACAGAACTTTTTCTAGTGTCAGTTGCAGGTGGGTCCTGCTCCATCTAATGGATACATCAGCTTTGCATTGTCACCATCCTCACCCTTGTATAAGATGCACTACTACCCTGGCTGGGTATTAAAGAGAAGTATTAAATATAACATTTTTCTCTGTCAACACAGAAAGGCCTAATTTGCATGGCTAACTACACACATGAGTCAGATGAAGAATTAGACAACAACAGGATCGAGGAGCTGGATGAGCCCACCAACATGACAGACTTGCCCATTCAGATCAACTGGGGCTCTGACCTCCCCCCAGGCATCACTGTGCCCCAGGTTGACATCCACAGCATCATTCTGGACTTCTCATCAGTGTCTTTCCTTGATTTTTCTGCCATGAGAGTTCTCCAAAAGGTAACTGTAATTCACAAGATAAACAGTGATAATTTGAAACAGAAACAAATGAACACAGTTATATTAGAGGAAAGGGGTGGCACCCAAAGAAAATTTGACAGGCAGGAGTGGGACAACATGGACCTCATGACGTTCAATAAGACCAAATGCAAGGCTCTGCACCAGTGTCAGGACAATCCCCAGTACCAGTAGAGGCTGGGAGATGAAGGGATTGCAAGCAGCCCTGCAGAGAAGGGCTTGAGGATACCAGTGGAAGAAAAATTGGACATGAGCTGGCAATGTGTGCTTGCAGCCCAGAAGGCCAGCTCTATCCTGGGCTGCATCAAAAAAGCATGGCCAGCAGGTCAATGGATGTGATTCTCCCCCTCTACTCTGCTCTCATGAGACCTGACCTGGAATACTGTGTCCAGCTCTGGAGCACCCAACATAAGAAGGACATAGAGGTGTTGGAGCAGATCCAGAGGAGGGCCACAAAAATGATCAGAGGACTGAAACATCTATCATATCACAAAAGGCTTGAGAGAGTTGGGGTTGTTCAGCCTGGAGAAAAGAAGGTTCTAGACACACCTTATTATGGCCTTTCAGCACTTACAGGAAAGATGGAGAGAGATTATTTTACTGACAGGACAAGAGGCAACGGGTTTAAACTGAAACAGAGTAGATTTAGATTAGATACAAAGAAGAAATTATTCATTATGAGGTGGGTGAGACACTGGGACAGGTTGCCCAGAGAAGCTGTGGCTGACCTATAATTGGAAATGCTCCAGGACAGGTTGGATGGGGCTTTGAGCAACATGGTCTAGTGAAAGATGTCCCTGCCCATGGCAGGAGGGTTGGACTAGATGGTCTTTAAAGGTCCTTTCCAACCCAAACCATGCTGTGATTCTATTCTGGGTTTCTATCCTACTTCCTACATGGACTGGAAAGTCAGTGGCAACCTTTGAATGTATGTGCATTTTAATGTACATTTTCCATAGAAAAAAGTTTAGGATATGGATTAAATAATTAATCTAATTTTTCTTGGAATTGGAGTGTTGGCTGTGGCACCCTTTCTTGACCTGGTAAGATTCTGGGAAGCTTTACAGAAATGTACATAAGAAATACAGCTTTAAAAGCTGGGTTGGAAGCTGGAGCATTGGAGTTTCATTTCTGCTCCTATTCTTGATTCCCAGGATACCATGAACACAGCAATAAGAACAAAATTTTCAAACATTATTAGCTAAAGTTAACTATCTAGACCCACACAGGGTGTGTAAATCTATTTCCATAGGAACGAATCACATGCCATGTCAGTGGGAACTGTGGTTCTGCTCCAATTTGCAGTTATAAAAATCTCCCCAGAAGCTGTTGTAGTCCTAGTTTCACCATATGTCAAGTAGGTAAAATAAGGCCATACAATTTATGAAAGAATATCTTTTTCACTGTGGGCTAAATGTGTTTAATGTTGTCCCTTTCCAAAGGGATTGTTCATCCCTGTCTGCAGCCATGAGAAGAGACCATCCTGCCTCTAGGTGCAGCAGAATTTGAGCTTAGAGCTGCTTACCATCTTACATCTTAAAATCTTAAAGTGGTTTGTACATTTTCTGTGTCTAATCACCATGCTGGCTGTTAACAGCTAAAAAACCAGGATCTAAATGGTGCCTTTTTCTGGTTTAACAGACTTTGAAAGAATTTGTCCGAATCGACATCGACGTTTACATTGCAGGGGCACATGGTGAGTACTTGCCTTCCCATCAGCATCACCACAGCCTGGTCCCACTGCCTTCCTATCCACCACAAAGCATGGCTGCAGAGGATCACCCCAGTTTTACCTTTGAGTCTTGACAGTGAACAGATCCAGCTGAGCAGAGGTGTCACCCCACAGGGGACGTTCATGAACCATGCTGTCCCCACCAGACTGGGACCACACACAATGGCTTGTTTTAACTATGGTGCTGCTGTGCTGTACAGTTCTGGGCTGCAAGACCTGCTATTGGGCAGTCTGGGTTAGGCATGACATGAGAAATATTGCTCAAATTCTCTTCTGCCTGCCACTGAGCAGGACAGTATTGGTGGGCATTTATATCCCACCCTCCCCACTTCAGTAAAGAGGAACCCATCTGCTTTAATAAACAAGACAGTGCAGTGTATCAGAAATTCCTGTGCTCACTCCACTGATGTGTTCAGGATACACTATTCCTTCATTTTCAAGGCCTGTAGGTCACCTTGTGCTTTGATGTTGTTCTCCCACAGAGGGATTCCTGGACAAACTGGAGAGATGTGCGTTTTTTGATGAGGAGATCAAGCCATCCATGTTTTTCCTCACCATTCATGATGCAGTTTTACACATTTTGCTGAAGAAGGACACAGCCAGTTCTCCCAAATTAAAACTCGCTGAGGTAACACCACAGTTTTCATACTTCACTACTTTAGTGCCTTTCCATTACTCACAGGCATCCAGCAGTTGCATGTGCCCTACACCATCTCTATATTTAAAAAGTTAATGATTAAAACTCAGCTGGTCTCAAATAAATTCGGAGACCAAGAGTGGCCCCTGGTCCGGGTGCCTGGCAAACCACTAGTGAAAGGAGTGAATAATTCCTACTGGAGACTTGCCTGACCACGGACTTCACTTGCAACCTTCCTGGGAAGAGCACAGCATGGGGTGAAATCCCTCCCATCCATCAGCAGTCCTCTGCCATCACTAATCTTGCAGGGGTTTGCTGCTTGTGCTGCAGTGGCTTTTGCAAGATAGACTTGATGCTTCTTGCATGTAGGCTCCCCAGGTCTGCCTTCCTTCAAAGGCAGTACTTAAGTAGTGCATCTAAATTTCTGGAAATGTTCTTAAATCAATAGCAAGAAAGAATCTTGCATATATTAAATCTCTTTAAAAGTACCAAACCTAGAACTACAGTCACCTGGAAACTGTCTAATCCCACTTAGCTGAATTGGTCCAGCTCTTCTGCATCATCCTTGGTGGTGTTTAAAATGTAGATGTGGTGCTCAGGGATGTGGAATAGTGGAGGACTTGATGATCTTAAAGGTTTTTTCCAGCCAAAACAATTCTATGATTCTAAGGGGCATAAAGGGCTGACAAGCGAGAGCTTCCTTCCTTCCAGGTCAACTTCCCAAGCATATTCCAGAGATTTAAAAGCAAAACCCTCTTCAATGTGGAAAAGGGAAAAAAGAAAAATCAGTTTCCTAATTCACAACTCCTTGTGTTCACTGCAGGAGAAGGGTAGCAGCAAGGACTGTATCATCATCCCCAGCAACGGACCGCGCAGCCGCGAGGGCACGGTAAGACTTCCAGCTCCAGCAGCAACACTCCAACTTGTAGGAAATGCAGCCTCCAAAGGGGCTCATGGGGACTGCTAGGTCAGATAACAAAAGCATCTTCACCCCTGAGCTCCTGTGTCAGCCCAGGGCAGAAAGCATCCAGACAGCTTATTCATGAGATTTGACTCAGGACAAAGCCTTACAGGAGCGAGCAGCACGGGCTGGGCTCACAAGCCCTGCCCTGTGCTCGGAGGGTCTGCAGAGGGCAGGCAGGCAAAGGCCATCTCACCAGGTTCTCCCCTGGCCTCCTCACCTGTCCACCACAGTTCCCCCATGATGAGCTTACTGGTAGCATGTCCATGTGATAGAGACACCAGCATTAGTCCCATTCATTTAAATGGCACTGACAGGAGAGGAGTCCAGAGACAGGGATAAGAAAGGGACATGTAGAGCCTTTCATCATGGACTCAAAGAGAAAGAAAATATCCAGCACGTGGCAACCCAGTAAAGGGAAAACGTCAGACCAAAGTCTTCCCACACAAACACTTTAGAGGAGCAAATTCTTATATATCACTCATCAGAGGGAACCTGTCCTGGCTATTCCTTACAGAAGGTGACGTTTATTTCCTTTTATTTCCTACAGATTTCAACAGAGACAAAATTTTAGATTTAATTTTCTCAGTATAGTATCATCCAGCAACACAATGTCACTCACAGAAGATGATTGCAGATGCAATGATGAGCATGAAAATGGAAGGATCCTTTCATATACCTTAAGAAGGATTTGCTACATATGGTTATATTCCACATTTTGGATTGGGCTTGTCAGTCTTCATGAGTCTCTGTATATATAGAAATGTATTTATGTACATATATAGAGGCTAAAATGACACATATTTTCTTATTTCCTACCTTGTTGAGAGCCTACCCACAGAGTTGAAGAAGCAGGCAATGTTAACCCTATTTGCATATATGTGTAAATATATTTATATATATTATGCTGACAGTTTGTAGCAACCTGTACAGTTACTAGAGAATATATGAATATTTGAAATCTTGTAATTTATATCACAGACTAATAGTTGGGAGTGTTATTTTATCTTCATCTTGTATATAACTTGTGTAAAATTCTCTTGATGGTTTGTGAGACATTGAGTAGACTGAGTTATTAAACTAGTTTTCAGCTCAGTACTATGAGCATAGTGCACATGGTGCCCAAGGTACCTACTGCAGAACATGAAGATTGTTCAGGAAAGCTTTTTCAGATCCCAACATGATTCACTGGTTTCAACTGGGCTGGTATACAGTGTGTAAGAGAAGATACATTTATAGTGAACTACTAATGATTTTGGTATCCCTGCATTGTTTGCTGCAGTTTTCAATACACCATCAAGGTAGCTCATAACCAAAGAGTGTGTGCCCTACAAAGCAGGTGGACCATGGGCCCCAGAACACGGCTCAGGAGCTGTGGGTGCCGAGCTGCCTGGCGGGCGGGCTCAGTCATCAAGGTCTCTTGAACAGATGTGCAGAGAACTTTAACTTAAAAAGAGTCTGTTCTGATTCCTCCAGTCTGCACAACCCAGTTACACAATTGCTGTCAATCAGCTCCTGCTGGAACTCTGAGACTTGAAGCTGCACTACAGCACATGTTTCAGAGAAAAAGCAGAAAGTGACAGATTTTTTAATTTAGCCAAGCAAGTGCTGGAGGTATAAAAACCTGCAGCCTAGAGGAAAACGGAACCATGCGTGGAGTCTGAAAGAAGGAGCAGTCTGAAATCACAAAAGTTTTTGGTTTTCAAGCCTAGTTATGACTTTCAAACAAGATGGGGTGTCCAGAATCATGCATTTGGACTTGTAAATGAGAACCATGTTTTGTTGTCTTGGCAACATGCAAGACTTCAAAACAAAATCTGAAAGAAATCTGCACAGAAGTAGATGGGGAGAAACATTGCTTGGTTTTAGAAAAGGTACATACACACATGCCATGTTCACCTGGTACCTTTAAAAAAACAAGCCACAATGTCACCACTCTAGACCTGAGTCAAGCCTTCCTTGCCATGCCAGTGGGCAATTGTCAACACTGTTGGAGAAGACAAAATTCCTGAAAGCACTGAAAGATGAAGGTGGATTAGACTAGAGGAGATGACAAGTAGGAGCTTTGAAAGGGAAGTAACAGGGCAGAGGCAGCACCAGTCTGCTAAATACTTCCATTTGTTGCTGTTGGTCGTTGTGGGTTTTTTTCAAAAAAATCTGGAGTTATCTGATGGAATCTGCTAATGAAACAAAGCTGGAAGATTCATATTAAAGTAAGAAGGCTTTGAATACAGAAAGGTGACCTTGAACGCTGAGGTAAGAGAAATTCAGCATTCAGAAAACACACTCATGAATTTGCAGATGAATAAAAGGTGCAGCTCTACAGTGGGTGATCACACACCTGAAATTCTGTGGGACAGGCCATCTTGGTGGCAATCACGAGATGCTGCAGAGCGCTTTCGGCTGAAGTCAGACAGACGGTGCCTGCTGCTCTTTTGAATGTGCCACAGCAGACTTGCTGGCTAAGTCAGGTATATCTCATGTGCCAGACAACCAGCACAACAGTACCTGAAAAAAGATACAACCAGGGCACTGCTGAATTGCCTTCCTAATGCACCCTTCCAAAAAAGCATTGATTGTATTGGAACAGATTTTTGCAGTGGAATGAGGAAGATATTAGTGCTACAGTGCAATGCAGAGGGGATATGTCACTCCAAATACTCCAAATTTCAGGAGTGAGCCCTCGAGTTCAAGAGAGATTAAATTAAACTGCAACTAATGAGGAAAAATGCTATGAGGTTCTTTGTGGAATGAAGAGTCTATATTCAAGGACTGACAAGAGATACAGATACATCAGGGATTTAACCTCAGATATTGCACACTGCTCTTCAAAACCATATTGGATTTTCTGACAGGTATCAGGCTAAAAAAATGATGTTCTGTTCCAATTTGTACTAAGAACAACTAAACACTGATGAATCTTGTAACAGAGCACAGTGTCCCATGGCATAAATCCCCCTTCCAAACCTATTCACTATTTTTTAAATGGACAGGTGCCCTGTACAGCTTTTAACCAGACAGCCTTGCACTCCCACGTCACATGTCCCTACTGGCTATTTGTCATCCTCTTAAATCACCCTACTCCATAATTTTTAATGTTGACAACAGCAACATTGTATTTCTGATGCTTTCTGTGATTTCTCCCCCCAGGTACTGGTTATTTCTGCACTCAGCTCTTTGTTACTCTAACAGTAACACTGCTCTGGGCCGGTTACCCTCATGCACATGCTCGTTGCTGTGTCGTGGGATGTTGTGGTGGTGCAGACTTACTGGCTTATTCTTGGGACAGGTCCCTTTAGAAACCTAGATATTGCTCTTCCACTGAGCACTGCTGCTGCTTGGCTAGAGCAGTATCACAAATAATTTTTTAATATTTTACTCAAGAATAAGCTAAAAGGTAAATTTCATACCTGCTTTCTTTTTGGAGATCTGACAGGTATGGTGTCTGTTTCTCACACATCCTGAGCCTACATCTCCTCAGCACAGAGCAGATGCTTGGTAACTAAATTACAGGCATCTTAAGGCCAGCAAGAGGGACAGAAAACCCAGAAGCCATAGAGCCTGTGACGCTCAAGCCTACTCTCAAGCCTGGTTTTCACACTGCAGTGCAGATGAGATTGCCTGTGTGAAATACAGAGACAAAAGAAGTAAGAAGTTATTCAGTGATTCAAGGTCTTGTGCTCAATGGAGAGAGCACTGTAACATGCAAATCTCTTTTTTTTCAATTTGAAGCTAAGCTTCTATTAAGGAAAAAATACCTGTAAGCACTTTTTTACTGGAAAGAAATGTCATTCACAGTTTTCTGTTCCTCATCCATGTGTTGAACATAGACAGCTTTCTTCTCTCACTTGTCTTAGGAAAACATCTGCTCCTTTCTTTTTCCTAAGAAAAAGTCTGAAAGTTTACATGATCCAGAAATGGCAAAAAACAAGTATAG
Organism: Apus apus; assembly: GCF_020740795.1. NCBI lineage: Eukaryota > Metazoa > Chordata > Aves > Apodiformes > Apodidae > Apus > Apus apus. The sequence continues at coordinate 191,183,589 of NC_067282.1, forward strand.
GAACTCTCACTAGCATTTATGGGATTGTATTTAATGTAGGAAATAATTCACCATGAATTATCTTGGAGCTGTGTTCAAGCACTGGTTTTCACAAATAAAACTGAAGAAAACACTTGTTGACTAACACACGTATTCACATCTATTAAAAATTACTCATTTGGCCTTTGTTAAGCAGTTAAGCTGAAGTTCTTTTGTAAAACAATACTACATAAAAATGTAAGCATTCCTGCCTGCTTGCATACAGTATCACTTCTTCCATTAACAGAGGTGGTGTTACAATCAGCCCTAGCAGCACTCGAGAATCACCTGCATTCTATTACCAATGTGAATGATAAAGTCTCAAGATGACTGAGCTAATTTGCCAGCTTCCTGCTGCTGTTCCACCCACACTTTTTTCCAGACATATGTTGGATTTTTTAATCTTTTAAGGTCTTAAACTCATGAACTGACTCAAATCAGAAAACTATTAAAAAAAAAAAAAAAAGCAAACAACAAAACCCACCCAAATTAATGCCTCGTATTTACAGAACAAGGAGATACAATTCAAAGTAGGAAAGTTCCTGAATTTGCTCTGCCTTATGGCTAACTCAAGACTAAAAGGAACTTTAAATTTCATTATTCTTATTCACATTGTGCAGATAGTTCAGTTTACAAACTGGTCAGTATGTATCATTAGTGTGAATGTAACATACCTGAACACACTGAAGAAACTCCAGTTGAGAGGGCACCATCATTACATAAAGATGATTTAACAATTGCTAAGATTGTTTTTAACACCATAAAATAAAAAAGAGGGGAAATACACTTTGTATAATACCGACATTTCCTTTAGAAATGCAGAGTCAGGATGAAAATGAATACAAACCTTGCACATTTCTCTGCTGCACTGGACCCTTCATATATATGAGCAGGAGAAATTCAAACTTATTTCCCACACATTCAGTATTAAGAGTGCAACTGCAACCTGCTGAGCTCCTCCAGATTCCCAGGCTCAACAGCACCTTCCGATGCCACCCTGTGCACGCCCTTCCTTTCATCAGCAACACAGCATTGCAAGCAGAGAAAGCAACACAAAATCAGGCACAGGTTTTACAGAGCAGAAAACATTCTGAGAAGTTTTCAGTCTTAATCCACAGAGGAAAAATATCCACAAACATGCTTTTGAGAACACTTCATGTAATACAGGAGAGACAGCTTTTTCTCCCTTGCTGTGTGTGACAACTCTAACATGGAATGAATGCAAGTTACCTCCACTTTATTTCTGAACAAACAGAACCTGACACTGCTTTGAGAGCACTAAGTGAGAAGCAGGAACTCCATCCAGTAAGGTTTTCTAATTCTCTTGGATCAGATTTTTAAATAATAAGCAACACTTTTAATCTTGCTTTCTTAAAAGGCATGAAAAACATCAATTAACACATCTAGATATCCAACCTTTATGCAAATAGCATTTTAAAACACCACCAAACATGAAGTAAATGTTCACACAATTAGCCAGCTTGTTGTAAAGTATGCATGGTTGCAGGCAAACCTTCAAGAAAAGTTATAGATGGAATTGAAGATAAACTGCAGAGACAAGCACCTAAACCACAGATGTTTCCAGACCATCTGCTGGTGTCCTTTTAGTCATTCCATGGTGGTCCCAAACCATCACCAAACCCCTTTTCCTTCCTTCACGTGACATTATTAGAAGAACCTCCAATGGCTGACAAATTTAAATGTTGCCAGAGATCTCTGTGAACCTTGAGATCTGCTCAGCAATGCCTTGGGAGGGAGATCACTGCCACCAACAGGGATATTTATTAAAAATAAACATAATTAATTAAATTCAAACATTTGCCTTTACAGGAAGACATCAGTAGGAAACCAAAGAATTCACAAGCACACCTCACCATTTCTAAACCTGTGAGCTATACAATTAAATACAATATATGGCATTGCTGAACTCCACACTGGAACAATCAGTTACTTTACAAAAGAAACTCCAAAAAAAGTAACTAAGAAAAAAAAAACCCAACAAACCCAAAACATGACCAGACCTCCACAAACACAAGCACTGTTAACATTTTGACCAACACAGACATTACCTTTGCAAATATGAAAGCATCAATAGTACCCTTTAGTTCCACTGGTACACTGAAGACTTAATAAATTAAAAAAATTGATTTAGGTCTTCCTATTCAAGCAGGACATATAAATTTGACCCAAGTCCACATTTTTCCTATGTAAGATTATTTTTCCTCAGGTCCCAAAGTCTTTTGGTCAATGGTCACCAAGCAATTCAAAGGATCCCACTGCTTTTTCAGTAATATGCCATTGTCTGTATGACATGTCACCTTTGGTTGAATATAAATAGAAATAAATTCTCACACATTCTCTACGTGACATTTGTCATTTTGATAGAGCAAGGGCTGCTTTTTCCCCTTAATTAATTCAACTGCCTCAGCATTTTCAGAAAAGCTCTTTATCAATACCTTCAAGAAGAAAAGCAGTGGACCCAGAATTATTACATTCGAACATTTCATCTGTTTCACAATAGACTGGCTAACATACAAGAAAAGTTGGCAACCTGACTTTTTTCTAAAAATGTTCATCATAAACAGTTGCCATATTTCCTCATCACCAGCAATTAACAGATAACAACTCATTTCAGAATGTCTTATTTTTCAAAATAGTGCACAGGTGAGGTTGATGCATCTCCCTGCCCAAAAGCCTGTCATGAGGTATCCTCACAAACCCACGTGTTGCCTTTTCCCCCTAAAGAAAATGAAGCTGGTACCTAGAATCATCAGTAAGTCTGTTTAAAACAGACACAGCCCATCTAAGTTTGGCTTTGCAGAGCAAGAGTATTAAGACACACAGATTTCCTCCCATATGAAGTTGGATGCTGCACCATAAACCTGCCTAAGCCTACTTCCTACCAAGTTTAACAGTGACCAAAGGGGGTCCTTAAAAAGTTCCCCAAGGGTTTATTGTAAGTTACTGAAACAAAATAATGTTGGCAGAAACATTTTCGCCTTCACACACACCAAAATACTACATTTTCAACCAGCCCCATTCCATAGCATACTGCCACAACCAGCCTCTCTCCAGTGTGTTTTGTGTTTTATTTAAAATGACTTGTTTTCCAAAAACCAAAACAAAGAACTGTCTTAAAAAGAAGCACATTACAGCTTTTACATATTAAAGGCTAAGCAGGCTTTTAATCAGTTAACGCTTAGTAGCCGTTCCTGTACTCCGTAGTTGATTTGCATATCTCAGAATTTATTTGCACGTCTCTAAAGAATTATTTATTTGAAAGGCAGTCTAAAAGATTTGTCCACAGTCACAAGGAAATCAATGGCAGCTAAGGACAGAGAGTAAATCTAAAGAGCCCTTGCTCTGGTAATTAAAAAATATGAAGTTTATACTTAAAATTTCAAAACTTGTTATGTTGCACTGCCAAAGCACTTTGACAAATTTCACACTTAAGAGGCAGGAAAGGTTTACAAAATAAATAGTAACACTGAGGCTTTAAGATAGTTCAGACTATTAGTGAACAGCAGGAAATCACAAATCTTAGAAAAAACCCAAAGGACTTCTTCATCTAAAAACATCGTTAGAAATGTGGCATTTTGGAAAAAAATAAAGGTTCAGCCCAACTTTGATTAGAAATGTAAAGATTAGCACTCCAAACAACAGACAGCACTGTCTTCCTCTTGTCTGGTTCTGGTACCAGCTGCACTAAAAAAGAACACTTTTTATTTAGTATATCTCTCCTTAAAAATATCCTCATAAAACATAAATTTGGGGCCAAAACAGACCCAAGGGCCTGCTTATAGTGCTACTTTAGGAACAAAAAACAAAACAAACCCCAAAAACCCCACCTAACTATTGTCTGTTCAATTAAATCTGTATGACAAAATCAAAACAGATAAAGGATGTGTAGCTTTTTTATTTCTTTATATCTACAGAGGGATTTCAGACCAATTTTTTTGGTTATCCAAATGGGAAGTTTTCCTACTGTACATATTATATAAAGTGACAGAGGCAAACACCACTTCCCTACCAAAAATAATCTGCTTCTCACAAACATGGCAAGCCAATTCACAGCCACTGCCACACAAACATAAGCATAGGTTAACACAATAGCTTGAATTCAACCCCAGTGAGTAGCGTACATGTAAACAGAGCCTTCTGAACCAAAACTAGCTTTAAGAAAAACAAACAACCGGTAACAAAACCAAACAATAAACCCACAAGACATTTTTAGCTGGTTTCATGTCATGCCCAAAGCTGTGTTTCTGCGAAAGGTATTTTGCTGCATACATTTAAAGGAGAAAAAAAAAAAGCTGAAATGGAGTATTCTGCATGCCTGATTTCTAGTGCCATGAATTCACCATAGCCTGAATTTTTAATAAGTAATGGTAACTGTTAGTAGGAGAAATATTAAAGTTCCCTTAATATTTCATTACTCTGCCCATTTGGAAAGCATTCGTGCCAAAAATGGTTCCCCACAACCAGGTCTGTGTTAACTTCATATAAAAACTCACCACTTTTACAACCATATTTTGATTTAATTATTGTACACAGGTTAACAAAAACGTATCACAAGTGAAACTAAACACTGGATTTAACAAAAACAATATTCAGAATGGTACAACACGTGTTCATTTTCTCCAGGAAATAATATTACAAGTGTTCATCTTAGGACAATTTAGCCACACTAGAGATAGAAGTTCTGTTAAAATGCAACCGTGGTCTACTAAGCCACTTATTTTAGCACTACAGAATATTTGAAGTCAAGAGTCCTACAGCCAAGGCTTAAAAATTATTTAAGATTCAAACCCCAAAATGTCTCACAGTCAAAACGACAGTATTAAAAAAAAAAACCCACAACAAAACAACCCCAAAACAATTAATTAAAAGGCTGTTGTATATAGTTTTATCCTCTTCATAGCACTCTCTATTCATATAATTGCTCATATCATTGGTAATAGGGTCTGTATCTGGCTTGATCAGGGTGGTGGGGTCCAGGGAGTGGGGCCTGAGCAGGAGGCCCTTGCATCCTTGGAGGTGGAGGTGGCCCCCTTGGAGCTGGCCATATCCCTGGACTCATTCCCCCAGGCTGCGTGAACGGGGGACTAAGAGTTCCTTGATCTTCACTGAACTGTGGCAAAGAGTTAGGATTATAGTGATGGGGAGGGGGTGCATTTACATTTACAGGGGGCCCTCCGTGCTGAGGAGGGGGAGGTCCTGGAGGAGGATGATTCATATATGGTGGCATCTGGGCAATTATATGTCCAGGTGGCGGGGTTATTGGAGGAGGAGCAGAGGTCATTGGTGGTGGAGGAGCTTGGCTATACACCATGTGAGGAGTACCTGCTGCCTGGGGAGGGTGCTGCAGCGGATGGCTTATTGGTGGAGGTGGTGGGGGGGGTGGTGCATAATGTTGCTGTGGAGGCATAATATGATGAGGGTGCGATACCACTGGCTGGCCCTGGTATTCAGGATGATGATGAGCAGGTGCAGGTGCGGGTGGAGGTGGTTCTCGAGCACCTGAATTTGAATCATCCTGAATAGGGACAGTTATTAAGTTGCTGTGTTTTCTGGTTGAAATGCGGAAGGTGTCCTGACTGACCGGGCGAGGCGGCGGCGGAGCCATGGCCATCTCTGCAGGGGGGGCACGGATGTCTTCATGTGGCTGGTTATAATGCTCGTGTGGCACATGCTGCAAAGGAGGTGGTGGCATCATGATGTGCTGCTTTGGCGGAATGTGGCTCATATGATGTTTCTCAGGTGGCATGATGAAGCGCTCAGGAATTTCGGCAGGCGGTGGGGCAATGGGAGGATGCACAGGTTCGATCGGAGGACGAGTAACAGGCTTTCCAGCTCTCATGTGACGGTGGTTGATGTGAGCTTGTAAGTCTCTCTGTGACAGATAAGTTCTCTTGCACCCTTGAACAATGCTACACATGAAGAGAGACCCTCGGACACACTGCTCAATGCGCTGCACAGGTTCATTACAGCTGAATCAGAAGAGAGTATTAGTTTACTGTCATCAGAGAGCTCAATCTGTTATTATTTGTTTTTCATTAAAAATCAACCTGCTTACTCTAATTACTCAAATTAGAACAGACAATTTTTTCACCACTGCAGCAATGAAAGAAACATTTCATTGATTTTGAAGTTTATCTAGATTTAAGTCTCCAAACAAAACTATGAAAGAACGTAAAAATTTCATGAGGTGGAAACAGCGTCAGTTTCTAACACAAATTCCTTCTGCACATTAAGACTTATCAACAGTCACTCTCACTATGGAAATTAAACTCCTGTTTATTCTTTTTCAAATTAGAGCAATCACAGGTTATCCACATAAATACTTAAAGAGCAAAGTAAACTCTCATCTCTTAAAATCCCAAAACATGGTACATAAAACTATAATCAAGTGGTGTAGTAAAGAGTATTCTACTGCCCCTGCTAAATGGTCACAAGTAAGAACCATGTTAATGCAGTATCTGAAACAAGATACTTCAGTTACTTTCCCACATTTCCTTTAATAACAAATCTTGAGAGAACTTACCCTGGACACATTTTGTCTCCCTTTTTCTCATGTAGTATAGCACAGTCATAGCAGAAAACATGCTTGCAAGGTATCTAGAGACAAAAAAGGACTCTGTCAAAACATGGTGCATAAATATCTGTATCACTCTGCAGAACACAGTTCCTCCCTCTAGCACTCAATTTCTAGTAATAACAGTAACTAAGTGGCCTTGGAGGTGAATAGCCATAGTGGTAGTTAGCAGTTTACAGCATCTTTGTGTACACACTTTCTGAAACAGTTTGTGTTGAGTTTGGGTTTTCTTTGGGGTAGGTTTATTAGTTTTTCTTAAGACTTGGTAGAAACATACAGGCAAAAGTTTAAGTCTTGCAATAATACCAACACTAAACATTTCCAGAGCTGCATACCCAATCTAATTACACTTGTGCTGCTAGGAAAGTTTTAAAAGCATTAACTGTCATTAAGTCAGATCCTGAAGTCTCACTTAATTACACATTACACTTAGAAATCTAAAATGATCTCAGGGATTTTGTTATGCTGATTTTAAAGCAACATAAAAGCAAACAGTGTTTTCTAACTTCACTGCAAGTCTTAAAGAGCTTATTTTTAAAAGCTAAGTCATGTAAGGTCCAAACCCACTTTAAAGGTTTTTCTGTTGGCGATGGTGTTTTGGTTTTTTTGTTTAACATTTTCAAGCTTACTTTTTTAAACCAGGGGATAACGTGAAATCAGCCAGAATGATGGAACTAAAACACTTCAGCAATGAAGGCCTCTGGTACCATCCTGAATCTCTTTTGCTGTTTACTCAAGAGGTCTGCTGAAATCAGTAACCTCTAGAGGCTTCACAGACACTGAGTAAAATCTAATTTTACCTAAAAAGAAACTACGAGTGCACCTTCCACTGCGATAATTTCACTCACCATGCGTCCATACATTTTGATGGGTAATCCACATTTATCACAGAAGTGGACTGGTGTATCATCCTTCTCCCCCAGCAAGTTTATCTGATAGGACAGAAAAAGGGGTGGGAGAAAAAAACCTAGCATCACTAAAGCTTCTTATTTTAATTATCACCAACACACTCACTATTTCTGACTTAGTTGAGAAGGAAGCAAGAACACCACAGACATAAGAAAGCAGAGAATGTACTTTCATTCAGCCAAAAGTAATGGAAGTGCTTTTATTTAAGAAGGTATCTACCAGGACTACCTACAGGTTGGTATAATTTACAGAGTCACAGCTTCCTATCCATGACTCTACCTTATAGTCCCAAAAGATGGGTCCAGGGAATCTCCTTTGGTTGCCAAACATTTCACCTCCTTTGCACTCATATCGCTCCTCCTCGTTATAATCAAACTCTTCTGTGGAAAGAAGAAAGAGAAGAAAGGCACAAGCCAACTACAATGCTTTCCTAACTGACACCAGCTGCTACTAGAAGCATGTGTCAGTCTGTACTGAAATCACCAAGAAATGCAATATCATGTCTAATCTGCTGGGCCCTTTCTGCAAACAGGTACAGTCAAACAGCGAGACAATCTGTTTTGGGAATGTGCACCATTTAATCTCTACCATGCAGCAGTACCCCAAAATCTGAAACTTACTTTGCACTTGGACAGAAACTCGGGCTGTAATTCTCCAAGGCTGAATTAAAGCCTTGAACAATGTTGCAGAATGATCTACTTCCCTACTGCAGGGCTAGTACTGATATTAACTTACCTTCATCACCAGCTTGTGTCTTTGAAGGCATCCTGTTCATACTCCTTGGAGCTCGAGGTGCAGGTTTGGCTTTATTGGTCTGTTTTGAGATGAGCTTTATAGGGATTCTTCTACGAACGTCAAGACCACCCAATGATCCTGAACTATTTGTTCCTTGCAAATCATTGTCTATGGAAGAAGAAAAAAGTTTATGTTAAAAAAAAAAGTTTTTTTTTTCAGTTAGCTAATAGTTTCTAAAGGGATAAATATTAAGAGTTCTACAAAAAATAATTTTTAAAGCTTGTCTGAGACTCATACAACATGTCAAAGTTTAATCACTAGAAAATAAGTATCTTCCCATACAATTTCTTCTAGAAGTCAAGTCATAAAACTGTACTGGGAACAAATGTGATTCTAGGAAATCTAGTTGTAAAAATAAAGCTATTTTTAAAAGTGAGCTAGTCTGTCATTTCTCCATGACAGGAAAAAAGTATTAATTGTATAGTTCTTCTCACAGCCTGAACAGTACTGAAGAGTCAATTCTTTGTACAACCTTGACAACACAGAACCTCTCATGAGAAAAGATCATTTTTACAATTCATGTAAATTGTTTATTATAGTTGGAAGGAATCCCATTTCCATGTTAACTCAGCATCTTGACGTATCAGTTAGAAATTTAGCATAAAGTATCACAAAGTATCAGTACTTAAGAGTATGCAGTGATATCCTTGCTGAACTGCAAATTATTGGTTCCCCACTACATACAGAACTCTCTTTAACCAGATTGAAATCTGAGTACCAGAGCAAAGGAAACACGAAATAGCCTGGTATGTGGATCAGCAGATGTAAGTTCCAAGAGATAATCTAGACGGGATATTGCAAAAAGCTACACCAATGAAGGGGATACAACTCCTGCCAGTCAGTCTACCTTAAATCACTGCATAGCATCTCATTCACTCAAAAATAAAGGTATGTCCCTCAGGAATCTACCCAGCTCACGTTCATTTTAATAGAAAATGCCATTTTGACAGGTGTTTCAATGCAGGACTCAAAGGGGATGCCACCAGCTGCTGCAGAGAGTGAGCCCTGCCATTCCCTTGCTACAGCACTGCAGCCCCAGAGTGATCACCTAGGCCCCAAAGGATTCTGGCACCAAAGCATCTGGGCAGTGAAATCAGGGCCCCATTAGCATAAATCTGCATGACGCCTCACAAACTAGTCCCTCAAAGCCTATAACCACCCCACACAACACAAGCAGGAAGAAAAAAAAAATTAGGAGAAAAAAAAAATTGCAAGAGGAGACTGCACTAAGTTATTCAGCAGCTACCACCAAAACTAGGAACTGCAACAAAGTTTCACATTTGGACTGTGGCCTGACAGCCACTTTACCTCAAAATCAAGAGCCCTCAGTGTCCTCTGACAGAGCAAAGGTATTTAACCCCTCTTAGCACTGCAGTTGACTCATTTTGCTCTGAACAGCAATATGTAAAAAGGCAAAACGAAGGGAGCCTGGTTTTACTTTTCCTCATTTGTTGCTTTTGTTTAGGCTGTCCTGTAGGCTAAACAGACGATCCAGCAATCATGCAGCTGTGACACCAGGCCGCCCCAGAGCCTGCTGGCCCAGGACAGCAGAGATAACAATGCTAAACCTGTTCTCCATTTGTTGGGAAATTCCATTCCATACACAAAAACACAACGCCACAGACCAGAAAAAGTCTCTGCAGGACCTCAATCCGTTTGCAAATAGGGATAACTAGAACAAACTAAACAAACACACAGACAACTTGTGTATTATTCAGTCCACTGAACTGCCAATAGGGAACAAGTCACTTCTGATGCTTTTGTTCCATATAACTTTGCAATCCAGGAACAGTTACATGAGTTAGCTACTCAACTACTGCAAATCAGCAGGCTTACTAGTCATTCACGTTTCATGGAAGGGTAATAAATTCCACTCTGTGAAAGCATAACTGGAGGCTCAAGTCCAGAAAAAATATGAAAAATATACCAAAGTTGTTAAGAGGAAGCTCTGAACAGAAGTGATACATCCTGCTGAACTGTCACCTTCATCACCTTTTCAGAACTTTGTTGTATTTGTGGCTAAGAATTCACAAATACAGCTCAACTGCTGTACCTTACACATACATTTACAATGCAGTCTTCGCTAAGGGGAAGACAAAAAAAAAACCAACCAAAACCCCTTCACGTCCACTCATTTATTCACCAGGCTAGGCCAGCACAGCAACCAGCGAAGCACCAAAGCTACAAAGCACGACAAAGTCTCCTCTCCCGAACACAACCACAGAACCAGGAAACACGCGATCGGCACGGATCCCGGGAAGCGCCGCGCTCCCACAGCCCGTCGGCGCCAGCTCCGGGACGCGGCACCGCCCGGCTCCGGGCTGCGGGCTCCGGGCTGCGGGCTGCGGGCTCCGGGCTGCGGGCGCACCGGGATCCAGCGCGGCCTCCGGCAGCACCGCCCGCCGCGCTCGGGGGGAGCGCGATCCGGTGCGGAGCGGCCCCTCCTCAGGCCTGCGGGGAGCGGGGCCGCCGCCGCCGCGCCGGGGGCGAGGGCGGGGAGCGGGGAGCGCGGCGCCGGGGGCAGGGGCCAGACCAGGCCGCGCCGCGCGGGCCGCCGAGACCCGCGGCTGCCCCGGGCCCCGCCGGCGTTACCGAGCGCCGGGCCGCGCCCCGCCGCTGCCCCGGCACCCCCCGGCGCCCCGAGCGCGGGCTCGCCCCGCCGGGCAGCGCGGCGGGGACGCGGGCGGGGCGGGCACGCCGGGGCCTCCCGGCCTGTCCCCTCCTCACCATTGTGGTCCATGGTTCGGCGCGGGGCGCTGTGGGAGCGGAAGGGCGCGGCCGGAAGCGGAAGCGGCTCTGGGGGCGTCAAGAGGCGCGCGGCGCGGAAGGGCTGCGTTACCGCGCCCGGTGCGCGGGGCGGGGGGGCCGGGGCCGCTGTCCCGGCGGGCTCCGCGGCGGCTGCGCGGGGGCTGCTGGGAGAGCGGCGGCGGGAGGGGCCGGGCCGGGCGGGGCTGCGCGGCGCGGCCTCCCTGCGCTCCGGGCGGCCCGGCGGGTCTCGGCGGCGCTGCCGGGGCTGTGTGAGTGTTCCTGGGGCGCGCCCCGCTGGGAAGCGCTGCCGGGGCGGCCCGGGGGGCTGTGGGGCCGCGGCCGGGCCGGGCAGGGCCGGGCAGGGCAGGAGGGGCAGGGCAGGGCAGGGCCGGGCAGGGCAGGAGGGGCAGGGCAGGAGGGGCAGGGCAGGAGGAGCCGGGCAGGGCAGGAGGGGCAGGGCAGGAGGGGCAGGGCAGGGCAGGAGGGGCAGGGCAGGAGGAGCCGGGCAGGGCAGGGCAGGAGGGGCCGGGCAGGGCAGGAGGGGCAGGGCAGGAGGGGCAGGGCCGGGCAGGCGGCGGCTGCAGAAGTAACAGCCGCTTGCTGGAACCACAGACCTCCTGTGCACCCTAAAGCTTCGCGGCAACAGAGCTCGCTGTCTCAAAAGCCTGTTCGGTGTGCAGTTTCCATAGTTAGACGTCTGTAAGTCCTGTGTAATTCAGTGGGATAGTCTTTATCATAGCGTGCTTCTGTAGCACTGATAAAGGAAAGGAGTATAAATACAGTTAAGTCATAGGGTAGAAAGTGGCCTCGAGCAGTCCTTCCACAATCCTAAACTGGGGGAAACTACTCCAAACACTTCAGAGTGGTGACTTGTCCCATTAAAAGCCTCCAGGATTGGGATCTTGTGTCCAAATCTCTCTCAGTATCTTTATAGCCTTAACATTTAAAAGCTGCCACTTAATCTAACGCTTCATCTCGTACTCCCACTGGGCAGAGAGAACAAGTTTTCCCTTTATTGCTCCTCCAAAGGCAGACCCAAGGGAAGTGCAACACTGATCCCTCCATAATGTTTTATTTCTCCATCATAAGAATTAACAGAAAAATAAGTTTGAAAAGACAAACATGCAGGTGCATGGAGCCCATTTTCAGTATACACAACTTTATTTTTTAGTTCATGGATACAATTACTTTTAAAAAGCAGCTTTTTAAAAGGGTAAAAAACTGAAAATATACTTCAAAAATTAATACCTGACATGCAAAGACAGAATACAGAAAATGCATATAAAAATATTCTTCATTCTACTGGAAAAAATACAAGCATGTCTAGTTGTATTACTTATGCTTGATGCTTGAATTAGTACAGAGTTTTACAGAATTTTAGCTTCATTATAAAATCCATTATTTTGGAGTCCTTCATTTTGATGGATACATAGATAGAAAAATTAAGAAGCACATACCCCCTGACCCACTGAGAAAGGTATTTGAATGACATCTGCATGCCTCTTTGTATTCTGTATAAATGTGGGCTTTATGGGAAATGCTATTTTTCAGAAAAAGTTGGGCATTTTGTGCCAGTTAAGAACAAATACAACCATGGCTGGAAGAAATACGCAGGCCAAGAATAAGTGCATTGCATCATATTTTATCACAATTAATTCCAGCTGAAATGTCATACTTGGAAAGGAAAATGGGAAGACTGTTGAAGATTTAATTGCTTTTTCTAAAGACCTGCATAGACAAGAACTGGAGAAGATGAAAAAAAAAAAATAATGTAAGCCCACATTTCTGCCAAGTAAAAACCTGTACTCAAGCTTCACAGTGCAGATGTTCTCTTTAGGAAAAAAAAATAAATAAAATCCCTCTGCTATCAGTTTTTATACCATATGTTCTGCATAAAAAAGTTAGCTGCAAGCTCACTCAGCAGTCCCAGGTAGAGTATTTCACTTTGTATATAAAATGTGCACCCTCTTTAGAAAAGCAAAACAGCTTCTGAGAAACATGTAACTGGCCTTGTCCTGCTGCTGTGCCCTTGTGCACGGGCAGCAGTGCCTGCCATCCAGGTTAATACGAGTTTGGACTATGGACTGATAGGAATGTTATGTCAGGAATGTGTGAAGAAGTGCCTGCCTCCTGCCTTGGGCTGCCGAGGAGTGGGAGGGGAGAGAGTAAGGACAGGTAGTGCTAAAAGTGTGAATTGTCACATCCCAGCCTGAGCCCAAGCATTAGTCTTAAGTAGAAATTATTAATACTTCCGTCTGAGGAAGTGCAGCTCAGCCTCATTTTAAACACACAACTCACCACAGCTGGTGGAGGTGTCAATCTGACAGACAAAGGACGTGTGAATACAAACCTGTGCTCATGATGGCTTGGTCTGGGACATCAGTCTCATCCAGCTTCAAGCCTGTATTGTATTTGAAATGAGAAACTTCAGTGTCTGTCATGAAGGCTGAAGATTTGGCCTTACTTAGAGAATAAAGATGCCAGTCTGGTGCTGTTACCCACTGTGTAAGATTCTGTCCAACTTACTGAAGTTTACAGAATCTTTTTCACTGATTTTGGTGGAGTTCACTCAGGTCCTTAGGACAGAATAATTTGTTTAGTGCTTAGCTTGTCACCAAAGATTTTCTGCTAATATTACTTGCAGCAAAAATAATCTCTGTGCAGCGTGATACAGGAATTTTTTTCTGATATAATTGAATAAGGAGAGGTAAATACATGACCATACTGAAGCTAATTAGCCCACATAGTGAAACTTAAAGGGACACACTTTTGGTATTATCTGTTCTGTAACCATACAGGGGTTTTTTCAATTTAAAAAATTAATGTAGTGCTAAAAAAATTAAGGTAGCAGTCTGTTTTCCATCAAAACATATTTCTTGTTCATAAAATGTAGGAACATTGATTTCCTGCTTACCCACTTTGTATAGTCCTAAAGTAAGGATGAAAGTTTTGCAGGTCAAATCCCTTATCTTTTGAAAATTATTGCACTTGTGCATAATGGACTGTCAAATGTAAAAGAACAGCAGCAGTCTGATGTAGAGTATTAAAAGAAAAAAAAACATGCTATATAAAAATATAACTATTCATTAAACTAAATAAATTCCTATATTCCATTTTAAAAAATCACAAACCTCTACACTTGGTCACATTCTGGCTTTCTTACTTGCACTCAGTAGCAGCCTGTTCTACAGATTCCATGAAGTACTTGGGAAGTAAAGTTTTCCTTAATCTAATTGATGTCATGATCTGCCTCTTGATGAAAGATATGTAACCTAGCAAAAAAAATCTGTGTATAATTAATTTTAGGGATGGTCATTAATAGCAGTGCATGATTTGCTACAATGGGATTAATACAGAACTAATGAGCCCACATCCAAAGGTCTTTTCTATTGAAACTTACCCTATTTAAAGTCTTCTAGTAGTTCAGTGCTGTTTTAAGTTCATGTGACTGTTTCACCTGTCACCTGTTTCAGTTCTCTAACAACCTGCAGCAATTTAAGGCATTGCTTGGAAAAAAATGGTCACAATACGTTTTTCAAGGATTGTCAGCATGTGTGCTCACACCAACATTCTAGAATCACAGTCCTGGCCAGCTAGAACTCCTGCCCTCCTGCTAGGCATTGTGCAAATACACAGCAAAAGGCCTGCCATCCAAAATGTTGGGCTCTTCAACTCTCCTGGGCAGACCACAAAGCAGCATTTTTGTCCTGTACACACTGATAAAATAGCATCATGTGCTTTCTGCCTGACTGGTCCCAAAACTGAGTTCATCTTTTTGTCTTCTGATTATTAATTTTTTTTTTTTTAATTTTGAATCAATATATCATATTGGAAAGTGCTTGCTGAATCAAGGTCCAGAATATTTCCAGGATAGGGTTAGCTAAAATTTGGAGATTTCTAGAGATCTGTATCATTCAGACAAACAATCAGGGTCTTGTTCAAGTGCAAAGATTGGTTTCATTGCAGAAAATGCCTATATAGTGCTGGTGCATAAATATTGCTGTGAGTTCACAGGCAGGACAGTACCGGCCGTCCATCTTCATGAAGCAAGTCTGCGCATAGCCTAGTGAAATGGTTTTCAAAAGGTGGAGAAAAAGAAACCACAGTTAGTTCTGAGTACACACTGCTTGGAAAAATAGTTTGTGTATGTGTTAACTTAAAATGACCGAGTTCAACCTGGCCTCAGTCAAAGTACACAGAAAGTAACTGTTCTGAGGTAGAGTCCCCCTGACTCGTGTCTGTGTCAAATAATTCAGCCAGGAACCTGCAGGTCTGAAGATGATCAGTTCTTATCTTCAAAGTGTGGCTATAAAGGTGGGGGGCAGAAACCTGTCAGAACACTCTTTGACCTTGGATTGATAATTTTGTGTCTGGCTTATTTTCTGACACCATTTATTGTCACTATTTAGTGACACTAATATAAGTATCTAAGCAATCCTGTGAATAGAAATCAGAATTCAAGTCTTTCTGGCCTGGCCTGCCATTTCCAAATGCTTGTTACAGAATCATGGTGTCTTTCTAGTTTTTTGAATCCTTCATTCCTTCGTGCACTGTGGCTTACAGAAGAGTAGAAAGTGCAGCTCCCCCTATCCGTGCTGAAGAATAGTATTTGGTTCTCTTGCAATATCCATACCAACCAAGACAGGAAAGGATGAATCAGGACCACCAACTCTCACAATCTACTTACCAAGCCTTGATGAAGTCTGAGAGGCTTTTACTTAGGGTCTCAGTTTCTCCTCTTACTAATCTGCCTTCCAAGCTGACCTGATCTGTTCCTACGGGATTCATGCTTTGGTAGAAACTGCAGTGCAGGGTGATGCTGAGAACCTCTACCCAGCCACAACCTCCTCTTACCTAGTTCTCTCCAGGAACCTTTGCATCGCACATGCACAGCACCCTTGCTGCAGCACTTTGCCAGAGTATGACAGACAGCAGGGTCACATCATGCCTCCAGCCCCTTTCCTTTCCTGCAGCTGGAGCAGAGAGGCCAAGCCCAGGCCACTACCCCATTTTAGATGGGGAATTAAGAATGGAGTTCTGACTAGTACCACAGTAGCATAATGTGCTGCACTGTTTAACAGTAAATGCTACTTTATTTTCTGGCAGCATTCTGTGAATTCAGGTACTACTTAACAGACTTGATTGTTGCACATTAGGCATGTTCAGCACAACTGCTTTGCTGCAGCTTCCTGCAAAATGGTCAGACTGTGCAAGAAGGTGTCTGCTGTGTTAAAAGGGGGCAGCCAGACTTTTGGACTCAGGGGCCTTACCAAGTCTTCTTTTAGGCACATAACTCATGTTTAGATCTATTTATAAGCCTGTGTAAGGCAAAAGTAGTCTTAAAACAAGAGAGATCAGGAGGTGCTTGTGCACATATAATCTACTACATCTCAAGAAAAACCTGACTTCCTTCACGAAACACTAACATTCAGGTACTCAGGGAGAGTATTTATTTTTGAAGAAGGAAACTGTTGAAGGCTCAGTTCATCCTGCCATACTCTCACAGCATGATGCAGTGCTACAGGCCAAGGAATAAAGGCAGCAGTATTCTTTAAGTCATAGACACATTCCAGTGCATACCTCTTCCTGAACATCAAGTTCATCATCAGGCCGGCTTGTCTCTGTGAATTCTATGGGTTCTTTAGACTCCTGCATGAGTGAAATCTGGGCAGAAAGAAATTAAGAAACATAATGAGTTATGTGTTTTCCAAATCATCAAAATGGATTTAGTACTCTAAAGTACCTTAAGATAACGTTCACAACTTACAAGAGTCTTGTTTACTGTTCCTTGACAAAACTGTTGATTTAGTTCAGCTGAGAAGAACTTAAATGTTGGAAAGCTTTTGGTCCTCTTTCCTCATGACTAGTTATGGCTTTGTAAAAATAATAAAAGCAGAATCTATCTCTAAGCTTCTGTATAATTTTGTCACAATGTTCATCTCTACTATAAGACAGTAGTGTGCAAAAGATACTAAAAAATAAGGGTCTCATCCTAGTTGTTTATCACTAATATTATTTTTAAATACTATTTATTCATAATACTGTGGTAGTGATTGCTAGGGAAGGAACTGGACTGGAAAGACAGGAGAACATTACAAGGCCATTTTCCTAATGTGGGTCCACATCTTTAAACACTAGAGAGTGTTCTGGTTGTCTCAAAAAATACAGAATACAACTAGAAAATGCACAAAGAAGGGCTGTAGGAATGAACACTAGTTCAGAACAGCTTCTACACACACCTCAAGTAGAATAAGACTCTTCAGCTTTGATCAGCGGTATATGAAATTACTAATGGTGTTGGCAAAGGGAGTAGGGAATGATTATTCATTGCAGCTAACAATCCAGACACCCAACAGGCTTAAAGCAACTGAGAAACACTTGTCATATAATACATTTAAAATTGCAGAACCCATCTCCACAGGATAGTGTCAAGCTACAACGTATGAAAGGGTTCCAAAAGGAGTATGACAGACACATCAAAGAAACTCCATTGGTGACAGTTGAATATAATGGTCCAAATGCAACCTCCAGCTGAGGAAGTTCTTAAGCTGCCAGTTGTCAGAAACTAGAAAATGTGTCTTAGGATGAAGTTTTCTCCATATGTCCTGTTTCTTGTGTTTGTTTCATTAGCAAGACCCAGGGGGTTGACAGACCCTTCCTTTGATCTAGCAAAATATTCAGAAGCTGACCAATTTACTAGACTCACTTTTTTGTACTACAGCTCTATGTTTAGTTTTTGAATGTGCCACACTGCAATGGAAATTGCAAGAGTGAATGCGAGATGAAAGAAGGTAGAGAAATGTGCTACTGGCTGTCCTCACCTTCTCAAATATGGGATCATGGTTGTCATGATATGTCATTTGATTCTTTATGTAGAGCACAGCATCATGGACAGTCAAGAAGAATATGTCTTTTCTGACAATATCATCAAAGAAGGCACTCCGTTCCAGCTGAGATATAAGGTTGTCTGAACAAAAGGAAGTCATAACAGGTTTATATGATTCGAAGTAATTTAAGAAATAAGTGCCAAAATACATGGTTGCAACTATCAGAAATCAAATGTACAGAGAAATCAATCAATCAATCAATCATAGTTTTGTCTTGAGTTATACTTTCCATGTTTCCTTTAAACCCCACCATTCTTTGTGTCCCACCCCACCATGTTTGTCAGTGTGCTAATACACATTTTTATTAGAACCAAGGCTCCCATAGACACATCTGGAGACCCTTTCTCATCCCTTCTCATCTTCATTTTATTATTTGCATGAGTGGTAGTAGAAATATTTGGATGTTTACCTTGATATGAAGCAAAGTATACTCTCACATCAATTCTCTCAAACTCTCTAATTATCTAAAAAAAAAAAAGTTTGCAACAAGGACATAAATAAATAAAGTCTGCAAGAAGAAAATACATATATGTATATATATGTCATTTATAGGTACACACACACTTTTATTTGCTTCTGAGTGTCTTCATTCCAAATTGTATGTTTTGTTTATTCATCATAATGAAGGAACTGCTGTGTTTTGCTATACTGAAAGATCCAGTAGTTAAGTACCTGGTTGCTGAAGTGGCCTGTCTTTGACTATGCAAGTGGAACTATCAATGTTACACATACACATGCTTTGCTGCCTATTAAAGTTCTCCTCTGTTCTCTTAATATGAATAATCATGTCTCTTCAAGTGAGAACCAAGGGGGACTGAGCAAGTTTTATTTACTCCCATGTATGTGTGATATGATACAATCTTTCACTGGCACATGCAATTATTTTTTTACGGATTTTTCCCTCATGCAGTGCACCAGATGGACCTGTACTTGGATGAAAAAGCTCCATATGGAAAAAGTCATGTCTGTGGACCCCATATCTCTTTTGTGTCAGAAGATGGAACTGAATTGAAACTAGGCAGAAGGCTGAAGCAAGGCACACAGCATTCTTGTACTTCAGTTAATTAAAAAGGGAGAGTCTGGATTCTACCCCTGGCTCCCTGGTGGCAGGCAAGTCTCTTAGGACAGTATTTTCAGAAGTGATTGCTAATTCCATCCCCATTGGTAAACTAGAGTCTTGGTAATCTAATGTGTGATGTTTGAAGACGAATTAATGTTCACATAGTTCTCTGATATTAGCCACAGAAAACCCTATAAAGAAAAGAATAATTCTTCCATCCTTCATAACTTAAATAATATGGAATGAATAAATAAGTCTTGTGGCTAAAGACTAAAGTGATGGTAAGATAAAAAATTTTACTACCTCTATGTTGAGTGAGCATCATCCTGTGCCCAGATTAATGCAGGAGGCATGTGAAAAGAAAATACATAACTAAAATATTTCATAACATATGCAAACAAGGGGACCACATTTTGCAGTTCTAATTTTAGAGTACTTGACCATATTGTTCTTTTAAAGCATTATTTTGGGTTTTTTCCCACCTAAAATATGCACACCCCAGTATTCTAAGTTTTACAGATTTTTTCAACAACAGACTTCTAAAGACTCAGAAATTAACTTCAGCTAACAGCTCTTCATTTACATACTATTGACTAGTTTTGTTTTCAGGGAACACCAGGAAAAAATGCCCTTACCGTTTTTATTGACCTCACAGCTACAATATCCAAGAAGGTCACTGCTCCAAAATCAAGAATGAGACTGTGGATGGGCACTTTGGGGATGTTTACTTTGACTGGGAGTTCTGAATTCCAGTCCACCTGGATCTCTACTTCTTTGGTGGGAACTTGAAGATCTTCATTGTCCTCAGGTTCCTCATCAGTCTCAAAAGCTTCATTATTAATACCAGGCTCACTGATGATGCCATTCTAATGTGCAGATGGAATATGGAATATAGCATTTAACCACAGAGAAAGTTTTGGAGTTACAGGAAATACTACCCTGTGATAACTTCTGTGTCAGGTATGAGCAAGACTGATATTTGTGACTGGTCCCCCCTGCTCCTGAGCCCTGGTAATGTTGTTGTTAGCACAACTAACACCACTTTGTAAGGCAAGCAGCCATTCTCTGTGACCGAGCATGTCATGTATTTGTTCACTTTCCCCTCATTCTCAGGCCTTGAAGGTCCTGTAAACCAAGCAGACAAACGAAACATTTCCTCCATACCAGCTTCCCTTCCCTACCAGCTTCAAGATTCCTGGGAGCCAGGCTGATTGCTTCTTTCCTTGCCAGCCCTGAAGGTCCCAGGCACCCAGCCAACCAGGTGTTGATGACCCCATCAGAGAACAGGGAAGGGTAACAGCACACAGAACACTGTCCATAAAATCATGGAGTAACAAGTCCTAAGTGGGGAATTTGGACCAGAACTGCAGCTGGACCGAGAGACCCATGACCCCTAGTGGCTAGGAACACCTCCATCATCACCTGCTCAAAAGGACTGACTGAGTGACTCATCTTCTTTTACATATGTATTTAGTCTAGATGTTGATTGTTGTATTGATACATCAAGCCATGTAGATCAAACCATGAAATGTACATTCCATACTCAGAGGAACATATGCTGTTATCTTTAAAGAGGATGTGGAAGGCTATGTCTACCAGCTCACCTGGTACAGGAAGCTGGATAATAGAAGCATGCACACATAAAAGGGACAGCATTTTTGCTGCACAGAGACACTCCGAGGTGGTGAGGAGCAGAGGTTAGGTCAGGAAATCTCTTGCTTCCACGCTTGTTAACAGATTGTCAGCTGCCTGAATTTCTGGTGTCTTTGGCAATAGGTGTATTGCTCTGCTACGTCTCCTGCAGGTCCCAGACTTTCTACCACAGTAATAAGTCACACTTTTCCATCTTTATTTTAAATATGAGACAGAGGAACTCCTAAATAAGGCTAAAGAAATAACATCTAACAGTAATCCTTTGAGAAAAAAAAAATAGAAAGAAAAATGTTTTACCTTAGTAGCTTTTAATTTCCCCTTCTTGATTAGCTTTTGTATCTTCCTCAGTGCTTTGAGTCTTTTATTATATACCTTGACTGCATCAAATCCCACCTACAGAAAAAGGATAAAGACATCAAAATGAATTAACTTTATCAAGATATAAATCTGAGGATATCTCAAAGACAGTTAAGAAGCATCCAAAACTATCTCATATCACTCACTGTGGATTTGAGGCTGCTTTTCAGTCCATCAATGTTAGCATAAAAAATTGGACTTGAAAACTTGAGAATCTTCACACCTTCTGGTTCTATAACCTGTTGCCAAAGAACATAAAGTCAAGCAGCAGCAACCATGTTTTGACTAATAAGAAACAGTTTAACTGTTTCAATAGTTCTACAACATGTCTAATTCACAAAAAATAGCCTATCTTTGCTAATACCTGAAGTAATTCAGGTTTTAGAAGCTTACAGCCTCAGCATGCAATATAGGCCAACCATCTGGATCAAGATGAAGAATTTAATGCTGAAATGTGTTATCTTGGAGCACTCCATTTTCAGTTTCAGGTTGTCCACAATCTGCAAGGTACAACTTTGTCTTATACTGGCCTGAAAACTAGAAGGAAACAATTCAGCAGTGACTCACATTTTTGTAGTCCTTGACCTTCTTGTAGATGTCTGTGCCAGGAATGTTTCCAAAGCCACCCCATGAAGGACTGATAGAAACAGAAAGACAGTGGAGGTAAACATCATACTGATGCATTCACAGAAATGAAGGGATCACTGCATACAATTGATCCTAGACTCTTGTAGTCGGTTGTCTTCTGCCAAACTAATAGCCCCAGTGGGAAAGTGTCTATCTTTGTTTTCTGTTGCTGTGCAAGGGTCTTTTTGTGATTTGTAGTGAATAGTCCTTCTTAAAGACAAGGTACTTTGGTCTCAGCCTACTTGCCGCAAAGTTTTTATGTAGAGCTGAATTAATCACTTGTTCTGTTTATTTCCCAAACCAGAAAAATGTTTTAGAAGCAGATGAGTTTGGTTTGAATGAAAAAAAACATTTTTTTACTGATAACTTTTTCCATTTCAAATCACCTGAAACAATACATTTACATTCTATTCTGATCACTTAAAACTTTCTGGTCAACCCTTTAAATTTTTGTCAATAACAAAAACAAAAAAAAATGCAGTCTCCAGATATATTTTTAACAGTTGAAGCAAATTGTTTTGAAGTTTGTAAAGCCTCACCTCCCTTTTATATTTTTCTTTCACAAATCTGAGCTGAATTTGGGAATATTTTTTCATTTTTTATAATCTACTGTCCTGTAGAAACTTTTGCAAGGCTTTATTGTTGTGCTTTTGCTTATGGTGCAACTATCTTTTGCAATCACTAGTAGCCATACTTTCTGGACTCCAGGCTAAAGGAAATTAGTAATATTGTATTTTCAGAAAAAAACATCAATGAAAAACAACAAGATGACCGCAGAAGATTCTGTAGAGCCACCTTTTCTCACGATTCCACTACAATATATTCTTTGAGTAGTAACAAATCAGCCATCAGCACAAAAGTTTGTCTTATTCTCATGCTTCCTCTTCTTTCACAGGCTTCACTCAGTCTTGTATAAGCAGTAAGTGAAAAAGTTATTGGCATCTGCAACGTACTGTAGTACATGTACATACTAAGAGTTACTTTAATGATCAATTAATTACAGAAGCCATTCCTACATCTTTTTATATTTGATCTGGAATGTTCCTGTCCCTTTTCAGAACTCAACTATGTGGGTGCATAAATGGCTAAGCCCCACCAGAGCAGCCAACACAATATAGAATAAATACTGATAAAAAATAATTCAGCTTCTCATTTATCAGTGTAATTATATGCCAGAACACACACAGTGTTTTGTTGCAGAGTAGATTTTTTTTCACTTCCAAATTTTTGTAAACCCAAGCAGATTTTCTGCCATAAATCATCTTGCTATTCAACATATTGTCTTCCTTTTTCATGGTATAAGACTAACAATTATTTCTAATCCTGTGTTACTTACAACTGAACCCTCAGCACAACTGTCAGCAATCCAAACAAAAGGCCAGCAAGTAATCCCAAATCCAGTCCCAGAATGATGGATGCTATACATGTAAAAACCCAGATCATCTGGAGAGGAAATAACAAATGTAAAGTCTCTTAAATATTGCATATTACTCCTGGTTATGCTAAAGGACAATATGAGTAGTAGAAAAAAATTAATTTTGGAGATGATCATAGCACACTGACAACTAGCTGACTTCCATACAAAAGCCTTCCTCTTCCTCCAAGATGCTTCTTAGGCATAGTTAGCTTTTTAGAAAGTAAGATTTTTTAACATGACAGTATTTTTCAACGATCCAGTTACTTTGGTGAAATTAAAGGGGATGCAGTTAACCATTGCATTTTAGTCTTTCTGATGGTGACGATCTTTGTTAATCTTTCTTTAGAAGCTGGAAATAGTTTTTCCCAAGCTGTAAAATACTGCAAGACACCTCATCTGCAAACATGGAGAGAGAGAAGGGGGCTCCTCAGTGATATCTAAGAATCAAAACTGTTCCAAAGGGAGGTATTTCATATTAACAGGTTAATGGCAGTCTCAAAAGTCTCCACTAAATATTCAGGCAGAACAGTTGAAGTGGGCTCCTCAGTTCCTCTCTACATCACTGCCCAGGCAGAACACCCAGTTGACCCAATCACACAAAAAGCTGAGTGCTCAGCACTTCTCACTGAAGTCAGTGGGATCTTTTACCTAGAAAGGACTAGGAAATTATTGACCCAAAAATTTCAGATCTACCTAAGGCAAGTACTGGCACTGTAAAATCAATACCTAGTAAGGACTGCATGGAGGAAATACTTTCCATGCAATCTTCTCCTGCCCTAACAGCCACACTGAAGGTCTATTCCACAGAAATCACAGTGGGACATGTGAGCAAGTACCCTGAGATAGGGTTATCATAGTTCCAAAGAAAAGCCTGTTCATGATGCCAAGGTGGGTGGTGCAGTCAACATGCCAGAGGGATGAGATCCCATCTGGAGGGACTTGGACAAGCTGGAGAAGTGGGCCCAGGTGAACCTCATAAAGTTCAACAAGGCCAAGTGCAGGGTCCTGCACCTGGGCCAGGGCAGCCAGAGATAGGAATACAGGCTGGGAGAAGAGATGCTAGAGAGCAGCCCTGTGGAAAAAGACCTTGGGGTACCAGTGGATCAAAAGCTGGACATGAGCCACCAATGTGCAGTTGCAGCCCAGAAGGCCAACTGCATCCTGGGCTGCATCAAAAGAAGTGTGGCCAGCAGGTCAAGAGAGGTGATTCTGCCCCTCTGCTCTGCCCTGGTGAGACCTCACCTGGAGTGCTGTGTCTAGCTCTGGAGCCCCCAATACAAGAAGGATGTGGACCTGTTGGAGCATGTCCAGAGGAGGGACATGAAAATAATCAGAGGGCTGGAGCACCTCTCCTATGAAGACAGGCTGAAGGAGTTGGGGTTGTTCAGCCTGAAGAACAGAAGGCTCCAGGGGGACCTTATAGAGACCTCCTAATACATGAAAGAGGCCTGTAAGAAGGCTGGGGAAGACCTGTTCACGAGGGCATGTAATCACAGGACAAGGGGTAATGGTTTTAAGATAAAAGAGGGTAGATTTAGCTTGGACATAAGGAAAAAGTCCTTTAATATGAGGGTGGTGGATCACTGAAACAGGTTGCCTAGAGAGGCGGTGGAGGCCCCATCCCTGGAGACATTCAAGGTCAGGCTTGATGGGGCTCTGAGCAATCTGTTTCATTTGGAGACGTCCCTGCTTATTGTAGGGGGTTTGGCCTAGGTGACCTTTAGACGTTCCTTCCAACCCAAGATATTCTATGATTCTGTGGTTCTATGATATACCCCTTAGCATGCCAAATTAATCAACATTACAGCTTGGATTAATCTTGCTGCAACAAGAGAACATATTTTCTGAGGACTACCTGAGATTATCCAGGCAAATGGGATGATAATGTGGTCACAACATAACTATGTGTACATGAATTAAGAAAATGTCAGCTTTTTGACCCATTTAAACTGCAAAAGATAAAAGCAGAATGGTAAAGGTGGCAACAGGCCATCTTTATTCTGATTTTCAAGTCATCTCAGCACAGGATTGCTGTAAACTACAGTAATTGCTATGGAGTCATCACTGCACAAGAATACCTGGATTGGCACCCTTACTGTGGGGTATAGGGAATAAAGAAGATAAACAAAATACTCTGTAAAACTCTAAACCAGGGAAACTTTAACTGACCTCATGGCACGTGCATTTTGAGGACACACAGAAAAGTCTTCTGATGTCTACAAAATGCTGTTTATGTGGTAGTTAAGAGAAACTTGAATGTTTTTGCCTGGTTTTCTTTTTGCCTTTTAATGCCATCCAAGAGAAAAGAAAAAAATAGGTTTACTTACAGCATCCACTTTATTCTGTCTCCACAGACGGGGAACATCAAGCACTTGCATGAACATCCCTTTCAAGTTAGCTATGACTACAGCTGCCAACACAGACTGTGAAGAAAGATGACAAAAAAGTGTTATTCAGAAGCAAAGATGCATATTGAGATAGTGCTCAACGTTATACACAAGAAATCGGGGTCTTGTGTGATATCAGTCATCATAGTTTAAAGAGGGCTATTAATCCTGTCCATCAAAGTTGAGCATTTGGGTCTGATTGGTGCTGGTGGCTGTGCTGCAGAGGACACGTACGGTACCTTTTGTAAGGGCTCTAGCAATTTCCCCAGGGCAACAATGGAAATCAGAACAATGCCAGCTGAGATTATACCAGCAACCTGTGAAGAACAGAGTGTTTATAGGAAATGAACATATTAAGACTTTATCCTACATGTCCAGGATTACAAAGAAAAGTGTACAAGTAGCTGCACATTTCTTTAGGAACAAGAGAGGCCTGCCAAAATGCCATTGTGTTCAGGTGTACATGGCAATCATTACTCAGCTAACACAGAGAAAGCTCAATTAAGCAGGTGGTGTAAACAACTGCACACAAGGTAGCAGCTCTTGGAGGGTTTATAGAACAACACTGACAGAAGAAAGGCTGTGTGACAGCAAGAAAAGGGGCTACTGGGTAACCTGTATTCTCCACTGTTAAAAAGTGCAAAGCTGTAGCACTGTAAAACAGAGGAGCAAACTCCATGTGAGAAGGATGGAACATGGGCAGATGATGAAGAGCGTATGCCAGGGCTGCTCAGGCCAGCACACAGGAGCTTAAATGCCTCACAGGGAGCTGTGAGTGGATTCCCTCCCTCATCCTGAATTCCTACTGGGATAAACTCGGTCCACTGATTGGGAATGAAAATTTGGGGAATTAGGCTTGAAGGATTTCTGACCCCTAAGGTAACTCGTGCTGTGTAAAACTCAACTTCCCTCTTCTGGCAGAGGTACAAAAATTATTCCCCACCAGAGCACAAGCTACTAGCCAAGATACCTGTGCCTTTCCACATGCCAGCAACACAATAGAGCTATTTTCATCCCACTGGGAAATCTGTGCCTATATGAGATTAAATTTAGCCATGCACAGTACTGGTAAGAAGAAGTGATTACCTGAGTCTTTCCACCTGTACTTTCTTGGACTGCAGTTCGTGAAAGAGCAGTAGTTGCAACAAAAGATGAAAAGGCACCTGAAAAAATGTTGCTGAACCCAAAGGCAATAAACTCCTGAAAGATAATTGGATGATGCTGTAAATACAGATCTTTGATGACAATTTTGTAATGGAGAATGAGAACAGCTTCTGCAGTAGTTTATAAAGTAGGTAGCACAATATATTGAGAGGAGTTTGGATTAGCAATAGCTGTTAAATGTTTACGCAAATTCTCCTTGTGCCAGTGTAACTACCTATGTTTGAAAATCAATACAATGAAGTTGGTACACTCTCCCTAACATTGACACACTTGTCTTTGTATAAAGTCATTTAAAGCTCATTTCCATCAATGTTCTCAAACCTAACATTTCTAACAATTACACTGGTGTAATTGCATCAAGAAGCAGACTAGTATAAATTTAACATCCAAGCGGCAGCAGCTAAACAAATAATTTTAATCAGAAAAACAGTCTGAGTTTAGACAAGCCTTTAATTAATGCAAAGCATTGTATTATAAGTAGAACTAATCAGGAACTTAGCAATAAAACACAGTTTCACTGAAAACTTCTAGTTTGTTGAGCCAGAAGTTTTTCACTCTGAACATCCCAATGAACTCACGCTGAGTCCCAGGCAGTGTTCTCATACATTTGCCCCAGGGTCACAGATGCTGGCGCC
Source organism: Apus apus (assembly GCF_020740795.1). Lineage (NCBI taxonomy): Eukaryota > Metazoa > Chordata > Aves > Apodiformes > Apodidae > Apus > Apus apus. The sequence continues at coordinate 191,210,841 of NC_067282.1, forward strand.
TACTGATGCTGGTTGTTCAGCTCAAGTGACAAGGACCCTGGGAGCTTTATGTCCTGGGATCTGGGTCATTCCTCTGCTGGGAAATGAGGCATTTGGGAGCTGCCTGAACCCCATATAATTGACAGGAACATTGTTTACATCAAGCTGACACAGTCACAAGAGCTTTCCACTCACTGCAAATTTTTTAAAATATAATTTGAGATTTTATTTTGACTCTCTCCCTTCTTTTCTCAAAAATGAAATTTCCTGTAAGTTTTTCATTAGGCTCCAACTACAAGAACAGGATTTTAAAGTCACCTTCCTTAGCAGAACAGACCTAGATGATTCATATCTTTTCCTGTTTAACAGCCATACTCTGGAAGGAAATGTTGGAAGTGTAGTTCCTAGTGCTCTTAGGTCTTAATAATCTCTGAACCTACGCAGATGAGATAAACACTAACAGATAATAGCATTGACCCATCCTTCCAAATTGTTTTACTACCTGCTTTAATGATGTTGTTTTCACTTCTGCAGTTCAAGTAAACAATTTGCACATCACTCATGGCTGCATGTGTAAAATACATAGCATAGTATTGAAAGGAAGGCACTTCACTTTTAAAGACAGTAATTCTACTACTACTATATTTAATTAGTATCCCTGAAGCACATCAGCACAGCACTTCCAGGAATGTGTATTATTCATTCAGATTTATTAAACTGAAAGGCAATCTATTTTAGGCAATTTTAAATCAAAGGGTTACCAGAGACGAACTTTGCATATTGCAAAGTGACCAGGATGTTCAGAGGTATAATTTTGTTACATATTGCAAAACAGTGTTTCCAAAATCAAACTTCAGGTAATTCATTAACACTAAAACAAAGAAGGACTCATTAAACAGAGTGGTCAGCTTATCTATTTATTGTAGTGAGTGTATTTTCTCACATGTTCGAAGGATAAAATTCAAAATTAGCACAGATGCAGGACAAGGAAGCTTTCTGACATTTTTCTCCCACGCCCATGGGCAAGCCACACAATCCCTGGTGAAAACACTGGACAACTGCAGGAATCCTCTAAGAGCTTGCCAGTGCATATAGCTCACGTCACATTCTAGCTATGTCCCTTTAAAAACTAATGCTTAAAACAGTTCAGCCATTTGGTGCAGAGTTACTCAAGTATGTTTGTGTGCAGGTAGGCACTTGCTTTTAACAAGCTGCAGGACAGCTATACAGGTACAAATAAATTTACATGAATGTAACTGGTGTCATGCTGAGAAGCACAATAATTTATTCTGTAGGAATAAAATTGTGCTGTGACTGAAAAGTTCAACTGATACAAATCCTACATGTAGACTAAGCCTAAATAAAGCTGTCTGGAGCAGCTTCTTAGCTTGACATTGTCTTCCTCCCACCTAGCAACACACCTCAAAATGCACCTTAAAAGTAGAAATGGAAAGCAGATTCCTAACGCTGGCCATATCAACTCGACATCACCAGAAAACTGCCCTAAACAGTGCTGAATTATCTTTACAGAATTACTGCAGTCACTAAAACAATACAGAAGGAATTAATTAGTATGAAAAGCCCATATTGAACATAGAACACATCTAGCTCATCTCTAGGTGGTAAATCTGTCAGGTATTATATGGCCATTTCAGCTTTTTTTTTTTTTTCCTTCAATATTTGAAATAATTTCCCCTGTCAGACTTCAGTTTTGGTCTGAAAAATGTGTGTGAATGATGTTTCTTTCAGTTGGCTACGGAACTTGTAAACGTTTGTTTATACATACCTGGTTTCCATCAATAGCATAGTCATACTTGGTTGCATATACTTTCCCCACAGATACAGCAATAGCATAAGCAACAATAGCAATGGAAAAGGAGGCTGCTATCATCTGGGAAAACAGGCTCACATCTGGAGGTTCGGGAGGCAAAAATCTAGCATTTAGAAAATACGTTAGTGTTATCAATTTTGATCAAATTCTGTTCTTACTAGAATTGTCAAGGAGCTTGAGGCAGAGGCATACAGGTTGCTTATAATACGAAGTGTAATGTTTCAAGTTAATAAAAAGGTGGAAACAGCCCATTGACATACAGAACACGCTTATCTGCTCACCATAGCCCAAATCCTGATGCTATTAGTCAGCAACAAAGCTCCCATTGTTTTCAGCATGACTGAGATTTGGCCTTATGATAGCAAAGTGAAAAAGTACATTTTTTGAAGCATTGAATAAAGGATGTATTGAATAATATGAAGAATTACATAAATATGTTAATGACACTTCATATTATTGTTAACATACTTCTTCAGATCTCAAAAACATTTCATCCCCTACTGTGTTTCCACAAATTCTAATTAATCAAGCCCTGAATACCAAATGGAATGTGAAGGTTACTACTGTGAAGTGCTCTGAATCTTTCAAGTGAAAGTCTCTACCAGTGTAATCCTCAACATCCTTGCTCCTGTGACTATGGAATCGACAAGATTGATTGGGATAACCGTAGTGACATGAATATGAACCACAGTGGGATAATTCAGGTCTGCAGAAACTAAATCTATGCAGAAGGTCGTTCTTAATTATCCTTTTTATTTTTTAAATTTTTTATGTTTTCCATAGTCATATATTCACTACCTGAACAGGAAGCACTTCATCCTCAGATGAACTCTGTGAATCAGGAAGATGTTCCTAAGTCCATTTTACAGATGAAGAAAAGCTAGGGAACATATTTAGCTGGCGTTAGCAACAGAGCCAGAAGTAAAATCAGGAAATCTCCAGCTCTGAGTTCTAAACTCAGGTTACAGTTCTGAATATCTCTTTTATATTTCTCTTACCACTGTGATTTTTAGCCAATTAAAATACTACCTATTTCGCAGAAAACAAAGGCACTCACCCTCTTGGAATGCTCTTAACAATGCCTGCATTGTATTTTTTTTCCAAGTCAGCAGCATATGAAATGCCAGTGGCTACTATTGTCTGTAATAAAATAAGAAACAGTTTTAATACTTGAAAAGGGTTCTTGTCTTCCTGTAGGTAGCCCCATCTATTTTAACTATTAGCAGTTTTTGTTAGGCTCCTTTGCTTACCATGATAACTTCTATTGGTATAGGGATAGGTATCTTGTGTTTGAACCGATCGTTTATTTCTTTAACTACCATACAGACAAAAATGGTGAGGAGCCCAGCAATAAGATCTGCAATGTTGGTGGTACCAATTTTTTCAAATGTTTCAGTAAGAGTCTGAAAAATAAAAATTACAACATAAAACATAACCCTGTTGACTTGAAGGATGTGAAAATAGGCACAAGAAAATCCAGATGTGTGGGGTTTGGGAGGAGGCTGAGTTACTTCTTTGTTCTGGCCTGGAGGAGCCTGAGGGTAACGTACCGTCAAGGTGCAAGAATCAGTTAATGGATTTAATGGTGAACTGAACTGAAAAAGCAAAACTGCAAGAATTGTCCACACAGGGGGTTTCTGCTTCCTGATTTTTAGGAAATTAATACTAAAGAAGACGAGCTAAACCCCTACTTGTTCTCAGAGCAAGGAAGGGAAGATCTACAGCTTCTTCACTTTGTCCCTTTGTCCAAATAGCAAGGGAGATCCTCATTTTTTTATCCTCATATTTCTATTATATTTCTACTTCTATTTCCCCGTGGGCTAGCAGCCTCACGGGGACAACTCTGGTTCACTATATGCCCAGTACATAGGGTCTGTGTGTTAAGTTTCCTGTTTCCATTGTTGGCAGCTAGAGCATGAGTATGAACACATGGGTCCTGCCAAGCTGTGGAGAATCCTACCCTTGAGAAAAGCAGCCACTAAACCTCACCTTATGGTGCACTAACCATCCCTGCGGAGTTCAGTCTCAGGCTGGAGGACTCTCACAGCTGGGCTGCGAAAGGCAGCTCCCTTCTCTACAAAAGCTACAAATCCTCCTCTGTCCTCCTCCTAGGCATCAGGGTAATTCTCACTTGCTCTGTGTCCCCAAGAAAACACAGTGACGCAGCTTTAACAGATAGATCTGGTAGAAAAGGGGCCAGATGCTTGGTGTTGCAGTTTGTTAAATACCACTTCTGAAGCAAGTCCAAAACTTGCTGAAGCCTACACAGCAAGTCACTGGTTGAGCAGACCAGAAATCACAATTTCTCTGCTCTACACACATCTGCAAACACATTGACTTGGCTCACCTGTGAGAACACAGAAGCTTTGAGCTTTAACCTAAGAAGTCAGAATTCTTCTCAGGCTTTCAGGGGCTGGAAGAACCATGTAACTGCTTTTCAAAAATACTTTCTACTAAAGATACCACCCTTCAATAAACAAAAAATAGAAATAGGAAAAAAAAAACCTGCTGGATTAACAAGTCCATCACCCTGTTGGTCAGCTCTAAGGTCTATTAGATAGCATTTTGTCTCATCTAATTTTCCTTGTTCTGAGGGAGTTTGCATCTCTTCTGAAAAGTGTCATAATACAATACTTTTTTTCTTTTTAAATCAGTCCTCCAGATTTTTTTTTCTACATTTTACCTTGCTGTTCATAGTTATATTCATCCTATTTTGACTGATCTAGATGTTTGGTTGCCTGAACTGGCATGTAGAATCTGTAAATACTTTTTTTTTTTTTTAACAGCCTCTTTTACAAATCTGTTCTTCTAATGTACAGTGTTACGGAAGACCTAAAACACTATGACCCTGAATAGTTTCATGCTAAAGTCAGTAAAAATTCTCATAATTTTCCTCGGTAAGGAGGCTGTTCTGTAATGTGATACCTCCAGGAATTCAGTGTTTCTGTAATCTGGCCAGGACATTTCTCCATTTGATCACTTTCTAGAAGATCAATAAATGAAGCTGAGACTGCAACATTTAACCTCACTTTAGCTAACCAGTAGGTACCTGGCTGCAGAGTGGGAATCCACATCTTTCTTTAGATATTCTAAGTATGGCTACAGTGTGGAATGGAGAACAAAGCCCTCTACCAGAATGGCCTACTGATTTAAGAGTAAAGAGGCTTGGGACCAGTCAGCTTTGGGATATGACCTGACACTGGTAAGAAATGAGGAAACATCCTTCACAATAAGCCAGAAATCAAAGGGTGGGACAGAAAGTAGTCTCCAGAAATTACAGCCTAGGGAAGGAGTGTTTTGCTGGATAGTTACATTAAAACTTTATGTGAAAAACTGCTCTGTCTGAAAGACTTCAATAAGACAATTAGACTTCCATGGGCTGGGTAACCAGGAAAGCAGCTACTTACAGCCCAACAGCTACAAATGAATAGCTGCAAATCTTTATGAGAGAACTAAATGAATGCTCTATACTTACCACCATATATATGAACCATTGCTGTATGAAAAAGGAAGCAGAAGATATACAGTCATATAAAAATTCTGGCATAAAACCAAAACATATTAGAAGGGCATACTTACATATATTATAGAAAGAACACCATTATAGTTTTTAGTTGAAACATTTAGGACTATTTTCAATTGTGACACAAGCACTTGAAAAGCAGCTGCAGTTGTGAATCCCCCAACTAGTGGATCTGCAAGGTATCGCACAATGAAACCAATCTGAAGGACTCCAAATACTACCTGGAAAAATCATGAAGAATAACAGCTTGCTAAACAACAAAAAGCTACACTTTCATTTAGTGATTTCTTATGCTTAGTTCTTTTCTATTTGTTGCTACAGTCTTATGACCATCTTCCCCCACTGCAGCCTAGTGTAGCTTAATATCATGCTGTCCAAGGAAATAAAGGAGATCTGAAGAAATGTGTGAAAGGATGCTCCAGGATATGCACCATTGGCACTCAGTTTCATGCAGGTCTCTTGGTCTGCAATCACAGGACTATTCTGTTGTCTGCACTCCCAGTCATGCTGCCACAGACTGTGCCAGGACAAGAAAAACAATCCCCAAAAGAGCTCTTCAGAGTTTGAGACTGCTTTCCATCACTTTTGTGTTTTACTAGAGGAAAATTTCTTACTGCCTTAGTAGATATTTCCATGCCATACGTTTTCCCATTAAAATTAAAACAATATCAACCTTGTGTCTTCAAGCCAACTGCTTTACCTGTAAAATTCCAACCAGAAATGTGAGTGTACTAGCAATCAGAACTCTCTGTGCATCTCTGGCTTCAGTGTCTATCAGTGTCCCAGTACCATTAGTCCCTGTAGCATTACTGCCATCTATGAGAAAGTTATCATCAGGGGCCATGCTCAATACAACAGATCCCACCATCAAACTTACTACAGGGAATGGACCTGTAATGAGAAACAGAACACAGTGAAGTTTAATAGGCATCAAAAAGAAGCATTTACCAGACTAGACAAGCAATATTTAAATCAGAAAAATCCATGTAATACCTTAACTGGGCTACATTAGTAGTATTAGGGAGCCAGGAGCCCCAGGCACTGCTAACATGACACAAAGATACAATACATCCTTAAATAAGTTGTACATACAGGTGCAGTTTCATGCTTTGAAGCCAATTTAGGTCTGTATCAAGGCCAGAAGAGGCAACATCTTCCAACCGTCTCCCTTCTGTCAGCACCACAACCAAGGAAAAGATTCTTGATGCAACTGAAAGCAAGATTTATTCAATTTTCTTTTTTTATTATTTTTTTTGTCACGGTGAGTTTTCAGTTGATCCAGATTCACACATAGCTGCATTGTCAGGAATTCCAACAACAGGGTGGTGGCAGAACCATGCACCAAGGGGCAGGACCACATCTTTTCACAGTAGAGTGGTCGTATACTGGCTAAAGATGACTGAAACTAACTTTGGGCAAGATACAGAGAGAGAAGTTATCATTGTGTCAGAAACACACAATCCAAAAGTTATAACATTTGTTATGTGGTTATTTACTAAAATTATGCAGAAAAGGAAAACATCATTAAATGTATCAAAAAAGGGTAAGTTAATTTTACAGATACCTCATGAATAAGAATCTTGGAGAAAGCATAAAATGGAGCATTTGATAATCTAGAAAACAGGAATGTCAGCATGAGTAGAGGTGACAATTCAGACCTGGACAGCAAATGTGAGCTTATAATTAGGGTAGGAAGAGGTTAATGAAGTGGAGAGAACATACAGAAGTATTTGACACTGTGGAGAAGAAAGCTGATGGAAAAATGTAGCATCACGCCCAAGCTTTGGGAGGGGAAAACAGTCTATTCTTAGTAGATATGAACAAGGAATGACTATTTTGTTAGAATGAGGAAAAAGAAACTTCAGTGACCAAGCTGTAACATGAATATTAAACAAGAGAACTGACAGGAAACAGACCCCATATTTTAAAGAAAGCATTCAGAAAGAATCAACAAAGTTTACCCATAGCCTTGGTGTGAGGACCTAGAGCGAGGCTGGAGTGGACACACAGGTTCTGGGTCTCCATGACAGGCAAGAAGATGATATTGTCCACAGTGATCAAAAAAGGATGCAGCAAGGAAGGCTTGTAGAGAAGACTAAGAGCTCTGTTTTAGCCATCTTGAGCTTTAGCTGATAGACAAAATGTCTGTTCATACTGCCTACTGAGGCCTTGATCTTGTAATTTCTTGCACAGAGTGTAGCGAAAGACAGGATTGAAACTTTAACATAAATGCAAGCAAAAAGCATGCATGAGCACAGCTGAAGTTAGCTAGCATGCACAATTGCCTGTACAGAGAACAAATAAGCCTTAAGTCCCCCAAACCCAACAATATTAAAATTCAACACAACCAGTTTGGTTCAGAAATAAGTGATCTTGTATGAAAATGAAGGTTCACAGTAAGAATTAACATTTTGTCATAGATCATTCACTGTAACTGGAACACATGCAGTTACCAACTGAGATGTGCCTTGATGTTCCCAGGAAAAAATATGTCAGGATGGGAAAAAAGGCAGAATAGAGACCGTATCCAACAGGAACTGCAACCAGCAAAGCATATGCCAGACCTGAAATGATACATAATCAAAATGTCAGATTTAAAATCTCTCAACAAACTACTATCTTGTCTAGAACAGACTTTCAGAAGATTTACTCCTTTTGCCCAGATACAATTTAGAACGTGTTTTGTCTGTAAATCAGTTGCAAGTACATATGTGAGTCTCAGACTGTAAATGGTTGTATATCCCATGCTGGTAGTTTGATGAAAAAGTACTGAGAGATGTTCTCATATTTGTATAGGCAGGACAAAACATAGGCTCAGATGTGAAGTTTAAGTGGGAGAACACTGTTCCAAGAGTGAATGGTCTGCCCCTTGAGAGAGGGATACGTGAAGTGTTCTAGTAATTGCCAGAAATCTCAAGCACAGACTCTGAATTACTGCACTACAAATACGTTTCAGTATGTTCAGCCCTTTTTAAAATCAGGCTACAATTTTCAGTACCAGATTATAAACTTCAATACCAAAAGTAGACCACAAATATTTGAGAATTTTGATCCTTAGCATCATCTTCCTTTGTACACCTGTGCAAACCATCAAATCCAACAAATGATGAAAAAAAAGTTGCCTTCAGTATCATATCCTGGTTAGTTCCCACTGCAGAGTGCAGTATTCTCTTCCAAAGATTCCACAAAAACCCATCAGAGTTCAAAACAATTGAAGTCCTGGTAATACTGATGTGACTGTTGGGAGGACTGCAAGCAACACACATGATTACTAGGAGTTAGGAACTTTTGGGACCTCAAGATCCCAGAAACCTCTTTATTGGCAAACCTCTTAGCCAGTTTTCCCCACATTTCGTGATTTAGAATATCAGATTTATTTATTTTATTTTTTTAATTACAGCTAGGTTTAGATTTTCGCTAATTTGGTTGTTGTTTTTTTCAATACAAAGGTGGGAGACCAGACAGTGTATTTCAGAAATCAGTTTTACTAGTGGAATCTAATTATGAGAAAATCAGGCCCTGCAGTAAAAAAATAAATGAGAAGGCTATAATAAGAGTGTAATAGCTGCTATAAGTCGTGTGAAAAGCCAGTCTAGCCTGGTTAATTTTCAAAAGGCAGGACAGTCCCTTAACTGTGGCACTACCTTCATCAGAGATCTTTCAGCTCTTGACACAGAGTCTCTATGGGGCTGTTGAAAATCTCTTTGGTATTGCTCAGGTCACCCTCTGCCTGGGGCAGAGGTTTGTAATGCTTGGGTTTTTTTGTTTTGTTTTGTTTTTTTTTCTGCCAGTCTGCCTCTCTAGCATGATCCAAGGAAACAGACAGCAGGGAATACTTGTGGCTAATTAGGAATGCGTAAACTGCCTTCCCTGTTCCCCTGTTCTCTGCCCCCTCGTGTAAACGCTTAATTTCTATTGAGGGAAAATGTGGGGTTGACACAGCTAGCTCCTCCAGGCCTGAAAAATTGGGATTATGGGGTAAGAACACTACGGAGATGAAACAAATGTGCTGGATCACGTCAGGTTTATAGCTAATCTGGTCTTTGAAAGTGGACCTGATCAGAATGGTTCTGCCTTTTAAGTCTTACTTAACTAGCTTACTTTATTAATTTCTGCTAATGTCTGCCACTTTTCTGTTTGTTCATCTACTGCATGCTTTCCTAAAAAATGGAATAAGGAAAAAATATTGCAAGCCATGTGCTGTTAGTATCCATCAAGTTTATAATTTGTTTTACTACGAACACACAGCCTCCTTGGAGGTTGTTTTCTGCAGACACCTGAACAATTTTACAGGCCACATTTTAAAGGAGAGTTGATAGCAAGTTTGCATTACTTTGGGGCAATAACTAGATTTTTTTAAGCAGCTGCAGGAGAGCTACAGGTTCAGGTAAGCAAGAAAGAGAATTAAGTCCACATGCCCTATTTGATCTATTAAAATTTTAAATATCAGAATGAATACACTTCAAGTAAAAGGCTTGAAAGAAGTGAAATACATCTTGATGGCACATCAAAGGGAATTTAAATCTTCCAGGCAAGCAGAGAAAAAGAAGAATAAATTAAGCCCATCAATTATTTGTTGGAAAATAACACCTAATATCTAGTATTAAATAACAAGTCTCAGATTTGTAATTCCATCTACACAACACGGCTGTGTCCAGCTGGCTCCCTCATGGAAAGGTCCTGGGGAAGGGAGGGCTGCCGCGCCTGGCTTTACCTTGCAAGGTGGCGACGAGGCCGGTGCTGACGCCCGAGATGATGTCGCTGACCAGCCACTCCTTCACCCGGTAGTTGGGCAGCCACTCCAGGATGGGCAGAAAGGACTTGGTAATCTGAAAGGCCCTTTTTCTTGAACATCTGCATGAAAACAGGTGATGGACATACTGCGGCGGGCTGCAACTGGAAAGCCCCGCAGCACCCCCGAGCTGACCGAACGCTGGGGCGATGCCCGTTGCACGGGGCAGAGCCCGGCACGGCGGGTGTCCCGGGCAGGGACGGGGCGGGCGCTGGTGTCAGAAGCGCTCCGTCCTGCGGGCAGCGCGTCCAGCCGCTTCGACATGCAGGGAAGCGAAGATGGCTCTAGCGACAGAGGAGCGTGGCTGGGTGACCGGGTGCGGGTCCCCGGCGTCCCCCCGCACCGCCGCCTCCCCCCGGGCCCGGGGACCCCCCGGCCCCGCACCCACCTGCAGGCCGCCTGCGCCCGCTCGCGGAGCGTGGGCGGCAGCACCGGCCGCCGCTCGTTCTCCTCCTGGAAGCCCGCCTCGCTGTAGATGGGCCGCGCCACCAGGTAGCGGCTCAGCTCCGCCAGCGGCTCCTCCGCCCGCCCGCCCGCGGCCATGGCCCCCGCAGGCAGAGGGCAGCGGGCAGGGCCCGCCCCGCCGCTCCCGCCGCCCGCAGCCCGGGCGAGGCCCAGCCCGCCGGGCAGCGCTGTCCGCGTCCTGAACGGGCGGTCAGGCCGGACCCCGCAGCCGTCCCGGCCGCTCGACGGCTCCGCCCGCGCCCCCGGCCGCTCTCCCGCTCCGCAGCCGCATTTATACGGCCGCGCGCGGCCGGGCGCTTTATTTACGGTGAAACAGACGGACCCGGCTCAGGGCCGGCCAGGGCGACGCCTCCGTCCGCCCTCCCCCTCCAGCCCCGGGAACCTCCTCGCAAGCCCTGCCCTTGGCTCCCCGGAGCGACCCTCCCAGCCCGGCGGCGGCCCCGGCCTCCCCCCGCCCCGCACCTCCCGTCCCCTCGGGGCGGGGGCTGCACTTCAAAGCCGTCCCCGCGGGCATCCCGTCCTGGTGCAGCCAGGGACAAGCGCCGTTGCCGGCGGGAATTCCTGCCCGGCGTTTGGAGCGGGGCTGCCCGCACGCACACCAGCCCCACCGGCAGCTGGGCGGTCTCGTCCCCCTTCCCAAGCTGCAGCCACCTGCCTGCGACGTGCTTGCCTGAGGTGACAAGATAGGACTAATCGCTCCAGGCACTGCCTGGCCCGCAAGCTCTGCTGCATCCCATGATCCGAGCTTTGGGAATCGGCTCCATGCAGAGATACAAGCTCCTAATAAACTGTATCTGCCCTCCAAACCGTCCCTGGGCTCACCCAGCTGCCTCGGCAGAAAGGAGAAGCGTTTTGGAGCTCGCAGGCTCGTCGTGTGACACCTGAAATGACAGAAGGCAGCCCGGGGCTGCAGCTCCTAGCTTCTCCGAGGAGAGTCAGAGGGAATGAGCTCCTTGGCAACCCTGCTGTAATTTCGGATTAGGGATAAAACTAGGGCTGAAAAAAAATCAACCCCGCTCACCGAGTACTGCTGGCTACATGGAGGATAACATAGCCAAGATCCTGTGGGAGTGAAGTGAAGCATGTGTCCTACTCACCTCAGGAGACATTTTGAAATCAGAGCCAGTGCCAATGTTTCAGCTAACACCAAAGAGATGCTGAGGGCATGCACTGAGGTACTGCATCAAGCAAAATATTTGTGCAGTGAACTACTCAGGTGTGGATATTCTTGATGGCCTTGGTTTCAAAGCGTCTCAGCATAGTCCTAGTTTCAGGCATGTTGAAGCCAACATTGCTAAACTGGAAAGAAGCTACTTGCTGAGAGTATGTTCTGTAGTGTAACACAGTTCAGGCTTTCTAATTCTGCAACAGGCTTTCCCTGATGCTGTACTATAAGAAATGTCTGGGTAAATGCTGAAATGCTTTGATCTCAGAAAAGTTGTATCTGCCAGCAAAACAACCAGCTTCCTAAACAGACTCTCAAGGTTTTGCAGAAGTTCGTAAGCATGGCAGTGTACTGAGCAGAAGCTGACTGTTCACATCTAGTGGTAGGATGCTGTGTTTTAAGGAAAGTGGTCTTAAGTAAATACTATTCACTCTGGAGTGGGAAAGATTGTTTTGCTAGCAGATGGTATTACAGGGAAATGGAATTAGTGTTGGAAAACAGAAGAGGAGCTTGATTTAGTTACACATATACTAAAGCACATAGAGAAACCTGAGCTGGTATCAAAACTGAGCGATCTACTGAGTTAGAATCCACTCCTGAGAAAAACGGAGTAGCACGAAATGCAGTTTTGAAATCTAACTTCAAAAAGCTGTTGTGGTAACATCTTCTTAGGTTCTAAAATTAATGCAAAGTCAATTAAATTACTCCAGAGGTACGATAGCTTCTAGGTTAATCATTGAAGCAAATAATATTAGCAGCAAAAACATTTGCGGGAACCCAACATAGATATCCTGCACTTAGAACATAAACTCAGTATGTAGGACTGGATGCATATTCTGTATTCTTCACTCCTAGAATTCTCACAAAACTAATAACTTATTATTAATATAAATATTATTTTAGAAGATAACTGTGTGATAACAAGAAAAAGTCATATTGAACATGGCAATTAACACTGTGGAAGACCACAGTCAGAAGCTTTGGAATCAGCTGTAACTCACTCTCCTTGCAATTTTGTCTCTGGCAGTCTGTCTGACTGAACTGAACTCTGAGGGTCAGCGTCTCATAGGTGATGAGATGCTGTAGGATCATCAGATGATGTACAGCTGAGGATGCTGTAGGACCATGCATATTGATAGGACAGAAGTATGCATGCTTCAGGACAAGAGGTTTCAAGAAAAAAGCTCCATCTGTGCAACACAATGAACTTACTGGTGTTTGAAAACAAAATTATTAGAGGAAGAGGATAAAGAATGCAAACCCTAGTTCAGATGGATCCTATACACAGAGACAGATCTGTGTGAAATCAGAAGCAATGAGTTTCTAAACTTTGATGTTGTTGACTGCACTGAGGATGCTGCCCTGTGTAGCATCCCCTTTCCCCTTCTCCTGGGACACTAGTGCTTCCAGCTAGAAGGCAGGTTTTTTTTTTTCTTTTGTTAGCTTGAAATCCTTTTGTTCACCTTATTATTTGTTACTATTTCCTACTTAGATCATGTTAATTTTTTACTTGGTATGAGATAAACAACTAAGGATGGATACACAGCCTGTTTCCAAGTCCCTGCTTACAGTATCACTGCGTGCTCTGTTCCCAAGTCCTTAACTCTAAATGCCTACGTCACTTCTGGAGAAGAATCAAAGCCTAAGATTTTGTCTTTACTGGCCAAAAATAACAGTTCTTCCTTTCACATTGTCTCTTTTCTGTAAAATGTATTAAACTCAAAAGGAAAGGAGTAGTTTAGCTCCTTCTCCTCCAACTTTGTTTCCTCTTCCATAGTCACCGGAATATGGGTCTAAGACTCAAGCAAAGCAAGATATAGAAGATGGTCTCACTGTCTAGTTGAGCAGCTACCAAGCTACCTCACAGAACACAATTATCACCAGAACTACTGCCTCTTCTGGCTTTGTTTTCAAAGAGAAGAGTAAACCAGATCAGACTACGCAGACAGTCAGAATAAAGGAAAGAATTTAAGCTATGACTTTTTAAGCTACAAGTCCTACAGACATGCTTTTGTAACAGCTGCATTTGGTATCCAATTTCCAGGCAAGCAAGTTTTGAGTGATGCTTCCCATTTTCCCCAGTACCTGGCTTTAGGATCTCCTCACTTCCAACCAACATGCTAGCACTGGTATCTAGCGCCCTGTAGGGCTTCCACTCACTAAACCTTGGTGAACCCCAGTGTGTTTGGGAATCTGAACATCTCAGACTTGGTTGCATTTTTGTAGACTTGAGACTGACTTGGTAGAGTTCAGAAGGGAATCCTTTAGCATATAGTCCTGGTCTGTAGGAATGCAGGCTGCTCCCCCTCCACTCAGCTCTCCCAAAGCTGGAGAGGGAACAGTGACATCCTTTTAGGGCAAACTTGCACTTGCAGGTGATAAAAGGAATGTGCTATATACCACATCTGTATTTCAGAGCGATGGGCAGAAAACTAGAGGGACTCTCGTTTTCCTCACAAATACCACCTTGCAATGCCCAGTCCTGTTTGCACATTGCCTCAAGAACAAAACCCAAGTAATACATTTTATCATAGAAATAAAACATTCCCCATTATTCCTGAACTGGGGATGCTCAGTTCCAGAGGTATGTTTTCAGACTTACACAATTAATGTACACAGCAATATTCAGCACAGAGTACCTGAGGACTGGACAGACACAGCTGAGAACTGATTTTCCAATTTAACTCTGTAAAATGATTTGTATCAGGTTGCACAGACCCAGATTACAGTTGCCACGAGGATAAGCACTGTCCAAAGGCAAGACAAAATGATGGTTTCTGTCTCAAAGAGCTTACAAAGTAAATTCAGTATTTCAAGGAGCACTTGAGGCAGTTGTGTAGTATCTCTACAATAACTTCACATTTGGAAAAACAAATGTGATTTCAACACTAAGTAAAAAACCCAGAGCTTTCATCCTTCAAAACAAGCTGGGAAAGTACAGTGTATTTTCAATGAGGCTACATAGCTAGGGACTGGTGTGGCTGCAAATCCAGGCAGTGCTAATGCAAGAGCACATCTTCAGAAAAGGCTGCACAGCTCATGTTATTAAAGAAGATACACTACCAAGTGTTTGTTGCAAAAAAAATTAGAGAAAAACATCCTGCCTAGCTAAGGGTGCTTTTATTTAAGGAAACACCAAAGTATGTAGTTAGGTCTATTAATATTCAGGTCAGTTCTCATGCACCCACCATGATCTCACTGCTCTCTTGACTCAGCAGAAAAAGGGGCATACAAAAAAAAATGTGACAACACAACTCAAATTTTTTTTTTTTTTGAAAGCTACTATCAGTCAAACCTGTGTGAATATTTTTAGAATTAATACTCTCTCATGCTTCTCCACCAAAGTATTGAAAATGCACATTCCTACTTTTGTAAAGAGGGAAAAAACTCCAAAGCAACCAGATCATTACTTGGACATTATTTAAAGAGCTGTAAATTCTTACTTCTGGAGACATACCCAGAAAGAAATCAACTGTCAAGCATAATTACAGGGAGTAATTTTGATTCCATCAATATTAGTGGACATCTAACTTTTTCTTCAGCTCTTTTCCTGCAAGACAAACATGACCAAAATCTGACCAAATAGCCTGCAAGATCAGAATTCCAAACATGACATTTTGATTCTTTCCCTGTATATCAACCATAACTTAAAACATTACAAAGGAGAAAACTATACTTAAAGTTGATCAACCCAGACTACTGCAGGCTCAGAAGATGTATAAAATATTGTGAAACAATGCAAACACAAAATATTCTGAAAGACTTGTCATCTACTGGAATTTCTAGATATAATATTTAGACTTCTAATTTTACAAAGTAAACATGTTCTTTCCAAGGATGGAGTTCTACAAAGCAGATATTAAAGAAATATTTTCAATCTGAGTAACAAAAGATTATTTTTATGTGAAGAAATCTGGGACTCCAAAGAGCTGAGAACGTGATGATACGACTTAGTCAAATGGTGCGACCATCCGTAAAAGGAGTAGAAAATTACTCAGATTCTACTCCATGACAGGAAAATCTGAGATACAAATAAAGGACAGAATAAATGACTGGAGGCAAAATAGGAAGTCCGCAGGTTTTAAGCAACCTCTAATTTTTATTTAAGGAAACATTCTCCATGGCCCTACCTGCAGGGATATTTGTTTTAAGCTGCTGTCTCCTTGATCTCTCAACAAGCAGATCCCCATCTTCCAAGCAGCCAGCAGGACACTGCCAGGCTGCAGCCATTGATGGAACTAGAGGGCAGCATGCCGGTCCCACGTGTTGAATGTATGTTGCACATTTAAAAGTACCAGGCATCACCCCAGTGTCTGAGGGAGCAGCACATACCACTATGCCTTCCTGCACCCTTCAGTCATGCTGCTCTACAGCAAAAATTAATGGAAAGCATTTGGACCTCCTTCTCAGGAAGGACTATTGATAATACCAGTGCATTCACAATTACCCATTCTTTGTTCCATGTTATTTTTTTTCTAAGATACAGCTTTAGGGATGAAGAGCTCAGTGCATTATGTCTTTCACTGCAAGTTGCTAATTATCTACGTAATTATTTACTTGTAGCATAGGGAGAAATGCTTGAAATCTAATGAGTAGATAACAATAGTAAATAATAAGTAGCATTTGCTTTTGTTCTGGGTCTTAAAGTAAGAAAAACAGTTGAGTTCTTAGCTGCTATTAAAAACAGCACTTGCTATTATACCTCTACGGCTTGCAAACAGTCTTCAGATCAGAGTGAAGATAACACTCCATCATTATTTTAAATGTTTCAGAAAGGGAGTAAGGAGAAACAAAAGAAAAGATGCATTCAACTGCATCACCAAAACCTGTGTGTATGTGGGTATTAAAATCTGTAGCTTTCCCTGAAAGTTTTGATTTGAATAAACAAATCTCCAGTGTAATAGAATCTCTGAGAACACATTCTGTACTACTTAGTAAGGATGAAGTATTTTTAAGATACATATACATACTTATTTAAAAAGCTGCTAACATTCTTTATAGCACTTAATACGCTAGAAGTATACTTTGTTCTTTGTGTATATACCCGTTAACTCTAATGAAAAGGTATATTGAGAAAGATTTACATGAATAAACCCAGAAACTCATGAACTTAAACAATTCCTTTAATGTAACAAACATATCCAACTTTCAAATATAAACTGGAACCAACTAACAAAGAAGAAACTCGAAGCAACTTTCTGAATGCCAAAAAGGGCTTATGCAAAACAGTGCACATTTATTCGAGGTATCGTATCCATGAAAACAAAACAAAACAAACCCAACTATTTACATTTAAAAAGAATTTTTACTTAGCAAGGCAAAAGAAGTTAGGTGGCACGTACAGAGTAAACAGATGTAAACAGTGTAAAAATACTGAATGTTAATACCTGCCAACCCAAAACTTTGGCTATGAAAACTGAAATAACCTGATATATTGAAGAAAGGTAAACCAGAGGCATGCAAAATATTACTTAAAATACACTCACTCATCCATGTGGCTAAGTGACAAGCTAGTGAGATTGATTTAGAAATGCAATTTTCCTTCTTTATTTTCCTTAGATTGATTGTTGTTCAATTTGCCACTGAAGTGGAATGGCTGATGAAAAGCTTTCAGCCTTCTTCAACCCACTGGTAACTGTATTTTTGAAGATTCCAAACATGTCTTGCAAAGGAGGTTTAGGTAATTTGTGTTTTGATCATACTGCATGATACTGAACCTTGCACAAAAGCTACAAGCAAACGGTGCGTGATCTGTTACCATTCCGGAAGGCAAAAGCTTGGAGGTCAGGTTGCTCCAGATGGAACAGAAACATTTTAGTTTCTTCTCAGAAGAGCAGTAACAAACTTCATCATAAATTGGATAAGCCACTTAGCATTTTATTTGCAACACTGAATATTTTGGCAACCAACATATATTAGAGGAATCTGAATAATGACCTGCAATGCATATGCTTTTCAGAAAAAAAAAAAAAAAAGTTTTTCTTTATCAGATACACATCAGGAGCCTAAACAGCACAAGGCTTTTCACATTGAAGCCACCATCCTGATGCCACCTGCCTTAGATGCACCTACAGTTCCTTCTTGTCTTCCGCTTTATTCAAACTGTCCTGAAAAGAGACAGATTAAAAATAATTTTAAGTTCAGAGATATCAGAAACCATCAACACCAGGTGTCATGTTTTGCCCCCCTGCAGTCATACCTGATTTCTTCACTATGTAACATTCAAGGCTCTAGTCACATCAAAACCATCCCACATAACATGCACACTTCTGATCCTAGAACAGTAACAGCCACACGGCCAACTCCTGCTCCCTGTTCCTGTTACAGCTGAACTGTGCAGCAAACTCAGCAGAACGGATCTGCTGCTATCAACTGATTTAACCTTAGGAGCTGCATCTGCTGAGTGCTCAGGACCTTCTGTTCCTCCTGTTCAGAGGAAAACACAGAAAACGGAAAGGATATGTGTTCTAGACCGCAAGACTGTTAGAAATGCAGCAGGACTACTACAGCTCACTGCACAGGGAAGCACAACAAATAGAGGACATGCATGGCGGTCTTGATTCAAACAAAGAGATCAGTTGAGTAATCTCTGTAGGAGTGTGAGACTGGGTAAGTACAGGAAAAAGATTAGAAACAGCTCAAATTTGTGTTTTTTTAAAAAAAATTAATACAGGACCAACAAATGGCTCTTCTTGAAAATAAGGTCACTAATTTTAACTTCAACAATTTATTTTCTCCCAGGACCATTACCTGCAAACAGGCTTTCATTTTTATTAAATGTTGGTTGAATTCTGAGACGGACATTAGGCATGGATCATACAAACACCTGTCAGACAACTTAAAGAACAGGCAGGGCTCCCACTTTTACCAGAAATAATTTTTGGGTGGTTTTTTTTTTGTTGTTGCGTATCAACATTGCAACACTTACAACCCAGTGTTGCAAAAGCGTGTTTAAAGAGCAAACAAAAGTACTGTTATAAATGATGTATGTACCCCACACAAACTACTCCTACAATTATCTTACAAGGTTTCAGTTTGATCATCACATGCAAAACTATCTGAACCTTATTTCTCAAGTGACAGCAAATTCATGTCTAACAATGACCTGAGCCCTGTCCCCTGAAGTGCAAAAAAGAAAATGCTAATAGCTTTGCCACTCAGCCCTTGAAAAACAAAATTTTACTGTCTTCATGAAGTTTAAGGAATGCTGCCAATTGTAACTTTGTTATGCTGAAGACTTTTGTAAATTATTTTGCACAATAATACCCGATAAGTGAATTTTGCTGGTGCAACTTCTGAACATGGTGCTCACACAGTGACCCAGAACCACCTACCTGAAGCTGTTCATATTCTTTCATCAGATTATCATATTCTCTTCTAAGGCCTTCAGACTGCTTTTTAACAGCACTCACTTCATTATTTGCCTTCTGGAGAGCTGTAAAATACCAGAATTAGTGTTTTAATTATTACTTGCATACCTGCAGTTCCTCACAGCCCTAGTTACATATTCAGGCTCTGCTGCACTAGACAGTCCTTCCTCTAAAAAGGCTTAAATTTAAAACAGAGCATCACAGATATACACAGGAAGAGATGTGCAGGACAGGGAGGGGAAGGAGAATGACTTGTATTTTGGGAGAGCAGTACAAGAACAGGAAGAGGCTGTAAGAAAGGTAAGGACAAGATCAATAAACTGTTGTCTGAGGTGACAAGTTAGTGATGACTACAGTGTTCCGTCATATTGATGAAGACAGTTCTAGAAAAATTAAACTCTACAAACGCGAACTTGTCAGCCCTTTTATAACAAAGAAGGAACTCAAACACTGGGCAAGATTTTAGCACAGCAACTGAGACCATCTCTAAAATGCAGGGACAAAAAGAGAGAGATAATACTTTATTATAGATGCATAGACCCCTCCTTTTCACCCTGTTGTATATTTCACCATGCTTGTGTTAATTCCTTAGAAGCATTACTTTGTAGATTGGAGAGCAGAAATGGTGGTGGCAGGACAGACAACAGTAAACCGGTTTTTAACATGAGAAAAAGTAGTTATCAGTCTACTCACAATTTCAACTGCAATAAACAGAGCATTCTTACGCTGCAGTACAAAACATAGGAATCCATAGGGGCTAATTTGCAACGCAGGGTAAATCAGCATAAAGTTTCATATAGTCATCACTCCTAAGCTGTTATGTAAACATTCAAATAAGCAATTTAAATATTTTTATATTCCTCTGCTATGGTTATCTTAAGTATCTTTACACTTCTCTGCTGTAGCAGCACAGGCATATCCTAAAACTTGATTTATCCATGCCATAACCGAGAAACATTGTTAATGACGTACGAGGCTGCCTCACTTCCATATTTAAAAAACAAATCTTGATGGAATAAAAGAAAAAAGAAACATTTGCTATTTCCCTTGTTCCAAATACATGGCTTTATCTTTCATCTGTGAGCTCCCTGAGACTGTTATTTCCCAGAGACCTCCAAGACACTCAAGAATTGCAGCATGTCTCTAAGAGCCTGTTCTCAAAAGATGAGGAGCTAGATGTGGTTTTTGTTAAGCACTTAGCTACAAGCACTCTGGTCTCAACCATGTTTCTCCTTGGGTACTAGTTCCTGAATCAGGAACATCAGCTTCTGAATTTAAAGTTGCAGGCAAAAAAACAAATGCATATCCCCATGTCACTTCTTCAGGAATCTGCTACTTAGAAAGCTAAATTTTGCCTTTCTTTAAAGGCAAAATTCTTGTAATGGTTACAGTAAAAAATAATCTCTCATTTCTGAAGAAGTCATAACTCAGTATTACCGATCTAATACTATGTAGCTGTTTACAAGCAGCAGCACAGTACTTTAGTTGCAACTAAAAACTACTGTATCTTTAGTACATGACCAAAATATCTAGAAGTATCTGCAAACCAAAAAAGCAAACAGACTGCTGCATTGTTTCAATGTTTTGACCAAAACAGATGTGTGACAGGAATACCTCACCTAACCCTAGAAGAAGAAAAAGCAAAGAACAGATTGTCCTTTCCACCTGTGTTGGCTGTGGACAAAAAACCATCCAAATACCAAACTCGGACTCATTCCTGTTGGGGCCACACAACACAAAAGAGCGTTGTATCTTGGACAAGGTGAATTCCCAAGTGCACCAACTCCTCTGGATGTCTCCTTGTCAAGCAAGGGAGACTGTACATACATCACTGATCAACTACTTTACATCAGTGTTCAACTGTTTTGCCATGGCATGAACACTGCAGTGCAGCCAAGTCGATCGTACGGGTATTATTGTTTGTCATACTGATCACACCGTATGAACATGGATCCAGCAGAAAACAGAAGATCCTTTGTGTACACAATACAGCCAGTTATTATTTCTGGCTTTCATCTGGACTGTTACTTTGCCTCACAGGAGATAAAACAGCTGGACTGGCAGCAAGCAAAGCCCAATACCGATTGTTCCTGCCAAGTAAATGCACGAGCAGGCAGGAGGTGAGAATGCTGCTGCTACGTTAATGCAACTAACGAGAAGAACAGTCAGGAAGTGCCAAAACTGGAATGCAACCTTAGAGCTGTGAGAGCTGGGCTAACCTTTTTCATTCCCTCCCCTTCCCTTCAAAGAAAGATCAACAACATGTTCTTAGGATGGTATATCAATGGAAGAAATTTATGGAAAACTTCACCCCTTTACACCTCCTGTGTGACTGGAGGTCCATAATGCAACATACACAGCCTGGGAGAAGTACAGAACTTGTCCTTCCCTTACCACATGCTCTGTATCCTGTTCCAGAATAGATAGTTTACTTCAGATTCCTCTAAAGTTGAAGCATGATGAAGAATAAAATTGCTCTGAAGTGGTTACTACAGCCCAGAAGCTGCCACATTTTTATTATTTTCTCATTTCAACAAAGATGGAGAACCAAACAGTAAACAAAACCAAACAGCAACAAAAGCAAACATTGATTCTTTGGGCATTTCCCTGCACAACTACTACTCCTGGTCTGACTAAATCACTTGACTTACAGTGCTTGCTACTAAGGAGACAATCTGGAACTTAAATTAGCATTGCTCACAATACAAGTCTAAAACTTGAATGATTTGGACTAGTTTAAGACTAAGAAAGATCCTTCTAAGAGTCTTACAGTTCAGAAAGAGCTATTCACGTTTAAGAATTTAGGCACTGACGGGACAAGTGATTTGCCAACAAATACACTGAAAAGCTGGGAACACAACTCCAGTCAAGTAATTCCATACTAATTCTGAATTCTCTTCTTAAGATGTAATTGTCAGATGAAGCTTAAGAAGAGGAAGCAGGGCCAAAAAATTACATGCAGATTTGCTCCAAGTACCTTTCACAACGTCAAGTGAAATTTTGTTACAGCATCTTCACATGGCATAAACAGCCTGTATAACAACCATGCTTGCTGCATGCAGCATCATCCCTTCCAATCAACAAAAATGAGTATCAACTTTTGCTGCATGTGACATTGTGAAACAGCTCCCACCAAGGTTATGATCTCACAGTTAAAAAGTAAGGTTAAGATGGACTTGGCATCTAAACCTCCCCCTGCTATTGGCATGGCCAATTCTTTTACCTTGAATCTCCTATTGCCAGCTTACCGAAGAAAGCTGATAGGTTGGTCTTGGGTTTTTTGTTTATTTGTTTGTTTTTAAACACTGAAGTGCTTCAGTGGAGTTTAACATAAATATAGTTTTTATACATGGCACTAACCTGCCTGGCAACACAAAGAGAGAGATAAACTCTCAATGGCAGCAACAGTTCTATGAAATGTATTCCCAGTGTCTGTATTGTTTATGTTTTTCTAACACATAATAATCTTAGCTATTAAGTGAGAGTTATACATCTGTACATTCATACTTTCTAGAAAAGTAAGCAATTCAAAGCTATTCCAAAACCAGCCCTCCCCACAAATTGTTGCTCTCTCACTCCTATCTCCTCCAGCACTTACCAACCATGAAACAAAAAGCATTCCTGTGACACATTCTGCACACAAAACAAATCTCATTAAAGGATGAGCAAAAGTTTCACCAGCATTTCCTCCTGCCCCACTGTATGCCTGTGACAGCAATACATAAATAGAGAAAATTTTCAGAAAAAATTTGAACTAAATTTCAAAAGCACTTTGAAATTACTTTGGTGAGTTGGTATGCACCTCACAAAGTGAAATCCTAATGGCAAAGAAACGGCCTCTGGATTTTGTCTCAACGTGGCATCACAGACTCAGCTCGGAGATGCAATAAGGCCACAGTTAAATAACTCCACACAGGTTCTGGGGTCCAAAATATCCATTAGGCTCCACCAAATGCAGGTAAAAGCTTTAGGTGCATGTCATTTACCAGGAACTACTGTTAGAAGAGTGAGGTCAACAAGCTGGACATTAGTCTGCCACCAGTGTGTTCTGCTGCAAGACTTTATCAATACTAGTTGTTCTGTAAAAATTTCTGTTCTGTAAAAGCAGCTGTAGCCTTTGCCATACACTAGACAGTGTCACCAAAAAACTGACCCAAGATAGAAGGTGGAACAGTACAGAACTGCAGAAGTTTCCCTCCTGCCCAAAGGATCCCATATTAACAAATGGGCATCAGACACATCAGCATTTCCACACTTTGGTGTCAGTGAGTAAGAAAAGAAAGTTAATGCACCAAAAGTTCTGTTCCTGCCCACAGCCCCCGACCTAAGAACCACTGTAGGGACAGCTGAGTTCTGAAACTTCTGAGACTCTGACCTCAGGTCCAGATACATAGTTTGTCTTCCTGTAGCTTTATGGATAATTTTTGAAACTATCAAAATGAAACAGTATCACTGCATCTCTTTTCTCCCCACCAAATTTCTGTAGGAGACCAGCAGCCATACTGAGCTCCTTTAATTATTCGAATCAACATTTACTTAGAAATTATGTCTCATGTGTAGCTGGAGAAACATTCTCACATCTACACTGGATGCTCCTAGGAGTATGTACATTTATTTCTAGGTATCTTTGAGACAATTTACATAATATACAAGTGTATCAATAAAATGCCATCTCGGAAGGTTTCTAAACAGTCGTGTTATTACATGTCCAGGTATGCTAAATATGGATTTAGGCTCCGAAAGTGCCAGCCTCACTGCTGGGTGCCTGTAAAACCCCCAATATGTGGGTCTGCAATTAAGCAGTGAAGAACTAGCTCCCTTTCCTTCAAGCCCACAATAAAGTAGGAAAAGGGCACTGACAGGGGATAGGAAAGTTAAGTTTGAAAAGAAAACTAATTTGGGTAAAATCTTTGTCACTCATTTTCAGTCTTTCCTCAGATTTTAGTCATTTCACTACTCAGCCTTTGTCCTGTATTTCCATCTTCCTACCCACCTAGTCAGAGCACAGCCAGTGGTAAAATGTAAAAGGCAGGAAGCTGAAGAACTAGAGATGAGTCTTCCTGGAAGTCTGCAATAATCACTGTCTACATGATCATTTCAGTAAGAATTTCAAAAAGAGGAGACATACAGTATTTTTCTCTGTCAAAAGTTGTAAATGCTGGAACAAAACCTTACAGAAAACTTGGATCTCCCCTGAAGTCACAGCACTAATCTGGTACCAAACTGTGTTATTTAAATGTCAAGCAGACTTAGATATAGGAAGCACACTTACATTTAGGACTCCTCCTGGGTGCCACTCTATTGAGGTAACTCACCTTTCAACATGTGGCCTACTCTACAGTAATATATCACCCTAGCATCATGCATAAGTAGTGAACAAATGTACCAGACCAGAGCAATGTATATTTAAACTGCTCTGTATACTTGTCCTTCCATCCAAGCAACAAAAAAACCCCACCAAAAACCCCAACCAAATGAGAACAAAATCCAAAATTGTGACTCACTGATATTACAGCTGATAAACAAACAAACAGAAGTAAGCCCCCCAAAAAACCCCAACAGTAAAGTTTTCCGTTTTACACTAGTTTTTCCTTGTTTCACTGCTAGGTGACAGTCCATACACTTCACTCCCTTCCTCCTCCACAAAATACACCCAAAATTTAATGGATTGGACTTTGTGGACACAAAGGAAAGGCCACTTTAGTCATATGAGCTCAGCAGCATGAAACAAATAGTTAAAAAGAGGTAAAACAAGCTTTTCAATCTCAATTTTGATACTGTCTAATGCATTTCTCACACTTAGTGAGCATGAAACTCAACATACACCTGCTCAGGTGCAGAAGTTTCAAAAGAAAAGAGTAAATACAATTCACATTACATCTGTAACACTCCTTAGAAAGCTGTGTCTACAGATGTGGCTATTATAAAGTACTTTAAGCTGTCTGGCTATGAGTTTGCTCAAAATAATGTATAAGAATACTTAAAAAACTAAGACAGACATACCTTAACACATCTAGCTGACAATGGAAATTAATGTAACCAGGGGGTTTTCTGTTTTGGCAATGAGGGGGATGGCACCAGGGCAAGGGTTGTTAATATTTTGCTATTCATTCCTTAAAACGACTCTCTCCCCCACCTTCCCCCAAACAAAAGATTCAAGAATTCCTTAATTTATACATCGTTTAGATGGACAACAGCCCACAGGGAGAAGGCAGCTGAAGCAGCGTGTGGTAAACCTATTTAACCTTCAGCTTTCTCTAGCATTCCTCACTGAAAAGCTTAGATTATATTAGTGTTACATACCATCAGTTAGCTTAAGTATAACATAGGCATTTAAGTTTTTCATTGATCCTGTCACTTCAAAGACAGCTTTCCCCCTTTTCTTTAGGAAAACAGCAGGAGGGAGAACCCAGAGGAGAACTCTCTGCCTGAGAATGTGAACTAATGAGATCCTCTATTTAAAGACTCTTGCTGGCTCAAGACAGCTGAAAACAGCTGTTTTACAGTTCTTGTTCTTCTTCACAGTGGACACTGTAAAAGAATCCATTAAATACTTGTCGTAATTTTTACTGCCTTGTAGCAGTGCCCTGCAATATGAAAGCTGGGGTATGTTTTGATGACAACATGCTACCTGGTACTGCAAAAATCTTTATGTTGTTACAGTCTGAACATCTGATTAATGCTTACAAGGTCACAGGCAGTGTTATCTTAAAAACACTGATTTCAGATGAGCTGGTGTTCACAAGCATCACACACCTTTACAGATCCCAATAAGACAGAACCAAACAGGTAAAGTCTGCTTCTGTCTCAGTTTAGGTTGCCAAGAAAGCAGTTCTAACAACCTCAACCTTAAACATAGAAGCTGCTAACGTATTATGTTACAAATTGCAAGGCATGTTTCCATGTAGACAAAAATAAAAAGATAACACCTCTGCTGCAGGAGATAGATAAATTTAGACTACTAGTCAAGGACTTTTCTGCTACCTGACCAAAGCCCTGCTTTATAGAAAAAAACCTCAATCACATACTTCCCCATTTTATACAGGGAGAGTCATTGATACATATGACACAAAAGCATCTGATGCTTATAAGCAACTTGCAATTGATTCCATATCCTGCTCATTTCATCAAGGAAGATGAGTCAACATCACTGAAATGTATCCATTTTGTTTGTTAATAATTACAATTTAATGTAATTAAATGGGGTTCAAATTACACCATACATATTTTCACAATGAAAACATTTACAAAAATACAAGGATGGCAATGGCATGTTTATCCAGTTCCTAGTCAAATGTGAAGAAACCCAAGGTCAAGTGTTATGCTAAATTAAGTTAATTAATGCTATACCTAGAATAAATTTTTGACATCCTGTGTTGAAATAATATTTTTCTTAATTGAAAAGAAGTCCTAACCAATACATACCATCTGATGTCTTCTGTAACTCTGCTTTCAAATGTTCAACTTCCTTCTTCAACTTCTCATTAGTTGCTTCTGCTGACTCTCTCCTTTTACTGCTTCCTTTTTCACCCAAGGTCTATTAAAAACCACAGCTGCTATTATTAACATTGCTTTCATTAGTCTGGCATTAATGATAAACCAGCAGAGAATATCAGCCCTGATCTTGGAAAGAGACAGGTTTTATCAGATGCCAACATGACACGGCAGATACTCAGTCATTCCAGAAAAAAAATCCCCAAATTAAAAAGAAAAAAAGCTCAATGTTTTAAGGTGATAATAATGGCATACTTGTTATAGTATGGCATTATGTCCTGTGTAAAAGTACTTTGTATCTCTGCATCAAGTCTATGACTTCTGTTTAGGTTTTTCCAGAAGACACACACTGGGAATGCAAGTGACAGAACAGTGCCATGTTTATGTGCAACTTGGTCTAATAACTGATTCCAATTTAAATCACATAATACATCATATATTTCTCCTTAAAGATTTGCTACTTCTTCAATCTTCAGAACACTTCAATATCTAGATTGGCTTTGCATTGAAATTAAAGAAAAAGTATAGGAAAGGATACAGAAATAGCTCTGTAAGTACCAGGCACAAGAGCACTAAACTCCCTGTACTCTGAACATGTTGGCACTACAACCCTTATGCATGCTCTTATCATTAAGGCAATTGCTCTTGATAAAAAAGTATCATATATTAAGGAACAGACCCCAATTCAACCCTTCGCCCTTATAGCCTTCGCAAGCTTCTAACGAAGCATCATCTCTGTTACAAAAATGGCTAAAGAAGCAGTAGAGGCTTAATGAGAAAAAGAAAAGTAGAACAACTAAGAGGAACAGATGTTAGGTGATCTAGTGATATCAGAGCTTACTGAGCACAGGTGGGAGCAGAGGGTAAAGATTACTCAAGATAGAAGGAAAAGAAGTGTTTAGAAAGACTGGTAAACAACTAAAATAAAAGAGCCGAAGAAAACTTTCCAGAAGCTATTTCACCAACAAGCAGACTTGCATTTGACTGCTGGTAACAAAACCATAGCCAATTTATCATAAAACTAGCCACAGATCACTCCACTATTTTGTGCTCACCTTTTTCTACTAACACCAAAAGGTTATTTCTGTAAACTTTTTATCTTAAGTCCTGTGCTCCGTGGAACCTCTGAACAGGAGACAGTGTGGACCTAGCACATTCAAGTAAATTCACCCTTACAGCCACTGCCCTGTGTGAAATTGCTCTTGTCTCTAAGGGTGGAACGAAGCATTCTTTAAATGAACACAAATGCAGGGGCCAAGCCACAGAGGAACCTCAGCTATGTTATCTCTATAAAGTTAAACTAATCCCAAACACTATGCATCTCCAGGGCAATGGAGATACAGCCACAGCACACAGGCTGTACCTGCAGCTACCACTGCTTTTGCAAACCATGCAATCAAACACACAAACAGAAATAGGAACAGTTTTCAGTTCCTGGCTATCGCTTACAAGCAGCTAAGAGAATGTGTTGCTAAGAGAATGTGAAAGCAGAACAAAAAGAGGACTTTTGGCCAAATCCCAACAGGACAGAGACAAAAAAAAAAAGTACCAGTGAAGAGTAAAGAGACAAATTCCATGGCTGAGGAGGGAGTCTGGATCATTTTGACAAAATACCAAACCCCAAAATTTTTGAATAATTTCATACTTGGGAAATACCTAACACCACACATTAGTGGTCTTTCTTTTATGACACCTCTGAAAAACCTGGATTCTTTTGCGTCCCTTCTACTACTTGTCCAGAGTTTGCTCTCCTTGTCTGAAGATTTATTACCAAAAAATTAGAGTGCTGGTAACCATATACACTGCTCCAGACAAACTGGAAGGAAACCTGTACACAACTGCAGTGAATTTTGTTTTGACAATTTGCCAGACAGAAGAATGCTGTAAAAGTCTTCACAGCCTTCCTATCTACACTCTAGCTTATGATTAAACCTCTTCCAAAAGAAGTCATACTAACCAAATATGAGAAAAGATTCAATAAATTTATCATCTTTGCTGACTTTCCTCCTGCATACAACTGTATATTGAACCACAACAGAAAAATGATAGCTTAATTTTCTCCATTATTCTCATAAATATATTATCTTTTGTCCATTGGTGGTTCTTTTAAGTAAGACAATTTTGTTAATATCCTCATTAATACTACAGCAGTGCCTTACTGACAAAGGAAGGTATTAGGAAATTGACTGGCCCACCACAAAAATAGAAACAAGAATAAAAATACAAGAAACAGAGAAGACCAGTTTTACAAGGTAGAAACAACATTACAGGGCTGGAGCAAATGCTATTTAGAAGAAACAGCCAGCATGCCAACAGCTATATTGTAGGCTCTTCCATACTAGACTGCTATAGTCCTGCCCTAAACAGCTACCTGTTGAGGATAAAACTGATGAAATTACTGTCTCCCTCCTCTTTTTTATGATTAAATCCAAAGAGATAATTTAAGAATATATTACTTCATTTATAAAATTTGCACTGGGAAGACAGAACTTCATTTATTTGCACTACTTTAATTTCCTTTGTTAATAAATACTACTGAAATTTGTATACAGGATTCTGAATTAGATATTGGAAGAACCTTGTTTTTCTTTTTTCCACCAGAAGGAAAAAAATAAATTAACATTATTTAGTAGCATACCAATACTTTGTACTAACCACTTGCTGTATAAGAAAATAACTAAAAAAGTTCAGAGATACCTCCCGCAGCTTTTCATTCTCAGCCATGTATTTTTTGGCTGCTTCAGTAGCATCATTTACTTGTGTTTCCAGAGCTGCATGAGATGTCATCCCTTTTGCCAACTGGGTAAGAAGGGTAACAGTACGTCTCAATACACTGGTGAAGAAACACAGTGAACAGCACAGTAATTCTCAGGAAAAAAACAAACCAAACAAAAAAAATCCCAAACACTACAAAAACCACAAAACCAATAAAAAACTCCAACCAAAACAACCTTTTTTCTCTCTCCATATTATATGTGAAAATAAAACCACAACAGGACTGTTTAAACACCTGAGGGGAAACATACAGGCTCATCACTGACAAATAATAGCAAAATAAGAGACTGGAAAGATTTTAATCCATCAGAAACCTGGTTTTAACCTGATGCAGAACCTCCCTCCTCCCAAAAACCCAGGGCCATTAAGGGGTCAGAGATTTATTTGCTTACAGACTGAAATAGTCTTACATGACCTTGTGTTTTAAATAGGATAGATCTCTGAATACAAGACTCAAGAAACATCTTATGGTAATGAGTACAATGCAAAAGAAAAAAAAAACAACAAACAACCAATAACCCACTACAATTTTATAAAAGGTCTTGCAAGATTGAAACTAGCTAAGTGAGCATATTAATCTTCAAAGTACTCTGTCAATACTGTATAAATCAGAATATGCATAAATATCAGCACTCACTTAGCACCTCAAATGTAAGCTTTGCAAATACCTCCCTTAACTTCATCTCAGGATTGCTTCTTTGCATCACTACGCTCATTACTCATCTTGGGAGTCTTTCAGAGCAGTATGTCGCTGAATTAAGGAAAGGCCAAAGCAACACTCAGTGAAATTAATTCCTTTGATATAAGTATGCAGCTGCTTTTCAAAAGAAATTTGAAAAGCCAAGTAACTGTTTTTCATAACTGAAAACATATTAATAGACCTTTTGGCTTTCAAGGTAAGTCCTCCTCTCTGATTTTTCTTTGAAAGCTCATCTTCTTACTTTTTTGGGGTTTAATGAAAAAGTTAAGTCTCATGTCACTGCTTTTCCAAGGGTTACCTTTTTTTACTAATTAATTGGTAGGCAGAGCACTCAGGAAAACATCACTAAACCAGAATCACAGAATCATGTAAGTTGAAAGGAGCTTCCAGAGGTCTTCCTGTCCAAGCTCCTGCACAAAGCAGGGACAAGTAGAGCAGATTGTTCAGAGGCTTATCCAGTTGAGTTCCCACCATCTCCAACAATGGAGATTCCACCATCTTTAGGGTACTTCTTTCAGTGGTTGATCACTCTTTATAGTAGAAAAACTATACACAAGACAGAGCTTCCTAGGTCCCTGGCCTCTCGCCTCTTGTCATTCCTGTGTGGTCCATTGAGAAGAGCTGGCTCCATCTTCTCAACATCCTACCACTAGACAGCTGTGGAAAGCAACAGGATCTCCCCTTCAGTGACGCTTTTTCTGGTTGAAGCCAAGCCCTCATCCTTTCCTCACAGGCCACGTGTTTCAGCCCCCAACCTTCTTGGTACCCTGTTGCAGTAGTCCAGCATTTTGGGGAGCCAAAACTGGAGCCAGTCCTGCAGTTAGCTCTTGCTATCACAGTTCATTGCATGGCTGGCTGTCTACCAGGATCCCCAGGTCCTTGCCTGCAAACTGCTTTCTATTCAGTCAGCCCCAAGCCTGGAGGTTGGCTGTGGTCTTCCTGTAAGATGCTGCACTTTGTATTTGCCTTTGTTGAATTTAATGAGACTTCTGGCAGCACATTTCTCCAGCCTGCCTAGCTCTCTCTGAATAGAAATCACACTGATTTGGTACCATCTGCATCCTTGCTAAGAGCACATTCAATCCCATCATCCAGGTTGTTAATAAGGACATTAAACAGTACTGAGCCCAGGACCAATCCCTAAGGGGCATCAGCTGGAATTTGCATTACTATCATCCTTTGACCCCAAAAGCCCAGGGTATTTTCCAACTGCTTGTTTCTCCACTTCTCCAGCCCATACCCCTCCACAGCTAGGCTACTGGGATGTCACAAGAGGAAGGCCTTGCTAAAGGCTCACAACATCCATTGCTCTGCCCATTACCCACACAGCCAGTCATCTCATTGCAGAAGGCAACAGGGATGATCAGGCATCACATCCTCTCTGTAGATCTGAGCTGACTAATCCAAGCCATTGTATCCTCCATGTCCCTGGAAATGGCTTTGAGTAAGATTTGTTCCACAACCTTTCCAGGGATGTGAGGCTGATTAGTCTCTAGTTCCCTACATCCTGTTTTTTGTCCTCTTCAAGACAGGTGCAATGTTTGCCTGGATGCAGGATCCTACCCTAAACACCTAGATCTTTCAAAGATGACAGAGCATGGTCTTGCAATGACATTGGCCAGCTCCCTCTGCATGCAAGGATGCAACTCATCCTAAGACGTCCTGTACTTAGATTTGCACAATCTGTTTAAGTACTCCCTAGCTGCATCTTCCTTTACTGTGGTTAATGTTACATTCCCTGTTGACTCTCCTAGAAGACTCAAGAGAATTGGGAGGCCAAAAAGCAGACCTTACCAGCAAGAAACATTGTAAGGTAAGGCTGGTCATAAGACACTCAATGTCTAATTCTTTTCCATGTCATTTGGTTTCCTGCTCCACTGAGCACTGGGGCCATGGTTTCTTTAGCTTTCCTTTTGTTTTCAGCCCTTCTCACCTCTCTTCAGTTCAGCATGGGGTACCAGGGGACCAGACAAGCCTTGGCTCTCCACACCTCCCAAGACATCAAGTCAGATTAGCAGGTGGGTGCCTCTCTCCTGCCTAAGGTACAGCCTCTGGTAACTATGACCCTCCTCTTTTCTGTGCAGACAGTTGGTGAATGAAGGTTCCGCTGACTCCAATACCTCCACTATTAGGTCGTTTTCCTCACCTGTACCCAGAGTTCCACAATTGCTGAACCACAGACAGAGAAGAGCTTTTGTTGTGTTGCCAGAAATGACATGCTGCCAACGTCCTCCATCTTGGGAATCTCCATCTACTATTCTTCTGGAATTATCCTACTGGTTGATGTGCTAAAATGAATTAAAACTGACCCAAAGAATGAACTAGGGGCATTCAAGTACCCATTCACCCCTACATGTTGTCTTAACTTGGCTGGATGACAGCAGCAGCAAGGTAGGATAAGGCAACCCAAAGAACACTTTTTCCTCCTTTTCTGACAGACATTATACCTGTTTAATGGATTAAAAAAAAAAAAAAGCTCTACTAAGAAAAGTCCTTTGATCTAGCCACTAACAGCATTTATTTCTTCTAAATCGTGGTGAAAGGCCAGTAGCCCCCAAAAAAGCCTTAAACAAAACTTCTTCCAGAGTTGAACTTTTATCCACAATAAAATCTATTAGGGCCACCTGACAAGTTTTCTTCCTTGAAAGCTGAGTGGGAGTAGGATCCTGGGGGACCAGCTTCCAACTCTAGTGTAGGACACAATCCAGCTATTCCTCTCTTGAAGCAGAGATCACAAATGTATTTGTGCATATTTACTTAACCTTTCTGAAGGCAGACAAAGAACAGGATGCATTCCTATCACTATTGTGCAAGGCTACAGCCACCTTTGTTTTTTCCAAAATTTTCCTGCTCAAGTTTTCTACAAACTTTTCCTTTACACTTCTTTATGTGCAATGCCTCTCAATGATCAGCTAAAATGGCCACTTATCACTCCAAGGGGAAGAAGTTTATCTGAGGTGTCTGACGCCTGGCACTTCCTTGTTTTGTGCTTCTTTTGCATATCTGGGCAATGTCATGTAGCTCACTGAAGGATTCAGAAGAGGGCCAACATTCTTTGCCCATTGTCACCATAAAAACGTACAAACAGAAAACCATCTGACCAACATGTCTGTTCATGTGCTTCTTGTCCAACTAAGATGATCTGCAGATTGTTGCGGCTACTGTGAAGATTCACAGGTAGTCTTGACTGCTACTGCTGGGCAGTACAGAATTGTCCTTTCTGTTACCCTGTTTTATCAGCTGTATTTAAACATCCTGAAA
Organism: Apus apus; assembly: GCF_020740795.1. Classification (NCBI taxonomy): domain Eukaryota; kingdom Metazoa; phylum Chordata; class Aves; order Apodiformes; family Apodidae; genus Apus; species Apus apus. The sequence continues at coordinate 191,244,196 of NC_067282.1, forward strand.
GGAATACTGCAATTAAGACCACAGTATCACATCTGCTGGCTTTGGCTGTTATAGAGCTAATTTTCTTCATAGCAGCTAGTATGGGGCTATGTTTTGGATTTGTGCTGGAAAAAATATTGATAATGCAGAGGTGTCTTCCTTATTGCTGAGCAGTGCTTACAGAGTCGAGGCCTTTTCTGCTTCTCACACTACCCCACGAGTGAGTAGGCTGAGAGTTCACAAGAAGCTGAGAGGGAACACAGTTGGGACAGCTGACCCTATCTGACCAGAGATATTCCATAGTACGTGATGTCATGCTCAGCATGCAAAGCTGGGAGAAGAAGGAGGGAGACAACATTCGGAGTGATGGCATTTGTCTTCCCAAGGAATTGTTAAGTGTGATGGAGTCCTGCTTTCCTGGAGATGGCTGAAAGCCTGCCTGTTGACGGTAAGTTGGAATGAATCCCTTATTTTGCTTTGCGTGCATGCACAGCTTTTGCTTTACTTATTAAACTCTCTTCAGGTCAACCCACAAGTTTTCTCACTTTTACTTTTCTGATTCTCTCCCCTATCTGACCAGGTGAGAGTGAGCAGCTGTGTGGGGCTTAGCTGCCTGCCGGGGTTAAACCATGACACATAGTAAGTCAGTTGCCACAAAGTGCTTGACCTGAAATAATATCTGAAACTCCCCTTGAAAGCCAGAACATAATCTACATTTCCTAACTTTGAGCTTTAGATAAACTGGTTCAAGTCAGTCTCAAGCTTTGCTTCTTAGAACAGCAGGATGCAAGAATACCTTCTTGCAACGTGTTAAGATTATTTTAAGACTACTTTAGTTTTTGAGGCTTTTTTTAATTACGGTTTTCTTTGTTGAAAATAAACACACCACAGGGCCTAAGTTTAAGGAAGGAAATGAGTATTCCCTGAAGAAACTTCTGCAAAATACATGTTCTCTCAAGCATTCAAAATGTTTCTCTCCATGTGTTGCTCATATCCTTCCCATCTTCAAACATTTGTAAGATATTATTTTCCCTGATCTTACTTGCCTCATAGCCAATCTGTTCATACTTAATTCTTTAATCTCTTAAAATTGGACTTGGTGCAGTAGTTCCTGTAAGGAGACACACTACTTAGAAATTAGAAAAATTTCATACTTACAGCCAAAGAAATAAGCAAAAACCTGAGAGATAGAGGTTTCTTTGCGATCGGAAGAGTTTCATCTGAATATGATCAAAGGCATTGGCATTGACATTTGCAGCCTTCTCATTCACATGAACAGATGAGTACTTCCTAACTTCTCTGAAAGCATCTGCAAAAAAACCCAGTTTGTTCTTATTCACATCTGTGAGTATGCAGGCATGATAAACTTGATATAGTACTAGAAACATGTATTTGGACTTTCTGCACAGCTAATAAGTATAGAACACGACTTATGTTACCCACACATTTTAAAGATAGCTCTAGATAAATCACTGAAGCAGTATAAGACATTCCCAGAGACAGCAAAACCATTGCCCAAAACATGCTTGAACAGTCACTTCCAACACTTGAACACAGCCACCAGGAATGAGGTCAAAGCAACACATTCTACAAATGTTACCAGAGACCTTACAGACAGTGTCAAAATGTCACTGCTGATAACTGAATTAGAATCCAGCCCATAGACAAGCAGTGAGAAAACAGTATGAGAAGAAAAAAAAAAAGAAGAGGTGCCTTCTGAAGTATTTTCCTCATATGGAATTTGTTAGGTAAGCATGTATTTTACTAATGACAGAAGTGTCTACTTTATGCTTGTCTCAGGGAGACAAAAATATTTCTGTAACATCCATCAAAATAGGAATACTGTAGTAACACAGTGTTGAACATAAACAGAAGTGGTAAGCTACAGCTCAGCTTTTTTTCATCTCCCTTTCATCCACCATATACTCCTGACAGTGCTACAGAAGGGCCAACACTTCAAAGGACAAAATAATTCAGTAGGACTTATGTCTGCATAAAACCAAAAGCTAATGCAGTTAAGAGTTCATATTACAATCGGTAAACTTAAGGTCAGCATACATACTTGTAGCCAATAGATCAAATAAGATATCCTACATCTCAACAAAAATACACATTTCACAACACATCAGATGTTGCAGAATGTTTTGGCCCTATGTTATTAAATTGCTGTTGTATTTCTCTAAGGAGACAAAATCAACTCCCAAGAAAAGCACAAGAGTAACATCACTTACGACTGTCTCTTATTTAGAGAGAAAAAAAAAAAAGAAAGTATTTGATGTGGAACTCAACCAATGCAATAAAAACTAAGACAAAAAAAAAAGTCCCTATCCCTGTGCTATGGGAAGATTCTAGTCTTTATCCCTGTGCTATGGGAAGATGCTAGTCTTGTAGTAACCTATAATCTAATGCTACAGGGCAAGCATCACCCCACTACTTGACCTGAGCCCAAATCTGTCATTCCACAACATTAATAGTCATCACCAACTCAAAAACAAGCTTTGATTAAAGTTTTCAATGGATTTTCAAGGACAGTAAATTAAAACCGTTGGTTCTCAATCTTCAGTAATTTACCAAAGAATGTACTACAAAAGATCATCTAAAATAAAAAAAAAGGTTTAGTAGCATTTCCAATACTTTTTTTACTATTAGGAATATAGTATTACTCTCTAGTCTGACTTTTTTACATATGTAGTACACCTGTATGATTCTCTCAGCAGACAATAAAACCACATCATTTTTATTTTTATTTTAAGTAGCTTGAAATTAAGTCACATTTTCCATGTAAGGCACTTGAAACACTTCTATCCATGGAAGAAAACTACTTGTAGCACTGAAACTGGGGAACTATTTCCATCAATAAAATACAGGAGATACTTACCACAAAGAGCAGTCAGGACAGACATTAAATGAATTCAGGCACATGGTCTTCATTCAAGCTCCAGTTTCATTAAACCTTTACTCCTACTTGATAGACCTTACGAACTACTCAGAACAAATTTAGCCAACAGCTGTTTTGTATCTGTGCTGAGCAAAAGTAATCAAATAGCCCAGTGCTTTGATGTATTCTTCTGGTCTTCTATTTCAACAACAAGCAAGAGAAAGACTGCCATCTACTGTATATTGAGCAGCTCAGCCAAATTCTGGTGTCAAATGTTTCAAGTTCAATTACTCGTGCAAGAAAGTGAAAGCAAGCAGCAGCCCGGACCAAGCTCCATTTTCCCTCCTCATTCACTGCTATATTGCTGTTGCATTTGGATTCCCAACACAGATGCAGTATAGGCTCTTTCCCATTATACTGTAGAACTTATTATTTAACACTTACCAAGAAACAAGACGATCAGTAAAACTATTATTGTAAGGAATATCTTGTTCCAAAAAACTGCCATTTTGCTCCACAGAGAAATCGTAAAAATCTTCTGCCATCTGTAATATAGCATTGTGTTACTAAAAAACAATTAAACACTAAAAAAATGCATAGTAACCTCAGAGAAGAGAGCCTCGCTATTCATGACAGGCTTACATAAGGTCTCTAAACAACTGCTTTAATTGCAATATAATTTATGTATACATAACTTTTCCAATAATTCAACTTGCTTGTCTCTTCTTTGTTTCTTGTCAATACAGGCAAAGACAGTTGGTTCAACTTGAAAACTTCTTGCATGATAGCAGGTACTCTCCAGATGTGTTTTATTTTAGCTTGAACTTTGACTAGCATTACTTTGTGTTTGATCCCGACTACAATAAACTCAAGTAAATACTGTTAAAACCATTTAATAATTTTTATTTCTATCCAGTTATACTCCTTGTTGCCAAATAAAATAAAATTCCTCCACAAATAAAGATCATCTCTACAATCCTTCTTCAGAAGGCTTACCTTTTACATTGATGAGTTTGCATAATTGTAAAGTACAAGGAATGTTCTTATGTTCTAACTTGCAAATGACAACAAAAGGACAAGTCTTATATTTATATTTTGTCAGGTGTTAAAACTTCTTTCAAGAGCATTAATTTGTTGGCTAAGGAAGCAACTTCAGAGGCCCAGTGGCGATTGTTCAAACAATCAATTGCCTACTCAGTATTACTGCATAGAGGGCTTTCGCAAGAATTCACACGTGCAGCACAAATGAACATCTGATAAGCTCAAATGAACTGAAACCCACATGAGACAACAGCAGAGCAGCTACTTGTCCTTTGCTGCAGCTTAGAATCAGCGCTACTGCAAAAATGAAGCAATCCCTAGTTATGCCATTAGGGATGTAACACAGGCATCTGATTGTATCAGGTAAAATATCCAGCTTTTGTTAAGAGTACTGACATTTTGCAGAGACAGTCACAATTTGTCCTTTAACAAAGCAGCTTCCAACCTACTATGAACCTGATTTAAATTAGGTGGTAGGATTACCCCCAGTGGTTCCTTCAAGTTCTGTACCAGCAAGAATGAAAATATTTTAGCATGGTATATGCACAAGCATAATTTATATCTTTTAGTCTAACTTGAATTCCTTAAAGCAGACAGCCATAGTTTGTATCAACCAAAACTCTTTAATTAAATCAAACTACAACTAAAATTAAGCCAACTCACTAACTCTTTAAACATGCAATTCTCCAAGTTTCACATTGATCTCCACTCAGTAAGTGATCCTCTGAGGTATGACCATAGACCATCTATACTGCCAAGTTATATTCAGGCTAAAAACAAGATCTTTTTACTGCAGTCTTCCTGTGTTACATTTTCATGCTTATTTTTCAACAAATATGGGCATTTACATTTATGAATGCTGCATTTCTTTTTGGTGACAGAAGTCACATAAATATAATCCTTCAAACTATAATACTGGCCACCACTTCAGATGTGCCATGCTTGGCAGTATAGTTCTGTCTTTCTGCATACCTGCATTTGTATATAGTTGATTCACTTACTCCCCTGGAACTTAAAAGCTTGTTAGCAAATTAAAGAAGAAGTTCATTATCTAAAAAAGTGTACAGGCACAAAAGAGGCAAACCATCTGTTTGAGGACTGACAAGCCAGTAACTCAAAACTTTAAAGAGCAGTTTCCTGTCTGCCTGTATAATTGGGAATGATTCCTTGCTGACAGAACCACGTCCCAGGCCACCAAAATGTGCAAGGCAGAACTGCTGCCCTCTGCTACTGTCACAGCAGCGAAATCTAGTCTTTAACCCCACAAGATTCCTGTGACAGTTTTGTTAACAAGATAACTGAATGTGTCACATAAGAGACAAAGCTACTGCACTCTTTCTGAAACCAGTGTTCAAAGTAATAGCTGAATGCTACAAACAAGTGCAAAAATCTACCATTTGTGTTTCATTAAAAGCACTGTGTTTAATGTTTGAATAAATGCTGGTAACGCTGCAGTTCATGAATTTGCTTTTCAGCCACAAAGACTGGATACAAGCCTTATCTATGTCATAAGTGAAACCTATTTCAATACTTGCAACGTACTGTGCACGTGTCATCAGCCTGCAGAAATTCTTGCAGCTGGCTACCCCACGTAAATAATTAATAATCTGATTATTACACCTCCCACAATACTTTTCCCTTCTTACAAACAACTGCACTTTTGATTGGAAAACAACAGCAAATATGAGAACTCAATCATCTATGTTAGAATGCAGAACTCCTCACAAGACAGCTTGTAAAAAGAAGAGGTCAAATTAGATTTTAGAACGGTTTTAACTTCTGAAGTTGAGGAAACATGACCATAATCCATACTGGCTGTGGATGATCCAACCATTTTGAAGACCCTTTCACAGGTTTATGTCGTTAAATTCAGACTCTCCACATCGTAGGGTTTTGTTTTAGCATTTGTTCCTTAACACATCGTATTCTTAATTCTGTATCTAAAGAGATTATTTTAAAAATAAATAGATTAAAAATAAATGCATCTAAAGATGCAGGAAACAAACATGTAACAGTTTGTAAGTAACACTGAGACAGTGGCTTTTTTTTTTTTTTTTTTAAAGCTTTAAGGTTTTATCCTGCTTAGGGTTTTTTGGGGGGGCAGAGGTTGGTTTTTTTTAGAATTACTCATATTCTGGAAATAAATCATAAACCTGTTTCTCTTGCTTCTTGGAGAGAAGTCAGCCTTCTTTATTTCTTATTTGAGAAGCTAAAGGAAAGAACCTTAAGGCTGCAAGCCAGGTCTTTGCATATGGCAAGAGTAATTAACACATTTCTTTTCCTTACTAAGGGCATTTTACAAAGATGAATTTTCTTAACGTGTTGCGTTCCAGAAGCGTTACTGTTTTGTTAAACTGCATTTAAGTTTATAGAGGCCTTTATTTCAGTGGTCCTGAACCTTCCGCATCAAGCCGAAGTCTGCATTTTTTAAAACACATCATTACAAATTTCTTACCGGCCCTTACGGGCGGTGTACACGGTCAGCTTTGAGCACCAGACGTATTTGAACACGGTCCAGCACCCGCCGTGCCCAACGCAGACCAACCCGCTGCAGCGCTGCTCCTCCCGGGCGGGCCGCGCCGCCCCTGCGCGCCGGGCACACCGGGCACACCGGGCACGCCGGGCACACCGGGCACACCGCACAGCCCGCCAGGAGACCGGGAAGCGGCGGCACCGGGGCTCCTCCTGGGAGCCCGAACCGCCGCGTGGATGAATCAGCAGAGTGTGCGAAGCGAGCGTCAAGCTCCTTACACGCGGCTTAGGGCTCTTGCAGCTCCCGGCGCCCGAGTCCCGAGCAGCATTCCTTCAGCCAAGTTCAAGATGCGGAACTCGGCGTTTATAAAAGCGAAAGTGTAAAACAAACCCAAACCCGTGAGTGAGAAGACAGAGCTGGGGCTGTCCAGCACGCTCAAGTCCTACCTCAGAGGAGAAATAAACGGCAGGCAGAGCACGAGCAGCACCCCTATTTCGCCGTACAGGACGGTGACAACCGCCATCCACTGGAAAGTCATCGTCCCGGCAGCCTGCGGAGGGAGAGGCGGCTCAGGCGGGCCCGGGCGGCCTCCCGCCGGGCCACGGAGCTTCCAAGGAAAACGTTTCTAGGGAACTGAAGGGCAGCTGGGAGGGGGCCGGGGGACCGCGTCCCCCTGCACGTCACTCCTCTCCCCGACAAGCCCTGGGACGGGACCCTCCGCCGGGCTGGGGGAGGCGGGCGCCGGGACCCTCGGCGCCGCGCCCAGCCCGGCGGGCAGAGCAGGTCCCGAGGGAGCGGGGCCCGCCGGCAGCCCCTGCCCCAGCCCCGCCGTGCCCCGGGCGCCCTCCCGCCGCCCCAAGGCGCTGCTCCCGCCCGCACAGCCGGGGAGGCCTGGGCCGCCCAGGGCCCGGCCCGGCCCCGCTCGCGGCCGCTCGGCCTTCGCAACCTCCTGGGCGCCCGGCGGAGCCCGATGGCGGCGAGACGCTCTGGGAGGGGCGGAGAGCGGGGTCTCGTCTGGGCCGGCGGTTCGCAGCCGGGATCCAGCCGGTCCTTCCGGCGGGCGCTGAGCTGCGGCGGCTCTGGCGGAGCGGCGTGCGGGCCCGGAGCAGCCTCCGCCCCGCTGGGCATGTGGGCCGGGACGGGGCTGCGCGACACGGCGGGGGCAGGGCGGGGAGCCGGGGCCCTGCGGGGGCGGCCGCCGTCCCACCTGGGCCGGACCGAGGGGAGGGGCCCCTCTGGTCCCACCCGGCGGGAGCTGGAGGCTCCGCGCCGTCCTTTCCCTCCCCAGAGGCCGCCCTTGGCTACCGCCCCAGCCTCCCGGGCTCTGCCGGCGGGCCCGGGGCGACCCCGAGGAGCAGTGCTGAGGGGCTCGGTGGGGCGGCTGGAGAGCCGGCCTGGCGGTAGGGGTGACCTTCCTGAGGAACCACACCTCCCTTGGGAAGTGCAGGGTTGGGAAAGGTTGAAATTAGCGTCTTCTTCAGACTGGGGGAATGCTAGTAAGCATTTTGCTGTGGGATCTTGCTTGAGTGGATACATTCAAAATATCTTAGCTTGACTTTTAAGGTTATGCTGACAGGTTTGAAAGATGCTTAATTGTGCTGGTTTAAGCAGTGCTGCAGTCTGGAACTATATTTTGGTCAGTTTTCTAATTCTTAAGGCGTGCAGGCAGGCTCTGGGTTTGAGGGTCCCTGGAAGTTGTGGTTAAAACTAGTTGCAGCCAGTTCCCTGTACAGAAAGAGAACAAGGTACAGGCTAAGAGAGCACTGGGCATGCCTAGAAGGAAGGTTCAACTCCAGGGCATGCCAAGACATCCCCTGAAGATCACCAAAGAACCTTGTAGAAGTCTCTAGAAAACTAAGAGCGCATGTGTGATATGAATAGTCTATGTATGTAACTCAGTAATATAAGCTGTGCCTGTTGTGACTTGTGGCATGCACATCAGGCGTAAGTAACCCCCGTGCGTTCAGCGCGCCGCAATAAAGAATGGCTGCCTTGAGAAACTTCAAGTCTTAGAGGGTTTCTTTGCTCGATTTTACTGCATAAATATGGTTACTAGGTACTCTTGACCCTGCAAATTCCTAGTTCTGAGGAGACCTTCAAAACTATTCACCAGTTATCTGTGGTGTTTTTCACAACTCCCCCCTAACCACTGCTGAGATCCAGCCATCCACCCCAGCACTTGCCAGTTTCTTGCACTGTTGCACATCATGTCCAGCAATTTCACGTTATATCAAGTATTTCACACCCTGTTCAGTTCACTGAGGCCCGGGCCCACTCAGCATCTTCCTGGCTTGAGTTCAGCCCTACACAGATCCTGAGGTGCTGCTGGTGGAAGAGGTTACCTTGTTTAGCTGTGTATCACCAGCTCTCTTGACATAGCTACCTGCTTTTGGAAATTCTGTCCCCATTGATTTCCATCAAAATAAGACATATTAAATGCTGTGAATAGTAGTTCTTTGTTACTCTAATCCATTGGAACTTAAATGGGGTAGGAAGTTCTTGCATAAGCAGTTTTTGAGCAAAGTTGTTTGCTGCTGCTCACAATCTCAAATTGTTTACACTTGAAATTTCCCAGGTCTGTGGCTTGGGGATGGAGCCAGTATGTTAGCATTTTCCTACCTGCTGCCAAGCAATGTCTGGATGAAAGGTTACATCCCAAGTAATTGTTTTTGCATAACAAATATTGGAAAAAATACAAACAGCCATTTAAACCAAATCTACACAGTGGAAACAGCCTGGGTTTTTAGTGTTTCTAACATGTTTTCATTAAATTATTTAATCAGAAGCACAGACAAAACATAACCTGAGTTTACTGAAGCTGTTTAAATGTTATTAAAGACTTTACTTTAATTCCAGAGCAGCTTCCGTTTCTGAGCTGCTTACCCACCTCTTAGTAGCACTATAAGCTGCTCTCCCAGCCTCACACTGATCGGACTACCACTGCACATCCCTGCTGCCAGAGCCTCCAAGCCTGCTTTTTCACGTCAGGTGCTTTGTAAGGTCTCAGGAAGACTCTGCAGTATCTGCTGTGCACTTCCACTGCAGCTGCTGCGTGTTGCCCACCAACCTGGAATGTGAGCTGAGGGACAAAGAGAAGCCTCCTGCAAATGTCTGTGAGACCTCCTTTCTCTTGCTCAGTGCATGCTACTGCTCCTGGAACGTATTCTAGCTGAAGTTGTGGAAGTCTGGATTGTTGATCTAAGACTGCCTGTCTTACCGTGGGCCACAGTGTGGTAAATATGATGCCATACTATATATATAAAAATGGCTGGCTGCTTTACAGAAATCCTCACCAACGTTAAAACATTACAGTTAAAATAAATACCTCCCTCTCCCACCAGTAATGTTGCAAAGTATTCAAAAGTAGAAATATGAAATGCCATTATATTAGAAACTGGTTAGAGGACAGAAACCTGACTAATTCTCTGCTGAAAGAAAAGGCAAAGTTCAATCTTCCCTTCTCGTTTGGCTTGTATGACAGCTGTCTCATTACCACACCGTGCATTTACCCAATCCTCAACCCCAGAGAGCAGACTTAAGAAACAACAGCAGGAAATATGCAGGCTGCGTGAGGGCGCTGGGGTTACTGCAGCAGGGTTGAAGTTGCAAGAAAATACAGATACGAAAATATGGTGCTGTTGTGCAGAGTGGCTTAACAGAGAGCTGGATCAGTTACAGGAGGCAAAGGACCTAAAATAGAATACAAAGCTTTGTATCACGTTACTTGCAGAGTAACTTTTAAAAATTTGAAAATAGGAAGACAGTAGCTGGTGATCTTACAAGTGACGTATACAGGGAGCTAATATATCTAGTAGCTTTAAACTGGGATGAGAATTTTCCCATATTCAAATGGCTTATGGTGAGAAATATGACCAGATTCTAAAACAACACTGGAAGACAAACAACTAACTCCTGTCGTCAGCCATTTTTGTATGTTTGAACAGTATGGCAGCTCAGAATATGGCTCTAAGACTCAAATTTTACAGTTTGTTCTATGTTAACACAGTGAAATGTATTTAGATGCACACAAAATTCACAAGGGAGGGTGTGCAATTCACCTCACCCCACAAAAGGGATGATCAATTTCTGATTCCTTTCGTGATGCATTATTAGCTAGATGAGGCACTCTTTAATTACTGGCAATTAACAGCAACCTAGGTCATGTACTTCAGGCAGAAATCTCTATGATTGATCTCACACAGGCACAACAACTGCTGCCTTTAAAATCACCAAGTATTCAGTTCCTAAATAGGTCAAGGAATTTCAAATCCTCTAAAATTCAGTTTCCTCAGTATTAAAAAACCAAAACCAAACAAAAAAAAACCCCAAACAAACAAAAAACCAAACCAAACCAAAAGTGCCTTGCATTTGTTATTTGATTACAATAAATAACTTTTTTCTATTCTCCTTGTGGCTAATGGGACAGTTCATAGCAATTATAGTTGTCTGCCAAATCATAAAACCTTAAGAGAATTCTAACACAGGGCTTGGCTAATACTTTTAAGAATCCCTTTCTTCTACAATTCAGTTGTACATTTTTTTGTATTTTCAGAATTGAAGAGAACAGAGTATTGCACTATAACTGGATGAACTTGAGACTGGAAATTCAGCAGTACAAAATACAATGCCATGCAATTGGGAAATAAGAACTTCTGCTGTTAAACTAGGAGCTCATAAATTAGGTAATGAACTGAGGAAAAGTGGGGCATTAGAAAGAGAATTATTAACTGCAGGAGACATCGCTGGGGTTTTACCTGGAGTGCTACACATAACTGCTCATCCAATATTAAGAAAATGTTACAATCCAGAAGAGTTAAAATAGTTGTCTGAAGGAATGGAGAACCTGTCACACCAAAAAGGGTTGCAGAAATCATCTCAATTAGCTAAGGACAGCAAAGCATGTCTGTCATTTTCCATTTGTTAACACATGAGCAAGGTGACCCTATCAGAAGAGTTGCATAACTTCTCCGTCTTAAATAGTGAACTAGATTTGATGACTCAGGCCATGCCTTTCAAACTTTTGTTTGTATGCCTAAAGAAGACATTTGCTATGAAAAATGATCAAGTCTTTTATGCTGTTGTATTAAAATACTTGTGAGAATTTAGACATGTAAACAATTAAAAGATTTGGGAAGTAGCATCAAAAGCAACCTTCCCTTCCCCAGGTGGTCACAGTTTATAGTTTGATTAAAAAAATACAATTGTATACAAAACCAAGTAATTTATTTAGAAAATTTAGCACTATTCACTTGTATATTCATAGAAGTATCAGTCAGAAAACTAAGCAATTTCTAGTATGAATTTCTATGTAAACATACAAAGAAAGCAAATTATTTGATTACAAGTAATTGTACTGCACAGATTCGTGAAATTTCCCTTGCAGAACAAATGCAGCTGGTGTGTCATGCTATTATCTTGTTCCAGTTATCACAATTTCCCTCCTATACAAAGATTCAAAGCCAAGTGGCTGCCATGCTTTCATAAGCAGCATGCCAGCAGGCAGAAAGGACTGCAGGAGCCCTGCTGAGAGAATCTGTAAGCTTTGATCTGACCTACAAAGTTCTGTTTTGGCAGATGACAGGGATTTAATATTTTATATAATTATTATACAGTAGATAAACAACACTGAATTTAGTTAGAACTTTCAAGTCCTGTAGTTTAAATTCAGCTGTTTGTACTTAGTTTAAACTATTTTGAAATTTTATTCTTTCCTTCTTTCTGTCATTTATCTATTCCAAGTTTCCTTCCCTACATGAAATGTGGAATTTTTCTGAGTTGTAACTGCGTTTAGAAAGTTTTAGTCTGCAAAAAGAACACTTAATTTAAAAAAGGATACAATGCTGGGCTTCAAGGCCTCACAGTCTTTAAGCTTTAGAAACTACTCAAATTGAAAAGTACAGCTTATGTCAGTTAAAGAAAAAATTCTGTAATTGCTCCCTTTCTATTCTTTTGGTCTGAAATTCTTGATATTATTTATTAGTAGTCCTGATTTTAGCAGGTTTCACATAAGAAAAACCCTAGTCTTGTAGGCATATTTCTGTGAGCAACTCTCCGGTGAAAAAATAAATTGCTGGAGTCTTACAATGGTTAAACCTCTATGTAGCAGTGCACTGTAAACAGAATTCCACATTTGTGGAATATGGAATATTTTCTGGAGTGAAAAATGCTGATACAAAAATACAAAGTACCACCCTGATCATAAAGTTAGGCTGTGTTGAAAATACTTCTGCAACATGTGAATGTGACTAATAAGTAAAAAATCAATTAAAACTTCAATAATGTATCAACAATTGCAAAATACAAGTTTACACAGAACTGAAATGCTTAGTTATCACACACCATAATGGTAATTCAGATAATCTAATACTGCTGAAGTACTTGATAAAACATTAAAAACTTTCTTCTCTTGTTTTGAAGTTATCCGTTCCATCATGTACATTAAGTGGTGATGAAAACAAGTAAATGGAGTTCCATGCTCAAGAGCAATGTCAACCCAGTCCTGGATGCACTTCAAAGGTGTCTCTTCATATCCTGCAAACATTGCCGGATTTGCTAAGAGTCCTCTAGCCACCATTATACCTTCAAATTGGAAATTAAAGCAATACATTACATTACAGTTTAAATTCTACGTTAAATCTTCCTGTAGATTTTGTATAGCACTCTTTAGGACACCCACCCAAAGCTTACACACAAATAATAGAATAGAGATGAGTATTTTTACCAGAGAAATCCATTTAAAAATCCAAACCTCAGAGTACCTACACCAGCTTTCAACACATTCCACTTGGTGACTCATCCTTTCAGAAATTTTGAAACAAAACACAGGGCACAGAAGCCTTTCTTCCCTACTTTTGAAAATGCAATTCAATAGAATTTTATTTTCTACACACATACAAGCCTGTCTTTTTAACATAAAATTATGATGGAAAGACACATGGGTACCAGTAATATGGTAAGTTAAGCATGTTTTAGTGCAACTCAGCTGATGCACTGACCCATAATCCTTCTTCCAGCAAGAGATCAAAGTCTCAGTTGTATAAATCTCAGGGCTCTTGGTTTGCAGTATCTTTCTGAACAAGCCAGTATATTTGCAACTATAATCCCAAATTATCAGATAATCCCATGCAAGTTCTACTGTAATTTTTCTGCAATTAAGGGATTCTGTTTTCCTGTGCTGTCAACATATAATCTATTCCACTTACTCTCTTCTTAAAAAACAGGATGAACAAATATGACAAATTCCTTTCATAACTGTATATGACAGAAAAAATTCTGATGCTTTACATTTTTACTATTGAAGGTGGTCAGCTATGCTATGAGAACATTCCTTTCTGTTACATACTTCCTGCTTTTTATCTGGGGGGAAAGTCACTGTAGCAGCATGGTAGTTTGGTTCAACTAGTTTTTGTTGCTGCCATTAAACATCAAGAGTGTCAGAAGAAACCTGCCACATGAACTTTCTCCTATGACACTAGCTAGTGTCCTCTGCCTGTTATTCTTCAGCTGTAAGATCCAAAGAGTGTAGTTACAGATCACCTCTTCAAAACATAGACTGGATTTCCATATTGTCTAGAAACCACAGACAGTAAGTAGCAGGAACCTAGGGATATATTGTGACTAAATAACTGAAGGGAATCCTTTACTCCAAAATTTTACAATTGAAGAGTAAGACAAGATGTCTTTGAAGCTAACTATCTTAACAGTTAAGTATCTGGCTGTCCTTTTCCTGCCATATTCTTACTGTAAGATATTTGCTCCAATGTGCAGGAAGTAGAGATTTCCAAGTCGAAGTTTGCAGTTCTTTAGAAGGTGATCAGCCCCATAAAGAGACTGAATGAATCACATATCTGAAGGTCCCCCTGAACTCCACTACTGAATGATGAGATAGCCTGATTAAGGAAAGAGCTCTTGTAATTTGCCTTGGAAATAATTATTTGTGGCTTTGAATAACAGTGCTCTATGTTGATTACAAGTGATTCTGTTTATGAGTTTATAAGTAATCTAAAACATCCTTTCATTTGTCTCCTCAAAAAATGAAAAGTGCTCAAATCATGTCCTACTTACAGCCAAAATCAATACTTTGAAATCTGATTTTTACTTAGAAAATAGAGTATGTTTAATCTTACCATCTGCTCCTGTCAAGAGATGAACATTTTCAGCATCTTTTAAAGTTTTAATGTCTCCGTTAGCCACAACAGGTATAGACAAGCTTTGTTTAATTATTTTAATTGCATCATAATGTACAGGCTGATGTCTTTCTTCTACACTTCTCCCGTGTACTGTAATCCATGAAACTCCAGTAGCTTCCGCTTTTTGACACAGGTCAACTGTTCTTTTTAAGTCCTCATGGATCCTAAAATTCCAAGGAATGAAAACATTATATAGGAAGTTGCGTGAACGTATTACCCCACCCCTGTCTTTGGAGGAGTTACCACAGATTAGTATAACACTATAAATAAAGAAAATATTACTGCTGAAAGATAGAGGGTCTTCTAAAAATAAATATATAAAAATTTAATGTATTGAAACCACTATTTAATTTAGCAGTTCCCAATTATATCACATCTCTGAAATATACGTAACAAATTTTACAGAGATTGAGCATGGGTGCCCAATAGATTCTAAAAAAAAAAAAAAGATTTATGGGAAAAAAATAATTCTGATTTATACTAGTTCCCCTTTCCTGAAGGACTGCGAACTGAATTGAAACTTAACTGACAAATAGGCAAAAGCCACATGGAATGTGTGGATACACAGTGGATGAAGTGGTGCAAAGCAATAGAAAGAAAGAGTTTACAGAAGTTTAACAAGTGATGGGAAGCAGGATGTGTTCCTTACTGCAGCTGTGGGGACAAGTTCTCAGTTCTGTTACCCTTCCCTTTACAGCCAACAGTAACTGTGGCTCTGGCCTTCAAGACCTCACAAACTAATTCCATGTGATGATACAGCCTATATATTGCTTTTCTTTTACTGAACCCTAGACCTTTGAACTTCTCCTTTCATGTCATCTGAATTGCAAGAAAACTCTAGCACCAAGTGTGTTATCTGGGTAAGCAGTCACAGGCTGTGCTGGTTCTACTACCTAAGTTTGAGAACACTTGCCCTAGATATTCTTGCACCATCTTGGGTCAAAATATCTCAGCAGTCTTCACATGCAAGGAAATTATTATAGTATGTAATATTATATTAACAAAATTACATATATTCAAGTATAACATAACTACTACATGAATGTTTTTCTTTGAAAAAAATGAAGAGGGTTCTTCTATGTATCACAAATAGCACTGAAAGTAGACCTACCTTATTTTAATGGATACTGAAAATCTAGGGTTGTCAATCTGATTCCGTACATGTCTCACCATATCTTGAACAAGCTCTGGTTTATTTATTAGGCAGGCACCATAGCCTTCTGACATTGCCCACCTTTAAAAGAACAAGAACATTTGTATTCTACATTTGAAAAAAAAAATGCAGCTCATTTTCAGTCAATAAATAGGTTTGTTTCCTTAGGACCTTTAGAATATGTGGTTGACTAAAAAGAGATAGTATGGGCTGTAGATCAATGGTTCATTTGCCGTTTGACACCAGCTTTTAGATCCTGGTTCAGTCTCCACTGTGCTGTTAGAACTTTGTACAACTTAATAATCCCTTCAACTTTCTGCCCATCAAATGGGCTTGCAAGGAAGACAAATTAACATTTAATCAACAAAGGTTGAAATTATACATAAAATAAATAGTTTTATGCTCCCCCTTGCATTGGATCATTAATTTCTTCTAAACAGAAAATTACTTTGGATTGAAAAGGAAGATTTTTCAAGTGCAAGGAAGGATATGATTTCAGTAATCTGTTTTCCCTCAACTGCAAAACACTTTATTTTGATTGGCAGGAAATAACCTTTGCTTCCATGTAAAAGCAGCAGGTTTTCTTTGTAAACTTTTATTTTCTATAAGGGCAGATGAAGTGCACTAAGTTGTGTTACCTTGAAAACAGAATGCACAAGAAATAAAGTATTCAAATGAAAGCATGCATTTTTGGCCTAAAAGGAACTTACAGTTAGGCATACTGAACTGTAGTTAGCTTAGAAAAAAATATATCTCCGTTCTGAAGTCTCATATCTTTCCAGAAAAGCTTTCTCAAATACTATAATTTTAAGTCAAGACAACCTAATTAGAAGAGACAAATTAAGTATTTGCACCGTAATATTATCTTTTGCTTTCCTACATTTATTTTTGAGGACTTCACTTAGAAAGACTGCCTGACAAGCATGTATTAAATGGTTCTCAATTGAACCACTTAGCAAGTATCTTCATTTGTGCGTTACTACTGTTTCACTGTCAAGATAAAATCTTTATCAATTTTAGTGAGAAGTAGATCACTAATTCATTGTACTTGTAAACCTAATAAAAGATGGAATAAATTATTTTCAGCACTTCCTGAATAATATCTGTAGAATTATCTCTTAGAGACTATCCTTCACTTGCAGAAGTCTGAGACACCAGGGACTTGCCTCATTATTTTGGAAATTGCCACATAATTTCTCAAAACATTCTCCAAATTATTTGCAGCAAGTTCTTTTTGGTAATGCATATTTAACAGCTGTTGAGAAGGGATGGACACTTCACTTCTGAGCCAGCACTCAGTGTCTCAGAAATCAAAAAAGGCAAGTTGGCAAATACTGCTGGTTTTCCTAGTCTCACCATGGTGACAGAATATCAGAACATTCAGAAGTGTCTCGCCACACAGACATTTCTGACAGGTTAGAAAGCTGTTTCTCAAAGTCTATTTTTAAGTTAAGACAGAAATTACTCCAAAAATGAAGATCAACATTCTTTATTCTCAAATTATTTCATTACATTTACCCAGCTTTTTCAAAACTTCACCTCTGAGGACAGCCACAGTTTAGGTCTATTCCATCTGCAAAAGGACAGACGATACGGGCAGCATCACACAAAACCTGTGCTTCTTTAGCAGCAAACTGAACAATCAATGGATGATCACCTACTCCAATGAAAAGATAATAAGAGATTAAAAAAAACCCAACTACCCAGAAAGTAAAAATTAGACTTTCTAAATTTTTAATGTTTTCTTGTATATTGGAAGGTTGTCATGGTCCTAGACAACTGGCTCTAGGTTCTTCCAAACTCAATTATTTTGTGATTCTGATTTGTATTCACAAATAAAGGTAGATGACCAGTGGTTACTAATGTCTGTCAGTAGAGATGGTAATACAGACAAACATATGTGCCCCAGATGGTTGCAGGTTCAACAGACACTTTCTGACTGAAATTGGTCAGATGCTTATCTTTCACAAAGATGATATATGAAACTAAGTATTCTCTATTTTTCAGCTGCCTTCATGCTTCTCCTCCTAGTCTGCCCCTTCTTGTCTGCATGCAGCCCCTCTGCTGTACTGACAGGCCTGTCTTGCCAGGTGGGAAACTTGCTTACAGAACAAACCTGTAAGCTCCCTTCAAAGAAGGAAGGTGCTGAACAACCCACAAGCTTTGCCCTCCCTTATCCTGGCCCACTTTTTTCCTCCTCTGTGCCAATATGTCTATTTTTTATCTACATGTCAATATGCAGAGCTGGAATGAGAACACACAGGCAGAGGCAGCTTTAGCAGCCTTGTCCCAAGTGCAAAACCAAAGAGTCAGTGCTCCTCCGCTGAACTACTTGTGATTTACTAAGCCCCTGCAGAGAGCCAGATGGTCATTTGGTCCACTTTTACAGCTACTGCATTACATTAAAGGCACCTAAAAATATCTCAAACAGTCTTAGCACTCATGTCCCATATAAACAATTGCTGCAGTTAGGAGGAAAGGGGATATCTGAGCACTGATGGGAAGAGATGATCCAACAAATGCACACGGCAAGTGAACTTCTGGTACAGAAAAGACCACAAGTGCTTCTGAATATTTTTCTATTTGGAAAATAAGTAGTTCTTGAAGTAGTGGAGCCTCTCAATCAAGCTGAGACTCTGCTAGACCTTACCTAAAAATCCAGCAAGAAAAAAAGAAAATCCCTTGCATATTTTCAAAACAGTATCTATTTAATACAGTGCTCCAGTTGATGGGAAGTATATTGTTACAGCTAGCATTCTGAAATAAACCCACACTCCTACTTTTATGGTTGAGCATTAAGTAACAAAAATACTGAGTCTAGGCATCTTAATTTTTAGCAGCAGTCACAAAAAATATCTACCTCTACTTGGAAAATACACAACAAAGAAGTATCAATACTGAAGAAAACAGAAATTGCAATTCTAGGCTCCAAACCTACTCCCTTAGTTAGATGACAAAATCCAAAACCAGCTAGGAAATTAAACATAAACCACAGTGAAATTTCACAACCTGTTATGGAACTACTTGTTAAAAACATAATAAAATAAACACTATAATCTTGGCAGAGCTATCTGAGGCACAATGTTTTAAAGGCCTATAAAATTATGGCCAGGATGAAAAGAGGTGTATAGGAAGAAGACATTGTTTGCAACACAAGAACATTTTGTTTTCTATCACTTGTTATCAGGCAGCAAAATTAGAGCATAAAGGAGAATTTCCCTTCTACTCACAATATTTTTCACCCCCCCCGAACACACTACATATCTGACCTGTGGAACTTCAATGCCAGAAGACTTGTAGATCACAAGTATAACTAAATTTAAAGTGGGCAAACTAGTGGCTTTGTGGAGCTTTGAGCCATATATATTTTCAGTTACGTTCTTACTAATTTTTTTTACATACAAAGAATTATTCATGCTTTTTTAAAGTAGAATTCTAATAATAAGAGTCTACCAGTGCTTCCCAACGTGACTTTTTCCTGTAACTGCTGTGTTATAATAATGCACCATAGCAAACAGCCAGGGCTAAAACAATTAAACATACTTCTCCTGGTATTATATATACACTTATGAAACTACCAGTTCCATGGTCTGAAGAGATTAAATCATCACACTTCCTAAACTCCCATACACCAATGTTACTACGGGATTAGCAGCACCCCCTTCAATCCTCCAGTTGCAGCCTATGCTTCTGTGTTCCTTGTTACACTCTTCCACTACAGCCACTTCATGCCAGCAGATTTGTATCGTTATTGTCACCTCTTCCCACGTATTTCATACAACTTTTCTCCTTTACTACCAGGACTCTGTACAACTCCTTATACTCCTTTAGGTATGTGTTCCGGTTGTTTCTGTACCTTGCTTCTCCCCATCAACCCAAGTCATGCTTCAACTTCCTGGCCTCTTCATCACCCTCTCATTATCTCAAGGAATCCATCAATAGCCCCTTTCACTTTCAACTCCAGCTAATTTGAAATCCTTCTTCTTTTATCAATCCTTGATTCCACTGTATCAATGCCTAGTCTATTGTTTTTTCCCCGTTTAGCAATTGTTGTATTTTTGTTAGAGGCCAGAAAACTTTCCTGGCAGCAAGTCTCTGAACCACAACACAAACCAGGAATTGCTCGGAAAATAATCTTACTACGTCTGGCTGGGATGGAGTTAATTTTTAAATGTATTTAAAGTTTATTTATAGCAGCCTGTATGCAGCAGTGCTGCTAACCAATGTTGATAATGCATCAATATTTTGGCTATTGTTGCACAATACTTCCACAACATCAAAACTTCCTTTTTTTACTCACTCTGCCTGAGTGGTAGAGGAAGAAGAGAAGTGGGTTGGGATATGGAAATTGTATTCCAGGATGCCTGTTGCTTAGAGACTGGCTGGGCATTGGTCTGCTGGTCTGAGGTCGGAAGTGACTGCCTTTACATCACCTGTTTTTTTCCTCCTTCTTTCCTTCACTATTAAGCTGTCTTCATCTTGACCCATGAGCTTTTCTTGCGTTTGCTCTTCCTAGTCTCTCCTTGTGCTACTGTGGAGGTGGGGGAGGAATGAGTGAGCAACTGTGTGGGTGCACAGCTGCTGACTTGCCATGTGTGGTCAACCCACAACACACCTTAATTAGTTTGGAGACCCTGACTTATGGTGGAGGCAAGTTTTTCCACTATTTCATTTGACATTCTATCATTGGAATGTGTTTACTCTCACCTAGAATACGGTTTTACGATCAATCAGACATCGTATGCCAAAACTCTTAAGGCATGTCAAGACTTCATTCACTTGGTCAATTTGGTTTATGAACACATAAAACGTTCTGACAAGGCAATGGTTTCTTAAAAAAGTACCTTTGTTTGTTGTGAATTCACTGTCTCTTGCTTTTGCAGATCTCACAAAATCAGCTGCCACGATCATTGGTGTGTAACACAAATCACAGCTGTATTTCCTAACCAGGGTTCTGAAAGACAACCTGCAGACAGATGAAAAGAGATAAATGGTAAGGACATTTCTCTGATTAACTATTTTAAAATGCTGTTCTCACATGCAGTACCATGAGGATGCCCAAGGACAATGATAAACCATCTCCCATATCTATCTCCATAATTAAAGCAGAAAAAGGTAATAATCCATGTTTTTATAGTCAAGATAAAACTTTGTCAGAGAAAATGCACTGAATTGTAGTTGACACAGCAGTGATACTGTAAAATCCAGCAAAGAAACCCTTTAAGACTTGTTCTGAAGTCTTAGAAGGCAGGCATTCTTTATTGCAGCATGCTGGCTGCACGGGCAATACTTCTGCTTAACGTGCATACTACAAGTCACAAGAGGCAGAGCTCATGTCTGTTCAGCTTTGAGAAAAGGAGGCTGAGGGGGGGGTCTCCTAAGTGCTTATACATATTTAAAGGATGAGTGTCAGGAGGATGTGGCCAGACTCTTCTCAGTGGTATCCAGTGGCAGAACAAGGGGGAATGGTCACAAACTGGTACATCGGAGGTTTTGCCTAAATATAAAATACTTCTTTACTCTGAAGGTAACAAAGCACTGGAACAAGCTGTACGGGGAGGTTGTGGAGTTTCCATCCCTGGAGACATTAAAACCCTGTGTAATCTGCTCTAGCAGGGATGCTGGACTAGATGATTTCCAGAGGTCCCTTCCAACCCCTACCTTTCTGTGATTCTGTTTACATACCTCCATATCAATTAGCCATACATAGTCATATATCATTATGCATATGTTCTTAGTTTTCTAGAGGTTCTTTGGTGATCTTCAAGGGATGTCTTGGGAGAGCCCCGGCGTTGAACTTTCCTTCTAGGCATGCCCAGTGCTCTCTTAGCCTGTACCTTGTTCTCTTTCTGTACAGGGAACTGGCTGCAACTAGTTTTAACCACAACTTCCAGGGGCCCTCAAACCCAGAGCCTTCCTGCATGTCCTAAGGGTTTGAAAACTGATCCAAATGTAGCTCCAGACTGCAGAACTGCTTAAACCAGCACAATTAAGCATCTTTCAAACCTGTCAGCATAACCTTAAAAGTCACGCTAAGATATCCTTAATATATCCACTCTATCAACAATTACTTACTTTGAATAGCGGACCATCGGGGCACATATTTTTACGACTTGCCCAGAATGAAACAAATCCATGGGATCTTTCAGTTGGCATTGTTTAGTTTCTACGATGTCACTAATCATATATAACCAACAATCCTTTTAGCATCTGGAAAAAAAACCAAACAGCCACCAGTGTAATTCACAAAGGGTAAGTAATCCTGCTGCTTCTCCTAAGACATGCAGGAAAGCATCAGGGCTGAAGAGCATCCCACAAGAAAAGCCTCATGAGCAGTGTCAGGAACACACCTTCTGCTGCCACCACCAGCTACAAACACCGACCCTGCGCCCCGCTCCACGCGTGACACCCGCCTGTGACACCGCTGCCTTCCTTCCTCCTAGCAGCGATCCTTCTGGCTGGCGGGAAGTCTCCAGCCCAGCCCCTCGGCTGGACCCGGGGCTCAGGGCAACCCCTGAGAACTCATGGAGAAAGTTTTTCCTTGTGTCCAGCGAGAACCGCGCCTGCTTCCGCCTAGGCCCTCCCGCCGCAGGCCCAGCTCCCGCTCCAGACCCAGCACCCGCCGCCTCCCGCTCCAGACCCAGCTCCTGCTGCCTCCCGCTCCAGACCCAGCTCCTGCTGCCTCCCGCTCCAGACCCAGCTCCCGCTCCTGCCGCCTCCCGCTCCCGGCCCAGCTCCAGACCCAGCTCCCGCTCCTGGCCCAGCTCCCGCTCCGGGCCCAGCTCCCGCTGCCTCCCACTCCCGGCCCAGCTCCCGCTCCGGGCCCAGTGCCCGCTCCAGCTCCCGGCCCAGCTCCCGCTCCCGCTCCCGGCCCAGCTCCCGCTCCAGGCCCAGCTCCCGCTCCCGGCCCAGCTCCAGACCCAGCTCCCGCTCCCGGCCCAGCTCCCGCCACCTCCCACTCCCGGCCCAGCTCCCGCTCCCACTCCAGGCCCAGCTCCCGCTACCGCTCCCGGCCCAGCTCCCGCCACCTCCCACTCCCGGCCCAGCTCCCGCTCCCACTCCAGGCCCAGCTCCCGCTACCGCTCCCGGCCCAGCTCCCGCTCCAGCTCCTGCCGCCTCCCGCTCCCGCTCCAGCTCCCGCTCCCAGCCCAGCTCCCGCTCCCGGTCCCGGCCCAGCTCCCGCTGCCTCCCGCTCCCGGCCCAGCTCCCGCTGCCTCCCACTCCCGGCCCAGCTCCCGCTCCCACTCCAGGCCCAGCTCCCGCTACCGCTCCCGGCCCAGCTCCCGCTCCAGCTCCTGCCGCCTCCCGCTCCCGCTCCAGCTCCCGCTCCCAGCCCAGCTCCCGCTCCCGGTCCCGGCCCAGCTCCCGCTGCCTCCCGCTCCCGGCCCAGCTCCCGCTGCCTCCCACTCCCGGCCCAGCTCCCGCTCCGGGCCCAGTGCCCGCTCCAGCTCCCGGCCCAGCTCCCGCTCCCGCTCCCGGCCCAGCTCCCGCTCCAGCTCCCGGCCCAGCTCCTGCCGCCTCCCGCTCCCGCTCCAGCTCCCGCTCCCAGCCCAGCTCCCGCTCCCGGTCCCGGCCCAGCTCCCGCTGCCTCCCGCTCCCGGCCCAGCTCCCGCTGCCTCCCACTCCCGGCCCAGCTCCCGCTCCGGGCCCAGTGCCCGCTCCAGCTCCCGGCCCAGCTCCCGCTCCCGCTCCCGGCCCAGCTCCCGCTCCAGGCCCAGCTCCCGCTCCCGGCCCAGCTCCAGACCCAGCTCCCACTCCCGGCCCAGCTCCCGCTCCAGACCCAGCTCCTGCTGCCTCCCGCTCCAGACCCAGCTCCCGCTCCTGCCGCCTCCCGCTCCCGGCCCAGCTCCAGACCCAGCTCCCGCTCCTGGCCCAGCTCCCGCTCCGGGCCCAGCTCCCGCTGCCTCCCACTCCCGGCCCAGCTCCCGCTCCGGGCCCAGTGCCCGCTCCAGCTCCCGGCCCAGCTCCCGCCACCTCCCACTCCCGGCCCAGCTCCCGCCACCTCCCACTCCCGGCCCAGCTCCCGCTACCGCTCCCGGCCCAGCTCCCGCTCCGGGCCCAGCTCCCGCTCCTGGTCCCGGCCCAGCTCCCGCCACCTCCTGCTCCCGGCCTAGCTCCCACTCTCGCTCCCGCTCCGGGCCCAGCTCCCGCTCCAGCTCCCGGCCCAGCTCCTGCCGCCTCCCGCTCCCGCTCCAGCTCCCGCTCCCAGCCCAGCTCCCGCTCCCGGTCCCGGCCCAGCTCCCGCTGCCGGTCCCGGCCCAGCTCCCGCTGCCTCCCGCTCCCGGCCCAGCTCCCGCTCCCGGTCCCGGCCCAGCTCCCGCTCCAGACCCAGCTCCTGCTGCCTCCCGGTCCCGGCCCAGCTCCCGGTCCCGGCCCAGCTCCCGCTCCCGCTCCCGGCCCAGCTCCCGCTCCAGCTCCCGCTCCCGGCCCAGCTCCCGCTCCCGGCCCAGCTCCCGGCCCAGCTCCCGCTGCCTCCCGCTCCCGGTCCAGCTCCCGGTCCCGGCCCAGCTCCCGCTCCCGTTCCCGCTCCCGGCCCAGCTCCCGCTCCCGGCCCAGGTCCCGCTGCCTCCCGCTCCCGGCCCAGCTCCCGGTCCCGGCCCAGCTCCCGCTCCCGTTCCCGCTCCCGGCCCAGCTCCCGCTGCCTCCCGCTCCGGGCCCAGCTCCCGGTCCCGCTCCCGGCCCAGCTCCCGCTCCCGCTCCGGGCCCAGCACGGACACACCGGCCTGACCCTCCCCGCGCTCACCGCGCGCCCGCTCGCGGGGCGGTGCCGTCCCGTCCCGTCGCGCGCCCTCGCCATCATCGCCGCGCGCCCGGGAGTGACGCGCGAGCCCGCAGCATGGAGGAGGCGGGCGGCGGGGCCCCGGGCCTGGCCCCGCTGCGGGCGGACGGTGAGGGGCGGCGGGGGGCGGCGACCGGGCCCGGGGTCCCGTCCGTCCGCCGGCGGCCCTGAGGAGGCGGAGGGTCCTTCGGGCGGGCGGCGTTGGGCAGGGCGGGCGGAGCCGGGTCAGGGGCGCCGGGGTTCGGGGGCTGGGCGGGACGGGGAGGGCGGTGAACCCAGTCACGGAAAGTTGCGGCGGAGCGGTGCTTGAGCGCCCCGTCCCCTCGGGAGGAGACCCCCCCCTGCTGCCAGGGGGTCCTGCCGGCTGGCGTGTGCACCTGCCGTGAAAGAAGTGCCCGAGGAAGGGGGTTGGTCATCTCAGTGAGCGCCGTCTGGAAACTCCTGCCGTGCTTCATCTAAAGTCACCGCTTCGGTATCGTTCATTTAATAGTTTGTACAATAGCTTGGTAAGAGTCCGGTGCGGTTTCGTTAAGTTGCGTCTCATGTCACTTCAATCCTCAGCGATTTGAAGGTGGCTGATGCGGTGGGTTACGCGTGCAGCCTTGACAGCCGCACACTGGTCACGCCGCAATGTTTGAAGGAGAAAGTGTCGGTGCTTTTTAGTGCATTCCACTCAAGAAAAACCTGTAGAGAAGAAAGGAGCTTGTGTCTTTTTCACCATCTACACACCTCCCCCCCCGCAAGTCATCAGCTCCAAACTTCTTTCTCTTGTTCGTGATCTCTTCTCAAATCGGACTCTTGTTTGTATTATGCAAAGTGAAGAGCATATGCTCTTACATGTGGAGAAACTGAACTGCATGCTTTAGGTCCATAAATAGTAATTGACTGTTTGAAGTCAATTACAATTGAAGTATGAAGATAAAATCTGTATCTGTTTTCAGAATGTTACGCTGACTTCTTCAGAGAAGACTTTGACGTGAAAGCCTACACTTCCCAGTCTATCCATCAGGCTGTGATAGCTGAGCAGCTGGCAAAACTTGCCCAGGGAATTAGTCAGTTGGATAAAGAGCTTCATTTACAAGTAAGTTTAAAATATACCAGTTATTCTGAGCTGTTGGTTATAAACTAGTCAAACGTTTAGTAATCTTATGATCTTACTGCTTTTGAAATTGGCCAGTGTACTCTGCAAGCCTGAACTAAAGGTACAATTTGCAGCAAAACTAGTAATCTGATACTTTACTTAGTCAAGCCCACTCTTAATATTCCTGCCAAGAAGCCATACCATATACTGCTTTGTTTCCAGTTTCTGCAGCCAGTCTTTGTATACTTGGAGGTTTGACTCTTCCTTGTATGGATGTTCCCTATTCTTTCCAAATGATCATATCAGCTGTCAGGAACGCTGGCCTGTGTTGTGGGATGACAATTGTGGAAGATAGGGAATGATTTGACTTGCACCCTTTTATCCTGTGTTTGAGAGTAGCCTTGCTTCTAAGGCTCTAGCTGGGCAGATACAACCTGTGGTAGCACACCTCCACCCCTTCAGAAAGGTGATTTTGATTTTGGATAGTAGAAGGCTTTTTGGTAAAATCTATGTACATGCCACAAATACACAGTGGACCGTTCAGTGAGAACACATGCTAAGCTTGTGTGTAGTTTCAAAACCTGCTTCCTCCCTCCCTTTGTCGCAACTGGCAGTTCTCTGGGAACAAATTTCTAGATGTCATAACTAAAACAGAAAATATTAAAAATGTGAAAATACATTACCACTGTGTGATTAATAAGCTTACGTGTACAATGATTATATATGAAGGTGCGTTGAAATGTCATTGCTCTGCTGGCTTTAAGATGTCAGTTAGGCTGCAGTTACTGACCCTCTTCTTGTTCTGAGCTTGCTTGCTTTTGTGAATTAAAATGCATTCTGAAAACTTTCATCTTTAAGGTGTGTGGCTGCTTTTTCCTGTGTCTGCCTAATGCAGGGATGATGATACTTTAATGCCTGATGTAGGCATGATGATGAGACACTTGATATCCCTTTCAGGCACGCATCCCCATTTTTCTGTGTTGATTTCTTGTTTTTTAAAGGTTGTTGCAAGACATGAAGACCTGTTGGCCCAAGCAACTGGAATTGAATCCTTGGAAGGTAAATACTGTTATATTATGCTTCTTACTTCTTACAATGGAGGAAACACTTCTAATATCTGTGCAGGGAACATAACTCACTGCCAACTTTGCCCTCTAATACTAAGGCTACAGCTCTTCTGAGGAGTAACACGTGGCAGCTGTTGGTTTTTTTTATGTCAGCAGATGGAGCTCCAGGGAGGTTAGGCCAATACTTTGGTGTAAATGCTTCATAGGAAAACATGTTTTGATAATCAGTTCTGAGCAACTTTAGCAATCAAGTAGTTTTGACCTTTTAATATATTTTTCCAAATAAGTCTAATTTTGTTGCAACATTAGCTGATACCTGCTGCTGTAAGTACCACGTAGCATGTTGCATATGCATGTGTTGCATAGTTTGCAAATCTTAACCAAAGAGGCTTTAACACAATCTTAACTGCATTGAGATATTTTTTTCCTACTAAGGAGCTACTAAGTTAAATACATATCTTTGTGTTGTTCCACTGTTTGGGATCTGGTTTTTGATATAAACTGCTGACTTCTAAAGACCTTACTTAGGAAACACTGGATCTGTATAGAAAAATTGTAGTAGTATATTGTTGTTCCAGGAGCTCATTAGACCTGACATTCTGCTCTTTGTCACTTGTTGGGAACTTTATATGGTTTTAGATTTTTGGGGCTGTTTTTTTGTGCAGAAGGATATTTACCTCTGTAACATGCTAATTTGCATATATTATGGCATCCAAACAAGCCCCCTTTTCTCCTTCCCTTTTGTACCTTGTTAAGTAACTTAAGTTTTTTCCTTGTTCTGCTTCCAGATTTTTGCATAACCAGAGAGTTTCTGGTTACTGACAGTTAGAGTATCTCCTTAGTCTTTGGAACTTGTTGGGTACAGTATTTGATTGTTAGCATTTGCATATAGCTATGAAAATAAAGAAATACCTATTTAATCTACCAATGGTAGCTTCCAAATAGCTTTTCAAACAGTTGGAAAATTCAGCAGAGGAAGACTCAAGTCTCTGTTCATCCTCCAAATAAGAAGTGGATAGGAACTGTAGTCTATTTTGTGATTGATAAATACCTCCCAGTCACCCAGCTTCAGCAATTTGTGCTCAATGGAATTGTGTTTTCTGAAATCATGGTTGTTTCTGAAGGCATTCCTTCTTAAAATTGTTCTGAGGAAAGAATGAAGTACTTCAAAACAACTACTCAGTTATAAAACATTTGTATGAGGCAGGTATGGTAAATAATGCATGTTTTACAGCTAATAATGCAAAATAAAACAAAAATCTAATTCACCTCAAATTTGTTGAAATATCTCCATTTACTTGGGTTCTTTAGGAGGCCTTTTCTGTGTGTGAGGGAAGAAGCATGCTGATGTTCTAGTCCTGCAGTGCTGGACACTTGAGACATCAGTAGAAACTTCAGTCTGCAGTTGCCAGGAAAACCAAAACCACACAAAGATAGTTTTTTAAGTTTTGAAAAATTTTCTCATCTCTGCCCTGCTTGTGCCACATGTGATGTGTGGTCACTATGCAGAAACACTGAAGATGAATAAGAAAAAAAAAGGATGTAAATAGACATTTTAATTATGAAGTTAGAAACTTCTTGGTATTTTTATATAGAAAGGTAACAAGTGAAGATTATGGAACTAATTCACAGCATGCACAATCGTTTAGATGTGTGAAAGTAATCCTCATTAAAGGTTTCAAATTGATATACCCAGCTTTTAGAGTCTTTTCTTTTTTAGGTCTATGCACTTTAAAAATGGTACATTCATCTGGTATACTGTCTAGCCATGTCATGCTACTGGCCTTCCTCTGTTACTGCAATGTGGAGTAGAAAAAACAGGCTGATTTTTGCTAACTTTTTGCTGTATCTCATATCTTCATCCTGTCATGCATGAGAATTGCATGCCTAGCAGTCAGTCCATGTCAGAGAACTCCTGAGTCTGTCACTAAGCCAAGTTAGTAATTCTGAAAATATTGAGAAGATGGGAGTTTGTATTTTTATTCAAAAACCATGACATGTAGTCCCAGTACAGGGCAAGCTAAATAAAACTGTTAGCAGTATATCTTCCATCTTGCTGTATCATATTGCAGTTTTATCCAATTTGGTGATGACATATTTGTAAACAGGGCTTTAGAAAAATGGTGTGTGTTTGAGAATGCTAACAGTAACCTAAACAAGAATAATTTCATAGGATTTGGTTTGTGTAACTTAATTCTCAGCAGGCTGATTCCATATTGCAAAAAGTGACTGCTACCCTTGCCTATTTTTTCTGCATTTTAACAAGAAAAGAACAAGTATGCTTGTGGGCTGTCTTTGAGCTGCTTTGCCAAACTAATCTGGAACAAACATGTTTAGGGTAATTTGCTCTGTAATCTAAATTCAGTGACCTCACATTGTTACCTTACTTGTTTGCTAAAGATGCTTATGCACAGGAAGAAAACCTTGAAATAGAATTGGTTATTTTTTCAAGTCTTCTGTGTCTGTACGTTTCTCTAGTCACTATGTTAAATGAAGTGTTTAATAGGTTATGCCATTTCAGGTGTTTGTACCAGGTATATGCCTGTGAACAGAGGCCCTAATTATAATTCTCTTAGAAAGTAACACACTCTAAATATTTGAAACTTAACGTATGATAGATTTCAGATCCTTCTGTAGGTTTGTGTTCTGTACCATTCAGTAATTGACCTATTATTACTTGTTCAATTTATTTCCAAATATGCTGTGTTTTATTAATTGCAGTTGTTTGAATGCTTTGTTGTAAAAAGGGAGCAACTGGTTTTAATGCTAAAGTAGTCTGCAGCAGTTACTATGATTTGAAGAACAGTTCTTTCTATAATTGACAAGTTTTTAATGTAAAAACTCTGCTTTAATTTGCAGGTGTCCTCCAAATGATGCAGACTAGAATTGGTGCTTTACAAAGTACTGTTGACAGGTATGCCATTCATTGTGCAATTAGAAAGTATACATTCTTAATTGTTCTGTTATTTTTTAATGCAGCTGTAAATAAATTTCTCTTCTTATTTTTAGAATTAGAGTAAAAATTGTTGACCCCTACAACAAAATAGTGTCGCGTACAGCTCAGCTAGCAAAACTTCAAGTAAGTTGTACTAAAGCGTATTTTAAAAAAACCTTCTTGAATGTATGTTATTTACCAATTGTCAGACATGGGTGGGACTTCCATACTTGAGTTGCCTGCAGGTCATTGTCAGTATTTCTCAATGAAAAATCAGTGTTTGTGTGTCTGTTCATAAGCTACTGAGAAGTACTTCATATTGCCAACTAGGAAACTGACCTTTGCACTAGCTAAGTGAGTTTTTGTGGAGATGGAGGGAAGGGTTATCTAAGTACAGATTAGTTATATTCTCATTACTGTGTGTGTAGTTTTGTTTTTTCCTGTTGTAGTGCCATTGTGTAGAAGATGCTTTTATCCTGTAAGTTAGTGCATGGTTGGCTGCAGTTTAGAGAAGAGTTTGGGAATTAATTCTTTGAAAACAGTCAAGATGCAGCTTACAGAGTGAGTTGTGGTTCTGGAGTTTAATAAACCCTGGTATATAGTTGTCCCTGTATTTTGAATATGAGTGGAGTCTACAGGAGAATGTAGATACCTGTTAGAGGATAGCAGTGGGAGAGAGCTTATCATAAAGATGGTGCAATAATTGTCAAACACTTTAATTGTTAATTTTATAATAGTTGAAAACTATTCCATAGATCTTTAGGAGTCATGTGACTGCATTCTATTCAGTTTGTGATTTGAAATGCAGCACAACTCCAAATCCACAAGTGTTTACTGAGTTATTGTTTGAATTATTTGTCTTTGCAAGTTTACCTTAGCTTTGCAGAACTAGAACTTTTAGTAGCTGACATTTTAGCTATGAATCTACACTCAAGTAATTGCCATCTGTGAGTGACTGTTATTGTAGAGTAGATGAAGCTGCAAACTCTCATGCAGTTTCTGGTGGAACAGCTTCACTAGTCTCACAACTAAACTTTTATTTTCTACTTTACTTTCAGTACCAGTGAAGTTGAGCAGGATGCTCTTAACATTCTGTTGAGCCAGTTTGTCCAGCTGTTACTGTTTATACTACTGGACAAATCTTCAGTGACTTCCATGTGGCAGGTTAGGTGCAGGTTTTTGTTATTCTCTGAGGTATGCTGCAGCTATGGAAGGGGTTGTTGGAATTTGGTGCTGAAGATAATTTCTGTCCTGACCTTACACAAAGTCCTGCAGAAGGACATTTAAGAAGAATGAGTCCCTGATCTTAGGAAATGTTTCTTGGGTGCTTTTTCCTGTAGCAGGGTTACATAGATTTTCCTGTGTTGTGAAAGCAGTATGCATCCAGGGTCAGCATTACTCAGCTTGTGCCAGGGAATTTGTAATATCTGGCTTTATTTGCTGTTAGTCAGAGAAAGAGTTGTGTGGTAAGCAGCTCTTAGGGTAGCATGCTAGGCTAATCTTCATAGCATCCAAATGCAGTTATTTACCTCAATATAGGAAGAGAATTATTCCAGCTTCTTTGCCAGTGAGAATTCCCCGTTGGCAGGGGAGCTGCTGTTCCTTGTGTTGGAAGATAAATGGCAAGTGCTCTGTGTTGCACTACACTGCTGGCTGGAGTTGAGGGTCAGGACACTTGAATTATGAAATGAAGGTGGACATATGGAGAGTTGAATCAATAGGCCTTTGAAATCTCAGCCTTCTGCCTCCCCAGGATGCACTTCTGTGGTATCTCTTGAGCTGGCTGCCTGGTTTGGGCAGGCAGGAAGGGTGTCAGCACAGCAAACAATTCACTTCATGGCAGTGACAGGGCTTATGACATGAAATTTCTCCCAAATGCAAGACTTATGGCATAGGACACTTTCAAACTTTCTAGTTTTATCAGTAGGTACACAATTGGTAGAATAAGTAGGAAAAGGCAGGTGACTGCTAAAAGAGGTTACATTCCATCAAAATCTGTAGGCTTGGCAGGTATGTTCTGCTGCACTGTGTGGTGTTTAAGAGCCTCTTGTACTCATAATGGTATTTTAGTGCTTCTCTACTGATTGCTGTGGGACTGCTCACAAACTGAAGGAATATTTGGCTTGCATAAAGCTGGATTTTGCCATTCTTAATTGCTTTTAATATAGTCTGTCTTTTTCATAAACATTCTCACTGCAAATTCAGTGTGAAACTTCAAATCTAGTCCCAAATTCCAAATCTCTGCTGTGTGCTTGTGTATTTTATGTCTCGCTCTGAGCTTCATGGCATGCCAAGGGAGCAAAAGCTTACTTCCTACTTTAAATCATACTGTCTTCTTCTGAATCCTTCCATAGTAGATCATGAGCTAAATGGGAGTAGTTAACAGCTGAACTACGTAGACAGAGTGTTTGGCCTTCAGAGGGTTATTTTCTGTGCAGCTCAGTTTAACCAAGTCTTTCTGTGTGTTCTCTTAATTTCAGATATCTCAGTGTTTAAAAATTCTTATGATAGAAAATAACATTTTAAAAAAATTAAAAATATGAATTCTGTATTTTAAAGTTAGTCTCCTTTTAAAGTATGCACCAGTAGTAGATTTCATCCTGGTGCTACTGTAACTGAAGAGTAAATGTAGTCTGAAGATGGTGGACTGTCTCATCATTCTTCAGGCATCAGTTATATATAAGGGTCGTTTGGATGTGGTGTTGGTCAATACAGTTTAAGGGAGAACTTTGTAGAGTAGGGATGATGGTTGGACTTGGTGATCCCAAGGGTCTTTTCCAACCTGAATAGTTCTATGATTCAACTACTTTATGGTCTGGCAGATATATGCAATTGCACAGATGAGTTATGCACTGACACATTTTTAAGTGGTCCTCTCTTTTTAATTAAGTCTTTCAATAATTTCTTAAAATTAACTTGAGAGAAAACCAAGAGGTCTTTTGATTGCTTGAATAGTTGCAATAATGTCTGTTAGTGTTGATGTGTTGCATTAAATTTCAGGAGATAACTAACATGTAATCTCCAGAAAAATTGAGGTTTATTTTTAATTTTACTAAAACCCATGGAACTAACTCAGGCCACTGGCCATTTCCAAATCAATTCTTGCTTGAACAGTAGAATTCATTCCTTCTTGGATGGAAGCATCTCGTTTACAGAAGCATACTATGTCAACACAGGAAGGCAATCTTTCCTGAATTAGTTCAGACTTCTGTTATGCAGGTGACCAGGTAAAAGGAGCTAGTATCTGTCAACAACACCATTATTAGATATATGTGTGTGATTATATGTATTATTTCTGTTACATTATCCTCAAATATTGCATTTTTATACAATGACTGTGAGTTTTATTAAGTTGAACAACTGATATAAATGGAAGTATTTGAGTGAAACAGGATCTTTGTCAAGGGCACAATGCAGTAGCAATTGCTGTGAAGTTAAGAAATCATCTTCAGTGCATTTGTTTTTTCTCCTCCTTGGAATTCACGGGCTCAGAAGTTAATTTGTTTTTCCTCTTTTATCTAAATCTTAACTTTTTCCCATCTGTTACTCAGTTTGATAGTCCTTTTAAAATGTTTCTTGGATAGGAGATAATGAGCAGCAATCAAATGAAAAAGAAATAATTTTTGGCACAGAAAGTAAAAGATGGTCAGAAGATACTGAAGTGGAATTCCTAGGGAGAAACATTGGCTAGAGGTACAAAATTGGATGAGAGAGTAATTAAATTTGAAAGCAAAGGAGTAATCCTATGCCTTCTTACTTGGTGAAGCACAGTGCATGATATAAAAACCTATTTTTGATTCATCTTGTAGAAATGTAGTTCGCAGATATGGAAGTGGTATGTGGATTAAGATTTTTCTGATTAAAGAGATGAATTAGTAGAAACTAATACGTTAATCTCTCAAAGTAGGATAAGCCCCACTTGGTTCTCACTAATGGTAATAGAAATCATGTGGTTACGTTGTCTTAGAATGCTTAGGAAACTTGCACTTCAGACTCTGTAATACAGAGCCAAAACCAGTGAGAGTAGTTGTGCTTTCAGCAGTTTGTCTAAGTGGGGCTTTTTCTAAGTTTTTCTTGTTGTTCTGTCTAGATGTTTAAAAAACATAAACAATTTAAAAACTATTAAAAATTAAACTGCCTATGCCAGGGTGTTGGAACTAGATGATCTTTAATGTGACAGGATTGGATTCAGCCACAGCTCCTGAAGGAACTGGTTGATGAAGTTGCAAAGCCTCTGTCCATCATATTTGAAAAGTCTTGGCAGTCTGGAGAAATCTCCACTGACTGGAAAAGAGGAAAGATAACTCCCATTTTCAAGAAGGGAAAAAAGGATGACCCAGAGAACTATAGACCAGTCAGTCTCACCTCTGTGCCTGGCAAGATGATGAAGCAGATTCTCTGGAAGGCTCTGTTAAGGCACGTGGCAAAAAAAGGGGTGATTGGTGACAGCCAACATCGTTTCATCAAGGGCAAATCCTGCCTGACTAATTTGGTGGCTTTCTACAATGGTGTCATGGCATCAGTGGACAAAGGAAGAGCAACTAACATCACCTACCTGGACTTGTGCAAAGCTTTTGACACTGTCCTGCACAACATCCTGGTATCAAAATTGGAGTGATAGGGATTCAATGGACGGACCACTCGTTGGGTAAGGAACTGGCTGGATGGTCACTCTTAAAGAGTGGTGACCAGTGGCTCAATGTCCAGATGGAGACCATGACGAGTGGTGTTCCCCAAGGGTCAGTACTTGGACCAGTGCTATTTAACATCTTTGTTGGCGACATGGGCAGTGGGATTGACTGCACCCTCAAAAAGTTTGCCAAGGACACCAAAGTGTGTGGTGAGGTCACCACAGTGAAAGGAGGAAATGCCATTCAGAGGGACCTTGACAGACTTGAGAAGTGGGCTCATGCAAACTGCATGAAGTTCAACCAGGCCTGCAAGGTCCTGCACCTGGGTCGGGGCAACCCCAAGCACAAACACAGGCTGGGTGGAGAAAGGATTGAGAACAGTCCAGAGAAGAATGACTTGGGAGTGATGGTGGTGGACAAGTAGCTCAACATGAGCAGCTAATGTGCACTTGCAGCCCAGAAAGCCAGTCGTGTCCTGGGCTGTATAAAAAAAAGCATGACCAGCAGGTCAAGGGAAGTGATTCTCCCCCTTTACTCTGCTCTTGTGAGACCCCTCCTGTAGTACTGTGTCCAGTTCTGGAGCCCCCAACATAAGGACATGGAGCTCATGGAGAGAGTCCAGTAAAGGGCCGTGAAGATGATGTCCTCCTATGAGAACAGGCTGAGAGAGTTGGAGCTGTTCAGTCTGGAGAAGAGAAGACTCCAGGGGGACCTTATAGCAATCTTCCACTACCTGAAGGGGCTTACAGGAAAGCTGGGGAGGTACTTTTTACAAGGGCTTGTCATGGAAGGACAAGGGGGGATGGATCAAAACTGGAAGAGGAGAGATTTAGGTTAAACATTAGGAAGAAATTCTTTATGTGAAGGTGGTAAAACATAGGCACAGGTTGCCCAGAGAAGTTGTGGAAGCCCCCTCCCTGGAAGTGTTCAAGGCCAAATTGGATGGGGCTTTGAGTAACCTGGTCTAGTGGGAGGTGTCCCTGCCCATGTAGGGGAGTTGGAACTAGGTGAACTTTAAGGTCCCTTCCAACTGAAACCATTCTGTGATTTTATGATTATGTTTGATTTAGATGTCAGGCATACCTTTTTTTCTAAATTGATGCTAACAAAAATATACACACAAATATGTTTCTTGAAAGTTTTAATATGCATCTATCTTCTTAATTTATAACCAAGAATGATGTGTATTTTAATAGACCTATGAAAGTATGTAAACTAACGGTTGGCTGAATGAAGGTGACTGGCCTCATGGAAGATTTGCTGAAAATGAGTTTTTGTATCTGTTCCTACCGTAAGAGTCAGTATTTGTCATAACAATTTAGCCTTTAAGTTTTATTGTCCTCTGAAGTAAATGCTTCCGTTTGCTTATTTTGGATCAATGTTTGATTGGTAAGGACAATTTCTCAATTTTACTAAAGCTTTCCAGAGGGGATGAATATTGAGGAGAGGTGCACAATGTAAAATAAAGTTCACTTCTAGTTAGAAGTGGAACATGTCTTTGTTATAGTATTCTGAGTTCCCATTTTTTTTTTAATAGTAATGACAACATACGTTCAGTAGCCATGTGAATTTAATTAGAAACTTTTGAAAGTACTGGTCTGGATTGCATAAAACATTGTTAAAAACCCTGAGCAAAGGTATTTCCGTGGTCTAAAGTTTCTTGGTTTTATTGACATTAATATTTCCTATTTCACTTAAATTATTTCCATATTTGAGGCCTCATATGATGCAGTCGTTATGTACTGATAATGTCCCCTACTGCTACATTTTCTCTGCAGGCTGCCTGTGACTTGCTGCGGAGGATAATACGCATCTTGTATCTCAGTAAGAGGCTTCAAGGACAACTGCAAGGAGGAAGCAGAGAGATAACAAAAGCTGCCCAGAGTCTCAATGAACTTGGTGAGTCCTTTTAGAGGCATTTTTAGCTTGCACTTGTATGACTCACAGTAGCGTTTGACTAAAATAAACTCCAAAAACTTGTTATTATGGTTCTTGGTGTCTACTTCCTGATCTGAATTGAGAAATGGTATGAAGAGAACTCAATAGTACCTTCATTTTTTTCCCATGACTTGTAGATAGAGATATTTAATAACATGAAAATTCTATGGTAATAACTTGAGTTCTTTTGGGCAAATTTTTTTTTGTGAAGCAATGAATTTCTCACTGGTTCGTGTTTGTATAAAACACCTTCAGAGGCAGCAGATACATATTGTTTTTGGGAGATATTGCACTACAATAAGGCTTAGTTTAAATTACATCCACATAGTTTACATCCATGTCCTAAAAGAAGATTATTGGCCCCATAACCTTTGTGAAAGCCATATGTGATACCATATACAGATGCCTAACCTAAATGAGATTCTGGAAGCATTCTGCTGTAGTGGTGACTAATTTACCCTGTATTTTATTGGTTTCTAGGAAGCTTAGGTTACATTGCTAGATTCTTTGCTGGCTGGCTGGCTTGGGTACTTCTACACAGTGCTGCAGTGAGGAACATCCTGTTAGTCTTGGAGATCAGTTGGTGTGGATATAGTATCTTGCCAGCTGTTTCTCTGTTGGTTTAATGGTATTCAAATTTCAGCTTCCAAAAATAGGTTGAAGGAGAGCTGAACTATCAAACATTCAGAATAATCCTGAGGTTATCTGTCATTACTGCTCTTTTTATACTGTATAATAAAAAAATAAAACAAGGACTTAGTTTTATAATTAGCAGATGCTGTGTTGCAAATGGAAAGGTTTTTTATGTTTATTTAGTATATTATTTTGATTGATGCACTTAAGCAATTGTAGCATTCTAAATTAGAATATTTTTCTAATTTTCTGTTTTTTCTAATATTCTGTTTTCTTTCCATTTCAGTCTCCTCTCACATCCTTAGGTTATATACAGTAATTCTGTCCCTTAACTACCTGAATTACACGTCTTGTGGGATTAATCTGAATGCTAGATCCTATTCAAATAATTAGTACAATTTAATGGTAAAATCTGAGATGTTTATCTTGTGTAGCTTTTAGGATTTTTTTCTTCCAAAGAAACTGCCTTTTATTGCTCTTCTCCCTCTTTTTTTCTTTCACAATTTTAAAAAAGAACTTCCACTTTCCTCTGTTAAAGTGTCAGTCTTTTGAGTTTCTGGTTTTCAAACACTTGGTCTTTTCCTGAAGCTTAGAGAAGTCTTGATTAGTTATTCTTTTTAAAGATGAAGGGAAACATGTCCCCTTAGGAATCCCTTTTGAGTTTCATCCTGCAATCCATAAGGAGGGAGCCAAGGCTTACTGACTTTAATCCTTAATTAATCCTTAATTCTGGATGGTTAATGGCCAGGTAAAATCCCTTGTCTACTGTTATTTTTGTCTTCTCTTCCCTTGTATCTCTTCCTTCTCTCTTATCTCTCCATCTGCATCCCTCCCTCATTTTTGGCTATCTGCTATTGGTTACTCTCTGCTGCCAGCCTTGACTGGTCTGAATTCTTACTGCATCCCAGCTGGCCATGATGCCCAGCACCCAAGTGGATGGGAACACCCCACCGGGGAGTGGCTGGTGTGGTGGACGCAAGGTGTCTGTCTTGTGTGGTGAGGTGGTGGCTTATGGGTTATGGGGTAACTGTGTCCAGAGGCAATGAAAGTGCATGGTAGCTGGAGTCAACAAGGTTCAGGGTACTGCAGTGGGAGTCAGTGGGAAGGTGGTGTGTTGCAGGGAGGCTGGATTTTGGGGTACGGCTGGGGAAGCAGCATGCTGTGCTTCTGTCCTTGGAAAGTATTGGGACGTGGGGGAGATCTGTAGGGTGGAGGTGGTGGTGGCATGGAACGAGAGCAGTGAGTCTGTGGCAACTTGGGAGTGAAGGTGTGGAAGTGCTGTGCTTCAGAAAGATGGGAAATGTGACAGAGTGGTCTGTGGTATTGGGAGGTTGGGAAGCATGGGGAACAGACACTGGGCACTGGTTATTCTGTATTGAAATGGAAAATCTTTGAGAAGGCTTGCTTGGGAAGTACTACATCTGTTGGTAGTAAGTAGGTGTTAGACATGAATGATGCAAAAGCCAGGTGTTGGATTGGAAGCTCTGCATCATGGAGGCTTGCTTTCGAATTGGGGATCGTGGCCAAGATTAACCATAATTTGTATTTTTAGGTATTTCTGAATATCCCTTTTGGCTCTTGTTCAGGGAAAAATTCTTCCCATTGTCTTTTACCTTTCTGTTGTACGTGTGGTGCAACATAATTTCTGCTTTATTGAAATCAGCAGCATTGTGATATTACTGTGAAAGTTTTGCGCTTTCTATGGTATAATAAACCTTTTATTGCTTATAGGTTATTCTGGGTGGAATCATGGGATGACTGGCCATTTATTTTCATGAACTGTTTTACTCTGTATGTTTGTGAGACACAAACGTGTATACCCATTTGGGTGTATCTGTTCAATGTATATTTCCTCAGCAAGTCTATGTTAGTTCATGGCCTAAAGCAGTGAATTACATGATCTGACTATTCTTCTTGGTGATATTTTAATACAAATATTTTATAAAGTGAGAAAGAAACTTTCCTGATCAAGTTTAAACAATAGGATGTGACAAGAAAATAGTACACTCTATGCAGTTCCCTTTCACAGATGAAATTCGGCAGGTATTATAAAGTGTGCTGTCTCCTATGAGGGAAGGAGAAATTACTGTCATTAACAGTGACCAGTAACTGATCAGATGAAGATGAAAAAATTCTTAGTTGTGCAGCAAATGGCATGACTGTGGACAGGTTGTTAATTCCATCTGTCAGTTACAGAGCTAGCTTTGGACAACAAAGGATTTGTATCTTTTGCTTGTTAAATACCTATAACGGATGTTATAATTGTTAATATAAAGGCCTAGACTTCTTTTAATTATAATGTACTCCTAGTGTCTATGTATGTTTTTATTATATTTTATTTCACAGCAAGGGAATTTATATTCTTGAATGACTTTGTGAGCATATAATACCTGTAGGCAGGTTTTCACAGCAGCTGTAATTTTCCTCTTTTGTAAACTCAGAGTTAGTCTGTGACTAAGCTGTGCAGGCATAAAATGAAGGGGAAGAATTCTATTGAAATATGGTTTTAGGGGTCTTCAGTATAGAAGTTGCTCCAGGACAATACCACATCATATGCATTTTGTTCTTTATAAAGAGGGAGCAAAGCTTACGCTTTGCAGTTATTTAGGCTTAACATGACAAGAGAAGACTTAGGGGAAATTCAAAGAAATAAAGCTCAATTTTGATGATGCTTGTAAAAAGGTTTATCTTGGATGTAGACAACTGAAATTAGTGAGGATATGTGTAATACTGGGTGAAATGTGACAGAAGTTTTTGGCTGTGCCTGGAACGCCTCTTTGTAGCTGGCATAATGTAGGTGGTGCTTCTAAAGTGCACTCCAGAACTACTGCCGTCTGCACAAAGAAGACAGTGATGGGCTTGAAAAATTCTCTGGTGGAAGCTAGAAAAAAAATGGACTTAGGGCTTTTCTAAGGTAAACAAGATGTGTCATGATATCATTTAAGTAAGAAAAAGCCTGGATATACTCAGTATGTCTGTTCGAACAAAAAGTAGAGGAAATGGGAGGAGGAAAATGAGCTCTTGTCTAACTGCCTTAATGGGGATTGCATTGGGGGGACCTTGTTTCATCCAGTATTGAGGTTTCTCTGTTTCAGTGTGTGTTTCTAATGTTCCTGCTACATGTGGTACCCTGGAGCATCCACTGAAAGGGAACACCATTGTAAAGATTGTGAAGTCATCTATAGTATTAGATTTCTTGTCCCCCAGTTCGTATAATACAGTAATACAAAATAATGTGTGACCATTTTCTTTGTGAAAATTCACTGTTTCTTTTTACACTTAGTTCCTGTAGTTATGTGCTGTAGTAGTGTCACATGGTCTGTGTTTTCTTTGGAATTGCTATGACATTAAATAGAGCAAAATCTTTCCAAACATTTTAAACCTAAGAAGTCTATTTTTTTTAGTTTGTTGCTGTTAAAACATAGACCCATTCCATAGAAAGGAGAGTGTGTTCCTTTGTGTGCATATGAGTGTATGTTTATTATGTGAGCTTGCACATGCAGGAACAGCCAAAATACCACAGATGAAATGCAAAAAGTAAATTTATTTTTGTTACCTCACCAACCGGGGGTTCCCTGGAGAAGCACCCAGGCAGAGGCACACAGACAGGGATGCTGGCACCGTGGAGCTTGATCCTTGCTGGAGGATCACTGAACCTGCTGTTCTGCCTGTGTTTCAAGGATTCACATGTGCCTAGTTTACCACTGTGCTTTGATGTTTCCCAAAGCAGGGCCGGAATCTCAAGCATGTTTGATAGGGTGCCTCTAAGTCTATTACAGGCCTTTGCTATCTATACACAGATGTTCTACTTGTCCAACACACAAGGCTAAACAACAATTAGCATGATATAAATGTTTTTCTACACCTCAGTTGTAACTCACTTGAGCGTGTTTACAATCCACCTCACCAGTCTTCCGTTATTTTCCCACATTCACGTGTGTACATATTTATTAAAACAAATATAAACAGTATGTATATTCATCCTAATAGATCTCTACTGCTTTTCGGAGTAAACTCTTTGTTGTTAGTGGTTGTCTTCGAAAACTCTTGGGGAAAGACATGAGATTCCACAAGATAGGAGAGTTTGCTTTACTGAACACAGAACTCACTGGCTCCTATTTTATATCGACAACTCAAACTTACTTGACTTCCCTAAGCAAAGAAACTCTAGAATAAATAAACTATTTGTAGGAGTCTAGAATATAAACATACTATTAAATAGGAGGCCACATAGATGTGTCAAGAATGAATCCTGTTTTAACCAGCCACATTTTCTTTGTTGGCAGCATAACAGGTCTTAGAAGTAGAGACATCAGTGACTGTCTTGTAGTTTGATTTGGATAGGCTCTTGACATCTTGTCACACTAGCAGGATCAGCAATATTATCCAGATGAAAATGTTGTGCAATTAATGTAGAATTTGAGAAAGCCATACCCAGAATGTCGTCATGAGCTGTTCACTGTTGCTCAGCCATCTATCAAGTGGGGTTTTGTTGAAATGTGTTCTGCAGCTGGCTCATGTTTTCATTAATGATTTGAGTGATGTAATATGGTATATCCTTATTAAATTTAAAAGTAATAAGCAGAGAAGAATGGAAAGTATGTTGGGAAACAGGATTAGAATGAAGAATATTCTTAGCAAATTGGAGATATATCTTAGCTGAACTGATTTAATTTCTCTTTCAGACAAGTACAAAGTCCTAGTGACAAATAGTTGTAGTTTACAGGAGTAACAGGAAAACTGACTGTATGGATGACAGTTCTGCAGAGAGGCTTCGTAGTTCCTCATGAATTAAGTCCAAGCCACTTGTTAATTTCTTTTGTAGCAGCGTGACATTGTTGGCAATAAAATTTGTACTGATCTTTTTAAGGAAGGGTGTTGTGTGCAAGGCACTTGAGACAAATCTTTTGTTCATGCTTCAGCTGGAGTATCAACACCTTGTTCAAGGAATAGGTAGGCCAATCGAAGAAAGTCCTAAATACAGCAGTAATGATGGCTGAAGGACTTGAGGATGGGCAGTGGGAGGAGGAACTCATAGTGTGTGGCTCTTTGTTTTGGAGAAGAGGGGCCTGAGAGAGTAACATTTTCAGATAAATAAAAGTTTTGCAAATGGGAGGGGAGTAAGTGGCTCTCCATACCCACTGTAACTGAAATAGTAAGGAGTGGGCCCAAAATGAAGCAAAGAACATTTTTATCTAAAATGTTAGGAAAAGTTTCTTCCAGTAGTGGTAGTTTCAGGGGAGCTATGAAGTCAGTATTTGAAGCTTTTTTAGAAGAAGTTAAGACAAAACATGTATCAGGAATACTTTAGATATGGCTAGTTTTAGGTTGAAGTACAAAGACTGAGTGAGCTGACGTGCTACCTGTCTTGTTTCTTTCAGAGATGTCCCCCCTGGTTCCAACTCCATTAATATAAAATGTAATGTAGGGAGTTTTGGTTTTGATGTGGGGTGTTTGTTTTTTTTTTTTCATTGGACTCCTTGGTGTAAAATTTTCTTCCCACAAGTTGGTTTGTTGGGCACTGAGCCCAGATACCTCCTGGAATATTAGGACATTGTGACTGGAAAATTCAAGCCATCACTTTAGTTCAGCCTCTTCTTATCACTCCTTCAGATGAAATAGTAGATAGATCTCCTCAAAGACCTTCAGCTTACCCTTCTGAACTAATTACTTCTCTTCTGGTTAGTCATTGTGTGATTGACATTCAACTTCACACAGTTTATCCTGTTACTGAAGTGCCATAAAAATTGACCCTCAAAACTGTTATGTCGATACTTTCTAGGAGAATGCAGTGAGCAGGAGGAAGGTGGTACTTACTGACTATGTGAATGTAAATGTTGTGTATCTATTTGTTTTCCTTTTCCAGGAGAGAAGGCTACCTGTTTCTTAGTGACACAACTGTTTTTAAGAAATACGTTTAAGAAATCGTGTAAGTTTTTAATCAGAGAATCATAGACTGGTTTAGGTTGGATAGGGTCTTTAAAGGTCATTTCGTCCAACACCCCAACAGTGAGCAGGAACATCTTCAATGAAGCCAGGTGGTTCAAAGCCCCATCTACCCTGGCCTTGAATGTTTCCAGGGATGGGGCATCTGCCACCTTTCTGGTCAACCTGTTCCAGTGAATCCTCATTGTAAACATTTCTTCCTTATATTGAATCAGAATCAACCCTCTTCTAGTTTAAACTCATTACCCCTTGTACTATCACAACAGGCCTTATTAAAAAGTCTGTCCCCATCTCAAAAGCCCC
Organism: Apus apus; assembly: GCF_020740795.1. NCBI lineage: Eukaryota > Metazoa > Chordata > Aves > Apodiformes > Apodidae > Apus > Apus apus. The sequence continues at coordinate 191,287,222 of NC_067282.1, forward strand.
CTTTAAGTACTGAAGGGCCACAGTAAGGTCTCCCTGAAGTCTTTTCTTCTACAGGCTGAACAGCCCCAACTCTCTCAGCCCTTCCTCTTGGCAGAGGTGTTCCATCCCTATGATTATTTTTCTGGCTCTCCTGTGGACCCACTTCCACAGGTCCTTGTCTTTTCTGTGCTAAGGACTCCAGAGCTGGAAGCAATACTGCAGGTAGGGTCTCACCAGAGCAGAGTAGAAGATCAGAATCACCTCCCTCAATGTGCTGGCTATGGGTAATATTTGGGAAGGATGAAGAATATTGTTTTGTATTTATCAAAAAACTAAGTACTTAGTATTCAGGAACCAACAGTTCTAATTTGGTGAAAACTTAAATAGCTCATTTTAGTAGGAAGTATTAATAATTGTTTGTTTTGCAGCAGTTATCTCATCTGTATCTATTGCAAGTTGGAGTTATCTGTACCTATTATTTCCACACTATGCCCTATTAATTGGGTATTAGAACAGTGTAAATAATCTGACTAAACTGGAGAGACTTATTCTGAAGTAATTGCAGATTGGCTGGCTGTAATACTTGTCCTTTAGGTTAAATATTGTATAAAAACTATTGTGCTCTAACTACTGTGGTTTTTGAGGTAACATTAAATATGCCTGAAGTATCTGTACAAAAATATTACTACATTTGCAATGGTAAGTTGTCTGAATACCTGCCAGAGATACCATGGTAGCTCTCTTACACTGCTGCCTTCTTCCCATGTCAAATTCAGTGATTAATTGCATTTTTTGTTTTCTTTTCCAAGCAAAAATATATAGAGTGTATGATTGCCAGGCCAGACCCTGTGTTGAATCAAATTGAAGTGAAGAAGGACTTGGTTACTGTCCTGTCAGTGAGGTTTTTCACTGCTAGTACACAGAGCAGGCAGATTTGTTCATATTAATATTGCTGTGCACAGTTTCTCAGAAGAATCAACACACATCAGTCTGGAGGCTTTCATGGTACTTTTGCTTAGGGTTTTAGATGTGGTACAACTTACTGCCTTGTGTGAGAACTAGTGTCCTCTAAAATAATGTAGCATGTGTCTGTAGTGAAGTGCACTGTTCTGTAGGAGTAACTGAACTGATTTGACTAATAGAAATTACATGGCCATACTAACATGGTGCCTTGCCTGGGCTAATTAGTCCTGCTGAGAGTTAATTAATTTTATTACTGGCTCAGAGCCATCTGCAGTATTTTTGAATGCCAGTGCTTCAGGTGGCTCATACATCTGCATCCATAGCATGTGCAAATACCTTGCTAAAACGTTTCTCTTGAGTCCCTGGTGGTGTTAGCAGTGGCACTGCCATACTTTCACTGAAATTCTTTGAGATAAAATATACTGTGCCTTCCTCTAGCTGAAATGTAATCTCCGTGTTCTTCAGTTTCATGTTGTTCCTTTCAGTTTAGTTGCTTTTTGTTTTGTTTTGTTTTTCCTGAGGCTCTGTTACCGTAAGATGGAAGATTTTGCAAAAATTTGTTGTGCAAAGTTTTATTTGTGGTATTTCAGGCCAGAATAACCTCCCTGGTGGAAGGTCAAGCAGATATACAAATAGTTTAAAAGCCTTGGTATTTGTAGCTTTGAAACAAAGAGTCTTGAATTGTTTGGAAACAGATAACTTGTTTTTATAGAAAAGCTTAGTTTTTCCAAAGTCAGACTTATGAAGAATTTTAAAAGGAATGAGAAGTTCTTCACAAACATGAACCCAGTGTCACATGTGAAATACATCTAGAATACACTATCTGAACTGCTTTTCTTCAGGATCTCTGGTAAAACCTGAAAGTGAAGGCCAGTTGCTCTAGTTACAGTGTGATTAACTGGATATAGTTAATAGCACATTTAATAATAAAAAAGTAAGGTATATAGTAAATATATATACCAGATACTGTGTTTCTCATGGGTAATACTGGTTGTTCTGTGACAGTCAGACATTTGCAAAATAATTACTCTTTATTCTTCATGTGATGACATTGATAGAGTCATTCAGCTTACATTCACACAACAGAGGCAATTTAAGTTCTTATTTTATACATTGATAAAAAGAAAAAAACGTATTTGTAATGCTTAGATTTACTATGTTTAGAAAGATTCTAGTTTTGTTAGTTGCTCTGTCTTTTCAAGAAAAGGAGGGCTGTGAAAGCTGTAGATAGTGCTAACAAAAACTCCTCTTGGCTACCAAAATGATCTTGTTATTTTCTTAATATTCTTCCTGGCTTCATGTTTGCCAAAGTCACTACTTGATTTATTGTAAATTAATGTTAAAGGAAGAGATATTCAAGCTTCCATTGAATCATGTTATTTCATGAATTATGCTGTACAATCAAATATTTTGGTGTAATGAGTGTAGAAGCTGGTCCTTGTGCTCTTCTGCAGTTGCGATACTACAGACTTATTTCTTTCTGTGTTTCAGTTATACATGCAGGAGTCTTGTTCTAGGCCATCATATATTATTTTATGCCACTTTTACCTTTAATGCAGAGTTAAGGAGCTTCTCTAGATATTAAATTATTTATTGTTGGCTTCTTAAATAAGTAAATAAAAATCTCAAGAGTACCTAACAAATTCATTAATTTGACCTGTTCATGTTAAAATGCTGAATTAATGTGCATTAAACAAAATTATTTGCAAAACTTAATTCAGTTTTTGATTATTAAGAGGCTAATAGTGTAAGACCTCTTTATCCTTGTTGAGCAAGGCAGACAGAACATGCAGATTTTATTTGCATTTTGCTGTGATTAGGATTCCTAACTTGGAAACTTTATGTTAGAGAGAGCATTTTATGTAACTAGTTGATATGTTTTACTTAATCTCTGGTATGCATGTTTTACTAAGCCTTTTCAATAGAAGACACTAATTACAGGCACAGGAGAGAAGAGACAAGTTTGCATTGATAGAAGAAAAAAATGTCCTGTTGAAATTTTGTTTTTCAACAAAGTCTTTAAATTAGTAGGGGTTGAATTAACATTTTCTCAGGTTTTTAAAAGTTTTTTTTTTTCTGTTAATGTAGCTTCATTGCAGTTTCATTGCTGTGTCACTGTTTTCCAAAGTCTTAACTATTCTGATCTCTTAAAATTTAATTTTCTTTATGCATATAGTTCTAGAAAATTAATCCATATATATATTGTAACAATGTTTTTTCTTGATGTCTAGTGTCATTTAAAGGACCATAAACGTGTTTCAGATTTGCCATATTGAGCAAATTATGAAAATATTTTTTTATATTAACATTAAGCTGAATGTTTGATGTGATTAGTCTTTAGGTATAACTACTAAAAGAATTTGATTTTGTTGTATTATTAAGCATTTGGTGATTTTAGTCTCAAGTATTTAGACCTTGCCAGAGGCCTGTGTATCAGATATTTAAGAACAGATTTTGTACTCCAATTTCTGTCTTGAGTGTTAACCAGTTCCTGAGAGGTTTGTTAGTGATGTTCCAATAGTAAGGTTGTGCCAGGAGTTAATGACAGTGTGTTAGAGTTGCTGTGCTGTAGCATGTGGAGTGTTTCTCACAGTTTTTATCCTGATTCCAGGTCCAGCAAGGACTGTTTTCTGTCTTTTGCTCTTTTCTTGCTCCCAGTTACAAATGTCCACACTTTTAGTTCCTTACATTTCTCGAAAGCTTTGCTCTTTCAACCTCCCTGTCTTCTGTTACTCTTGAATTGGATTGCTTCTATTTATTAATATAAATTATAATTATTATTGTAATTATCTGATTTATAACAATTTTGGTTGTAGGCAAGTATTATGCTGAACTAGGCTTCACCAGGTACTGAGTAAAATCTGGGGCCTGACGGCTCTTGATTTATTTGCTTCTAACTGTTCAGAGGACTCCAGTGAGAAGGAAATGATAGTGGACAAGAACTAAAGAAGGGGAGGGGGGATATAGTGGACTACCAAAAAGTGCTTTCTGCTAGGACAGGAATTAATGTCAGGACAGCAGAGGAGCTGCACCAGTCATGCAGCTGATAAGGTAATATGTATTTAAACTCTCTTGTGTACTGTCATGCACCTGAGGCATGAATAGTGTTTGCCCTGGTAGCACATTCAGTTCTCTGTTTGATACTAGCCTTATGTCTGGGAGCTGGGGTTGTTTAGCCTGGAGGAGACTCAGGGGGCTATAAGGGGGGACCTTATCACTCTCTACAATTACCTGAAGGGAGGTTGTAGTCAAGTGGGAGTCAGGCTCTTCTCCTAGGTAACTAGTGACAGGATGAGAGGGCACGGCCTGAAGCTGCACCAGGGGAGGTTTAGGTTGCATATTGGGAAGTACTTCCTCATGGAGAGTGTGATTAGACATTGGAATGGACTGCACAGGGAAGTGGTGGAGCCACCATCCCTGGATGTGTTCAGGGAAAGGCTGGATCTGGCACTTAGTGCCATGATCTAGCTGATGTGGTGGTGTTACGTCATAGGCTGGACTTCATGATCCTAAAGGTCTTTTCCAGCCTTGGTGATTCTGTGACTCTGTGTACTTTTCTATGGATGTACACCTCAGATGAAGGCAGACTGCTGGAGGAGAAGGAGCTGTGAATGGGCAGACCACCTTGAATGTTTGACATGTACACATAACATGCTTTTAAAATAAATAATATTATCTCTGTTCTTTACAAATATAAAAGTATGGTACTTCTGTAAAGCATTGGAATTGAGCTGCATCCATGCTGGGATTGCTTTACCAGTGTTGTTTCTGTTCTAGCGTTCATGCAGATATGTCAGGCACATCTGTACTTCTGCAATTGCTATAGGGAATTGTGCTGTACAGATAACGATGCAGTTTTGTGGATACCTATGAATAAATGCAATTATACATGTCACAGTAGGAGATTAAATGGGCTCTTTTTCTTGAAGATTAAGACTGTAGAGATGCATTCATAGGGAGAAAATAAAGGGTCGCAGAAGGGCTCTTTGATTTGCAGAGAAAGAAATTACAAGAGCTGAGGACTGGAAAATGAGGCCTAGCAAATTCAGAAGTATAAAATAATTGAAAAATGAGACTGTGTAGACAATGTTGTTTTAATTGCTCAAGTAAATACTGGTTGTGAAATCTTGAATATAGTAACAATTTTTTCCCTGTTTATTTCTAATTAAATTGGGAGCCAGTCCAGTTTAAAAAAATCTAACCAAATAGTTATGAAAAGAAGACTGAAGTCTAATATTTCTTCAGGTCCTGGGTGGGAGACAGTATTCCTGTAGCTGTCATTCCTGCCTTGCCTTGCCTTAAAGATCAGTGAAGGTGTTGCTGTATGTCATACAACGTTACGAGTAGTGCAGAGTAAGATTTAATTCTTGCACATAGGAAAGAGCTTTAAAAACCACACCATTTTCACAGGAATGGTTTTTCCTCTTTATCTCCTGATTCATGCTTGTAATTTTCCAGTACTAGCTTCTTTAATAATTTTATGGACTTGGTGATGGTTTGAAAAGTAAAGTAGCCCAGTCTTTTTATTTGTTTACAATTCAGGTCCAACCTTTTCTTGCTTGCAGGCACCAACTCTGATTACAGGCTTTGTTATCTTAAAGGTAGACCCTCTTCAGCTGAAGAACAGCATGGTCTTGTATCTTTTTCCAAGTCATTTCAGGGAAAGATGTGACCTCACCTCATTAAAAGAAAAAACATCCTATTATTTTGAGAACATGCTGTTTCCATGGCAGATTGTCTACAATTTCAAAGATTTTGCCGCCAAATTTTAGCTGACCTAACTTGCAAACTACAGATGTAGCAGAAACTTCAGACTTTTGGCTGAAACAGAATTGGGGCATAACAAAGTCTCAGTGACTGAATCAAAAGTTTCCCTCTTTTATTCCGTTTTATTTAAACGACTTCTGTCAGAAGTTTCTGAATACTTTAGTCTTTTAAAAGATGTCTGTGTGTTCATGTGCACTTTTTGGGACTTTATCCATGTTTGATATGATTGTAGATGAGTTCTCTAGCCTCCTTTTATATTAATGGGTATATAACCTTTAATGGTCATAATTATTAAACTGAAATGTTTGTTCCTGTTTAAACATAGAAAATGAAGTGATTCACTCAGTTTGGAAATTTCTTATGATTTGATGTTTGCTTGGTAACTGTTCAGAAGAGGAATTTATAATTCAAGTAACACTCTTGTTTTTATAATATGCAAATATACTCCTAGAAAATCTGTTCTGAGAACAAAATGTCTTATGAAATACCTTACTGAGTGCAGCAGCAACAAATACATATGATAATCTTATTATTTTAGCTATACTGTACTCCATATACATGCAGTTCTATGGTATTTTGGGAAAACACAAAAAATAATTTTCCATGAGAGTTCTTGGATTAGATGTTTAGTCTGTGGAAGCCAGTTTTTTTGCTATTGAACCACATAACTTTGTTAAAAGTTTAGCTGTGGCCACAAATCTTTTTCACATCTTTTGTTTTTTTCTTTCTATTCATGGATAGGTGTCTGTTACCAGCTATTAGAGCTGTTAGCAGGAGTAATAGATCTTCCTCATTTTTGTTAAGGTGTTTTAAAACAGCAATGCTCATGTTAGCTTTTGTTTTCTGATGGCACATATATTGCAAATAGCGTTCCTTTCTCATTTTCTTTTTCCTTACACATTTTCAGCACAACAGTAAGTGCAACCTAGTGCACAATGTATCAGTGATATTTGTAATAATTTACTAATGTGGGAAGATGTCCTTTTATTTATACTTCTCCTTTCTTTGCTGTTTATTTGTGACAGGCATTTATGAAAAGTATCTTGTACCACAGTTTTCTCCCAAATCTTATTTCAAGATATTTTTCATAAATTGTCATCAGTTGTTGTGCTCCCTTCCCCCCATTAATTGTGTTTAAGTTGAGTTTAATTTGAAGTAAAAATATCTAAACAGATTGTGAGAGATCCCAGTACAGTTGAAAGTAAAAATGTGCTAATATTGCTCTGTTAATGACAGTCAGACATAGCCAGTGTGACAGATTTTACAGCAATAATGTTGTTTCAGCAGTGGCATTGATTTGTTTTTCAGATATGATATCGAGTTAAACTGTTGCAAGATAGGGTAGGAAGTTAGAGATCATAGCGGGGTAACAGAAACCAAAAGTGTATTTCCAAAACCCCAGCTTGGAAAGGAAACCAGGGCGTGCTGTTTGCCAACAGCTTTGTGCCGTCAGCCTGCCTGCCTGCTTGGCTGGCTGTGCAGTGTCAGGAATCAGAATGTGGATATAAAAATGCTTATATTCAAAGGATATAATTAATTCAAACTATAAAAAATAAGGTATGTTTTAATAATTTCAGCTTTTGTACCTACCACAGAACATTCATTGTGAATCTTCTGTTTTTTCATTTCAACTGAATTTCTTTTAATTGTGTGAGAATTTCCTTTTAAAATATGAAAACAGCTGATACAGAAATCGATGAAGTAAAAACACAGAAAGATATTTCCTATATTCTGGCTCAATTTATATTAATCACTGAAGTGTAATTTTAGCAAAGAACATAAAGATGTCTAATGGCATTTCTCCTTCTATTTAATACTCTACAAAAATAATTGAATTGAGATAAAGAAGCAATAATTGAAAACATACTGTGGTAGTGAAACACACTCGAAGCATCAAGACAAACTGAAGTTATCTGACCAATACTAATGTGAGGAGAAGTTCAATAGCATTTTACAAAATATATCGCTGGGAACAGATATCTAAAAATATTTTCTTTTCAGGTCTGTTCTTGGACTGCATGTGCGCTGTATGTACTTTGTACTCAGTAAACTGTGTATTTATCTCTAGGAAGAGAGGTAGTAGAAACACGCATGCTCTTGGTTTGTCTGTTATTCTGTATATGATTTGTGAAATAAAAAACGTTTTCCAGAGCTGCTGTTCATATAGTTCCCCCCTTTCCTCTCAGCAACTTTGGCAAAACCACGTACCACATTTGATGATTCAAATATAAGTTCATCTTGTATTTAGTTTACTACATTATAAAAAAAAATAAGGCTATAGTTTTTTCCTTGGCAGGTGCATGCTGCCCTCCACATTTCTGTGGTCCTGATGGCCATGTCTGCCTTACACAGTTTGCTTCCACCTTCTGTCCTTTTCCTCTTCACCTATACTCTCCACTTACTTTACATCCTTCTTTAACACTCCTTGAGTATGAGTCAATTTTGATTTTCCTATTAGTCAGTTATTATGCCAGGTTTTTTTTCTTTTTCTTTTTCTTTTTCTTTTTCTTTTTCTTTTTCTTTTTCTTTTTCTTTTTCTTTTTCTTTTCTTTTCTCTTTTCTCTTTTCTTTTCTTTTCTTTTCTTTTCTTTTCTTTTCTTTTCTTTTCTTTTCTTTTCTTTTCTTTTCTTTTCTTTTCTTTTCTTTTCTTTTCTTTTCTTTTCTTTTCTTTTCTTTTCTTTTCTTTTCTTTTCTTTTCTTTTCTTTTCTTTTCTTTTCTTCTTTTCAAGACACCACCCCAGCAAAACAAAACTGAAACCCAGTGTTTAATTTTGCTTCTTGAGTGTTTCATGAAGTAGAAAAAGGAGGAGGTAATTACAGAGTCATATTCTTCTCTCCTGTTGGTGTAAGACAAATAAATTCAGTGACATTACAGCAGGATTTTTGAAGTGAGAGTGGAATGTGGCTGTTACAAAGCTGGAAGGTTTTAAGTCAGAAGCTGGTTGTCTGTAGCTATATGTTGGAGGTATTTTGTTTGAACAGTGGGGGAGGGAATGATAGGTTTGTATATTCTGTATTTTTTGACACTACATTGAACCTTGCTAAAGAATGCTGTATTATCTCCTTTTGAAAGAGTTTGATGGCAATTAGTAACTAAAACACTAAAACATACCTTGATGTTTAACTATTATATGTATTGCAATATAATATATCTATCAGTTACCAGAGCAGAAAAATTCTTGCTTGTGCCCATGTATATAGCTTATTAAATGTATTATTTCATTTAAAAAGAAAAAAAGAAACAAAAAAGCCCCAGCAAAAAACCCCCCTAAGAAGTAAAAGGTGATGGTGGGGAAGTGAAGGCATTTAACACAGTGCCTGCCTGTCAAGTTCAGAGATCCTCTTACCAAAACCCCTGCATATAAATACAAAATAGACACTAATATTGATCTCCACTTTTCGTGTGTATGGATGTATAATAATTATGTATTATGTACATGTGTAATAATGAAGGAGGAGAAGTGTATTGATCTAATATGTATCCGGATACATACATTTTTAATCTAATATATTTAGAAATCACTGGAGTGATTCCTGTTGTCCAGGAAGTAAACAGGACTTCTGACCATGTAGCAGTGCCTTGTAGTCTGTAAAAATTGTTGCCAACTTGAAACTAGATATTCGTGCTGTGTTTACATTTCTGTTTCACTGATTTGTGATGTACTAGTGTGTTAAGGTGTGCTTCTCAAATATAGATACTGTCACTGCACTCAGCTGTTTTTGTATTTTAATGTCATCTAACCTCATTTTACAATGCAAAATTGAATGGAAATACATTTGAAGTTAAAAACAACATAGGCGAGTACCAGCTAATACTTTAGGGACAGAGAATGTGTGGAAATTGGTGGTGGTTGCTTGTGTTCCTGAGACGTATTTTTTTTTATTTAATATTTTTAGAGTCCTGTACAGTTCTGCTTGCCTTAGGCTGAGTGGTGTGAAATGTAATTGACTCACTGTAGTGAGATAATTTTTAAGAATGTAGTGGGCTTCTTATTGTACAATACTATGGCATGTATTTGCCCTTTTTTCTCCAGTGATGCTGCATATTTTTGCGTTCTGTTTTAGTCTGTCTGTCAAGCACCCACGGCACACCTTCATATCCCTTCTAAAATCCTCTTCTGTATCTGTAGGAAATACAGTGTTTCTTCCCTAGTTACTCTTTATTTTGTCTTGTTTGTGTTAAATTTGTCGTCTTGGTGGTACAGATCCTGTATGATGTCATTTTATAATGACTCCTGTGTATGTATAGGATTGCACTTACTCTTACTTGTATTCCTTCTTGCTCTATGCAGAATTTTCTTCTGCAGACCTAAAGGTGTACTCTGACATGGTGCAAGTCCCTCTTTTTATTTCTTTATTTAATGAAAGGTAAAGAATAGTAAATGTAAAAATGAACTTGCATATATTCTTGAAGGCAATGACTGTGATAGACATAGCCTTTCAAACCTGACTTAATCTCTGACTAATTCATAGGCTGCAATTTCTCTGTTATGAAGAACTTCTTAATTGAATCTGACTTTCTAATGAATGAGCTTTTAACACTAAACATGTAGTCCTTGAGGATTTATTTGGTTTAAAAAAGTGAAGTCATGTTGTCAAGAAACCTTTAAAGTCTGAAAACTTCTCTTAAATGCGTATTTCAGATAAGGAGATGAGGTAAGCTTATTCCTCTGTTATGGTAATTATGATTTTTTTTTGTTTGTTTTAAGATAAATTAATAGTATTTTAAATTGATTTAAGAATGCTTTATTGGATGATAAGTAATCAGATAAATAATATAATGCCATTAAAGCTAGAGAACACACTGTCTCCTCTTTCTGGTGCTCAGAATACAGAGAACAGCTAGGCAGAGAACGTAAGAAGTGTTGCAGAAAAGAAAAACTCACAGTTCCTGCTTAGGTTTTTTGGGCACATTTCTTTTCAGAAGAGTTTATTCCTGAAAGAATGTTTTTGAAGTGATTAGGAACATATGGGATTAAAAAAAGTAATCCCAAAAGCTTCTTGCATAAAACCATTAAGTTTACTCCCTCCCTGCAACCTCTCAAATAAGATGAGGGATTTAAATTCATGTAGAAAACTGGGGATCACTGGATGAAATTAACGAGTAGGTACAGTTGAATACAGATGTTGCTGGGCTAGCTTTTAGAAAATTAAATTATGTTTGAATACATTATACAGTAATTTTAGATAACAAATTATTATAAATTAGATAATAAAACTTCTGGGTAAAATTTGGATGATTTTAAGTGTCTGGTCTTTGCGGAATATGGAGCTATGTTATTTTTTTGAGTTGTATGTTCTGAAGCTAAGGCATGAGTCTAAGTAACCTAAGGTACATTACAAGTACTGTGCTTTTTTTTTTTGTAAGCACAAAATAATTTTAGCACTTAGCCTGTCTTCCTTCCTTGTCCTCTCTACCCCTCCTGTGTAGTTATTCAAAGTTGTGCACTTTCTGTGTAGAATCTGTGGACCTGAGGTTGTATATGCAAGACTTTTTACTTTTCTTAGAATTACCTTCAATTTTTGGACCAACATTATTTTTTTTCCCCCCATCAAAATTAACTGATTCTGAAGAGTTAGCTGAAGGACATCACATAAATGGCTTTGTCTACACATTCATGGTATTTTCATGCTGGAGAAGTTTGAAATAAGTAGCTGTCTAAATATGAGGTCAAAATATGTCCAAGTTGTAGCTGTATAGCATTCAGAATACCTTTGATTATTATTATTAATTAATTCAATTGAAAAACACCATATCATGCAAAATGTTGAATTTGTGCTTTAGAAAAGTATTCCCAAGTGGAATTTTTGCTTTAAAATTATTTTATATTTACAGAGAAAGTGAGCCATACAAATATTTTTAAAAGTTTGCACTTCTTTAAGGCTATTTATTTTCTAAAAAAGAGGACTTGAATATTTTTGACAAATATACACATGGTGTTACGCTAACAAACGGCCATGCAACATAGATCTTACATAATGAAGAAGTTGAATATACAAGACCTGCTCTATTTAACATACATATTGAAATTGTACAGTCTTGCCAATAGTTAAAAAAAGTTTTTCATATTTGGCAGTATTTTTCTACAGTTTGTTCAGATATTCCACTTGATGTGTTTTGGTGAATACTGAAATCTAGTCAGTGACAACCTGAGGTACTAAACATTTCTGCCTTACTTCGTTGTCTTCAAAGGTAATCTTTTTGTTCCTCTTAGGCTCTATCCATGAATTGTGTATTACAGCGTTATTTGGCAGGGGATCTGCTTCCACTATTGAAACAACTCGCTTTTTCATCTTACTTTTCAGAACTTTCTGAAACTTTTGCCGCGTGAATGCATAAAGTAGAGGGTGAAATATAGTTGTTCCGTATGCCATGACTAGAAAACATAATCGCAACTTTACCAAAAGGTCACTTGGGCCCAAACATAAGATGGTGGTGTTTAAAACAGAGATGGGTGTCCAGCAGAGAAGGAATGTTGAGATGATCAGGAGGGACATTCTGAAGACTCTCTTTTGCCTTTCTCGTCGCTCCCGGTGCCTTTTTACAGCTCGGCGTAGAGCAATTATGACAGACACAGAAGTCCTTACACCAAAGACCACATTTCTTCCTCCACTGCTGTGGGACATGTCCGTGGTCTCGTGAGTGGTCAAAGAAATAGTTTTTTTCTTTCTAGCTTTCTTCTTTTGTCCCGTTGTAAATCTCGTACCAATCCGAATATTTAGAGCCTGCAGTATTTTGGTGTATGTGATTAGCATTACTATAACAGTGAAGAAAAAGATCGGGATCTGAACGAGCAGGTGGTAGTACATTCCCAGCTCGGTGTGGTACTCGTTTGTACTCACGCACAAAAGTGTCTTGTTTTCCCAAGTACTTGCACTTCGAAGACTGAAAAAGTTGACTTCAATGAAAGGTATCAGGAAGGAAAAAAGTGAAATGATCCATATTGATGTCATTAATATCACAGCCCTTCCCATGGTTAGAATTCGATTGGCAGGTTTTACGGAGATGTCGTATCGGTCCAGAGTGATAGCAAAGACGTTGATTGCAGTTGAAACGCTTGCAAAAGAGACACAAGCCTCGTGGAAGCAGCAGATGAGAGCTGTGTTACTCTCCAGTGAAAGCAGAAGGATAACTATAGTTAGAGGAATACATCCCACACAAATTATTACATCAAGTACATGAAGGTTCATTGTAATTATGTTACTGACAGAATTGATTAAGTTGGATTTCATACAGTAAAGTACCAGCACGGTGAGGTTGCTGCCAAGTCCCAAAACAATTTCTAACATCAAAAATCCAGTGAGAGAAACTTGAAAGCTTAATGGATACGACAGTGGTTGGTACATGTTGGTGTCGAGGTCATCAATGGCATCTCGAACTGTAATGTTAGATTCAGACTGCATGTTGACTTCCAGAATGGGGGAGAAACACATCCTTTTGTTGCAGTTGTTTTTTCTCCTGAAAGATGAAATAAAATATGGAAGTATTTGATTTCTTTTTTGACACTTTTTGTAGATAAATTCTGGGGAAGTAGAAGGGAGGAATAGCATCTATTCTTACAAAACTCTTCATTTACTGTATGTTTAGAGCTTTGGTTGGCAGGGACTCAAAAGCTTGAGGATCTAGAATAAGGTCTTTCCTTTTTAAAGAAAATCAGGATTTGTTTTTAAAAAAAAAAAAAAGAAAAAGAAGGAAAAAAAAAGTGAAAAGGTTCCACTTAGGGAGACAAGGCTTTATTTATAGTGATGTGGTTTTTACAAAGGGCCCGTTTGTTGAATAAACTCTACTTGTGCATTGCCTTTGTATTGTGTTAAGGGTCATTTTAGAAGAATGTTATGTATTAACAAATTAGTACTCGAGATCATTTTAAAAAGGCTCTTGTGGAAAAGGAAAGTGATAGGAACATGGAGCACTGTTGCTTATGTATCATAAAAACAACATTTACATGATTTATGGCAATTTAGCAGCCTATTTCTTATTACGTGTTGTGAGCTGAAAAGTTCTGTAAATCAGCTTGAAGATTTCTGTTCACTTTTATCTTGTGTGCACCTACATGTATGAAACTTACCACTCTAACAATTTTACATAAGTATTTATAATTTCAGATGCAAAGCTTATGTGGGTTTGAAGAATGGAGTTTATTATAAAAATACTGCATTTCCTTTTTCTGATTTGAGTATTAAATTTCCTCAAGAAATCAGTGCTTAAAAGGAAGAGGAATTAATTTTATTGCGGAATAGATTTAAGGGAATAACTTTAGGAAATAATACTTAAAAAGAAAACTATCTCTTTCAAGGTTTTGGGCTTGGGTTTTGGTGGGGTTTTGTGTTTTGTTTTTTATACGAGCAGCAGTTAAATCAACATATTTATATATATAGTATTTTTGTCTTAGGAATAAGGAAGTTTCCAAAAAAGTAGGATTTATTACATCTAGGAGATTTTTGTATTGTGCAGCTTGTCTGCTTTGTTTCACAAATGCTGATAGGTTGTAAATACAGTATTTGCATCTAATACCTAATGTTTGTATTATTTATATTGTCAGCCAGCTCTTGAGTTTGTAATGAAATGAATAAGTAAAAGAATGGTTGTTCAATTTCTTGTTACAATACTTGAGGGTTTTTTGGTGGTTTTTTTTTGTTGCGATTTTTTTAGGTAGCTTTATATTTAAGAAGGGACATACTTGGCATGACAATAAATTTAAATGTGGATCTTGGTTCCATTCTGAATACATAAAAAATGGGTTCACTAAGGTGAACAAAAATGAGCTCTTTTTAAATGGAAGTATGAATTAAGCACTTTTAGGATACAATATGCAAATGGATTTCATATGCAGTTCTGAAAAGCCTCAGTTGCACAATACTATTAATTGCAAATTGTATTATGAAAATTCTTTGTATGCTTCAACAGTTATTTCACATATACCTCTTGAATACAAAAGATGTAAATTAGAACGTATTAGTCTCAGGTGTGAAATGAAACAAGAAATACTTCAAAAGCTTTGTTTAATTTCTAATTTAGGCAACCTCTTTTAGGTTTATATTAACCCTCAGGAGTACGATTTCCTCTGTGTATGCTGTCCTGGCTGTGAATGGATTTCAGGAAACCATTCCAAATGCATTTATTGGATAAATGGAGTTCTTTCATATTAACAAAAGCCAGGAGGAAATCAAAAGCAGATCTGCTAAAACTAATGATGATCTTAACTCTTAACATTATACCGACTGAAATCTTGTGAAAAGTGGAAACTTCAGATCTTTTAAGTCTTAGGAACAGATTAAACAGCACCTCCTTGTTGCATTGGTCATATTTCAGTGAAATAAAAGCAGAAATGTGAAGGCAGGGAGCTAATTTACCCAATGCATCAGCTTGCTGGATGCATTGCCTGTTCCCTTGCAAATGCTGAGCAGAGATGGGGTGCATGCAACTGCTGACCTACCTGTTCTCTGTGCCTCAAGGGCCTTTCAGATCATTGCAGCAGCTTGTCATAAATTGATACATGGTGTCACTGACAGATATTTGACATGCACTGTAACCTGGAAACCAAGCAGCTGGGCTCTTATTTCATTCCTTGCAGGTTTGTTTTTTTGTTTTGTTTTGGTTTTTGTTTTGTGTTTTTGTTTTTTTTTTTGTTCCAGCACTTCAGCAGCAAAAGATTCTGATTAAACGTGGGGGCTTCTTAATTGCCTGAGATACTTCTACAGACCAGTGCATATTCTGTGTGTCTGTTCTGAGTTTCAAGCCAGCAATAACAAATAAACTTTCTTTTAAGTGTTGTTAATTTCTTTCCCCTGTTGCATTTTGAAGCAGCCTGGTTTTATTTTCCAGATTTAAAAAGAAAATGATTTCTGATCTCTGTGTTCAGAGTGTATGTAGACATCCTTTAGTTTATGGTTGCGTATTTCTTTGTGTTATATTCCTGCTTATTACTTTTGAGTGATGGCTTAGTCAAAGAAGTTGCTGTACATAATAAAATCCAGTTCATGTGCTTTGAGAGTAACCATGAGTTACCTAATTTGGTTTCTTTTCATTTAAGGACAATACATAACAAACCATAAAATTGAGAGAAAAAATATCCATTAGTCATTATGACAAATAAGTTATTTAATGAGTAGCACAGGAAAAGCTTGGTTAAACCCTTATTCAGCTTGCTGGTGAAGTATGCATATTCTCCTTTTGGGAATTCATGTTTCATTGTTTCTTCATGCATCAGTCGTTTCCACAATTCTGGTTTTAAATTATAAATCCCTCTTTAAGAAATGCTCACCATTTTAAGAATCACTCATTGCACTCTTCTTTTAATGAAAATCTGAGCAGTTGTGCTATTCTTCCATGTATATTGTTGAAGTGTCGTGCACGTAAATGGTAACACAAGTGTGTTCCATGTTTTGTTTTTAATTCCTTTATGTCTTAAGAATACATTTTAGTGATGCATCCTGCTGCTTGTAGGTCATACAGCTAGAAAGATACCCGGTCAACTGCATTCTTCATATTGTCAGTTGTAAAACTGAATTAGTTGCTGCATGCCCTTGTGAAGGGGAGGAAAAAAAAGGTTAAAAGTAGGGCTTATAATTTCAAAGTAAAATAATGCAAAAATATATTTTCCAATATCATTTAATGAATAAAAGATCTCTAACATTGGATCTTACACATTACATAGAAAATCAGTTTGTGTGTTCACAATTTGCTAGTAAAATCATGTCATTCTTCTGTCAACTTACATGAATTTAGTTTTTTGGACAAGTTTCCTGTTCTCCAAATAGTGCAGGTTACAGAAAATCTTGGCTAGAAGCAAGAACTGTTGGATGTGGTTTCTGTGACTAGAGCTAGAAAATGTAGTTTTAGACCTCCTGTGAGCAGATAGTTTATAGATACAACTCTCATCTTTTGATGAGAAATTGAGTAGTAAGTGAGCTTTATAGGAAATGTTTTTGTTTAATTTGCACACTGTTATAATTTCCTTTCTTGAAGTAAATGTTTAGTAAATCCTTGTTTTTAATAAATAGCTTGAAATGAATGATGATGATGAAAGAAGTAAGTTTTTTAAAAAAACAACAAAAAGTGAGGAATTTTTTGAGCAATCAGAGATTAGTCATATTAGCTAGCCTTCATCAAGCAGTAGCTGTAGACTAGTCACAGACTATGTGATCCTTCTAAGAGTAACCGAATAAATCTGTAACATATTTAACTGGCAATATTTGGAAATACTGCTGAGGAAAGGAAGAATATTCCTGGTTGCACTATGTGTTTTTCCCCAATACTGTATTAAATTAAACTGTACTGTCTTTATGTTATATGAACAAAATAGGTTCTTAATATGCTACAAGTCTTCCATGCAAAATAACATTTTTCTACCATTGTGTTTTTAACCGGGAGGGGGAAATAGCATTTGAACATTTCTTGGTCTCAAATATAACAAGATACTAGCACTTAAATTAAGTTGAATCTGATCTCTTCCCTTTTTTGTCAAGTTATTTTTTTTATTAAATGTTGCTTATTCTGCATACCATAATAAGGAACAGATCTTACCTCCACTAAAGATTTGATAAATTCTCGATGCAGGTGAAGCAGTTCCAGGTTGGAGGGATTCATTTTGTTCACTTGTTAGCAGAGTAGAAGGGAAAGAGGGTAATAAGCATATCTTCAAAAAATGACCTTAATGAAAATTTGTGCCTGTACTGTGCCATTGTTTCAGCATACTGCTAATGTATACAACTGCTTTAGTTCTGGTTTACAGGCTGCTGCAGTCTCCCACTCTTCCTACTGTAGAATCAATAAGCATCTGAAAATACATAATGAAAGTAATTTAACATACTGAAGGCTTCTTGTCTCCAGAGACACCACTGAGATTCAAGCTTTCTGAAAAAGAGAAGCAGTGCTGCTGAGAGGAAGGCTTACGATGGGCAGCTTGTGCAGAATGACAGCCTACCTTGTCGCTTCTCCTCACTGCAGAGAGATGCAGTGCATTCACTAATTTTGATTGGTCAGTGATGTTAGGCTTAAATTGTGCTTCATATACGGGATTGATCCCCCCCTCCCCCCAATTTATATAAGGATTCTTTTATAAAAGGACTAAATTTACAAATGATTTAGGAATTCTGGAATACATTAAGGGTATGCCAGGTTTATTTTTACCTTTTCACTCTTTACTTTGTGTACACTGGAAACCACATGACACTGAAAAAAAAAAGGGGGGGGGGGATTAAATATCTATTACTTAAAAAGCTTCCAACAATCTATGTTTGAATTTGCCTACTTTCCATTTTTTATTCTTTTGTTTGTCTGTTTTCTTTGGTCCTAAGAATGTCTCTGAAATAAAACTGACTCCTTGAGCCCTGTGGATTTCACCTGATCTGTTGAGATGCTACAAAACATTTGGTTTTGTCTTGAATAAATTATATTCAGGACAGGTTGGTACCCACATGTATATTAGGAAAATTTCTATTAGTATTCATAGAGATTATTCAGACCCTTAAAATGGATTGACAATTCAGTTTAATTCATTAATCAGAAAAGAATGCTCTTTTAAATGATCCATCACCATGTACAATGTATGTATACTAGTGTAGGTTGTTAATTTTGTTGAAATGTTAACTTCCAAAAAAACTCTTTTGTATTCCACATGAATTTTGCTAGACTTCACAGGTTTTTGTAAGTATGTCTTGCATGAGGTTCTTGACCTTCACTTTTCAGGGGAAAGGGAATGTCTTAATTTTCACTTTTTTGTTTTGTAACTTATTTCTGAATCTCTTCCATCAGTGTGAGCAATACTCACAACCATATAATGAGGAGTAAGAGAAGTGTAGCAGAAGACCTGTTTTAGTTAGTACCAGTGCTAAAATAAACTTTGGAAATTTTTTTGATTCTGTATAAAACTCAGAATAATATATTTTAAAAATCTATTTGCTGAAGCAAGTAATTTAAGAATATCTGAATATCAAATGTTTTGTTGGTAGTAGTTTTTAATTTCCAAGAAGTGTGGGGTGTGAGGCTTTTTTTTTTTTTCCTCCTTGATTTTGAAGACTTGTATATTTTTTTTTTAACGTTTGGTAAGGTACTAAAATACTAAATCATGGTTTTTACATAAGCAGCTGTATTAAGATGGCAGTTTTGGTGAAATTTTGGTGGATTCCTGTTTTTAAGTTATAAATGCAATTATAAAATGCAATTGTGGCTGTTGGACATCTGCCTTCTCCTCTTTTTCTCTCAGGCAGCCACCCAATATATTATGTAGCTTTAGGTAGCAGCATACTTTATCTATAATTTTTTTTTTAATGGCTGTGTATCCATCTACGAGGCTTCCTATTCCGTACTCTTTTACTTTCAGAAGATACCTAAATAAAGGTTGCGGGAACTGGGAGCAAAGATCAGGAGGAACCAGCTGGCTATGCTGAGCAGCAGCTGATTGAGCTCTTTGACATGTCTGTGTATCGTCTGCTTCCAAAAGCTTGAAGCCAGTGGTACCAGCATAGCTCTTAGGGGAGATGTGATAAAGAGGATTCCTGAAATGAAAGCATAAATACTAATATCTTAGAGATTTACTTCTTCGCTTTCATTATAACTTAGGATAAGTAAGGAAGCCTCTCTAAACAGCTCAATCTCCATCTCCCTTTCTAATTCTTCACTGTGTGTCTGAGCAAAGATGGAGATAGTGGATGAGCTGCGCTGTTACAAAGATGTATACTTAGAGGAAGATTGTAGCAGGATTTTGGATATAGCATGGATATGTGGTTCAAATGCAGGCAGAAGGGTCATGAAAGTCTTCCTGTGTAACAGGAGGTGATAATGCAAATTTTTTATCTGCAAAAAGTGTTTGAGAGGATTGATAAGGAGCCGAGTTGTGAACATACCAAGCTTAAATTTTCTGGAGAGAAAATTAGGAGAAGCAGCAGTACCATATGGAGGCAATCAGGAGTAGGTGGATGGATAGACATGCTTACAAGCCATAGCTGTGCAGATGCTAGTTAAGATGGTGTGAACAGATGACATCATCCTCAAAGGGTAGATAGGGAAGAGTGGGCAAAAAGAGCCATGTGCAGCATAGGCAGAAAATTGTGCTGTTCTTATACCTGTTCCTGTATTAGTACAGAATGGAAGAGAAAGAATTTGACTGGTATTTTGGGCTTTAGGGGAGTGAAGAATGGGGTGGAAGGGTCATGAGAGGGTAGAAATATTGAGGAACAGCAGGAGTCTCAAACCAGGCGATGAAGGGTTTTAGGACCGAGTATGGCAAAACAAGAGGAGAAGGAGACTAAAAATGTGGCAGAGAATAGAGTTGTGAAGGG